>NC_060256.1:75018140-75643140 GCF_921293095.1 Ischnura elegans
TTTTACCAGCTAAGGTAAGTACTTAATTTATTTCCGAGGCGAAACATATCCGTCTTCCTTTGCATCCATCTCCATTACCCTAAATGGTTATTTACGCTTGGCGCTTCTGATTAATGAAGTCATTTGTGTAATGCAGCGTGCGAACAAATATCAAAACAAGATATATTCCGTGCTCGAATTATTGCATGTTTGCATTCACTGTGGAAGTAGTTCAGTTCACACAATGCAATATTCCACCATATAGCTTGTACCAATGCGTGAACGCATCATCAATTGTTAACACTTGCAAAGAGCCTGCCTCCTCCTGCGCTAGTGGTATCATCCTGTAGTTAACGACAACCTAACGACGGATTTTCTATTTTGTTAATTTTGTTACTGTTTACTTTGTAAGCTTTGTAAGGTTGTAAGCTTTGAAAAGAGGAATAGTTTTTAATGGTGAAATTTTAGAAAACTATTATTCTATGCGACTGGATGATTTTTGCTCTCGAGGTGCCCTTATGAGAGCACAAATGGGTGGAATTCCTCATGAAACTTCTCCTCTTGCCTAGATTCGAAGCTAGGTCCTTGATGTTGGTAGCCTCTACCGCTGAAAAAGCTATCCTAACAAACTGCTGCCTGACTATTTTCGTTTTCAGCTCCTTTAGAGCCACGTGGAGGGAATTTAGAGTTATTATTCGAATATGCTATTTGTGAGCAATCAACGATTCAATCTTGAAGAAGAGGAAAAAAAGTATTTCGCCTTAGTAATGCACCTTGTCACTCGTCTGCTCACTCCCGTATATATTCGCGACGTCATTTATTCTCGGGCGTTAAAATGTTCCTGTCGTCGCGAAAGACCGCTTTTACCGTTTCCAAGTAATCTTGTCCGCCTTCGTAGGGGCGTTACAGGCGGTAGGTGGGATGAGGATGACGGTGAGCTTCCATGCCTCAGCGCGCAAGGCCACGGGCGTCGTGACGAGACCGAGAATACTTCTCAACAAAATTACAACGACAGCGTGACTTTTTTCCTCCGAAAAATTCCGTAATAAAAATCTTTTTCATTTCTTGTCTCGGTTTTTCTACTCTTACGGCAGGTAAATGTTGGAGGGAAATGACGCGAGGGAAAGGATGGGATATGTCCATTTTAGCAATGACGACGAATTAGATGAATCGATACGGTTCCACGTGGTGTTAAAATTAATTTAAGAGGCTCCAATTCAACTCGTTGCCATTAAAAGGATTCAACGCTATCGCTCGACCAATCGTGTATGCATATTTTCATGACGTGCAACACGTAAATTGGGTAAATTTACGTTCTTTATCACCTCTCGTGAAATCAATCGTTGGCGAGGTTATTTGGTTGAATCTTGACATGATGGATAAAAATTAAACATTGCTGTATTATGCACATATTATTTAAAATACTCGACCAGTTTCAACCTTTCTAGGTCATTATCAAGAGGTCACTGAATTGAAAATGCCCCAGAAAGGTTTGAACCGGTTGAGTCCTCTAATAAAATTGTGAGGAATATAACAAAGTTTAATTTTTATCTATCTTTGCATCTCATCCATGGCCCACCTCTTCCGTTCTTCCCCCTTGCATGTGCTTCGACGATAATTTTCGTATTTCTATCATGCCTCATGATGTAATTGATTACAATTTCCCATTTTCTACTCTGCTTACCTCAGCATGTCTTCAAATTGAAATTTTTACATTTTTATACAGGTTAATATCGGCCTAGGTGCACTCCTCATAATCAGAAATATTTAGGATAATATTTTGAGATCTAAATCTGCTTAATAGGTAACACAAACATGCAATAGATCATAGCAGCAGTGAAACCACTAATTTTATTGATTGCGAAACCGCTGCTTTCCATTGTAGTTGCAGGAGAGTAAATTACAAGTATATAATTAATATTTACGCCATAAAAAAGATTGGACGAGTGTAAGTGGTTCTCCTCTGAAGAGGCCCAAATATGACCTAGGTGAACATCTGTTTCGTTGACTGGGTTGATATGGCAACACGTTGAATTGTGGTAAGTATGGATTTTGGTTAAGTGGTAAAGCTCCTAACGCGAATTTCAAGTAGTTTGTGCTTTAATGATGATAGAAGGCTTTTGATTTCCAATCCCTATGAAGCCTTCGAGTACATCCTGGCTTAAATCCCTTAAATCCTAAGTAGCGTAAGGAATTTTCTTATCCAGAATATGTGAAATTTACGTGCATGTGGCTTAGTCTGAGGAGACCTCTATCCTAATCTATCGACACCAAATTTTGGGATGGTTCCCTGAGTGAGTTGCGCTGGCCACCAAGTAGAGTTGTGCATGTTTTTTGTACTTAATCAGAGATTTCTTCTTCCACGAAAATTGCAACTACCATTCATTTCAATTTATCGAACTTCCACTACATCTCGCCTGAATTGAATAAACTTATTTCATCTTCCATAACTTTTCTTCTGCTCTGGAATGAAAATAGGTACAAAAAATTATGTTTTTGCGTTAGATATTGAATGAGTGATGGGTGTGGATTTTTCAAAGTTATGGAATTTTTGACACACTTATGTCGTCAGTAATCGTGTCAGGAAGAGGATCGTACTCTTCGTAGTAAGGGAAGATGAGAGAACTACGACATGGGAACGACGGCGTGACGCTGTCGGCGACTGGCGTGTTGGGACAGCTTTTAATGTTTCCCCTTCACCGGTGACGCTTCGCTGAGCAGCGACTCCTGCAGGCGACGCGAGCGCTTAGGCAAATCGACAGTTCCCCATTTGACGCGGGCAATACCCCCATTCCACGCTCTCCTCGCGGGCGTCATTGTCGCGAAGTGCGTGCGTAGTACGGTGGCGAGGCGAAACATCTCGACTATTATGTTTCGATTGGGACTCGATGGCCGTGGCGCGAAAACGGGGCCGATTGTCACGTTTACCGGCCGCGTGGTGTGCGTAGTAGGTATCTGTTCCGGGAAGTGAGTGAATGTTACGTGATTTGAATGGACATTGGGGAGTTGGAATGGGAAGGCGTAGTAATAGTTAGGGAATTTAGGGTGGCTACGGGAAGAGAGGAATTGAATGAGTCACGTGAAGCTGACATGGATTGACGCATTAATCCGATGAGATACGGGCAAGCGTGACGGTGAGGGAAGTTATACTTTCTTTCTTCGTACTAACTAATGCTTTACTAGTGAAAATGATTGGGAATTTGTTATATCTGGTGAAAAATTACTTAGTAGCTTTATCTTTAATTGAAAACATATTTTTATTACATATCGTTATGCGATAGAATTTTATAGTTTTATCCACATTCCAAGCTGGAGAGATTTGTCGGAAATTTGTGATGTTATGGAGAAAATTCCCGAAAGAGTCTTCATTTTTTAATGCTACGAATTTTTTATTAGAAAGTATCATTGAGGGAACTTCATCTCTTCGTTCTCCTTACAAACCAATACTTCGCGGGAGAGCCTTTTTTTAGGATTTGTGGAATTTTTTGGAAACCACGTATTTTATTTTAGTTTTTCAGTGTTTAAATAGTTTTTTTAAAGGTAACCCCAAAAACCAAAGAAATGTTTGAATTCCATGGCTAATTCTGCTTTGCTGATTATAAAATCAATCTATTCAGCTCTGCGATGAATCGATTTTCTCACCGTTCACCACGGCCTTTAATCCAAAAGAAACTGAAATTGTCGGTCTATTATTTAAAAGAGATTGTGTTGATAAGTAATTTTTTATCTTCAGAACACACCTACATATCACGCCTCCATTAAATGTTCATGAACTCGGTGTTTTAGGTTGAGAAAGAAATCATTTCCAAATTTTATAATACATGTCAATATGAGCGGCACTCCAGCTGATAATTTTTATTTTCGATCCTTATATTAGGCACGCTTTAAATGGTGGAGTATTTTTTCATCTATTCCCCCGATTTGTTTCTCAGAAGTTCATAAGTGTTACTTAGATTGAGGGGAAGGAAAATTGGGAACCAAGAGGCTGAGAAATGCTACAGTTCTATCCGTGGCTAATTACGTGTAAAATGAAAATTCTATACTAAATTGACAACTGTCCCACCTACTGATTTGAAATTACTACCACCATCGCATCTAGACGTTCACTTAATCCCAGACGGAATTTCAAAAAGATGTTACCGTGTAGGTCGCTGAAGGAGACGAGGGTCTTTGACCTATACAAGCACATATTCATTCCACGATAATCCCTCCTTTTTCGTAACCTTTGTCGTTTGAACAAGCGTACCTCTTTTTGACTCGCAAGGTGAATATCAGGCCGACTAGTAGTCAGATGAAACTCTAAGCTCGAAGGTCAATTCTTCATTTTTTTATAATATTAAGACAAACAAACCCGCGCCTGTCTTATTGTCTTGTTATTACTACTGGACTTATGATTTGATTTCACCCCTAAGGTTAGTTTGGGTGTGAGAGGGTACCTACATCATCGAAAACTACTTTTCATGTGTGTAAGCACGCAGTATAGAAGGGCCAGTTCCCTTCCTTGGGTAATTTCGAATATGGAGGATTTTTTGTTGCTAAATATTTACCCAGAAGTTGAACCCGGGATACTATCCCAACGATGGCCACCAAGTCTGTAGGTCAGGAGTTGACTACTACTCGATGTCAAATTGCTGCCTTCAGCTTCCATACGCAAGAAATAATAATTATATTATTTTATTTTGAAAGCTCAAAAAATATTGAAAACAGGATAAAAACGACAAATCCAGGAAGGATATAGGATAGAGCGTCCCTATAAGTAATACAATGTCGGTAGTAATATTATAGCGCTGTCGAAATGTTGTTGGACAGCTGGGAATAGGTTGCAGACCACTGATGTGGGCCACCGTTCTCCCCAACTCCCATATGCTCCGGTAGAATTGAATGGAGTATGTAAAATAATATAAAATTTTCCTGTTATTTAGTGCGTTAACCTGCATCTTGGTTTGAATAATTAGCAGCAGCACGTAGAGTGATAATGAAACGAAGGCGTCATCGATAAAATTTCATTGATGCCTTCTCTTATAGTGACGCAGGAGGGAAAGGTCAAATTTTCCCTTTTAGCATCGTACGTCACTTTTCCTTGCTTCCTTTTCTTCCCTCCCGTCGTGTCGGCCGCAGGAGGCACGTGATGGTCTAAGTTCCAAGGGTAGACGATAGATGTCACGTGCTGTGTCGATCACGTGCCGACGGCCCCTTCGTGTAAGCTGAAGATAGGGTTAGGGAAGACGAGGATAAAGAGAAATGGTGGAAGAAAGGTTATCGAACTGATTGATTGATGGACTGACGGAGAGCTCAATGGAAAATTGTGCGGAGATCCTTCTTCACGGCGCCAGAATTTCTTTCGCAACGAGGTATCGCGTCAATCAACATTCGGAAACATTCTCACGTCATTAAAATTTCTCGTAGGTCAAGCGCTCTCTAGATTAAATATGGCACTTGGGCGTAAGAACCTAGAAATGTTAACTTTTCGTATTGAACCGAGGGTGAGTGCTAAACTAATTTTCAACATCTATTGAAGATGCTTGGAATCTAATTGTGAGGAGTGATAAATGCTTGTACTCCACACGCTCATTCCTCATATTAATAAATGTCTATAAGACCGGAAAAGCCTAAGTATGGTGCAACTCAAGTAAAAGGAGTGAACAGGAAGAAAGCTTTTATGGTAAACGATATCTTCGGTTCCCCGCTTACCAAATAATTGAAAAGCGAGCGTAAATAGGCTTCTCAAGGAAATTGCATGCATGCGCTACATTGCATGCGCTACACATGGTTGAATATCTCAGCAGTATTCACGTGATGTAAAACCCTATATTAGGATAGGCAGTTTAGTTACTTAGTTGATTTCATTATCAATATTACCGAGCAATTTACACAGTATTGGCAAATTAGTTTCTGCACTCGCAAGGAATACCTTTGAAATGTTATGAACCTGATGAAGTCTGTATTCAAGAATATTAATTTTGGTGAACAGCTATGTTTCTAGCTTTAATTTCCGTGAAATTTGAATCGCTCCACTTGACAGCGACACGAGTGACGACTGTTGTAAACCTGTTTAGATGCGAGGTGTGTGAAAACCAGGGATGCCAAGTGAAACGAAACGAAAATGTTTCGTTTCGACCCGGAGGGAAACGAAAATGCGAGGATTTGGTTTAGTTTCGTTCCCGCACAAAATTAGAATCACCAAAGAGTTCAATTTCAACCCGGGACGAAGCTTTACTCCTGGAAACATAACTACATTAATCGAAACCCCTCTGGTCATAGTTAAGTTTCGATCTTAGAAAGTGAGTGTAAAAGAGGGGGGTAAAAGAGGGAATAGTTTCGACTCATTATTTACCCAGTGGGAAATATTCACAAACGTGTGTGCAAAGTTTATGGAGCATCTGCGGTCAACAGGAGTACATTTAGTCAATAGGCACAGAGGATGAGGGCTTAAGAAGGTGGTTTTGCGTTGCTCCAAGATTTGCAGCGGCCAGAGAGACTATCCACGGCTGTCGCACTTGACGTGTTTCAGCGAGCTGATGTTGCCATTTGCAATTAAAGATGCGTTACGACTTCGCAGTCAGCATTAAATCTGTTAATTAGCAGAGGTAATTGATGCCTCCAGTGATATCGGTGCCAGATCAGCCCCGGAGATGTTTTGATTCAACACGCTCGACCCCAAACAAGGTTGAGGACAGCTGAACACAAGGCAAAATTGGGTTGGACAGTGTAACCACATTCACTCTACTGCCCTGATCTGGTTCCCTCGCTCAGATTCCCACTTTTTTGGCCCATTATAGGATGGCATTCATGGAAGACATTTTGAGGACGACGAGGAGGTGATTCAATCAGTGAAGAAACTGCTCCTTGGTCAGAATAAGGATTGGTATCAACAGGGTTTACACTAGGGTTATGACTTTTTGTAAAAATTTGATTTCCTGTGCCACAAAAGGATGAAATTTTGCCCAAAAATAATTTTAGAAGTCTTAGTTTTGTTCTATTTTTTAAAAAAGTCACCCCCAACAAGAAATTACTGATTAGAATTTCCCTCATATACAAGGTATATCCATATTCTTTATAGAGTGCTTTCAAACGTTTACCAAAGACCAAAATCTGTATGATGGAATTCTATAGAGTATTATGGATGTTTGTAAGACTCTCTGAAGTCTTTTATGACAGCATTGAACTTTGCATTACTTAAATGAAGTGTCCAGAAAGTTCTAGAACATTCTCCAATTTTTAAGTATATAACTGCATAAGTTTGTGCTCATCTTATTAATTCTTATTATTAATTTCTTATTAATTTGTCCAAGTCTCCAACTGAAATTTTAAATAATAATGTGTCATAAAGTAGGTGCAACTACTATTGAAAGGAACAAGAAGATCTGTGAAAAGAATCTTACTCAACTTCAAGATCCACATAGGAAAAGATGAACTGTTCCACTAGAAGAACAGTCACAGGAAAAGAAAAGCAGGGTACCACTGAAAATTCAAGTTGTTGGCCTCTATGTAACCCTTGGACCATCAATCACAGGAAGGAAGGAACGAGTGAAAGAGATTATAAAAGAAGTTATAAGTTTGTGGCTAAAGAAATTAAATTTTCCAACTTTATCAAATCAAGTAGTACAATCAAAGCTAGAAAATGTGCTAAAACCTATGATGAATGCGTAAAGCGAGGAAAATGCTATTTATTGAGTGAAGTATCTGACATAACAAAAGAAAATGGTGAATGACTGTGCAGTGAGGACAGAAAGTTATATCATCTACAGATTGAGAGTAAAGGATAAGTAGGGCACTCTACTGTAAAGGCAACAAGTATTGAATCTATCCGTCAATCCAAAAGAAGAAAAATGCCTTTCGCATCTACTTCATCAACAAAAACTGCAACAATAATATCAACTTGTGAATCAGTGACTGAGATTAAATATCAAGAGTCCAAAGAAGAAAAATCCACCAGCATATGTAAGAAGTACAGCAGAACCAAAACTGCTACAAAATTAGTAAAATGTTTAAATTTATTGACCAGCAAAGCATCAGCAGTTTGTAAACAGCCATTTCAAGATGGGATTAATGTGGATATGCCTTCGCAATCGGGAATTTACAGATCCACTATTGAAAAAGTCGTTACAATAAATGAAGGAAACGCTACGGTTGGAAAAATTCTTAATTTGAAAAAAAATAATGGAAAATGGAATGGAAACAAATGGAAAAATGTATGGAAATGTGTTGAGATGATTGTTGCGGACACTACAAATGTGAATACTGGAAGAAAGAATCGAGTTGCTATTCAGTGTTTGCTGAAAATAAACTAGAAAAGCCACAATTCATTGCCTGTCAGCACCATGTTCTTGATCGAGTCCTTCGCTTGGTAATGAAATTGGAGAAAACGAGACATCTCCCAACATATAATATCCATTTATTCCAGAACTTGTAAATACGTAACTATGGTCAGCTAAAATGAATTTCAACGATGGTAAAGAAGAGATTACTGAGTCAGCAGGATGACGTGATGATATGAAATTTACATTTCATTTAACTCAGGTTTTCCGTTTTTTTAAGAAACTGAAGGAATTCCTAATGTAAAATTTCAGAACATACCTAATTTAAGTAATGCCAGGTGGAATTCCCAAGCAATACTAGCTCTTTTGTCATTTATTCTTTTACCAGAAAAAACAACGTCGCTACTCAAAACTTGTAGATTTATTTAGCGATGAATTACGTTCGGGGGGGTCCGAAACCAGGGGGGGGGGGGATTTTTGAAAAACAGGGTACTAAGTAGAGGGTTTAATACTACTTTCCACACTTTTTGTAATCGAAATAAATTAATTTGTCAATTCATGATTTTTCAATATTTCGGTGGGGGAGAGGGAGGTTGGTATCACCCTTACTACACCAATGGGCAGATGTGCGTTACTACATAAGTGTTATAGAATTTCATCGTTATAATTTAATTTATCAATTTAAATGAAAAACTGCTACAAAATGATTTTTTCACCTTACGTGTATTATGGTAAAAATAGTTTTTTTAGGTTGGGGGTGACCTTTTTCAAAAACTAAATCGAAGTAATGTCTTTTTCTTTAGTTTTGAACAGATGTTCATCAATGCATAGCACAGGAACATGGGGTTACAAAAAAGTCATAACCCCAGTGTACACGCCCTTGCTTCACGGTGGGTGACGACCATAGAAATGAACACGGATAACGTGGAAACATCGGGTGTGTAGCTGAAATATCATTCTTTCACTTATGTAATTCCCACTATATGCGATAAATAAATACCGGAGAAAAAAAATATGGTGCATTACTTTCTGGGCAACCCACGCACTAACTTTGGTTGCAATCCGTGCTGCCGTATGGAAACGTATAGCGAACAAACAAAGATACTTCCTACAAAAGAGCATCACATTTACCATGGAGGTAGAAGAGAATGGGCGACTTCCTTTCCTGGACATCCTAATACATAGGAAAGAAGATGGGAGCCTAGGTCATTCCGTTTATAGGAAGCCAACGCATACTGACCTGTATCTCAACGGACAGAGCCACCACCATCCATCGCAGAAGGCCGCTGTATTATCTACCTTGGTCCATAGAGCCAAGTTAATATCAGATAATACATGCATCTCAGCCGAGTTAGACCACCTTAAGAAAACATTTTTACGGAATGGCTATGGAAAACAAGAGATTTTTAAGGCCCTAAGCAGACTCAACATAAAACAAAAGAGTTGCCCGGATGAGCCGCCTGAAAAACCGCTATCAACAGCCTTAATCCCATATGTGTCAACCATATCTGGTAAGATCCACCGCATTCTACGACGGTATAATATCAAAACTGTCCATCTGCCACCACCTAAATTAAGGCACCGCTTGGTTAGGGTGAAAGATCCGATAGGGTTGAAGACACCAGGGGTTTATGGAATACCTTGTGAATGTGGTAAAATGTATGTGGGGGAGACAGGCCGAACGATTGAGACGAGGCTGAAAGAACACCGGAGATTTTTCAGATTAGCGCAACCAGAAAAGTCGGCCGTGGCGGAACACAGCATTAATGAAGACCATGCTATTAAATGGGACGACACCAAAATCCTTTGCCATGCTCAACGTTACTGGGACCGCGTAGTTAAGGAAGCAATAGAGATCCGCCTCAATCCCAAAAATTTCAATCGGGACACCGGCTTTCATCTAAGCACTACATGGAGACCTGTATTCAGCTGTATGAAAAACATAAGGGTTAAACGTGAAGAATTTCAAAAGACCTACAGCCAATCGGACGACACCTGAGCCGTATTGTTGTCTCCGTAAACGGTCGATCCTGTTCAGTGTGAAATTGAACTTCATTCAAGTAACACAGCCTTGAGGATGGAAGACAAGTCGTCTTCCGAAACGTCGGCTTACATAAAAGCTTTAACCTGGATGCAAACCCGAGAAACATTTGTCAGAAGTATTCACCAGGAAAAACTTAAATCGTTTAAAGATACTTCCTCTTTTATAAATGTAGATAGATTCTCGATTTCGTTCACTTGGGGGCACTTCCAGCTCTGATAAAACCATTTTTACTTATGAACGTATCATAAAGAGTTGAGAGACGAATCTTTAGTTTTCGTGCCGTGTATATCCTTTACGATGCCTACCCAAAGACCGCCGTTCTCGAGAAAATTCTGCGTCATAATCGTCCCCCTTACTGACTCCAAATCTTGGCTTGGCCTGCCTTTGGATTACATCCAGATCTCAGTAATGGGATTTTCTACTTGCAAGGGTTAAGATTCCAAGGAAAGTAGAACTGTAAAATATACGATCTCAAGGAGATTTTTAAGATGCATCCCTCTGAAAAATGATGCTGCAGTTGGCATGAACGTTTTACCCTTGAGCCGCAGTTGGTTTTGTGCCAGATAATGACACTGCCAAAGTGGAGTGCATTCCTCCTTAAAGCTATTGAAGATGAGACAACTGTAAGCGAATGTTTTATCGTGACTATAGTGGGTAATTATTGCACTAGTTGGGAATAAAACTGTTCAAACATAGTACCCCGGGCAGTAGTATTTTTTCACTTATTAGGTATTTTTAGCAAAATCATGGCTAATGATATTAATTTATGTTGCCAACTCTCCCGGGCATCGTTTCTCAAGCATATGAGATGAAAAAATATTTATGTGATTATTATATTTTATATAATTATCATATTATTATAATTTGGCTTCTATGTATTACCCATGTAAAAAAAACCGAATAGCCTCCATTTTTAATGCTGCATTTAATTTTTTCGTTCAACAATGGGAATTATTCTATAATTCTTTTTGACAAAGAGGATTTATATTTTTCCGTAAACAACTTGTTTTGTGAGGAAGCTACAGGTTTAAGATATGTACTGTTTCTTGGATTTACTAGCGTCGCTGTTTTATTCTCAGTTATGCATTTCGACGCATCTTATTGTGCTTTTATGTGTAGGAAGTGGGTGATCAGATCGGGGTGGTTCAGAATATATTTTTTGCGGAAAAAGCCGTTTATAAATATGTTGGTTGACAATTTGCTTATTAAAATTATCACTTAAAGAGCGTATGTCACATTCTACGGATTAGTTGATTAATTTTACATACAAGCCATTTGCGTTTCTTTTGAATATTTCTTATTTTAAAACAAAGCTGTAATATAACGGGTTCATCGTGTCCCCATGAAAAAATTATCCTTACTATCGGGAACATAATGTAAACGGTTTTAGTTGTGTGTGATAAATGTTGAGCTCTTTAATAATTTAAGTTCTTAGATGTCATTATTGCTTTCATAACTACCGAAAGTATTTTTCCCTCAAATCAATCCCGCTTGTGTCTAGACTATTTAAGTTTCATAAAGTCCACCCTGTGCTTCGTGTTCCTCGGGGTAAAATTTGAGCTGCTTAATGCTTCATCAAGAAGTTCATCCGCCAGAATTTGTTCGCTGCTGCAGGAACGAAACCCTCACTATTTTCTTCGGGCAAAGGTGGCGATGGTTGCCTACGTTTATAATTTATTTCAGCTTGCGATGGATTCAAGCCTTAATATGGCTTCCGCAAACCCATTATTTGATTTGTAGTGCACTGAGATGAAGTAGTAAAATGGTTCAGCCAATGAAAGAAAAAAATGTAGTTGACATAAAACTCGTATTTTAATGCATCGACAATTAATTGAAACAAATGCGGGCCTGCAATTAATCACACATTGACATAACACAAATAATTTGCAAGTCTAAATATTTTCATTTCTTTCTTGAAAACAAGGAATATAGATAATGAAATAAATTGAAGAGCTCATGAATAGCATCCTAAAATTTACGCTTTAAACGTACTTTTTTACTATTTTATTCGATCGTTATATGCTGCTTATTTGTCATAAGTTGACAAAATCGTTGGCCCTGATTAACATAATTATTTTCTCCAGCTCTTCCGAGGGACATTTCCAGCGATCGCTCAAATGATGGTGGAGAAAAATGATCATTTCGCGCGATTATTTTCCACGATTGATCGAGGGACAAAAATCACATCCCTTTTTCCGCCGTTGGCGTCGTCTTTCATCCAACCAGAACTCACGACCACTAACAGCTATTGTAACGCCTCGCTTGGCCTTAAATAGAATGACAGGTTTAAATAGGGAGAGTAACGGAATATGCAATGAAAAAAGGGGCAGTAGGAATTTCCGCGTGGTTATCGCTTGAAATATCATTCCGAGGGACGGAAAAAATGATTGATATAACTGTAACATTTGGGTAGTTTCCTTCATCAAAGAAAACGAAAGGCATTGATTGCGATTCGTTTCCCACCATTAGTGTATTCATAATATACAAATTATTTCGTTTTAGAAATCCCACTTTATACGAATGGGAATGGTCAATTTTTATCCTCATTTGCTAAAGGCCAGATTGGCGCCCATGCGATGCCACTCCACGTGACGTCACAGGGACTTAGTTTCTATACGATTAGATAGGAGTTTTACATCGTTTGAGATTACCAATGCATGCATGAGGCACAGAGCTCAGGGAAACATGCCTTAATAATCACCTATTAAAACTGGCTAAGGTCGGAAAGTTTTCTTTGTTTGATAAGGTATTAATAATCCTTATTTAAGCAAAGTGCTACCAGCTAGCATGGTACTCTGCTACCTGCTAGCATCCTGCGTCGTATTAGCGCTCAAAGTCTCGCCCCAAGGTCACTCCACTTGCGGCAGCGGGAACCAGAACGGCGTAACACGGAGTTTTCCCATCAGTCATACTTAGCCGTCGCGTTTTCGCGCGCTTGAAAATATTCACTTATCATTTAATCGCGAAAAATAGATAATCGTCATTTAAAAATCTGAAAGCGTGAAATACGTACTCCAGGAGTAATAATCTTTCGATTTAGGTAATAAAAAAATAATGGGAAACCACCCTATTGCTACTCACCAGAATGAGAGAAAGAGAGAGTGATCGTTGTGTGTTGCTGATATGTAATAACTTGAAAAAATCGTTAATGAAACGGTAATAACTCCTGCTCCCCGGCACGAGAGAGAGTGTGTATGAGAATGAAGAGGGGTGCTATAACCCCTCGGTGTCACCCAAGTCAGATCCCGACAACGTGGAAGGCTCAGAATACAGACGACCCTTAGAAGGCAAAAGCAAGTCCTCTCGCGGAAGAAGGGGCCAATTCTAGGAGCGTGTTAATGCTGATTTATTTCCCTTCTGGAGTCCTCTCTCGCAGACCCTTCCAAACTCCACGCCTCCTTCGTCGCCCGGGCAACGAGACAAGACACCGAGCTCCATAAATTCCTCCAGAATGTTTGCGGTCTCCCCCCACCCCATTCAAATCCCCCCTTCTCATTTCTCCACTTTACTCTCACGAAACCCATTTTCCAAAATCCTCTGCCAACCCATGACTTGAATTATCCTGTCGCTAAGCTCGCTAGTGATCTTATTCGATTGTACGACTGATCGACACCGTTGTCAATGACTTTGACCCTCGATTTTTTAAATATTAGATTCTCTGGCACATGGACATGTACATACTTCCTCGCAATCACCTTAAGGCGTGTGGCAGGGGATGTTAGAACACTCGCCGTAAAGGCTGATTCACACTATCATTTTTTCCGTCCCTCGGAATGATAGTTCAAGCGATCACCACACGGACATTAATACTGTCCCTTTTTTCATCGCATACTCCGTTACTTTTAGCATTTACACCTGTCACTTTCTTTAAAGCCAAGCATAGCGTTACAATGGCTGCTAGTGGTCGTGCGTTCTGGATGAAGGACGTTGCCATCGACGGGAAAAGGGACGTGTCGAGTGACGGATTAAAAAAAAAGGAGAATGGTATGTAAATTCTGAATACCAGTCCATTCCATTCTTCTTAACTGCTCTCCTTCACTCTTTAATGATGATAGTTAATTTTTGGGGGTTCATATTATTAAACTTAGTCCCCCTTGTAACATAACGCTGGCCCAGCAATTTTTTCTTTTACCACCTCATGGTTTATTATAGCAATAAGGGACCCACCATATTGTGGATTTTGAGAATAAACAATGGAACGAAGGAGCGGAAGCCGAGAGCGAGGGCATTGTAGATCAAAACCGTCGGGAGTGTATGGACGTGCAAAGAGAGAGCACGCAAGTGTTTGGTAGACGGAGGTTCCAGAGTGTGGGATCGTGCGAGATATAGCCCAAGTTAGGAGTGGAACGGGAGATTTTTACAACAAGACGAGACCCAAGAAGCTGAGGGCTCGTCAAGGACGAACACCACGCAGGCTGAGAGGATTTTCCAGGCCATAGAGGGACAAAAAAACCTGTGTCGTCGAATAATTGTGTTGTTACTATAAGCTTTTATTCTCATATAAGATACAAGAAGGCAAGAGGTTTTAATCGGCCAAGAATAAATTTTGTGACTGGTATCCCTTTGTATCAAGTAATTGGAGCTTGTGAAAAGTGATGAATTGTGGCAAATAGACGACATAATTAAAAGAAGGAATAATTATTCATACACCAAATTTATGTCTAAATCAGAATATACAGTTGGTCATGACCTAAGGGTATAAGGAATTATTTTGATTATTTAAATTGTCTGTGAATTTATTATTTCATATTTCATTATCTCTAAACCTGCAGTGTTTCATGTATTTTCTTTTCCGACGAGCAAGGCGGGGCAAAGTAATTAAAATATAAGGTAAGAGAAGATACTGATATCGTGGTTTCTTTACAGGTAAAAGAATAAAAAGATTTTCGTGTGACATGTTTATCCACGAAGTGGGGCATAATAATTCGAAGTGGAATAACAACAAAATATCTTGTTGCATCCTTTATTTCAAAAATAAAAAATTGCTATTTTAATCAATGAATTTAGTAAAATTAGATAATCAGAAAAACAAAATAAATAAATAAAAATTAAAAAATTAAATACAGTAAATTTTTCCACAAGGTATGCCACATCGCGGCCTACGGACTCTCTTTACTTTCTTTCTGTAGTTACTTCATCTTTCTTCATGGTTTCTTCTTCCTTCCTCTTCAGAATAATCTTCTCTCTTCTGTCTTCTCAATTCAGGATTTATAAAATAATTCTAATGAAGAGTCTGTGTGGAGAATGCGTGCAATAGTTGTGGTGAGAATGTTAGTGCCTCACTAATAATGGACCCAAAATTTCTGTCCATTTCCCACATGCGGTTTAAAATCGTGTATCTTTTTGTTTCGAACCTAATACTATCTTCAATTATATGTATAATGTGCCTTATTCTCCGTATTTTGGGCAGTTTCCATCTTCCCTTTTCTTAATTCTCTTCTCATTCATTCTAAATTTTCCATGTCCACTAAATATTTGAGTAGTTCTTGAGTTTGTATGAAAACTGAGACTTTGCCTAATGGCAATGGTTGAGAAGATTAGGTGATTGCATCATCCATTTGATGACTCTTGCCAGTCTTCTTCCCATTTCTTCATGGTCTCTTTCCTGAGTGACGGATAAAGGGATGGGATTTTGATCCCTCGATCAATCGTGGAAAATGATCGCGTGAAATGATCATTTTTCTCCATCATCATTTGAGCGATCGCTGGAACTGTCCCTCGTAAGAGATGGAGAAAATGATTATGTTTATCAGGATTTAGCAATAAAGAGAAGAAAGAAAATATTAGAAAGGGAGAGGTGCGTACCGAGTATCACCAATAATTTATTAACTTCCTTATTGTTCGGGAAAAAGAAACTATTTTCTATCGTTATCTACTCGGCAAAATATCCATCTTAACCCGTTAGCGCATAGTTACCACATGGTAGCAGCTGGCTGTGAAATACTAAACGTACCTATTTTGTTATTCATTGTAATTTATTTGAGGTTTTAAGTGGTTTAAATTGATAAGCATGTTTTTAAATTCATGTTTCCGAATAGTTTTACATTTTAAATCAATATTTAATAGTTATAATTTTCGCAAAACAACATGAATTTTGATGAAAAATATCTTGGGATTTCCACACCCGGTGGGAATCCCGAATATTTTTCATCAATCTATACGCCGGGAAAACCTGAAATTTTACAGCATGAATTTTAATCAAAAATTTTCCTACATGACAATTTTAGACTTTCAAGCGCTGTGCATGGTTAAAGTTTTAGGCATTAAAACGTGAATTTCGAAATGCTAATTTAATTTAAATTTTTTAGCTCCTTAAACATCTAGTGGTACCATACGGTACCAGGCTGTATTTCCCTAATTATCAGGGCGCAAAGAATAATGTATGCTCATAATAACTCAGAATTTAATTGATTTAAAAAAATAAGATTGCCACAAGATTCGGAAAACTTTTTATTTCAGGCGTTACCGGGTCAATTAATTGTTTCTGTTTGGCCAAGAAATATTGTGAAGTTCTAAGATGATGTTCCCCGTGTCGCCCTTAAAGATTTCAGTTCTTAGCAGCAAAATCAACTTTACCCCTTCCGGTAGCCTCTGTATCTCTTACGGCTCCCAGCCCAATTCGTGTAAAAATTTTGGAAACACATTCTGTTCGCTCTTGGCAGTTTTTGACGAATCGCGTCATTTCCCTTCGATTTAGAAAAAAAAGGAGCGCATAAGTGTATGCATTGCAGTGATTTTTTGGAAAATATGCCGCACTACTGAATGGAAGCCTCTTCATTTATTCATCAAAACTCTTATTCCCACGTAAGCGGCATTTAATCTTCGCAGGACTCAAGTCAATCTCGATAATCTATAAGAAAATTTATCCACTGGCTAGAGGGCCTCACGGACCTTTAGGATATTCCTGCTCTACATTGTATATCAATAAACAGGCGATTCTTCACTAGTAAGACAAAATCGGTGTGGGGTTTTGAATTTTTGGGAATTATTAGCTGACCAAACTTTGTTCTTCCTCACAAGATTCCTATCGCTGTCGATGATCCCGATGTTGACTCTTAACAGTAACCATGGATAATTACAAGTATTCTTGATGCGTCTGAAATGCTATGGGCATGACTTTTGGACTTGTGTTGAGACTAACAGCTTGATTAAATGATTTAAAAGTGGATTTTATGAGCACTCAAGTGACTTAAATTAATTTGACCGAGTTTTCTGGAAAAAAATCTGTTGTGAATCGAAAATAAGAGAATGCAAATCAGGTTACGGTCAAGTTCTCTGCTCCTATACCAAGTAAACTCTTGAGTTCAGCAGCTTTTCATCGTCAGACAAAGAAACTGATGACGCGATCAGCCTAGATCCAACCATCCACCAGCCTTCTCGTCCGTAGTCTCTTGTCTAAGGAAAGATCGTAGGCGTTTTCTTTTGATAGTGGACAGTAAGGAGTTTATTGAGCGGACGAGATGGCTATATCCTCAGACACATGGAAGTCATCGCTGGAGGGACAAGCATAAGGGGCTTAAAAGCACCCCCTTCCGTAGAAGTTCTCACCCTTGGATCTCCTCACTCCTCTAAAGGCCATTATGTAGCCTCCTTTGCTGCACCCTCCCTTGCTTCCCAGGGGTGATTGGAGGAAAGAGGTGCTATTCTTAGGCACGGCGATACACCTATCCCTCATCGCGTGTTACAGATAAGGCTCTCCCCGGGTACTGCGAAGGTTTGAAATGGAGATAAGGGGTCGGCAAGGTAGGGTAAGGGGTATGGAACGTTGCAGGTTAGGGTTAAGAGGTCGCGACTTACTTGAGGGATAGGCAAGTTGTATTGTCATTAATATTTGCGCAGATGAAATTAGTTATTGTTAATATCAGGGGAAGATGTTAAAAGCGAAATTTTTGAAAGAATGCTTAAAAATTTGTTTTTTCACTAATTTTTCATTAAACGTTTTCCTGGATATCAGACAATTACTTATACCATTTATTTTTTATCAGAGCGTGACCCGGGATTCAATGAATTATCATCATCTTCAGGCGTAAATGATGATTTGTTTATCTCATTATTGTTACCTAGTTACTTGATGAATTTTAAAACGGACGCTAGAATAGGGGAAAAGGATGGGTAGAGATATTCATTTATAAGAGTACTGTCCTGACTTTCAATAATATTTAAAATTTCTAACTGCTCCCTAGAGAAAATAAAAAATAAAATTTAAAAAAATTTAAAATTCATCAAGTAACTAGGTAACAAAAATAAAATAATAAAATCATAATTTTCCCCTAAAGATGATAATAATTCATTGAAACCCGGGTCGCGCTCTGATAAAAAATAAGTGGTATCAGTAATTGTCTGATATCCAAGAGAACTTATAATGGAATGCCACAAAGTAAATCAAGAATTAGTGAATTTTTTTCCATCAAACAATTTATTAACCACCAAACCAATTTATCACGACCATGATTTCGACGGCCTACATAGAACCCTCAACTTATGGTAGAAACAGAATATGGCGTTAACCGTCAAAACCATGGACGTGATTTAATAAAAATAATTCACTGGACAAGTTTTAAGTTATTTTTTCAAAACTTTCATCAAATTCCGCTAAGTATTGCCGGAAACCACCAAATTTAAAAAGTAATTGACCTTTCCGTTATATCCTGTTGAACTTTCCAAACAAAAACTATTACATAATTTGATGCTTCCGAATTGATTGAATTTAAAATATTGTTTAAAAGCCCAAAGTGACAAGAAACATAGATACTATATATAATTGGGAAGTAGGGATGACAATGTTTGCAATCCAGTAGTCATGGGGGTGAATGATTGATCTTCAACGAGAGAAAAGTCATTCCGAGAAATTTGATGTCGTCACAATCAGTTTACGAAAAAATCACTTTCTGATGGTATCTTATTCGTACGCCTAATCCGGTAAGAGGTGTACTCAAATATTATCGTGACGTCTCACTCAGAGCTAGAGTCGGTGACGGAATAAGGATGATGGATTGACGCCCATGCATAATTTGTGCTGGTCACTACCCAATGATGGCTCATAAATTAATGCCCATTATATCCCCTTTTTCTATTCAATATTCCAGAGTTTCTGAGGCCGAATTTGACTTAATAGTGCGTTGAACGATAAGCGGGATCAGGGGTAGGTGCAAGGCGTACGGAAGAAATAGAGGAAAGACGAAAAATGCGAGAAATTTTCTGCGATATTGTTGAATAAAATGTTTAAAGACATCGAGTAGACGTTATCTAATGCATCACCATTATGTTAACCAGCGCGAAGCCCGTGAGGGGCTGGAAAGCAGCCTTTTATCTAACTTCGAATTTTACGATGAGAATAAGAACGACGAAATGGCGTTTGAATATCCCTTGTCGCCAAATAGAATATTAAAATGCCACCGTAAAGGAAATTGATTAACTAGCGGATCGATATATAACCAATACGGCACAAACTTAGTTGCTACTTTTACTTTACTTAGGGCTAATACACTGTGACTTTCATGTAGGCATTGCGTAAGGATAAAAATGGAAATAAGTTTTTTAGTTCTGGTTTCTTAGTTTAGTAAAGACCCTTAAACCTTACATTTTCAAATGCATGACTGGGAAGTACTGCGTCCTGATATGAAAATACATGACAAAAAATGGAGGAATAAAAGAAATTATCAACACAAACATCAAACCGTACAGACAAATTGACAAGTGTCTCGGTAGCGATAAATGAGGGTGGCAAAAAAACAGCCGTTTCATCAAAGTTCTCTAACTCATACTATGCAGTAAAATAGTTATGGTGAAAACGTTTCAATATGTCGTAAATGACCATGAAATGAAGTGTACCGGAAATCGGAGATTTATATAATTTTTTCCCTGAAATTATTGCAGTTAGTAGCTGAATTTATCATATGAGAATTACATAATGTCACATTTTAAACAAGCAAAGATTTGCTATATTTAAATGCATAGTTTACTATGCGTCTTGGAGGCAGGGATTGCAAAAGTACCTCAATATTCTTATGAAAGCGGATGCAATTGGTAAGAGGGATTGCAAAGGAGCATCTACGTTTTGTTCGCTTGTAAATGTATCAAAGATATTCTTGGCCAAGTAAGATCTTGCTCGTAAGAGACTGTGTGGGCGTTCGGGGCCAGTACGAGCGATGTTGTTAGCCTTAGGCAAGGGTAGGGTTAGGGAGCTGGTGGTGGCCAGCATGTGACAGGAGAAGGGGAGAAGCTAAGGTTGAAGGTGTAGGCCAAGGGTCCAGAGAGGGAGAAGTCACGACCTCGGAGATAAGAGAGGCATTGCCTAAAAGATTAGTATTGAGGGAAAAGATACGGATTGGCATGTAGAAGAAGGGGACCCTGGGCCACACCCATTTGAAGTTACCGACTGAAGGAATTAATCCGGGGGAATGTCGTATGTCCGTGTCTATTCTTTTCAGTGTGTCCGAGTGGACTTTTCCTTTCTTATTATCTTTTAAAGTCTGACCAGCATCATTTGTACAACCGTGACGTAGTCAAAAAGCAAATGTGGCCACTTAAGTAGGGGGCATTTATTTTTAGTTTATTCTTCTTTATTAAGCTCTATTCTATTAATTAATGTGATGCCTACACATATAGAGAGAGTTAACTGTTCAATGGAAAAGGTCAGTAATTGCTTCTCATGATAACTATAGGTAATATCTCGATATATTTTCTCAGAATACTGAATTAACGTCAAAGTCGTAAACTCTATTTGGATTAGATAGGTTTAACTCTCGATTTCGCTAATGTAACGGAAATTTCGCTTTCTGAAGTAAACAATTTATACTGATACTGCATTTCCTTTATGAGCCTCTTGGTATATAGTATAAGAAAATAAATTTTTTAAAGTGATTATGACTGCATAAGAGTAAAAAGGAGGTCTCTGGGAGACTCACCCTCATCAACATTTTCTTAAATATTGCATATGCTCATTGTAAATCCATTGACTTAAATCATTCCCTTTAATTGATGAATTTTTAGCACACAGCTTTTTATTGTAAATCTTATGATGGTTTGAAATAAAAGTAGCAAACACTAATACATGTTTCCGGTGGGGGCAAGAATTCCAATCAAAGAGGAAAAAAATTAGGTACTTAACTGAAATTCGACCATTTTAATTTTAATAACCTTTACCGACCAATTTTAACGCTGAGTATTCCATTTTCTCGGTACTTGGAATGTCATTGTTAAACTTTATAGCAATTTAAAAAGGATTATTAAAGCGACCATTGAATGTTAGAAGTAATTAGTACCTACATATGTTTAAATAAAAGTGTAGAAAGATAAGTTAACACTCCAAATGGATGTTCTAGATAAATTCTTAAAATTAAAGGCTTCAAAAATATCATATTTCCTCTAAATTTAAATAATAATTTTCATCTTCCAAATCAATTGATTTCTTCTTACCAAATTTCTTACTTTTAATGGGAAATTCTGTCTCACCAAGAAGAAATCTCTCTCTTCTCAATGCTGCATTACCTGCATCCCTTATCTTCGCATTCGAATGGCAACGGCGAATCATAACGTCTAACCAAAGACCTTTATTAAAGAGAAATCGTTTATTGCTAATGGTTGCACGTCCCTTAATGAGTAAACTTCCGAGCGATTCCCCAGTGGAATATTATCCTTTCCTTCCCCCCTTCCATTCAATGCCATCTAACCTGTTTTCCCCGAGTTCTGCGTTCCATTCCAAATAGCTCTGTCTCTTGTGAACAGCCCTTGCCCCTTCCCCTTGAGGAATATATGCTAAGGGGCGAACGGGAAGAACAAGGACGCCCGCTCTTTGGTGTGGGGGGCCGGAGAACTATCTGGGTGACAAATGACGGACAGAAGTGCGCATCCTTCCACCGGCCAAGAGAGTAATTAGGGAGAGGGCCTTAAGAGGGAGATTCGGTCGCTGTTTCCATCTTTGCTATCTTTTATGGTTTTCCAACTCGTCTTCTTGTCTTATCCAACAGCCTGCTCAGTATTTTCTTCCTTACCACCGAATTTGTGACGATATTTTTATACTTTTTTTCTTGACTTGCTTCCTCTGTATTTTTTTTTCGATAGAAAATTTTTTTAAACACACTTTGTCTGATTGGCTTGATGTTTCACATACTACCCTGTTTCAGATGAGAATTTGGCATTCAGTTATAAAAAATTTGAAGTTTTGTACTATTGTTTTCCAAAAAATGAACTAAATTTTCGTATGGACGAATAGCTCTAAATTTTCTTGATCTTCCGTCGGGCGGAATGGATCTGACAGGAACAGAAAGAGTTTTTTTTTCATTTCTCCGCTACACTAGGCGGCATAGGCCCTTGATGTTTATAGTAGCTTTTTTGTTTTGACACGCTTTCTGCAGCCTTTCACTTTCCGCATTAATCCCATCAGGTCGGTGGCGGATTATTCAGCATAATTAAGCAAAATAAAAGCATTATTAGATAAATAAGATAGCAAAATTAAAAACACTCATCTTATAGAATTCACATGCTGAAATACATAACATGTTATAACACTTAATAGCCTATAGAGTACGTTAAATCTCACCTAAATGGATCGGTCCTGGGCAGTATGACGGCATGTAAAGTGGTCTGTGCGTAGCACGAAAGGCATCACGCAAGATTTTGACCGCATTAATAATGGTGTTTTAAACTTTAGAGGTGCATCACTAATTACGAACCCCGAGTAAAACGGCCTTTAAACAGGGTTCGCAATAGAAATTAAAAGAAAGTCAAAATCAGTAAAATTTCAATAGTTTCGTTCTCAGGAGCGAAATGCAGAAACGACAAGAAAAATAATAAAACCGGAGGAGCTAAACTTGGGGTCGAAACGAAATCGGTCTCAAAACTACTTCGGGTAGAAACTAAACCAAAACTCTGGGACGAAACGAAACTAAGATTATATTTCGATCCGGAGGGACCACGTGCTTCACCTCTGAACAGTTTAGTTTCGACCCACACACCGAGTGCGAAGTGTGGTTGAATGGAATAGAGGTTCGCCCTACCGCCTCTAGATGTGTGGGGCACTTATCCACTCATAAAGCGCAGCGCAGTATTCAGTTGAATATGAAATGGATCGAAACTATTCCCTCTTTTCCCCCTCCATTCAACTTCTAGGATCGAAACTTAAAAATGAGCAACGGGGTTTCGATTAAGTTAGTTTCGTTCCCGGGTTGAAATTACAATCCTGGTGATTTTAATTTCACGTGCGAGAAAAATTAAACCTAAGCCTCGTATTTTCGTTTCCTTCTGAGCCGAAGCGAAATATTTTCGTTCAGTTTCTCTTGCCATCTCTGGTGAAAATATTAGCTTATACAAGAATTGAGTGGATCGCTGGCTCTAACTAACCTCAGAATCGTAGTCCAGGGAAGATAATGATAGCTATTTCGTGATCTGATAGCTGTTCTATATCTTTTAATGATTTCTTTCACTCTTAATTGAAAGAAATACTTATACATTTCAAAGCGTGGGCAAAGTTATTGGAAATGACAATATCGGCAAGCGTCATTACGTACTTATTCTCTTAACTCACCAACTTCTTTTCCCATTCCTTTCTAGTCCTTTATGTCCGAATGCTGCTTTTCCCTTACCCCTCTCCTACGAAGCCAAACGGAGATAGACTGCGTGAACTGGGGACTGTGCCATATCTTCTCCCTGAGAGCATGTTACTCGGACCAACCCACCCGCCCCCTCTATACCTCTCTTCCCTCCATTCCCAGATACCCGAATCCCTTGTCCCTCGCCTCTTGACCTAACACGGCCATCTGGCCCTTGGCTGGGACTTCTGCTATCCCTCCTCTTGTGGAGTTGCCTCTTAATTACCAATCGGTCTTACCTTTCGTCTGTGGAGTGGAGTCGATCGTAGGAACTTAGGAGGAATGCCAGGGGGTAACGGGCTGCGGAAACTTCTGGAAAGAGAATGTTTCGACGGACGCAAAATCGCAATGTAGTGCACAAATTGAATAAATGGGTTGTTAATTATTACTCCAATGAGATAAAAGTTTAAACAATTGATTCCAATAGAGCGCAAGTTGATTCCGCAAACTGATGAGACGTACGGCTTTTTTCTATACACTTTCAAAGCTACCTAATTATATCACGCCGACTTTTTCCGTGGTTAGATATACAACTGCATATTGCCAGCCTCGGTGGCGGTGGGGTAAAGTTCTCGCATGCCAAACCCTAGGTCGCGGGTTCGAATCCCGCCCGGGTAGGTGGTTCCTATCCAGGGTATGGATGTTTGTGTCGTGCTCTGTTAATCTTCCGTAGTAAAGGCCTATATGAGTTGTTTGCGTGGAAGTTAGAAATACATAAATATACTAATAGTAACTTACCACGGATATTATCCAATCATGGAAAATGATCGGAGCTTCAGATTCATTCCAGTCAAAAATATGCATCGAAATTTTTCGTTCCCAATCACTGCCGAGTGATCTGCCGAGTATGATTAGGAAATCCTGGTTTCAGTTGCTCTTGCCCACACTCACATGTTATTGACGAAAATTTGCGAAAGTCGACGCCAAGGCGCGCCTGCTCGAAAATTTTAGGATATCTTCAGAATGGCTGTTAGTTTAATTTTATCGATGCATTGGTAGGATTGAGATTAATGCGTTGCGCCCATCGTTTTAAATTGAAATTACTAATTCACGTTGACAATTTTCCAACTCCATTTCCTGGAAATGTTTTGAAGTTCTGTATGTCACCTCCGATAATATTCTAAGTAACTATAAAATGGATAATGACGAGTTTTTTAATGACACTTCTTTACTTAATGGGATTTGGAAAATAATCATATTTCTGATCGAGTATTATCTGACAGCACGTACCTCAATATTGGCAGCATGGAACTAACAAGTACTGCTTGGAGTTCCTTTAAATATATAACTGATATTATACACAAGCACTCCGTAATTACTGATACTGCTTACTACGCTAGAAAACTGCTAAATTCTCAGGGCTGCCATTACTCTTTTAGCGGGAATCTAGGAATTGATATGTTAAACAGGTATATATAAAACACATTTGTGAATGGAAATGAGAGGAACAAGGGAGCCATTTTTATCACGCATGCATTTCTTAACAACGGTAAACCCTGATGAAATCATAAATAATTACTATTAGGCTCATTTTTCTTATCCTTGCTAATGGTTTAATTTCAAGTTTCATTGATTTGAAGCAGACATTTAATTCATATATTGTGCGTCTGGATTATTATTATTGTGGGTAAACTTTTCTCGGGATTCCCACCGGGTTAATTTTTTAATATATTGGATTATTATTATTAAACAAATTGATGCAATCGGAAATAAAGGAATAACATTTTGTGACGTTCATTTTACAAAGTTTTATTCTTTTATTTCCAATATGGAGAGGTTTCGCTTCGTCAATCCTGTAGGTATCAGTTATAAATTGTTACAAGTTGGTTATTTTCCCGGTGGTAACTCTTAACTTATTAATATACATCAGTAAAATATAGCAAAATCAGTCAAATAGAAAACTAAATCAACATTAAAAATGGTTTTCCGAAACAATTGTTGCGCCTATTCTTAAAAATCTCTTCTAGTCACTATAATGGACTTTGTTCTATAGAAAGTCTATTCCAATCATCACTTGTCCTGCAAAGATATGAAAACTTTTTACGATGATCCGTTGCGACCGACATTTCATCTTGTAATGACCATCATTCCTACCTATATAATTGGGGTTTTCGATCTTATCTCGTAATTCCCTCCATGTCTTTGCCCCCGCAAGCGTGCGGAAGAGTCCGCAAAGTTCTTTATTTTTTTTCTCCGTCCAGGTAAGTCTCATCCCAGTATAATGGCAGTCTTAGCATGTAAAATGCTTTCTTTCTTAAGCAATAGTATATTTTCCATAGTAAGTTGGGGATAGGAAATCCATTGTTTTTGCATGAACTCCAGGACTTTTTTTAACACGCTTCGGATAGTCCGATGCACAAGAATATACCATTTTGCTCGATAATTTGTTGCCATTTTAATGGTAGCTTTATTATGCCTCTCTCATAGAGATATAAGTTTTGGTATTTATCAGCTAAAAACTATAGTAACCGATTTTCATTATCTTCTCTTGATGCCAATTTCTTAAGCTTAATTTAATAGCTGAACTTAATTTTGAATCTATGCTTGCTCCTTCCTTGGCATAGCAGGGTGAGTCCAGCTTATAGCCTCTCTCCTTCAAAGCCCGCTATTTTATAAGCTCTTTGTAAACCCCAAGTAACCTAATTATGGTTTTTCTTTATTTCGGTGATTACCACCCCGAAAATATTGTCATGGTACCTATCAAGGTGTCCGATTTTAAATAAGGCCGAACTTTTGTTAAACTTATGCAATAAATTATAATTTAATCTAATATATTATCGTAATTCTTTTCCCTTTTAAATTACATGGAATTTTTACTTCATTATTTTACTTCATCGCAATTTGTAGCGAAAAGTATTTTCAATTTTTTTATTAAATAAAATGGAAAGTAAATACACAAGTAAAAGACTTTTGATAAATCTTTATATGCTTTATAGTGGTTATTGAAACTTTGAGCTTTCGTTTTGAATAGAATTTTTCGTGGTGAACCGGATGTGTTAGTATTATTAAGGCTTCTTAATAATGGGATAAATCCCATCTACCTGAGCTGTGTTCATTATCTCTAGCCAGGCTAAGGCGCGCGTACAATTTAAGGCTGTAATGATGATTTGGGTCAAGCATCGAAAATTTTGGGTTATATATGCCCCTTTCTAATGAGATGGGCATTAATATCCCTACTAGGGCCGAGTATAGTTTATGGAATTAGGTGGATACGAGGAATTTGCAAATTCCCATGGAGTAGTCCGCCATTCCTTCAGGCAAATATATTAGTCAAATGTTGTCAATAAAAAACTGTCTGGATCAGGTGTTTTTATTTTTATGCCCCTATACATTCATCTAGGTTTACGTGATATTGTTTTGATATTATGATGAAAATTTTTGCAATTATTTCCTCTTGAGGAATTACTTTTAAAGTACTGCAATTGGATTATGTAAGTTTATTTCTGATTTCCTTATTCAAGACGATAGATTTTTTCATTCCCAGATACTGATATTTTGAACAGTCTAATTTTAGTTTTTCATTGACAAATATCCCCTCAAAACATTTTGCGTTGTTGTAAGCGTTAGTATTTATGAGGCCTATAGGTATATTTATATTCTAAAAGATATAAGAAACATTCTTGTGATATCCAGCTTTTTACCCCACTGAGATAGTTGTTAAAAACTCCGCGACGTATGTATACTTTTGGGAAAAATCATCGCTAGGACGTTGTCGTCGTCGCCAAAACTGGTCATCGAAGATGATTCCAAGTAAGAGTATTTTTTGGGGGCATTTGTAGAGCTTAGGAGGTTGACAGAGCGCTTGGCCTCTTAAAGGAGTGTCCGAGGTTCTCGTCCAGTTGAAATCTTTGGACACTCTTCAACAAAAATCAGTGACAAGCTTGGTGACCCTAGGACGTACTAAATTTGTGCCACCTCTATCACTCAGCGGAAAAATAGGTTTCATTTAGGGCCGGTTTTATAATGTCTGGTTAAACCTCACGTTAAGTTGACGTGGAGATTACGGTAACGTGGAGTTTAACGAGAGGTTGTGTTTTATAAAGCAAATCCTACCGCCGGTTGGCTGATGGGAAATTTAACGAGAGGAAAGCGCAGCTACTGCAATTCTCATACCAACAATTGATCGCGAAAAGTGAAACAGACGAAAGTCAAAATTGAAAAAAATCGAGTTGGAGAGTGGTGAAAGAATTGTTTACGTTTGTTTTGAAGTGATGGTTAGCTTTGAAAACGAAGATGACGCCAATATTTTCGGTTTTAATCGTTGACGATCTTATGGTCAATCATCAGTGTGTCGTTAAAATAAAAATACTCGCCTCGATCTGTGAATATTTGGCATGTACAAGTGTTAATTGTGTAAACCATAAATTACACGGAGATAATGAATTACTATTTGTTAATGGATTGAATCAAGGTGGAGTCCCTTTGCAAGAAATAGTGGTAGATTAACCTTGTTTGTGCTTATTATTCGAGAACGAAGAGTCTCATTTGTATTGTGAAACCAATTGAAATGGTTTTCTATTGAGTACGCCACCAGAGCGATTTTAGGAACATTTTGAGGCTACAATTTAATCATAATGACGATAAATTTTAATCATACTTTTGCAGTAAGATATATCTTCTTAGCGTTAGTATGGCCCCTACGCTAATTTATTATCATCTCTGCGTTCCCTACGGAATTAGGAACAGCCTGCAAGTTGTGAATAATCAAAGCCTTTCCCGTTTTCAAAGTACTCACCATGGCCATAATTTAAATAACAGAATTTATAACCAACCACCGTCTAATAGAAAAATTCATCAGTGTTCATTAAAACGATAACGAGGCTTCTGTCACAATGATGTCATTGTTATGATCAATTCATGGTAATTCCTTTGATGATTTTTGTGTTTTTATAGAGCATTTTCAGTTTTATTAAAATTTTCACAGTGAGGAGGTATATTCAGCCATGTGCCACTCGTGTAACAGACACGAAAATAATTGAGCCATATAATTGTTAGCTAGCAGCAGATATTTCATAACTTTAAATTATCTCATCTTATTTATGACTATATGTTTCATGAAATCCATAATCTCTGGCCAATAAATTTTCAATAAGGGACAGAACTAAGTTTAAATTTCTTCATTAGAGAGATCAAAACCTATTGCATGACACCAAGTAGCCCTTACCATTGAAGTATAAAGTGAAACATACTTTGATACTGGCTGTCAATACTGTAGTTGATACTGTAATAGGGATGACTGTGAGTCTTTATGGTAATGCCATTGAGAATGTACTCATTGCCATCATAAAATTGAATGGATGTTCAGAAATCACTGATTATGAACATAACTTCACAGTCTAAAATTAGAATTAGAGAAGAATGAATAAAGTTTGAATAACTTATGCATAACCCTACCACAGTTACTTCAAGGGCTCATGCCATCCAATTATTGAATAAATGTACAGTTTGCAGCAAACCTTTCATACTTTACAAGTAGGCTGCATGTTGTTATGACAATATGCATCTGTAACAAAATATTGCAACTCTTTTTGGCTCATAGCTTGGCTCATATAATACTATTTTTGCAAACCTTGAGTAAGAATAAGTTTTAAGTGCTAACGTTACGAACTTCATATCTAATCAACAGCAAAGGCTTGTGTTGTATTTAAGATTCAAGGGAAAGAGATGGGGTGCAAAGATATTAAAGTTTCTGGGTTCAATTTATAAAAAATCTGTCGAAAAACATATCTAATCAGAATGAAAGCATTAATTTTCAACTCTCAGTGGTGTTTATGAATACTATACTATATATGTGATAGATATTTTCTTTTATTCTCAGCCCACAAAATATGAAGCTTTCATTGAACATATTTTAAATATTTAGCAGATTACTAAATTATACAAAGACAGTAGTGGATCCAGGATAGGGACAAGGGGGTGGGCTAGGTGAGGTTAAAATTCCAGCTGTAGTGGGAGTCGGAAATAAACCACCATTCTATCTAGTGTAAAGTGGATACCCAAGGGGAGTAAATTGGATACCCTCCTTGGCCCCCCCCCCTCCATGGATCCGTCACTGTACAAAGATACAGTTATTTATACAGCATTTAAAGAATTTATTTGTATCAAATTCAAAGCACTCCATCATGATGACTCCTTCATTGCAACTGTCTTTTGGGATATGAGTTTTCAATAGAATTATGTTGTTACATGTAGTCACAGTAAGTAATTTTTTTTACTACCTACTTCTGGGGAATCCTTTTGAATGCTGTACCAAGTAATCTCTGAATGTACCACACTGACATCACTCACTTATAATTAATGTATGTGCTTCCACTATCATAAATGCAATAGCATGACTTCCTCACAGAATTTTACCGTACCATGTTCTATTTATGAAGTGATCATAGAAGCACATCCACTCCACTTACATCCACTCCACTTCCATAAATCTATTAAGAAAATTTGCCTATGTGACATGAACATAGACTGTTTCTCATTACATACATTGCAGCTATGCATGTTAAAATATATCTTTAGTGATGCAGATCGCAGTGAGACAGAGATAATCCTTGGAATAAATAAAAAGAGGAGAATTAAAGGGAAAATCACAGGACCAAAGTGCAAATAGAAGTCTGGTTAAGATATATGGAGTAAGGTTTGCTATGGAACTGGTATTTTTGACCCAGAAGGAGGATAAGAATGTATAGATACAGGAATGTATACAGGGGCGGATCCAGGATTTTTTTCTGGGAGGGGCACAAGCAAGGCCGTATCCAGGATTTTGTTCTGGGTGGGGCACAAGGATACCTCGTAATACAAAACGAACGCAATGATAATGGGACCGTATTAAAAATCATGCATATTTTTGAGGGTCTGGGGGGGGGCACGTGCCCCCGTGCCCCCCCCCCCTGGATCCGCCTATGAATGTATAGATAAGATTGACAGAGGAAAAAGAAGTAGGAAGTGCTAGACGAGATAAATGAGGCAAGGGAATTAATGCAGGAGATGAATGTGAAGTGTTCATCAAGCTTGAAATGCTGACAACAGGGATTAAGGTAAGGATTTTGAGTAACCAGCAAGGGCAGGGAGACAATGGTTCTGGAATAAATGGAATAACCATGTATGTTACTAAGAAATATGTCAACCTTAATGAGTAAATCACTTATAACAGTAAGGAATGGAATGAGATATCAAGTCATGCATGATTATAAGTGTTGATGATGTTATACCTAATTGATTTTTTGAACGTATGTACTCATTAGTGACAGTTCAATGGATGGAGCATGAAAAAATTAATAAAAGCTACGTATGGGATTGAAATCCCAAGAAACTAACAAGTGTACCAGATATGTGATGTAAATTGGCTGTTATAGGAATATGTCTTCACTTATCCTTTGAAGACTTATTAAACATATTAGTTAGTTAAACGTCGACAAGTAGTAGTAAGGGTTAATATTTTAGGAAGAAACCATACCAAGGATCCCACTTAAGACTTTGATAGAGTCATTAGTAAAATTAGACATTGCAATACTTCCACTGATTTTATTATAATAAAAATCAGTGGAAATACTGCAATTTTTTATTTTACTAATATGAAGAACTTCCACCATATCTTGCTCAATATCATACAAGGTACTTTGAAAGAGCTTATCGATGAAAAAATTTCAGTGGTCACTGATAAGCATAGAAAATAATGAATGGAATGGTGGTGAATGCAGTCATTTCCTGTAAATTCATCCTCATGAGCAAATACATATGTACACAGACAACAGCTTTCCCCAATAGCAAGCAAGAGTAGCCCAGCTGGCTCAATATTGTAAGAAATACAACTGACTCTGATTGTTTCAAACATTCCCTTAGCAGACAATGCTTGAGAACCTCAATAAATATATTCCCTTAGCAGACAATGCTTAAGAACCTTAAAATAATATTTATTTGATTGATCTGGCTTTGATATCATATGTTCCATGAGTCTTCAGGTACAAGGGTCCAAATTCTCTTGAATTAAGGCTCAAATGTGTGGAATAAAATTAAACTTTTTCAGGATAAGTATCGAATTGTTTATTTTCACCATATTAAAACATTCAAGCCTGAAATAAGATAAGTATTGGTAACCAAATTGGCACTCTTATATTTTAACATGAGATATCTAGATGGGCACCACTGATTCTATGGCTCTGAAGCTACTTTTGATGGCAGATGCACCACTGATTCTATAGCTCTGCAGCTACTTTCGATGGTAGATAATTTGCTAGGAGGTTTTAATAGTACATAACCTGTGTTTGGCTACGAACAGCACTTAGGCAATAAAGTCGCAATTTTTTCCGTTGAAGGCTACACATTAGAACGCTCAGAGAAGAGAAGACTTTTCTTGCTTAAGGTGCCTTTCCAAATCTTTTTCTATCAAAAGGATAAGAGGTCATTACTTTAGTCACAAAACGTACAATAATTAGTAAACTTCCACACTCCAAAGGCTCATTTGCCTCACAAATTCATTGATATATCATACCATCTTATGAGCAAATCAGTCATTCTTACTTTTTTACCCACACGAGCTGTTTTGGTTGTATCAATTTGCCTTTCTCAGCTTCCAAAGAAAACTCAAACAGTATCTTGTATACATTACGTACGAAACGTGCTAAATACTTTCTTTTTCACGCTATATTTCACTTGCCTCACTTATTCCTATATATTTATCTCCAAGAAATACCAAGCCGTACACCAAATATTGTTAATGGACTTACCTACAATTTTTATTGTAGTACTTTGACAAACATATCCTTTGGAAAAGGAAATACGAAAATACTTTCACCTCATAACATATATCCTCAGAAGTAATTATGAATTCTATAGTGACATCACATGCTAATAAATCAGAATACAATGAGTAGATACGATCTTTTTCTCTCTTTCGATTGCCAAATACGAAACTTGGCTGTTCTTCTAATTCAAACTGTCTTTGTAAACACCGACACATTTTGAAATCGTTGATGAAGTCAGCAAAACCAGGTAATAACAGATTTCTATACCTACACTCCTGTTACACCTCCTTCCTTCCCTCCGATATGTAATTCTAGTATTTTTCATCAACTCACTTGGCTGGCACAAATCATAACAAACTCCTACGCCGGCACAAATATTGCATAACTTCAACATTTTCAGGGGTTTAGCACACGATCTCCGACTGCAGTCCATAGAATAGACAATATTATTTATTGGATGGTGATTATTATCAAACTTGAGATGTTTGTAAGGATTTCGTAGCGAATACCGTAGAATAGTGGTCCGTTCCGGATGTATCACCGGTCTTATGGAAATATTTAACTTATTACATTGCTATTGTGGTGCTAAAAATATTGGAAATTGATTGCTGATATCGTAGATACGGATAAAAACGGAGGATGCTGCGCTTGGTCGATTATTTCTTCCGTATATTATCGTAGGGTTCTTCGGCATTTCAAAACATCCGCCATTTTCAACAATTTAAACTTCACGTTAACTTTTTACCCGAGGGAAATCCATGGTTTAGCTTGACTACCACTTTAACGCTCAGATTTGGCTTAACCATCGATTATAAAACAATTCTGGGACTTAACCGACGCTTAGCTTAAACTCCAGTTTAACCAGACATTATAAAACCGGCCCTTAAAGTTGGTGGTTATTCTTCGGTCGGCGAGAGAAACTCGAACTAAACAAACTATTTCCATATTTCGTCCTCCAATTACCCGTTGAATAAGCGGGTGTCCCCTAGGGTGTTGCTTATTTTTTATTTTTTCTCGTATCTTTGATTTCTACCTCTTAAAATATGCTTTGATGTGCAGAATGGATATCCTAAAAATTTCAGCTCAAATGTTTAACACTTAGAGGTCGCTCAAAGAGCATAAATGCAACAACATTAAATTTTTCCGATTTTTTGAAGTAACATCATTTTCAGGGGTAACGCACGATTTTGCAGTCCTTGAGGACCAAATTCGCTCCATTTTAACGTCCGCTCAACAGTTTTCCAGGAATACAATACTTATCTGTGAGATACAGCAGCGCGTCACACCCCTGACGACTGTCGACTACACTGTCCCCGTAACCGAGCGTGTCTCTTGACGGCGGTAATTCCGATGAATGTATAGTGCATTATTTCGCATGATGAGCACATTGGAAGAGTCCCTTTGAATCCTACTTCACATATCTTAACGAAAAGTGGACACAAAACGTATTTACTTACCAAAACACATAACGTAATACCATAGAAAGCTTTCCTCTGAGAGAAGAGTGCTCAACTTGGTGGTATATAGTTTTTTCGACCGTCTTTTATACACATCTATTGGAGTCAGTCGTCCTCTAGGAGGCCGGTGACTTTCTATTGGTCCGTTTTCCCTGTCGTTTCCCTCTTTCTTTTCCTCCCGATTTGATTTGAGCATTCTCTTTCATTAGTCATCGTGTTCCCTATGAACGATTTTCTTGCACTTCACAATCTACATTGCGTCCCTTTGATTTCCTGCATGCAACGCGTGTCTCGTTAACCTCTCCACTGAACCTTCACCACACCGTGAAAGCCTGCGCAAAAAATTTGGTTGAAAGTTGCCTAAGAGATTCGATGGCTTATGCATTTGAAACAAGTTTATTTAGAAGTCAAATTTTCTTTCAGAGACCGAGGCGGTGATTCTCGTTCTCCTTTCGTCCGGATCTTCGCTTCGCCACGGCAACTCGAAGCGAAGCGAAAATTTTCCTCACGATTATTCTCGTTCTTGTCGCCCCACCTATCGCTTCAGTTCGCGTAACCTCGTTCTCTTGGCAAAATACTGGGACGTAAGCAATGACGAAATACCCATAAGTCAATGGGCACAAGATAATTTCGATGATGAACAAACTGTTCCCGCAGTTCGAAACAATTGAAAAGTGCGAAGAACGTTCGTAAGTTCAAATCATGTTTCTAAAATATATTATTCCATGTTTTGTTTATTGCGTGATATTATCAAATTGGTGAATTAAGCATTGTTGTGTAATATTCCTTATTCATTAATCTGAGTCCGCGTCCGCGAAGAAAATATTGCAACGCCTACGAAGCGTTGCGGTTCCAAGAGCGGCAGGCAACTCCCGTCCCCTTCCCGCTCGCTTCTCCCCCTCCCACGCCTCGAATGCAGCAAAATTCATCCCGCGTGTGCTGCTCGGAGGGAGTACATAAATCGGAAGATGCTAGAAGGTAAAAAAGGATGCGTAGTGATACGACTTGTCCCTTATTTGATGCCTCGTCGGCGTTAAACAAATCGAAGTTACCAACTTTTATAGAAGTGATGAAATATTTTTAATCCGAGAACGCAGGCAAGGAGCCTACCAAGAATAAACCAATGCCTCATTGAATAAGGAATTACGTTCTTAAGAGGACACTTTTCCAAGTGGTCACAGTTTTTTACTCGCTTGTGGCTACTCGGCCATAGGGAGAAGCGTAGGCTGGCATATGGCTGTCACAATATCTTTGGTACCATTAAAATGCTTCTCCGCAGTGTTCAAATTCCTCATTGCCATCGATTTTTTGCCACCCAAAACTAAAGGCAGTCAGAATCATTTAATAAAATATTAAACTTTGGTTTTGTACTTGGAAAACATTTTTATTTTCATAAAATGTGGATGGGAAATGGCAAAAAAAACGAATACTAACAATAATAGTAATAATTTTGTTTATTATCGGGCAATAAAACCCAGTACAATAGTAAATTACATGAAAATTAAACCAATGCAATAATTTTAAAGAAAGGCAACATCAACATTATTAAATAAGAGTAAACAATCCTAGTTAAATGATAAAATATAAGACAAGTTATACTTTACTACACAATATTACACAATCGTGGCATAAAAAGAGATTAAAAAATTGGAGACATGATGTGACAATAATTCACTCAGACTCATCACAAGGTAATTTGGAAAGCAATAATTACAATACTATTGTACATTTACGTAACCGTAGTTTTAACAATGCTCTTAAAAGTATTTTATGGTGTATCAAAAAGTCCAAGTCACAATTTGTATTGCGAAAAAATGCCATATAGGCTCAGGAACTACGTTCGTGCGATCACACTTTCCCACTCTTGCGGCTAATCGTCCGTAGGGAGAAGCATAGCTAGCCTTCACATAGTCAAGGTGAATGTTAATAGCTAAAGAAAAACTAACGCATATGCCTTGTAGCAGAGGTATCCAAACTATGGCCCGTGGGCCACATCCAGGCCAAAACATGATTTCATCCGGCCCGCCACACAAATCCCTTACGTCTGTGAACAAACATTTTCCGAAATGTAAATACTCGAATTCTCATGTAAAATCCAACTATCGTGAAAATTTTTCTGATCATCATTACAAATTAATCCTTAGGATTGGCAGATCTAATTTGGAACCGGATTTAAGTAAAATTTTGATGTCAAAACGACAGTACCGTTCGTCAAACTTATTTGGTTGCATAAATTTATGTGCAGGAATCTATTTAGTTTACCTTTATTTTTTCCAACAAAATATTTTTCAATTTTTCCATGTTAATACTATAATTTTTAAGGACATAAAATACCTGCACTGAATTTTTTTATTCCTCCGTCCCACAAAAATGTGGGAAATATATGATGTGGCCCTTGCATCGAAAAGTGGAATTACGTTCTTGCGATCACACTTTTCTACACGCTTGTGGCTACTCGCCCATAGGTAGAATCATACCCTTCACACTGTCAAAGTGGATTCGAACAGCAAAAAAATAATCGAACGTCAGTTCCTGATAGACTCGGGAATTATGTTCTTGCGATCCCACTTTTCCATAGCGGCCGTCACTAACACTGAAAGGTTAAACTGGTCCCTTTACAATTGTATTCTCAAAATTGTCCCGCGTACGCATCTCGCGTAAAATCATCGCCGTTGAAGAGGTGGCATATATACTCATCGACAACTGGACCATCCACAGGTATATAAGTAACCCGGTGAAAATGTCGTCGTCATCTTTTTCATAGCGGTCCCACTTTTCTACACTCCTGTGGCTACTCGTCCGTAGGGAGAAGCATAGCTAGCCTTCGCATAGTAGTCCCCGACTAGTGAGAAGACGAAGCAGTATCCCTAGGGAGTAGGGGCCTTCTGCCGAGGGTAGGGTGCCGACGAAGCTGTAAAGGAGGAAGGGGAATTCAACAGCAGGCCGCCACAATAAGCGAGAGGAGATTGGGGAGGGGAGGACACTAGAAGGGGGATATACGTGGAGTAAAAGGGGGAAAGAGAGTCTTATTGGGACGAAGCTCCCCTCTCACCCTCATGGAAGGACTAGAAGATCGATATATCACGGAAATGGTGTGAGGGCAGATGGGACGTGCATCCAGACCGCAAGGCCCAACTTAAATGCTGTCCAGGAAACTCCTCTTTAAATCCAACTCAAGATATCAGTCCGCACATGACGGCGTGATATGAGCGGCTAGGCGTTCGCAATGAGAGATTTTAATTATCGAGGTGGATGATGATCGATGTTCTTCGAAGTAGATAGGGACAATGAATATTGGTCATCTAGATAAAGAATCGAAGTTTTTCCCGGTGAATGACTTCAATAAATTCTTCTCGGGTTTCCAACCGGGTCAGAGTCTGCATGTTGTAAACCGAGGTTTCGTTGTGAGACTTCTCCAATACCTAGGTGAAGAAGGTGTATATGTCTGAACACTGCTGAAATCTGTATCATCAGCCCTGAAGATGTTGGGAAAGTCTTCCAAGCATAAGTCGACCGACAGCATGCAGATCCTAACACGGTTGAAAACCCGAGAATAAATTAAACATTGTCATGATTTGCCTTAGATTATCGGCAGTAACAATTTGTCTTCATTATGCGATAGGCATTTTCTGTCTATCGTTATTAATTGGATTCCGATGTGGGTGGTAATTTTCTTTCGTTTTCCGACGGCCGTTTTTGTCGAGAGTCGATGACGTTGGTCACACGTTGCCATGGAATTTTGATGGTCATTGATTGCCTTCTATAATAGACGGTCATAAGCCACTCACTTCTCATAACTATATCTACGCTTTTCGATAGTCACCTTTTTCTGAACGGATTTCAGTCACCATTTAAATTGGTGAGTGATGATTGGCAAAAGCTAAAGCTAGAGAAAGACGACCTGCAACCAATAATCAGCAAGCTTATAAAATTTGGTAAGTCGTCGACGATGGGGAACATGCCGGACTTTTTAAAACTACTAGATGAAGAAGGTTCCTGCCTCCAATGTCGTCGTCGAAAATTTCGCGGATGATTAGGAATTTTTCACTGAGGTATGAGTCGTAAAAAATAACTCTTCTTCGGCTGCTTGAAAACACGTCATTGGAGCGCCCGCTTGACGTCAGGGCCCGATATTCGCTCCTGACAGAGCAGGAAGGTAGGTAGAAAAATGGTGGAAGTTAAATATCAAACGCAAATCTGGCGAAAAAATTGATGTTGTAACGTCAGACTGCTGATTGCATGTATGTTGGGTTGCCAAGGGTTCTTGAAAGAAAGAATGTGGATTGTTTTGGGAGATTTGGAAAAAAATATAAGAAAATAAGTTTATTGCATTGACTATGAGTTATAAATTGATTTCAAAGGAGAAGTCTTGTAATATGAGTTACACAAATACATAATTTTTAATGTGATAATTGTGTTAGTATTTATCAAAAGAGCATGGATATTCAAGAAAAAAACCTGCGTAAAACCATATAATTCGTGTGTAGTGCCCCGTTGCTCAAGTGTCAATATTTTACGTCGGGGAAGGTTTTTGCTTGTGCCCCAAAAATATACTTGTATTACATAGTGCGGTGGAAAGGAAACAAGTACAAACTTTATCAGACGCTAAAATGAACTCTTGAGGTATAAAGCCGTCAATGTCTTGTAACAAGGCATAGAAGTTGCACTGGAGTTTCCAAAAATCCAGTGTGCCAAGATTGAGACCCTTACGTGAATCGTCAACTTGGAGCAAGATGAAGAAATGGAGGACTTTAGGACAGTCTAACCTATCATTCTGTACCATCCCTTCTTCCCTCGTTCATCCCCCTATACTTTCTTTATACCGTCATGGATTTGGGGTGCGAGGGGGTGAGAATCGGGGCTTCGTTTACGTAATAGAAGGAAAAAGGATGCACTGGTTGGGAGAGAACAAATACTCCTAATCTTAGTGGGGAGTGTGGTAGCCTAGTGGGTAGAGCACTCGGCTATTGATCGAGGGGTCCCCGGTTCAAATCCCGGGTGAAGTCTTGATGAGCCTCAAATCAAAGTCCTAGAAGTGCGATGTGACCCTGGGAAAGGAATAGGCCCCCCCAACTTGAATGTGTGATGTTTACACGCCTGTGGCCTGGTTTCGGTGGAGCTCTACCCTCACCTTGCCAAACCACTTCGGGTTGAACCACTGACAAGGGGAATACACGACCTTCGCATCGCCGATCGAGCTCAAATTTTGCCATTCGGTAGCTTATGGGTACAAATGTAATATGCCGAGGCGAGACGACGCACTTCTCGTAAAATTCCGAGAAAAAAGCAATTAAAAATCGTAAAAAATGAAGGTACGCTATATAAACTGTTTTGAACACCTGCATTAAACAAGTGGGCGACAGCCCAGTGGATATGGTGTCCGAATGTGGAGGTAGCGAGATCGATGCTCGTCCAGGGAACTTTTTTTGTGTTAATTTTTAAGAATCTTATTGTTTAAATTTTTAAAGTTCGTTTACTTATCTTCGTTACTACTATGGAATATATTTTTAAAAGAGTTTTTTTAAAATATTTAAATCAGGAATGGATCAGCTTGGGATTAGGAACTGAGGATGGAGGGTGGATAGAAACCCGGCGTCGGCATTAGCCTGCTTTTAACGAAAGGCGCCAAGGGGACCACGGCTTAACGTCCCATCCGACGGACGGTGTACTGCACAACTAGTGTAATCCACATTACACGCAGGGATTGAATTTAGGAATGCCCCTTAATTTTTTACCTAGATTTGGAATTGGAAGGCCAGTACACTGCCTCACCACTCCAGTTAATCCTTAATTTGCAATTTTCAGGATGGAACTCATCATAAAGACATGCAAAGCAAAGTGATTTGCGGCACCACGAACAAGCAGAAAAGGCGTTTTTCCACAACTGCAACGACTGTCCGTATTTTTTAAGGAAAACACACGCCATTTACATTTACGAAAAATTCTCTCGTGCCAGTGAACTTCGAAGCAAACCATGCATATTTTAACATGTTTTGGAAAATCGGAGCACTTAATTGGTTATGAATTAACGCATTTATTTTTATTGCGTCTTCTCTTCACGCAATATCCCGATTTTTCTCCAATACAATCGAGGAATTCCTTAAATGTTTTATAAATATTTTCACCTGCCTGAAAAAATACACGTCGCATGGCTGGCATAATGGGGTACATTTTGGAGGTATTACGTCAGTTTTCCCGATTTTGAGCACGTTACAAACACATTTTTAAATCTTTCGGTCAAATGATCGACATTTCTTTTCACTATTGGTCCAGATTTTCCACCAGGTTCTTGAAGGCACCTTGGGTAATAGCTTTCCTGACAGAGTCATGCCATACTGGGCTGTGTACGGGTGAGTTAATTTATTCAAGCTTTTTTTCTTCACCAGAACCGTTTTAACTCCCTTCAGGTCGAGAGACCTATCAAATGAAGACTGATACTGGCAGCCCGTTTGGTCAGTATTAATAACCAGGTCTGCATCGAAACTGGGGATTAGGGATCTCATCTGCGTCCTAAACGTCTCTGCACTTTGCAGAGTTCCCACAAGTGCTGTTGCGTCTCTTGCGCTGATGAATTTTGTTATCTTCCTTCTTTTAGGATTAACTGGAGTGGTGAGGCAGTGTACTGGCCTTCCATATCCAAATCTCGGTAAATAATTAAGGGGCATTCCTAAATTCAATCCCTGCGTGTAATGTGGATTACACTAGTTGTGCAGTACACCGTCCGTCGGATGGGACGTTAAGCCGTGGTCCCCTTGGCGCCTTTCGTTAAGAGCAGGCTAATGCCGACGCCGGGTTTCTATCCACCCTTCATCCTCAGTTCCTAATCCCAAGCTGATCCATTCCTGATTTAAATATTTTAAAAAAACTCTTTTAAAAATATATTCCATAGTAGTAACGAAGATAAGTAAACGAACTTTAAAAATTTAAACAATAAGATTCTTAAAAATTAACACAAAAAAAGTTCCCTGGACGAGCATCGATCTCGCTACCTCCACAGTCGGACACCATATCCACTGGGCTGTCGCCCACTTGTTTAATGCAGGTGTTCAAAACAGTTTATATAGCGTACCTTCATTTTTTACGATTTTTAATTGCTTTTTTCTCGGATTTTTACAAGAAGTGCGTCGTCTCGCTTCGGCATATTACATTTGTACCCATAAACTACCGAATGGCAAAATTTGAGCTAGATCGGCGATGCGAAGGTCGTGTATTCCCCTTGTGAGTTAATTGCTCTTGGTACCGAAAAACTAATATTCACAATCCAGTATTTAAGTCAAAATTATTTATTTTAAGAGAACAAAAATCAATTCGGAGAAAGAAGTGTATTTTTGTGCATTAAATACCCCAAAGTTATACCCCAAAAATATATTACCCTTATCTTGGAAAAATAAGGATTTGAGGCGGACACGCAGACACGATTGTAAATCATGGCTCTTCTGTATCACAGGCACAGCGCTTCAAGTCCAACCGAAGGTTACATTGCGACTGTAGTGTCAATAAATCGACGACGAATGACCAATAGCGTCTCGAAGAAGCGGATAGTCACTGACCAATTGTATAGGAATGGTGCAAATTAGATGTATTAGGCATTTTTAAAAGCATTGGAGGGGAAGAAGAAGGGCTAGGCTCAGAGTTCACGTTTGCGAGAGTGAAAGGTACAATTCTGGTGGCATTGTTTTAAGTTCCTTCTTTTTCTGGGACTTAACCCTGCAAATTATTTATGCATACTTTGATAGGTGAAGCTTTTCCATGCCTGGATGAAAACATTTTATTTTGGAAATATTTGGAACGTCCAGAGGTTCGGTTTTCTCCTCTTAAGTGTTTAGCTCCACTCTTACACTGCCTAAATTACTCTGCAATGTTTAATACATGAACGCAACTCAACTCTATATACTTAGATTGCCTTGCGGAATTTAATATTATTTTGCACGAGTATAATAATTGAGGATCCTCAAGAGGACCTCTAAAAGTGTTGTCACGCACCGTGCATTTAAATGGGTTTACATAAGTCGCCTTTCGTGTCGCTGACGGGCAAAGTGATTCAAGTTTCACGAGGAAATAAGGCTTAATTAGGGGTATAGATCGCAATTTATACACTGATAATGCGATCTACCAAATTCATAATTTTTCAATGCTATTCTTTGCTATTACAAACATTTTGCTATAAAATATTGGATACAAGTGGATCGCATAGCACTCATCACTGCGCCGCGGACATTTTTGAAATCCGATTAAAATGCGACCGAAGCGGCAAAAGAAATCAGCCTTTTATGCGATTGAATAGGGCCTCCTCTATGCAGTCCCATTGTGATTTCGATTTATTAATGCATCATTGTCATATATCTTTGTGTATCCGTATCGTCTTTTCTCCTTGGTCCTCCATTTTATCCAAGTCTCACAGTAAAACTGAGACATCTTCTCCCCAAAGCCCATTCTCACTCCTTCGCCACGGGAAATAAAAAGCCATTACTGTCTTTTAACGCCTTCAGAAGCGTCGTTTATGGCCTATCAAATGACGCATAAAGAATACTCATAAAAGGTGGACGAGAAGGATGATGAATGGCCATTCTTCACGAGTTTTCTGTCCCGTCTCCTATCCCTCAGCTCTCTTCCCAATTCTCTTCTCAAATCCATCGGGGAAACGTCTTAAACGTGCTCGCTTTCATCACGATAATGTTCTTTTTTTACGATTTATCATTTCTTCGCTTCATTTCTTCGATATATAAAAAGTTACTGTATTTTTTTCGCAACGATGAGAAAGAAGAAATCTATCGGTGTTATTCTTGTTGTAGAACATATGAGCAATGCGTGTCATATAAGATAAAAAATAGTGATAATATCAAAAAAAAACTTCTCGCTAATTTTTTCATGGCTTAATACATCTCAATGAACCAATGAGTGACTAACTAATTGATAAGGAATCCGTATTTTTTCGAGCTATAGTGGTTTGTCGTCATCTCTGAACAATCGGTTGAGTGAAAAATGGATGGATAATATTATTAGACTCGCAAAAAAGGTATAGATTTCATTTCCCACTAATAAAGTTGTGTGATTGAATTATTTCACTTCTTGGCTCCAGTTGTTTTCAGCTCGAACGAATTTATTACCTTTGATCGCAGCTTTACGTCATATATCCAGTTCCTCACTGGCTTCGCTTGTTAGATAAATATTTCAACCATGCATTGCCGTAAGTTCCACTTGATCACTAAGGGATACGAGCCCCTAATTTGAAAGTAACATTAATTGTTTTATTGGAATTAGTTTTCATAAGCTTGGAACAATACGTGATGCCATACGAGGTGACCCAACTTTCAGTTTTTTTTAATTAATAAAAGATCGTAGCACTTTTTCGCAAGATTTTTTAATGCGTACAACTCGTGTCGGCTGACTGAGACATCATCTGGTACAAGACTGGTCAAGATTCGGTTTCGTACCAGATGATAGCTGAGTGAGCAAAGGCGCATTGTACGCATTAAAAATCTTGTGGAAAAATGCTACGATCGTTTATTTATTTAAATGTGTCTAACTTCCACCAATTGAAGCCTGAATCTGTTGAAATGACTGTCAGTTCCTTCAAACTGAGTTCAAGGTATAATAATTAAATATGTTTATATAAGATGATACCTTCTACGTGGTAAATTCTAAAGTGATTTAAGTTGGGCTAAAAATAAAAATTTTTGCTACCAGAACGAGACGGAAGACAAGCACTTGAATTGAGAAAAAGGAGCTCTATCTGTCGTGAAAAAAAATATAAATGTATACACAACGCCTCGCGGAAGGCGTAGGGATCTCTTTTACAGCGCTATCGTGACGACAGTTGGTACAACTTCATTTGTGACCGTGTGGGTGTTTATAACCCCAAACATTGGGTTTTATTCTCGCCGTTTCTCATCTTACCACAAGCCTACTTTTATTTTTTCGAGAGCCAAGATGTTCCCTTGAAAAGACCTACCATTTTACGGTCCGGTCGCCTTTCGGAAATATAAAAAACATGGGGAGTATCCCTTCCTCTTACCCCATACCTCTTTAAGTTCTCCACTGGTGCAAGAGGGTTGGGAGGATACGGAAACCTTTCCACCATAAACGTTCCGACTCCGCTCTTCAAAACCGTTGCCATTTTTATCGGGAACAATAAGAGCATTAATTTCTTTTTTATTGGTCGGAAGATGGCGTTGAAGACGGTAGGCACGTGGTGGGAACGAGTGGAAGCTCTTAACAACGTCCCTTAAGGATAAACTTGTCGTAAACTCGCGCCCTGCGCATGATGGGCTGCTTACTGGGAGACTTGAGAAAGGGGATATGGGTCCCCCGTCTGAAAAAGGTGTGAAAAACGAAACCTATATATCCGACAGTATTTCTTATTTTCTTCGGTATCAATCCTCTAGAGGGCGGAGAAAGATATCCTGGAGTCTGTATTTGTTTTTTCTTTTACATTCCTGACGTCTGCGTATGACGTAACAATTACGCTCCGACTATTGCTTTACGCTGGGAATCAAAATAAAAATCGTGTTACCTTTCGAATTTTTTGTCAATTTTTCAATAGGGTGCTTTCCTACTATTTTTTTTGCCTAAATCGAAAGAGTATTATTCCTGGAGAGCGTATTTAACGCTTATAGATTTTTAAATGACGATATCAATGACGAAAATGAAAATTTTCAAGCGCGCGAAAACGCGGCGGCTAAGCATGAATGCGGGTAAAAGCCCGTGTGATGTTATTCTGGTTTCCCCTGCGCCGAGTATGGTGACCTTGTGGCGAGGATAGGTATGTGTGCCGCTGCTATCTACGCTGCTAGCAGGTAGCAGAGTACCCTGCTAGCAGGTAGCGCTTGGCTTAAATAAGGATTATTATTACCCTATCAAACGAAGGAAACTTTCCGACCTTAGGCAATTTTAATGGGTGATTATTAAGAGATGTTTCCCTGAGCTCTGTGCCTCATGCGTGCATTGGTAATCTCTGACAATGTGAAACTCCCATCTACGAGAGCGAAGGTCGGCGCTCAATTTCAGAGATCGCGGGGTGGTGTAAACGAAATTTATTGTTATACGTAGTCTCACTTGTAAAATGGGTAAGAACGTCAATGGGATGTCCCTACTTCATTAATTTTGCGAGTACTGAGCGCATAGCCGCCTAAAAGAGACATTTGAGGATTCACTCACTATGCACGATCTAAGGTGTACAATTTAGAGCATAGAATTGGATAATAAGGCATTTTAAATAACCACTATTTCGATAAAATCCGTATGTGATCGTTTTGCACATCGGAAAGGTCAATGAAACATTTCTTGGAATTGTAGGCATACCTAGGAATGGATAATTCTTCTCATCGCATCCCTCGTAAAAAGTCGACACACCGCGTCATTCGTCCCTCGGAATAAAGAACTGTCACGTGATTGAGACGTTAGGACGGGCTTTCGATCGCAGAAGAACCGTTCCCTGAGAGTGAGTTGTGTCCAGGGGAGTCGACCCTGCGTTTGACATCCGCGTCATTGTCCACTCTGCTCAAACACCCCCTCCTACCTGTTCCGTTTCCCTGGCCAAAAGCTAAGGCGAGATGGACGCACAGAGAGCTCACTTGAGTGTGATATGACGTCAGGTCGCAAGGGGAAGGGGCGATCACGTGTCTTACAAGCGTGCCCATCGATTGACGAGCGCGATTAATGGAATGTGAAAGTCGCGCGGGGATGGAGATTGGCACCGAGGAAACAATTGAAGGGTAAGATGAGTGATCAAGGGGATGGGTATACGAAGGCCCAGGTTAACTTCACTTGTTTCCAAAACTTTCTTTTTTCTTCTTCCGCACGTCACCGTTTGACGAATGAGTCGAAACATCTCTGGCACTGTTTTTGAAGGGTTCCTCGTGACTTATACTGCTTAGTTTTTCCTCGACCCTTGGGCTACTTGTGTAACAATTCGTACAAAAAGGCTTTCCCTTTTTATGTGAGCAAATTTTCTATTATTCATTCTGTAATTGATGTTTAAATGGGGTTTTTAATCTTCTTATAACATTTTTATTCATATTTCGTCGCTGTTTCAGTTATTCAATATTATTTGGCTTATTGTTTTCCTAATCACTTAGGGTTACTTGGGTAAAATTCCGTACCAACATACACTTTTATGAGCAAATTTTCTGTTGTTCACTCTCTAATCGATGCTTGAATAGGGTAGTTTCCTTCATCAAAGAAAACGAAAGGCATTGATTGCGATTCGTTACCCACCATTTCTGTATTCATAATATACAAATTATTTCGTTTTAGAAATACCGGTTTAGACGAATGGCAATGGTCCATTTTTATCCTCATTTGAAAAGGGCCAGATTGGTGCCCATGCGATGCCACTCTACGTGACGTCACAGGGACCTAGTTTCTATACGAGAAGATAGGAGTTATACATCGTCTGAGGTTACCAATGCATGCATGAGGCGAGGAGCTCAGGGAAACATGTCTTAATGATCACTTATTAAAACTGGCTAAGGTCGGAAAGTTTTCTTCATTTGATAAGGTATAAATAATCGTTATTTAAGCCAAGCGCTACCAGCCAGCAGGGTACTCAGCTACCCGCTAGCAGCCTGCGTCGTATCAGCGCTAAGCCTCGTCTCAAGGTCACCTCACAGGGCGGCAGCGGGAACCAGAAATACGTCACACGGAGAGATTTCCCGGCATTCATACTTACGCGTCGCGTTTTCGCGCGCTTGAAAATTTTCACTTTTCATTTGATCGCGAAAAATAGATATCGTCATTTAAAAATCTAAAAGCGTGAAATACGTACTCCAGGAGTAATAATCTTTCGAATTAGGCAATAAAAAAATAATAGGAAACCACCCAATTGCATTTTCAAATCTTATCTTCAGCATTTTCCTTGATTTTTTATCGTTCTTTCAATAATTAAATATAATATGGCTCAATTTTTCTCAACTCTTAGGGCTACTTGCGTAAAAATATCCGCACAGACAGACCTCCCCATCTAATGAACAAATTTTCTGTAATTATTTCTCTAATCAATGTCTTAACAGGGCTTTTTAAATTTCTGTTAGCATTTTTCTTGATATTTCATCACTCTTCCATCACAAACATGGTTTTGTCAGGTGATGGTTGAGCATTCACCCGAAATAGAATTTGAAATGTACAATTCACGCATCCAGAATGGGAGACTTGTTTCGTAATCTGTACTAAATAGTTCAAATCCTTGTGCAGGTGAAAATGGGCTGAAATTTGTATTACTGCCGTGGGTTACTTCCTCAACAAACGAACTTGTCGCGGTCGGTAAATTAACGACTTCCATCCATATTTGGTCATAATTCATCTTTATCTATTGGCCGTAAAACGAAGTATTTTTTTACCGAAGTTAGCGGTGTAATCATCTGAGAATAAACGGTATACAAATTTAATTTATCGTAATAATGTGCATGCATGCAATGAAAATCATTTCCCCTACCGTCTGATTTGTCGTATTGGAAAACCCCTGGGCGTTTTAATGACCCCTAGGATTGCAGCACACCCGAAATTTCATTATTCAATTGAATGTGTTACCTTAGGTTTATACATTAAGATTTCCTTCTATAAGTTTACAAATTGAATCCGAAGATTCAAGCATGATGGAGTGGAATTTTTCCACATTAATAATTAGCACTCGCAATTTTCCACGATAAAAAAAAAATTATTACGACCGAGGTTTCAATTCTACTACATCATCTTCATAGTTCACTCTTGGATTCAAAAAGTTCACGCATGGGTGGTGTATACAAAATTCATATAGTTTTGCTATTTTACAACCGCTAGAAATCATTCCGTACTTGATCTCCCTCAACGGAACTAATCCTGAAAGCATATCTTTTGTCATCACCTCTGTGACTGCTTATGGTAGAATGAACACTCTTTTCCAAGCGTGGTAGCTGAAAGAATAATACCGCGTGCAATATGAGAAATTTGCAATACTTCAGGTGGTGGTACGGGAGAGTATTTTCAGCATTTTTTTCCATAAAAATGGGTCAAAACTCCATATTTACTGAATTATGGCAACGAATACTTATTTGGATTCGTTTTGCAGTTACCATGAAAACGGATTTTCTTGGATTTCCAGCCTTTCTGGCATTTTATTCAATACTCTGTATTTTTAAGGACGTCAAAATTGAGGCGGACGAAAATAAGCAATTATTGTTGTCTGACACTAAGAATCCTGACAGGAGTAATAATCTTTCGATTTAGTCAATAAAAAAGTAATAGGAAACTACTCTATTGTTGCAGACCATTATTATCGTAGGTTTTTGTCCAGTTGTAATTATTTATTGTCCTCAAAAATCGAAAATGCTATAGGAAATGTTGGAAAGGCTGAAAACTCAATAAAAACCATTTTAATGTTAACTGAAAAGTACTATCCAAATAAAAGTTGGCGTTGCCATAGCTAAGTAACTAAAACGTTGAGACCCCTAGTTTGTGTACAAAAAAGGCTAAAAATTGTCTCCGCTGCCACCTCCTGAAGCGATGCCAATTCTGTCTGAAACATCATGTATATAAAATGTTCTCTAAGAATTTAAGAAATCGTGTTTTTGACATCGATTTCTTACTTGGTAATAGTTTAAAAGACCGATTTCTGAGCAAAAATGCATTTTATACTAAAATATTTTTTTTGTTAAATCTCAATTCTCACGAATGCATGATTGCTTCATCATAGATTTATTCGAACAATTGGGATAGCTGCTAAGTGGAAGCAAAGTTAATCTATCGGCCCCGATGTTTACCAATTACAGTGAATTTATCAATTGCATTGTATGCTTTCCCGTCTACGTATCTTTTAATATCTTACTTGATGTCAGGTTTTGCCAAATCGCCACCTTTTGCTCAAACTCCTCACCGCTTAAGTGGGTGAGTTTTGCAAGGATCACCACCAGCCACTCGCCAAATGTACACCCCCCGCCAATCTCCCCGTCTCCAGTCCCTACTTAAATCTCTCCCACTCCGCTGATTTCATGCCACCTCTTCCCCTCCCCTTGAGGACCTCCCCTAGGCGTCTCGGTGCCAATTCCACCCTCACTCGTGCAGAGAACTTCCGAAACCTCTCCATCTCCCGTGGAAAGACAGCATCCCTCCTTTGAAACTCACCCCTTGCCTTCCCAAGTATACATATATCCATTTATATAAAAGAGGATGTCTGTTTGTTTGTCTGCCTTGCGTTTTCATACGGCGATACGATTTGCAGCCAAAGTTAACATGTAGGTGCATCTCATGCTCCCAAAGACCGTAGTTCTACTTTCGATTGCGTCCATCGCGTTATTTGCGTCGTTTTTTAATTATCGCTTTCTATAATTATAATAATTTTATTACTCCACAAATAAATTACACGACAATAGCAAAATTGAGCAATTATAGGTGGCCTCAAAGGATAACCTATTTGAGGCTACCATCCAAAATAATAATATATATTATGCTTTACATATAGTGTAGCTCATTTTGTGTTACCTTGGTAATATGCGTTAACGAAGCATAAGTTCGTACATGAAAATTAACAACGAAAATAGTATTTATAATTCATTTACATCAATATTTACAAACAATATTTGTCCTACGCTGTCTTTAATGAGAAGCCAAGAATGTGCATTTCGCAAAAACATTTTCAAAGACTTAGGAATAAAGCATGACTGATGTAACAACTGGGAACTGGGGGTTTGTTACGTCACGTTATACAACTTCTGCGATTGGTCATCCTGCCGGGTAAGGACACCACTGGACACTATCCAAGGGAAAGCTCTTACTCTATGGATACTGCGCTTAACTATTTATTAATCCTCTCGGTGCAAACATTTTTGCATGGGTATGCCTTTGCACGACGTTTATGGTCTACGCACGCACGGTATCACATAATGGAGTGGGATAAAACTGATTCCGTGCGCGGTATAAGGAAACCTTTTTTTCCGTTGAAGAAAGATCTGAGGTTTTCCCGGCGTATGATGATGTTGAAGTTATTTCGGGTTTCTCACCGTATGAGGTTCTCCATCTCTGCCGACGTTTCGATGGTCGTGTCGTCCATCGTCATCAGAGCTTGATGACGACGACGATGCCCTGATGACGATGGACGACACGACTATCGAAACGTTGGCAGAGATGGAGAACCTCATCCGGTGGGAAACCCGAAATAACTTCAACATCTTTTTTTCCGTTGTTTGCTGTTCAACGTCTTGCGGCCACCGTCTTACTTCAATTTTGAGCCAACGGTGGGATATATTGGGGGTGTCGGGTTATCATATTGCTATGTGATCAAGAATTCCAAGTTCCGAGTTTTCCACTTCTCCTGATAATATCCTTCCTGAGCTACGCCGGCTGGCCTGATAGTGTATATACATATATGGATCTCCCCCAAAACCCCCCATTTAAAATTCAGCCTCTTCACGATTTCCAACCCTCGACTTCCCCTTCCAAAGCTTTATATTCCCTTTCCTACTCTTCCCTGCCGTGCCTCCAACCCCCTGGAAGTCACTACGAAAACCCCTAGCCCATCCCTCTTGCTCCGCACGTTAGGAATTCATTCGCCAATTTGATGGGGAGGACCGTGAAGAAGACTTCTTCATGGGCAGGGTTGGGTGTGTGCATAGAGGTTTTTTTATTTCATGGTGGCCGGCAGTGGGGGAAGATGAGGGAGGTATGAAAGGAATCGTTCGTATCACATGAGGGGCAAAGATATGCTTTTTAAGTAGACGGTCGGTTGTATAAGATCCATTGAGGGATGAGGGGTACAAAACGTTTTACTTCGTAATACCAACACAGAATATTAAACAAAAATTTGACAAGTACTCGGAGGCTACTCAGCCTCATATGAGCATTCAATAAATTTACAAGTGAATAATCGCCCGTATCGTGAAAATACTATACTATTTAGCGGACTATTTTTTTGAAATTAATACCATCAAAACAAGAAAAGATAAGCTGATAAGAGCAAATAAAAAAGACAGTTGGTAAACTTTTACGGGAGCAAATATTTATTGACAATATGCCATCTATACAGTGCATTAAATGACACTCATTTCACATAAATATATAAGCTAATACATATACATAGTTTTATGCAAATATATCGAAAATAACATTGAATTATATTTATTATAGTAAGGTCATATCAGAGCGTGAACGTTGTTTGAGAATTGGGTAGTAATAATGTTTGCCTAAATATTCCACTACTTTTGGAAATACGTATTTCATTAGATAAGGCATTCCATAACTTACTACCATTGACTACGAAGGACCTATAGAATGTACAAATCTGATGTATTGGTATTTGTAGGTTATCGTTTCATCCTATAGTAATCCAGAAGCATGAAATTTCTTGAAAGCTCTCCTTGAAAAGAAATGAATGATGGAGTAGGATGAGGTAGATGAGCTGGTGGGATGAGATATTTTGGACATGGGGGACGATGAGAACCTTTCTAGGGTTGAAAGATATCACAACTGTGGGAGTGGGGCGAAGTGCAATTTAAAAACGGGGCTATCAGGAAAGACGAAGAATGGTTGAGGACCTGGTGGATTTAAAGTGGGTGGCGGAAACTAGGCCTCGTCACCACAGCCATGTGAACAAAAGCAATACAGGCTCACCCCCTTAAGTTGCACCAGTATAAAATAATTAATGCATCTCTCGAGAGTTTTAATCACTCAAAAACCTCTCCAAATTGGCCATCTTTAAATGATGGACCAAATTTTTCCCATCCTCTTAACCACAATTTGGGGACCACATTAAGTCGGTCATTTTCCAGGCAATTTCTTAAAATTTACCTTCTTCTAAGTACGAAAGAAATTAATGATAAAACACTTCAGCTGCTGACTCACAAGAGATGTACGGCTAAATCAAATGCGTGATAAACCCCGAGAAGAGTTTCACTGTTAAGGAGAATTATTTAAGTTTCCTTCCGTCTCAAATTAAGCGGACTATACTCAACAGTACCATCTGGTCAGTTTTTATGCATCAGAACAATTAATTTTTTTAACCACTGGTTTGAAAGTAAATATGAGGTATAGGTGTAATGTTATTGCTAGTGTTTTTACAAAGGCTAGAGTAAGACACAGAAAAAACTTATAGATATGGACGTGTATTTGAGGCAGAATTTTATTTTCCACTTTGATATTTACGTATCACAAAGAGTAAGAGTTAAATCACCGATGGATATATTACGGCAGTTAAATTCTTCTTCAAGGTAAATGCTTCTTGAAATTCTGTGTGTCATTCCCCCGAAAGTAAAATTTCATTTATGAACATGCTGATTAATTATTAAATATAAAATTATATGTACAGTGATTGAAAGAAAAGAGCAAGCAAGGTCAGAAAATTAAAAATAGAAATAAAAGGATTGAGAAATTGAATGATTAAGACAGAGTGATGAATCAAAAATTAAGTATCAGATCAAGTAACGTAATGTTAAGTCTTTTGACTTTATAATGTATTAAAAATCCCTATCTCGACGATGGCTCTGTTTTCTTCTTAGAAACTTTCCATTTCTGCTTGAATCATACCTTAGATGGATACTTCTATGGAGGTTCACCACATGAGTACCGAAGCTGTTCGGTTTTGTAAATCATTAATGGCTAGGAAAGTGTGGCTAGTTAAAATTGAATGTAGGTACTCGCAAGCTTAAACAAATGGAACTGTTCACCTGTTTCAGTAAGACACAACACACACAGAGGGAAATGGATGCAAAAGTTAGGATATCAGAAAGAGAATAACGTTAGCAAAGGATACGTAAGTGAAAAGGAAAGAGCTGATGAGGGGCTGAAGTTACGGTTAGTGAAGTCTTACCGAAAGTGTAGCGTTTTACTCGGCGGAAACGTTGACTCTGAGAAAGGAGGACGAGAATAGAGATAGAGAATATAGTTTCAAAGGAGAATAGAGGTGATGAAATAGACGAAGAGGAAAAGAAACGAAGAATTTCTAGACATGTTGGGCGAGGAGAAGAAACTTCTAGAGGAGGTACGGAGAAGAAGGAGAATTTGGATGGAGCGAATGCTGAGCGGGGAGGGGGCGCTTTATGAGAGAAGAATTATCTATGTAAGAGGAAAGAATTTTAGACATGCGAGGTGGGGGGTGTGAAATAAATAGGATTTATTGATGGAATCCAAGATGATAGGCCATTCATTGAGAATGTAAGAATGTTACTTATGCTCTAATTTAACTAATAAGAGGAAATGAGAGAAATTACTTATCATGCTCTTCTCTGGGTACAAATATTGTATTTAACAACATTTTCCATGTGAGCGGTATGAAAATTATTTTTTTCGGTTTTAAAGAAACCATAGCGAGGCTTCTCAAGTCCAACTTGCAAGTACCTTAACTCGTTGAATACTTTTATAATGAGGAGTAAATTCAGATTCAATTATTTTTAGGTGATGCTTGGGCTGAGATTTAGTATAATTTTAAGGTATTTTGCTAATGTTTTATCTTCAATTTTTTAAGATAGGAATATTTTTGGTTTCAAAGAGGTCACTGAAAAAGAATAGGTTGATTGTTGCATTTTGAAGAGTAGAAGAGATAGACTGCCGCTACAAAGCTTTAGGTGTGTATAAGCTTATAGTATGTTTGTAGTCGTTTTGTATTGTAAAAAGAAGGAATTGAGATGGTCTGATGCGACAAAGGATATCCTTCCCCATCGCCATTTGTATTCTGCAAAATGAAAATTCCGTCCGTTTCTTGGTTATGGCGTGAAAGATGCAGAAGAGAATTTCCCCGCCTCTCGGGACTTGATCGATCTTTGAAATTAAGGCCTCACGCTTCGGTGCTGTTCCTTCGAAGAGGATGCGTGATGCCCAGGGAGCGATTTGTTAATGAAGGCGAGGGGGGAATGGTCGTGAAGGGGAGGAAATGACTGCTTCTGGGGTTGAGTCACTTTCCTCCCCCTCCCCCAACACGATTTTCCCTTCCAGCCGAGCCACAGAAGACCGCTTACCCGACCCCTTTGCCAATTTTATACTCAAGGTCCATAGCAGTCTGTACTCTGTAGATACTGGCCGCTCCGCTGGCTATCTGACCATCTATCTATATCTAACCATATACTACTTCATTTATTCAAACGACGCTTTAAGAGCCAACAGATGAAATCAATGGGGTAGGAAAGAAAGGGATAGTTACTATATGGTTGAAAAAGAACGTGGGCAACGGTACTGTGGTAAATGGAAAAAGCCAGAAATCAGAGGGTAAAAAGGTAGCAAACTGGGAATAGAACCCAGAACCTCCCGCTTGCCGGCCGGGTGTCTACCAATTGCACTGCCAGGACGTTTAGAATTACCATGATTCCGGTGGGGATTTAAACACAGAAAACTCCCTTTGCTTTGGCCCACAATATTAACCATTAGATGGCACAGAGGCAGCTCACCAGGAACCAAAATAAGAAATGGACAAGGACACAAGAATAAAAGGAAAGATACACACTAACACGTTAGTCTAAAGAGACAGGAACATGCATTCAGGGGCACGCTGAGCCTATGTTCATGGGCCCCGTAGTGCTACTTTCGGTTGCGTCTGACGCGTCTTTTGCGTCATTTCTCACAACCGTTTGTCACGACACGTCTTGCAACTTATGCGGTTGGACATCCTACCAAGTAGGCACACCTCTTGATACGCTCGAAGAGGAAAGATAAAAATCCTGCTGTACCACCATGAATTCCACGTTCCAAGGTTCCCTCTTCTCTGAGTACTATCCTTCCCGAACAACGCCGGGTGGTCTGCTAGTTGTTTATAAAACCTTGTTTTCGGCCCAAATAGTATGCAAACACCAAAATCTACATACAACCCTGCAGACCACTTGATGAGGTGTATGCTAGGGAGTAAATCCTCACCAATATGCAACAGAGGTTTTAAATTTGCACTGCTTTGTTGAGGCCTTAACCAAGTAGAATTCCATTTAAGGTTAGGACAAATAACAAACTATGCTTTCTAGAACTTTACATTTAATCTTCAACTAGTCTTGATACACTATATAATTTTCTTGAAAAGACTAGTCTTGAAAATGTTATACTTCCACTTTCAAGACTATCCTCATCACTTTCACTTAAGTTAGAAAGTTATCACTTTCGAGACCGGTCTTGAAAATGATGAAGTGCGTCGAAACTGGTCGACAGTTAAAGGTAATGTTGCAGAAAGCAAAAGTTGTCATACTTTCCAAACTAGGTTAAAAATTTACTTACACTAATGTACACTACGCAACATCTACGCTATATATTAGACATCAGCTATTCAGATAATCCATATCCTGCTTATGAAGGAAATCCTCCACTGAAGTTAGTACATGCGAAACATGCTGTTTGAGATAATAGAAAAATTCAAAAGTTAATAAGCTACATTACATACACTAGTCAACTATTCTATTTCAATGTCCTGATGCTGCCATTACAGTCTGTAATCTATCCTTGGAAAAACGAGCCTCTAAAACTATCTACATACATTCTCGCGCTCTTACTTTATATTCATCATCCGATCTGCCGTAGTATGTTGGCGTTTGTAAGATATGGCTAACTTCACTGGGAAATAAACTGCTCCTGAATGTACGTTATAGTCACAGTCTAATTTTGATTCTACGGGCTAACAGTGGTTCTGATCAGAGTTGTGTAGAGAGGTTAGTTACACTCAAAATACAATTATTCGTAATATACGCAACACTAATACGTATATGCTTGTACAGATTTCATAATCATTTCAGCCGGGATGAGTTACTAATGAGATTGTTCCCTCTATTAGTTTCTTTTTACTTAGATTTTTCTCTATAAAATATTTTCCAATTGGTTCTGAGTAACTCAATGATGACACCATAAGTCTGGCTGGGATTGTTGAGAGCAGAGCTCCTCCCGGAATAGACAACTACCGTATGAGGAACGGAATCTCTTGGCCTGCTTGAAAAACAACAGCGACCATTTAACAATGTAAGGAACAAACGCAACAAAGCGAAATAACGTCAGGATTAATTCATTTAATTCCAGCCTTTATATCAACTCACCAACCTGTCTGTTTGTTTGTCTGTTTGTCTGGTACAAATATTGTAACTCAAATTTGACTCACTTCCTGTGAAGCAAAAACGCTGAAATTTTGCACACTTCTTCATTTCCGATGACAATACATGAAAATATAACTTTTTCTCTCCAACCCCCCTTTAACCACCCCCCAGTCAACCAATAGCCCCCCAAAACATGTTTTTGATCTAAGAAGTTCCAAATGGTCGATTTTCGTGTTTTGCGACCACAGTAAAAGTTATCCACCATAAAATTAGCTAATTATGATCTTCATATATTTATTAACAATTGTAAGGTTTTGTAAATGTTTGAATATTGTTTTACCGTTACATAAAACGTACGGGGTGGCATTTTTAACATAGGGGGGTGGCATTTTTAACATAGGGGTAGGCATTTAAAAGCATAGGGGTGGCATTTTGAAACATAGGGGGCTTACCATTCACTGAAAATTTAATAAATATAGTGACTTTTTTAATACGTCACTTTTGGTTTTTCGGGGTCACTGAGTTTTTTTGCTTTGTGTCATATATAAACGTTGCTCATCCCCTGTAATCTAAATATAAAGGCTGGTTTTTAAAAAAAAATTTTTTTATAAGAGCTTATTTTTCAATCATTTCATTTGCGTTGGTTGCAAATGAAAAAAATGTTGCTGTTAGCTTCTTCTTCCCCTTTCCCCTCTCTGAGGGTAAAATATTACAACATTGGACTAAAGCAATGTCAGTGAGTAAATGAGTGCTCATTAAAACTATATTCCCAAAATATTTCGCTACCGCATGAGGAATAATAATTTTAAAGAAAGGTATTCGTGGAGCGTGGTGTGAATTTTACTGAAAAATCGAAGATCCAGTCGCCAGGTTCCGGGTACCATTACAAGTAAAATGTCCATAGGGATCTAATTCAACTTCGGCCTTTGCGTCTCTCTTCGAATTCGTCATACATTAGTGAAGTGGGATAAGCGCCACACCCGATAGAAAGCTGTGTTTTACCTTATCAATTTGCATTGTTGTCGCAAGTGATATTAAACTTTCATCCATCTGAACCGGTAAATGTAACTTCACAGATACATGTGTATATCTAAATCACAAACTTTCCATTATTGAAATGAACGTTTTCATTTGCAAATCGTTAAAAAATATCTCAAATATGTATGTATTTCTATTATAAAATAATAATTCGGATATTTAAATCTTATTATAAGTGGACAAATTTGTTATAGAACGGAAACTTTTCATAGCACGACGTGTGGTATATTGGCTTCATTTGAATTCTATGAATGTGAATTCTATAAGGGCAGACTTTTTTATTTCGCTATGTCATTTGCTAATTGATAACGTGACGTCACAGGGACCTAGTTTATATACGAGTTGATAGGAGTTTTACATCGTCTGAGATTAACAATGTACGCATGAGGCACAGAGCTAAGGGAAACATCTCTTAATAATCACCCAGTAAAATTGCCTAAGGTCGGAAAGTTTCCCTCGTTTGATAGGGTAATAATAATCCTTATTTAAGCCAAGCGCTACCTGCTAGCAGCCTGCATCGTATCAGCGCTCAAAGCCTCGCTCCAAGGTCACCTCACACGGCAACAGCTGGAACCAGAAATACATCACACGGGCTTTTCCCAGAATTCCTACTTAGCCGTCGCGTTTTCGCTCGCTTGAAATTTTTCACTTTCCGTTAAATCGCGAAAAATATATACATCGGCGTTTAAAAATCTAAGAGCGTTAAATACGTACTCCAGGAGTAATAATCTTTCGTTTTAGGCAATAAAAAAATAATAGGAAACCACCCTTTTCAAATGGTGAAATGCTGCATAGACCGTGTCAATAAAAACAGCTACTATGATCGTCAAGGATCTATGCCGCCTAGGGTCGCGAAGAAATTAATAAATACTCGCGCTGCACCTATCAGATCAATTGCGCCCGACTGAAGGTTAATTAAAATCTGTGGAATATACAAAATATTGTCGAATTCAAAATGATAGTTTTCCACGGAGTGACGCCTGCAAGAGTTTCTTTCAAGCATATGATGAGCTTGAGAAAGTGCGATGGGGGAATATTTTAGGCGGGGAGTCAAGGTTCACGCGTCGGTTGTTACCCGAAGCTCAAAAAGGCTGATAAATCAAGACTGCATCGCAGAAGCAGTCCCGCACGGACTGGTACGCCATATCCCCTTATCTGCAAAGGTTTCTCCGCGTCGATTGCGAGGAAAGTTGAGCGAAAAAGTAGGGGGGGAAGGAGAGTTAGGGAGTCAGGGTTGTTTTAAGGGCTGGCTTTCCTTCCCATGACCACCCTATATCCCACACAGACCATGCCCCTTATTCCCCGCAAACGTACTCCTTCTCATGTCCGATTCCCACATGCACCCAAAGATACTATACCCCTTCTGCCCGAACATCAACAGAACCCACTGAGCACTGCCCGGAAGATTATCGCATCGCGTGGAAGTAGTTGATGGGTTTTCACTCTTTAGCCTTTCTTTTCATTGAAATCGCAAGATTAAAGGACTGAGAAAATCCATGAAAGGTGGGTACCAAGGCTTGCGTGTAAAATGCAAGGAGAAACATCACTCTCTCAAAGGTTTAATTAACCTTCTCTCTCTCATGGATGAGCTAAGTATACCCGGAATCCTCAGCACACGGGTGAATCAGTGCATTAAACACTGCCACCAATTGACGGCTAAGGCTTCACATACGACTTTCTATCTAAATAAATATATTAACAACAGTTGTCATAGCTATACCTTTTAATAATTTTCGGAGTTAATTGATTATTAGGCTAGTCTTCAATATGGAATGGATCATTGGCGTAACTAAGATAGGATTTCAGATATCAGATTGAATAGCGCATCACAGAAACACAACAAAATTTTCTCAATAAAATGAGTACTAAGCTTTAGAAAAAATGGCTATATTTATTGTTTGTTGCAGAAATTTACATGCATATGAGTTCTGTTCACAAAAATGAAAAATTGAAGACTTAAAAACGGAAAGAAATATGAGAAAAAATGTTTATATTCAATATTTGTTGAAGAAGTTACGTGCATTTTAGTATTTTTTATTAAAATGAAGGTATGAAGACTTTATAACATGAATAGATTTTAGAAAATAAAGCTAAATTTCATATTTGTTGCAGAAAGTTACATGTATTTTAGTTTTTAACTAAACTGAAGGCTAAATGTCAGAAAAGATAGATGGGAAGAGAGGGCTCTGGTGATGGACGTCGGGCTGAATTATGATATAGCTTTGAGGATAAATGAAGAGAGAATATACACAACTATATACAGCTAGTATATACTGTCTTTACCAGTTATAACTATACTTTGGCATCTAATATTTTCAGTACGACTTTCAGGTCGTGACTGGGTAAGATGTTTTAATTTTAAACAATATTTTATTAATTAGAAAAATGATAAGATTATATGGAAGTAGTACAAAAAATTCAATTATTAATTGAAAGAATACAATGGATATGCACGATAAATATTAGATCTTGAGCTATGTATGTATTAAGTATAGAGCTTGCTCCATTGAACAGTCCTAGACTACACTTTCTATCCGCCAGAGAAAGGGAGAACCTTTTCGTTTGCAAATGTTATCTAGTTTATTTCTCACTCGTATAATTTTTCTGTAGTTCATAGCTTTCATGTTACCCGGCGAAATCGTAAATATTGACCTACGGCATCCCACTCCTCGCTCACCCTAAGCTACCGGTCACCACTTGCCTAAATCTATGAGTGATGCAAGATTGACTCTATATAGTGCCTTTCTCTCTAGTTTTATCAGCAGCTTCATAGTAATTTGCATTGTCGTTTTAAATATTTTCGAAGTACTTGCCTTAGAAATTTTTCAAAAAAGTGTCTTACTCAATCCATTGTATACATTTTTCAAGCATGGAATGGCCGCGAATGTATTTGCTGGCCATGTGTAACAGAGGTTTTGTTTCTATGGCTTAATCATCACTTGTTAACAGTCATAAGATTGGTTTGACGAAGCTCTCTTATCAATTCTCTAATCAGATAATTTTTTCACAGATACATATTTATCCTCTTTCACGTCCTCGTTTTTTACCTCATCCATATATTTTTTCGAGGTCTTCCTTTTTCGATCTTACCGACGATCTCGATTTCTCTCTCCTCAACGATAGCCTTCATCAAGTCGTCATGTCTCAAGTCTGGCCTATAGGGCCGTTCCGTCTTCTTGTCAACTTTTTTATTAGGTTTCTGTTCTCTCCCACTCTCTAGGACTTTAATTAGGCAGCATTTTATTACTATTCTGAAGTATTCTTACGGAAATATATCAGTTTTCCCTTATAATGAATACCAGCATGATTCCATGATACAAAATGAATGTCAACAATTCTACAAAATACCTGTATGACCACTTCCTATTTTTTTAAAATGCTTTCTCTCGCTGGCAGCCTTGTTGCACTTCCTCTGACTTCTTTTCTAAGACGCTTCCCACGATTTGAATCATGGGAAAAGGATGGATTCTTCGATGTTCAAATCCTGGGATTTGGGTACCCCAAACTGGCGAAAGGGGACACAACTTAGAGCCCCCTTCCTTCCATAATTTCCACCCTACTCCATTTCCTTGCCAAATAGCACTTCCCTTATCCCTACCACCCTCCCTGGCTCAGCACGCTGCCACCAACGCCTTTTTTATCTCGCCAAGCGCGATGACAGAGCTCGAAACGGCATGTGTTAAATGGCCGAAAGGCAGAAAAAAGTAGGAATATTTTTTATATAAAATAGCATAATATATGCCCTCTGTTTTCATTTATTTTTCGATGCATATAAATTTGTGAATACGTAAATGTGCCTGCCTCCGAATTTCAAATCGTTTTGCTGTCCACATTCCCTTTACTTTAAGCTCATAGTTTAGCCTTCCATTGATCCAGCTCGTCTGGAATTGATGTGCACATGCTGAGAAGTATATAACCCCTTATCCAATTTCTATTTTGAACCACTTCACCTTTGAATTTAGTAAATTTGGTAATCTCATAGTAATCCCTTCAATTTGCTCCACTAAGTCTCTCTTTGAACCCATTCAGAGAATTCTTAAAACGACAATAAAATAAAAGATGCAATAACCAATTTGAATAAAACTTTAATTTAGGGATCATTTTGTCAGTTAATATAACCTACGCAATAGCGACACTACTATTACTGATATTTAGCTTTTCCAGTTTTCTGGTGATCAAGCCAAATGATACTTTAATTTATGTTGCGTTTGCATTCTTAGCACTTTTGATTACATGAATACTTTGAATGTAATTTTTTTACGATTTCACAATATAAGAAAATACCTGCAGCTGATATATATCACGTTCTATTCATACAAATTTGTCTGTAGCAATAAACTTAGAAAAAAATAATTTTTGAAGTAATCGATGGGCTCTTATAACATTTTCGTGCAGCGGCGCGTGGCTACATTTTGAAAAAGAACATTCTTTGCCTTTAAGACATATATTTTGCTAATAATGGTTTCTGGTCTCCTTGTCGCAATTTTAAGAATATTGCAATCGTAAGAAATAACTGGATTATTCAACTTTTCCGTGAGTTAAAAATAACAGCTCCATATAAATATTGAAAAAGGTTTCCATCGAAGTATTTTATGTATATAAATGTATGAAATAGTTTCAATTTCCGTCTCTGACTTATTTGAGGGTGATGAAGCAAAAATATTCAATGAATACTTGGGTAAAATGTTTTTAAAAACTTCGCTGTCGCTTTACAGGGAGAGAAAGTAGTGAATAACTGCTATCTATTTACTATGCAAGTAGCCTATTTTGGCCAATGTAAAATCAGCTTTTAACAAGGAATTTTATATTACGATTAATCATATGATTTTCGAAATATTTTTAATACGGTTTTACATTTTTATTGATTTTTTTCTGAAAACTGACCATCACAGTTTTTTTCTTATCTTTTAAGCATTATCATTGACGACATTACATGCGTCGGTGAAGTATTGGAATTGGAAATTTTGAAACCTTTGTTTTGGATTAAAAATTATATTAACCTTTTTTTATACGTTATTGATTTAGTTCCAAGTACAAGTCTTACTCTTGTGCACTTATCTGATTAAAATTGTTTCAACACTACTTCAAAAGATAAACAGAAAAAGAATAATGTTTTCGTTACCCGCATTATAGTATGTTACGAATCGATGCGCCTATAACATTATCATACCGTATCGTTTGACAAAAAATTCGATTCTCTGTGTCAACTCCATGAGCATCAAGCTCCTTTCATTGCTTTCTACCTCTAAAATTCTCTAATAATAATATTTTTCTAGTTGTTTGTAGTGAAATACCACCTCTTTATAAGTCAATACTATATAAAACTAAATTTTTTGTAATTACTACCGTCATCACTATGCTTAGAATTGATGCGCTAAAATAAATATATCTATGAATCATTATTGTGAAGTTTTCCATTTTTTCGATCATGCTTCTTTTGTGTCTCATTTAAGCGCTTGTTATAATAATTTCTACCTCTCACTCACAAATGCAGATAAAAGTATTGCACAAAAATACCTGCAAACTGAATACCTAAATTATTACACCTATCGGCCCTTTTTTCAGAAAACAAACAGCTGATATGCATTTTTAAAAAATCCAGTGATAAAATCGCATTAAAGCAATAAATTTGGCACCGAGATTTCAAGAATTAAAGGAATAAAAACTGAGGTCTGTATGCCTAATCACTTAATTCCCCATTCGTTACATCAACTCGCTACATTTATGTATTAAAAAAATCAAGATCATTGGGATAACACACACCTTTTAACAACAGCTTAATCAAATCGACCAAAAAATTACCGGCCCCGTGTTTTTATGTTCGCTCACTCTTTCACTCACCAATACCAAACTCGCTCAGAGAAAAGCGTTCCGATTAGTAAAAAAAGAACGATTCCAAAACACGAACGTACGTACACACACATTTTTTCTTTCGCTTTTTATGCCTTCTCAATTTTTTCGCCAACCGACTCACATCACCCTATCTCGTAACCTTACTTTTAATCCCCAGTACACTTTGGCATTCTCTATCAATCCCTTGTCCAGAATTTTATTTCTCAACTTTATGAGGGGATGGGTGATATTTCCCTCTCAGTTCCGATTTTATTGTGACTTTGAATTTGTCCTTCTATTTGCCCAGCTTGCTTCGACAAAAAATTAAGAATTTTTCCCTGTTTTTATAAATAGGAGACGCTTAAATTACCACCCATCTTTTTCTATCCGTGTAAAAATTTTCATCTACAGTAATAATAGTCAAAGCAAAGTTAAAAAATCTTATTAAAGTGGTGCAAACCGTTTTCAGCAAAGTATTCCTATCAGTGTAAAGATCAACGAGAAATATGGGAATGGGAATTATTAGTTAATACTTATCCAATGCAGTTTGAATTTACTAATATTGAGAGCAATAATCAAATACTAGAAGAAATATAGAAATCATTGATCTTTTGGTGATCATATGCGAAAAATATTCAAATGAATTATAAAAATTGATCATGTGAAAGTAGTCATTCATGTCTCATAGGTCGTCAATTATTTTTGATGCCATAATTTTTAAAGAGACTCATACTTCTCCATTTTCCGATCCGTCTCCCACTTCTTGAGCTATTTTCTGCGAAAAATTAACGGTCCCCTTTCGCAAGAAAGTTGATGACGCCATGAACTAGGAACGCGTGGTTCACCCCTACTTTATGGGCTTTTAACGGAAATATTTATTCGTAATGATATGACATATAATTTACATTTCTATTCGTAATAAATACTATGGACGAATTGGGCACCGTTGTTTTTGTTGCTATCTATGTAAATTGACATTATTAAAGCATAACATATCAAATTTATTACATTTTGACATAACTCCTGAGCGAGTTCTGAACCCATTTACATGTTATGATAATAACTCGATCGAGCAGCACTCATCGCCGGCCACTATCTGCCGGCGTCTGTGACGGCGGGGTTAAGTCCTTGCCTGCCACACAGGAGGTCACGAGTTTCAGTCCCTTCTGGGTACGTTGCCTCAATTCAAGGCATGGATGTTCGTATATGCTTGATTGTTAACTTATTAACCCTGTTGTAAAATAATATGGTGTATAAGGAACAATTCTAGCGTTACCCGCCAGGTGTGATTTAGGGGAAGTTGGCCCAAACGTTTCGACGGCTGAGTCCGCTATCGTCTTCAGGGGTAGAATCTGGAGCCTAGAAGATAATGAGAGACTCAGCCGTCAAAACATTGGGACCAATTACCCAAAATCAGACCCGGTGGGAAATCCGAAAATTATTCCTTCAAACTATTCCCAGGGGAAAAATAAAATTTTACACAATTTGTTTTCGGTGGTAGATTAATAAATATTTTTTTGTAATCACCCAAATGTAGACATAATTGAAAATAGACTAAAATGCCCTAGAGTGGCAGTATGAATCAAACTTTTACGGGAAGCGTTAGGGTCTCTTCAATGCCACCCCCTTTTGTACAACATTTGAACGAGAATACTACTACCACCATCTCCACGCATGGTGGGAGACTGATATGCCCAAAATTCTGAAGCCAGTCCCATCCGTATGGCATCCACCACGCCTTAAAAAAATGTCTTTCCCTTTCCACTTTCTACCCTTCCCCCAACCTAATGCTTTGCTATCGCCCTCTCTCCAAATCTTCGGAAGCGATTCCCGAATACTCTCACCCTCTCGGCAATATCCCATCATTGGTAGTGGTGGGTTAGAGATCGTTCGGAACCTGTTGCTCCCTGTAACTGTGACGGAGATGCAGCGGTAAATTAAAAAAAATAAAAGAAAGATTGGCGTGTGCGAGTGTATATGTTAGTCCGTGTGAGAGAGAGAGAGAGGACGAGGAATAAAAAAAGAAATAAAACCCGAAATCTTTCGCCATTTTTTCTGTATTCTTTTATTTCGGTGGAGGGAATTAAAATTCGAGAGGGATAGGGAGAAATGAAGAACGATTTGCGCAAATTATCGGGATCGATCCCGTGTTTTTTTTATATTCACTGTTGGCAAACGGCGTGTGTAAGTGTGCGCGAAGCGTTTTAGCTCAAGTTTTTTTTAGGTAAAAGTTTTTATTTTTTACTAAAAAATTTTCGTCAGCGTTGCCCTGGCTTTTCCTCCCGTTTTTTTAGTCTCATCGGTCGTTTACCTTTTAATAGATTTCTCTGTACTTGATTACGATCTTTTTTGCAGTCATTATACGGTCGCGTTGGTCTCACAACACTGAATGATCCCGGATTATATCTTCGACCGCAAAGGATCCGGAAATTTAAATCCTCAATGTAATCTCTTGACAGTCAATTTCAGCTCAAGTTTGACCGTTGATTGTCTAGTGTTAATCGTCACATGCTGCATGAGATAATATAACCCAGATCAGATAGGTACCAAATTTCACTGCTGTATTTTTCATTTTCATATCTCTCAGGGTTCTGTGTTTTCACATTAGTTTATTTCCCTCATTTGGAGTGTTGTGGGAGGAAATTGCATATTTTTTTGTCTCTAAATCTTAGCGAATTGCATACACAAAAGTTAGAATAGCATCATATATTATCCGTCTCTCAAAACAGCGCACTTGTTTAGGATGAAGAAAATTGTGTGTTCCATATTTTTAACATTAATTTACGTCGTGGAAATTGAAACCATCTTTGATGAATACATACTGGAAAAAAATAATAACTCCGAAATATTTTTCATAATCAATTCGTAACATGCAATGCATTAGGTTTTTTAAACATAGCACAAAAAGTTTGGTCTACTTGAACAGAGAATGATTTTATTTTGCTTCAGTAATCGCTTTTGTGAAATTCATAGCTTGATATAAGTTTTAGGATCACGTGAAAGAACTGGATATAATTTACTTTATATGGTTATAAGGCATGTTTCTACCATTTGACCAGTGTAGTTTCCTTTGATGGTACCATAATTTTGATGATTGAGATCATGAGTTTATATAATGCATACTTTTACTAGGCATTCAGTCAGAAGCTACAAAATGCTGAATCATGTACGATATCACGCATTAGTTTTGATAAATGTTATCGGTTCCACAAGTCATGGGGATTCATTTCTTAATGCTAGTCTGGGATCATTTTTTTTCCAAATGGGAAGCTGTCTCGGCTACTACGCAGAGGTCTACGCTTACTAATGCATTGGGCTTGGATTTATAAAAAAAACTCCTGTAAGTATGTGGTTAGGATTAAGTTGAGGTAATAGGATTTCGCAGAATTATGAGATCCACAATATTTTTAAGGAATTTTAGTTTAAATTCAGGGAACGGTGTAAACACTTCTTATAAATCATAATATTGCAATTGAGTATTATAAAATTATATCTAGTCACTGTCCGCTTTTCGATGAAGAATGAGTTTTCTGAGTTTTCGCATTAGCCGAATTTCCTTCGTTGGATTGCGAAGGGAAGACGTTGCATAAATATTTATGTCAAACTGTCTACGAATGATATTAAAAAGATAGTATAACAATAATCTTTGTCTCTAAAATCCTTATTTTTCTGGTAAGAGCGTCTCTTATTCAAACTCATTGCTTATTAAAATAAAAAAATATTTAAATTTAAACAAATATACACATATACTTGAGTTTTCCACCCAAGAAACAGCCATTTTTTTATGAATATTAGCTGCTTGTATTAAACTGTACTTGGTAAAGTGGCTCTGGTTGGGCTGCAAACTAACAGCCAGTGAATTCCGCCAATAGCTTCCATAGAACCTAACGAGTTATGTGCGATGATCAATTCTGATTATATTTTTCTCGTAATGATAAAGAGGTTGGGAGTTTCAATGCCAATTTATACTCCGCTGCCACCTAGACTGATCTAAAACTTTTGTAATCTAAGCTTGTGTCTTTTTGGTCTGACAGACGCTATCCTGGATAGTATGTAACAATTTTAAGGTTTCTGCGCAGCCACCTTTAGTCCTGTTATTTTCTTTTTTATTTAATTCATTTTTATTCATCTCAATTCCCCCCGAAAACATCATAATGAAGTCTTTATATCGGGGGTTTCAACAATTGACAATAGAAGACAACAACGCACCATGATCTACATGGGGGCAACCTATCCAAGTAGGGCTCGAATTAGCGACCATTGGTGTGGTGGGCGAGGATAGGTTGTTATATGTTGAAAAAAAAGATAGAGGCAGTTGTCTACAATTCTACGACTTGTGAAATAATTGTCGTTTGCCAATGTAAATGCCATTTGTTAAAATTAATAATATTGTACTGAATAAAATGAACGAAAGGCTAAGCCCATTCCTTTTGGAGAAATACTCTGACTAAGGTACAAAACTGCCTGTCACAACATAGGGCGGATATGTCGAATCTCCCTCGGCCACTGCTTTTTTAAGTCCACATATCGGACCTTGTCATCTACCATGGAAGTGCTGAGTTTCCTTGCAAGCGGTTTCGGATAGCCGTTTGGTATGAGCCTAAAGCATCTGAGGAAATGCAAATATATTTGATATATTTGCATTAATTGTTAATAGAGATATTATTAATAGAGATATTATTGGTTTCTGAGGATGAAAAAGTACAGCTACCATTTATTTCATTGTTTCAAACTTCCACTATATCACGCCTGAATCGGTTGAACTTATTGATACATGTGTTTACAGCGAGAATTAATCAAGTAATCGGAACGAGAGTTCGAGAAACACGAAAGAAGTGACCGCTAACTGATACCTAGTGTTTTACGTCACCAATAGCCCGTGAACCTCAGCGTGCGATGAGGCCACGTCACGCATCATCTCCGCGAACTCACGCGAGCTCAACCGAGCGCCTTGAGACTTTGGCGCGGCGGCACTGCTGCCAGGGACTCAATGGTTGTTGTATTGATAAAAATACTCGCCCTACGGCTCGCATCGCGTGCGGCCACTGCCTCGCGGATGTAATGGACTGGCAATTGGCCCGGGCACCCTTCGTCCGTGTAAGCATTGAGGGAGTTTCCTACGCTACGCTCTCTTTCTTTCTGACCAGGGGTGCGTTCGAGAAGGGATTAACCGCCCCGGAAATGAGTGGGCGGTTTTCGGTTCCGGAAGCCGGAAATCACTAATGTGTAAGAAGCGGGGAATGAGTTGGAAGGTGGACACGACGGTAAAGATATACCTTTCACGATCCGTATATCACCTGAGATAAAATCCGTAGAAGGCTTTTTCAGGCAAAGCCCCTTGCATTTTTCGGTAGCGTAGTGCTTTGGTTAATTCCACACGAAAAAAGATAGTCTTGTATCCATAGTTTACATTACAAACTACATAATTACACTGCGAATGATGTACGAAGGTCGTACATTTTGAGTATCTTATCCGGTGTAAAACCCGAGAAATATTCACTATGCTACGAATATTTCGATAAATTTATGCCATAATTTCGAACAAACTCAGAAGTGCTAGTACGAGTAATAGCACTTTAAAAGGGAAATTTATGGAATATTTACAGTCAGATTTAAATACTTTCTTGTACAAAATCGGTCTTGCCAAATCTCATTGGTTTTTTTTGGAGGATTCCATATTGTTCAATGGCTGCACATATTTGACAAATATACGTAGTTAGCATATAAGTACATGATGCCATGATTCATAACTTACACAATAAGTGATGTAGCTTTCACGATCCGTAATTCACTCCAGATAAAATCTGTCTGAGGCTTTTTTCAGACAAACTCCTCGTATTTTCTGGTTCTGAAGTATTTCGATAAACTTCATATGAGTTCAAGACAGTTTTTATTATTGTTTATTACTTTAAAATAAATAATTATACTGCGATTATCGTTGAAATTTCATGACACAATATCTTACAAAATGAAAACTAATAAACTACAAAACTAACCACTAATAAAACTGCTATAAAAAGAAACTTCTGAAATTTATGAAATAAGATTTAAATGGTTTTGTGTATAAATCGATATTTCTAATCTTCATTGGTTTTTTGGAGGATTACACAATAAAAATATTACGTATTTTATATTGCAATAGTGCACGTATTTGGAGATGCTTGCTTTTGGAGAGATTTGGAATACAGCTAGCGTACAAGTATACAATTGACAAATTTTCATAACATTAAGTGGCATATATACAGATAGGTTTTCATTTAATGTGTTCAAGTACGTTCCGAGAAATTTAATAGAGGGTAAAAATATCGGGAAATGACTACATTTTGCATCACTTTTCCAAAAGCTGAAAAAGAATAATTAAAGAAGTAATTTCAGAATGAAACTATTTGCATTTCTTTTCACAACAAACGGAAAATAAATTTCGTAAATTAACTTTCGCATTCAATTTGAAATCGATTTACGAGTGCCAAAATAGCCCCCAATATGACTGTACTGAGGAGTAATTAAAATGGCCAGTATTTCAATGGCTCACCATACTTTGCTTCAGGATGGATTGACCAATATTCTCCGTTTTTAATCTGTGGTTCTCAAGTTGACCAGGAAAAAAGTCTTTATGCGGAAGACCGAACATATTTACGCGCCACAATCCTGCAGGGTATTTATTCCTTGACACTTTTATCTAGGCGTTGAAAGCATCCCAACTAAATTTGCGCCAAAACAATTGGTCTGTGGGAAAATTGTCTGCATTTCTGATACCATATTTTCCTTGGGCCTAATTCGGAAGTGAGAAATTTGAAAACGTCGTCTTTTCTTATTCACTGTCAAAGTTGGCAGTCGAATACCTATTTACAGCATGTCTTCGCTCTGTTCAATTTGTGCAGGTTATCTTGATGATGGCCCATTAGAAAATTCTAATTTAATGATCATGAAACGCTCTAATGCGTTATTTTCACGCCCCGTGGGCCCAGGTTCAATTTAAAGAGGAGGCATAGATTTTTGTGAGCTTCACGATGCCTGTTTGAGTCATGCGTAGGATACTTAGAGTGCAACACTCCGTCCGTCGGATGGGGTGTTCAGCTGTGGTTACTTTGGCACCATTCGTTATGAGCAGGCTAATTCCAAATCTAGGTTTCATCTAGATCTACATAATACCCTCCGAACTTCCTCCAGGGTGTTTGGCAGGAGGTGATCCATCACCAAAATGCAGCATGGAAGAGGACCGCCATATGAAGACCACACTGCCATAACATATTTCACGTACTAGCAAAACATACGTGCATATCCATTCACGTATCTGCCCGCAGTGTCCTTCCTACCATTAACTCATGGCGCAAATGATGTAAGCTGTCAATCACTTCATCCAAGTCCCATACCATACATTTGTCATTCATACAAGACTGATAGGTTAACTCAAAGTCCACCTTGTAATTTTCCCCGGTGAAGACATCGCCACGCGTGAAGGCAAACTGCCCGCCCTCTATCTCGCGAAGAATACGTGATTTTTTTAAGTTCCACATGTTGTGAATCAAAGAGTTCTTTGCCATAATAGAGTAGGCTGGTTTTCTCGATATTGCTAGCAAAAACGTTGGTGGAAACCTTTTCCCTCATGGTGAATCAACGACATCCAGTTTGACGCTAGGTAAAGTAATTTCTAGTGGACTTTAATGTCGGATTCTGTGCGATAGTAAGAAATGACAAGAAATTATGTACCCAATCCTCCATTATGCATTATTCACCGTATCATACACCTATATGTAGAGCATCCCATTATACATACTATCCGCCACATTTCAAAACAAAACGCGAAGTAACCACACAGAAGTACAATTCTTTGTGCTATTCCTTCGTAGAACCGTATTGGTCTGAACTATAAGACAATAGCTTGCCTAAACTTTCCTCCAGCTTAATAGAGACATGAGCGGCGAACTGGACATTCTCCAAGACATAGAAACTAATTGAACGCACTTCAAGTATGTTTTGACTGATTAAAAAGTGTACCCATACGTATATGAAATCACAGTGTACTCCCAGATTCATTTATTTTCCTTTCTATGTTCGACTTGACCACGCCATTTGTTGCGAGGCGATTATGAGTGAATGCAGAAGAAATCAGCGACAATTCCAATCGATATTATTTTATAAATACCGAGAAAACCATATTAATTTTTCAGCTAAGAATCAAAATATACGTAAGGAATACAGTAGATGCGATCCTGAAAGAATGTAGTTTCCAGCCATTGGGTCCTTCAATGTAATCTATATTACAACTTGATGAAGGCGTTTTAAAAATAATATCCGTCTGTTACACTGCTGTGATATATTTATTCTTTAATCTCTAAACCACCAGCGATACTATTTCGTCTTGATTTAGCCTCATATAATTTTATCGCCCTTATTTACTTTCTCTAGATCATCTGCGGAGAGTCGGAGAAGTTGAAAGAAGAGAGGTTAAAGGGATTTAATAGGCTCTTGGTGGCCAAGAATCACAGTTTTTTTTTATGTGAGCGCGAAGCGGCATGCCGCGGCAGTTAGGCACTAGCGAATCTGGTCATTTGGTAGCCTACCGGCAGATCGACTCGCAAGATAGGTAAGTATCGTTTTGCACTGATTTCTAGGAGACAATAAGTAATCATGCGTGTATGCGTAATAAAGTTTTTATGTGATCAGTTTCGGTAATCTCCGTCGCTCATACTGCCCTTAAGGGAGTACACTATTGCACAATACTCGACGGAAAGCGGAACGCTTGTGAAGTGATAGTAGCGATTTCTCCTTTGTTTTTGTATGAAAGCTGTGTAAAAATCTGTGACAGTCTGGAAATTTCCGTTAGGATTACAGAGATTATAGCTTCGAAACAAAAATAAGGCAATGAATTATGATTACATTGGATGATGAAGGACCAATATTTGCAGCTGTTACCTTATATCTTCATTTTGTTGCCGAATATTCTGGAATATGTTGTAAAATTAGGGAAAAACTTCAGCTTTATGACTATATTTCCGCAACTTCATCACCAAAAATTAACCATGCATCGAAAAAATGTAAAAATTGATTTTGACATACTTGAATCTTCTAAAAAATATTTGGTGCAGAAGATTAGGTAACTTAGTTGGGAATAGTTCTGATCCGTTGCGATATTTTCATAACTTAGTGAGTCCCCTTACTTATAAATATGCTTGAAAATATTCCACTTCTTTTAAATGTGTGATTAGAGATAAAAGTTTATGTCCTTTTATGCGATTATCCCGATTTCTACAATTGAAAACAACAAATTCCTTTTCGTAATATTATTTTTAAAGTGGATGTAAGTTTCTCTTCGTCGTTAAATATTACCTTTTTACCTTGGCAGCTACCACTTCGTAAGTGTATATTTCGAAAAGGTGCATGGCATTGGCATGTATATTGCGATAAAATATCACCAGTGAAGACGTCATCTACTTATCAAACTAGTAAATTATTGGTTGCGACAAAACTTTTTTTTCCGTCGTGACCTCCTTTTGAAGATCATACGTCACCGTGGAATGCAGATTGATTGATACTGATGCGAATGCTAGAGAGTATTCTAGAGCCTCAGTATGTTGGTATGTTTTCTCGAGTTTCAAAAAAGTAAAAGAACGATGTTATCATTCCCTCGTGAGGCCCCATTTGAAATACGCCAATAGTGTATGGGACCCGTTTTGAAAAATGCATGGTTACGGACATAGATAAAGTAGAGTCGAGATGCGAGATTTGTTAAAAATTGCTACATGGAATACAGTAGTGTAACTGAATTAATTAGGAGTTTAGAATGGGAAAGTCTAACTGGTCGAAAAGAAAAATTAGATTTAATCTTTGCAGAAATTGCAAGTAAACTACTTTTTAAAGCACTTTGCCTAGTGTGTAAGTTATTTTGAGAAAGCCCAATCGTTACAGTAGACACAATTTCATGAAAATGAATGGGGAAATAGACTGCAGGACCAATACATTTCAGATATTGATTTTTCCACGTACAATAAGGGACCATGATATTTGCAATCGGTTAGCTATAGTATAGTTAAACTCAGACATGTTAAAATCGCCCTGCATGTATAGTTAATAACTTATTATGTTTGTAAATACTAACTATCTGCATATTTTATTGGCATGTTGTAACTCATGCATGAATCAATTGCTGCACTTAAGTTCCTTTTCCTAAATATTAGTTTTATGTTTTGTCCTTAGTATCTGGTCTGAATGTATATCGTTGGCCACTGTGCTTCGCCTTTGTCCAGCAAGCGAGCACGTTTCTGATTTTGGCCGCCATGAGTGTTACACTGCTGCATGCCTGGTGCGGAATCACCTTGTGCCACACACCCTGGTGGTGGCACGAGGAACAGTACCTCGTAGATGTAGAGGGGGTATAAAGAGTGAAGAAAAATTGTGTCACCAAGTTTCAATCCTGGATAAAGCTGATTCCAGTAATAACCAAAATTACCAAGGGTCGTAACCGCACCTTTTTTTAAACTACAGAACCTTTGAGCCAATCGCTCCTATTGACTGTGAGTTTTCCCTGTTGACGACTGCTCTAGACGAAGGCAAAGGCAAATGAAGGCAAAGTATTCATGAGTTTTCCAGAACATCCGGCAACAGGGCAAACTCGGGGCCAATCGGAGAGCTTGACTCGAAGTTTCTGTAGTTATAAAATGGTGTATTTTCCGCCCAAATATTATCAGTATTTTTGGTTTCTTTTAAAATTTCGGTTTTAAAAAATTTAAAAATTAAAGGGCTAAATTTTCATAACACAATATTTCTCCACCCTGTATATCTGCATCTACATCCACGAGGTACTCTCATTTCTCAGCAAAAAAGCTGAATAAAAGCATTGAGCTGATCATTCTTCAGGACATATATGTGCAGGACATTAACAAGCACTGATTGATGAACGCTCCTAATGTTTTGACCTGCAAAGAATTGCATTCATATCTTAATGAAATCGTAGTGAACTCCTGAATTAATCTATTTTATCGGTATCTATGACTCGACTACGCCGCAAGCTAGTAGTGATTATGAGTGACTACAAGAGAAATTTTCGAATGGTGCGATTTGACCCAAACATTGTCGGTAATTTGGGTGCCTGCTGGCATTAACTACCCATGGTTGAAATTTCGTGACATAATTTTTCTCCACCCTTTACGTTTAACTACTCATGAACTGAAATTGCGGATAACTGATGAGTTAAAGCTTGAAGGGGGGAAAAAAGAACATTCACACATTCAGACGTATCCATGGGTGTGCCCCACTTTCTCCCATACATACTTTTCACCCCACCACATCCAGAACAGCTCCCTCTCCTCCTCAGCTCCCCCACTTCCCCGATAGCAAACCCTTTACTTTCTTCCTTTCTCGTCCCACGTTTTTATTCGGAACCCTTCTTGCGGTTTCCGTCAGCTTGCGTGCTATGGGCGTGGCTTCCGCGCTAAGGCTAATTCCGTACGGTACCATGATCGTCATGAAACTCGCACGTCAGGTTATCTCTCGGCCATGAATTCAAGGAAAAGGTGACAGTGGTAATACAGTAAGACTCACATATAACTAACTTCAGGGGACCATCGTTCTATTCTGTTATGCACGGGATTTCGTTCCACCCATAATATAAAATTTTACATGTAGGTACATCACAAGATTGCCGGCGTATTCTGTGAGTCGTCTTTTTCTAAGCAACAGATCCTTAACACTGAACCATCGTCACACCCTTTCCATCACGCGGCCGTTGAGGGTAAGATTTTAAGATTAACGATAGAAATAAGGTAAAACTCTCTTATAATGAATTTCAGGGGACCATCGTTGTATTTTTTATATTCGGGGTTTCTCTTTATCCATAATAAAGGATTTTTCCGTATGCATCACAAGATTGCCGGCTAATATTCCATTAGTGGTCTTTTTTTAGGCAACATATCCATAAAAAATTATCATTGCCTCGCTCTTTCCTTAAAAAGGCTGTATAGGGAAGGATTTTAAAGGGAAGAAGATCAACGGTAAAAATATGTGGTGACGGCCACACGTGAGAACAACTGATGATAAGATAAAAAACGGATTAGTAGGGAGGATGGCCTTAATGTATTTATAGAAGGGGGAAATAATTCCTCAAGGGTCCGAGGAATAGTTCGTAGTAGCGGGGATTTCGTAACATTTTCCAAACTCGTTCCATACGGGGAATTAACTTTGGCGATCATAAGAAAGTCCAAAACTCACCTTGTCATTTGGAGGGATTTCGTTATATGCTTGATCGTTATAAGCGAATTTTACTGTAATTGATTCAGAAATAGTTCGTAAGTTGCAGCAAAAAATTTCACCCTACTAAATTTTGGCTCAATGAAAGAATTTAAATATCGCGTGTTTTTACACGATTTGTCATAACTTGCTTGTCAGTATATCTTTCATCGATTGAATCTTATAGTTCATTTAAACCCATATGTCGGATCGGATTTAAATTTAGCACAGTTGCTTGTTTCTGATAACAATACAGCATTCAATTATCAGGTATTAAAATTTTTTCCAATGCACTCTAATAAATGAACTAAATTCCCGTATAGAAAAATTGTTTTAAAGTTTCTCAATTATCTCTGTTGTAATAGATTAGGTGAGATACCACAATAAAGTAGAAAATAAAATATAAAACCTTATATACAAGCTTTTTCCTTAAAAAAACCGTTTTAAATTCACAAAAAAGTAAAATATAGGCTTATCATCACTCAGATATTGAAGTGTGGGTGCTGATTAGGTTTGGATATTACTATTACAAGCCAATCCTCAATAACCTATAAAGCGCTTGTACACTCATTTTCAACACACGTTGTAAGCACTCAAGCTTTAATCTCCGAGTAATAAAAAACTTATTTTTTTACTCATAAGTGCATTTTACTGGTTTAGGCTAAAGCGTTTTTTGGAATTTTTATTTTTCATCCGTATGCCAACAGCCATTTTTGATTGATTATTTTATTGTATATTGATTGTACTTGCTTAATTTGATTTTATATTTCGTTGAATTTTCTCGAATAGGTTTCTTGTGCGTTAAAAGACCACCTTAAAAGTATGATAGGATTTTCTTCCTCAAATGCCTTAAAAGTTGTACCGTTTTCCGTTAGTATATCTCACGCTATGAATTTCTCGGACGGCTTATCAATTTAATATCATGAGAAGCCATGGTGGCCCTTGAGACTTTATGTTAAACTGCTGAGTCAAGCGTCATCTCGCCTGATTCAATAATTAATTTCCCGACCAAAATCTGGGGAAAATATTGCATGAAGAAACCATAGCATATGGTCAATTTGAATGCAAAACTATGTAAAAACCTGCAAGGCCAGAAATGTGACGATGTGAAGAGTTTTGCTATTTTTCTTAGAACATCTGGTTTTTATCCCAACTTAAACATTCATTTGGCTTGCATTCTCATATCCAAAAATGGTTGAGTATTTTACTGTGCTCTTAAACTTCATCGTGTTAAATCCTTTATCGCATGAATTTGCACGAGTAGAAATTAATCTTGGAACTTTGGAAAATTTTATGTTTCCTCGACAACAACGCATAGTGAATTATTTTTACTTGAGGAAACTCCAGTTTGGCCAATTAGAGCACCAAATATGTTTTAACATTATTTTTTCGAACACAATAAACTACCACTACTTAGTTTGATTTTTACGCCAGAGTCTGTTGTTAGCATTATTATTCCGGGAAGAGATCCAGTAATTAATTTAATTTCGTGCACTTTTGTAAATTATTTACCGTTCAGGAATGGTAATTGAAAAACTTTAGTAGCTGACTATGAATACCCGCACACTCTCTTTCTCTCTCTCGAAGAATTCAGTAAATTTTCATTACTCGCACTTCAAGATTAATTAGGTAGAAATATAAATTCGCCAATGAAGTAAAAACTCAATCGTTTAACGGGAATAAAAATCTTAGTTTCGAAGGGAAATTCTGACTAGCCTCGTTCGCAGTGTCACGGGCAAGGTGAAATCATTGTTTGGATTTCGCTTAGCGCAGAATAATGCGTATCGTGCTGGTGAATGGTTTTTCTTTCATAGCCAAGCCTAATTTCTTAAAAAATAAAATAAAATGCCCCTCACATTCAAAAAACGTTTCGCCTATGGCGTACACAAAACAACAGCCAATTTTTTCGCATGATCTCACCCCTTTTATTTTCTCATCAGGATCTCAAAAGTTTACTGCCTCGCCTACCTTCACGAAAGTCCTTCTTCCTCCCCCTATCAAACGCTAAAAAAAATAAATGAAACTCCGTTGCTTAAGTGGTTGCACGGGCTTTTCCTCCTCATTTCCGATATTCTTTTGTTGTTCCTGTCCTCGTTCTCCCTTTTCCCAGAGTCTACTACTCCCCTTTGCGAAGTCACCCTCCGTTGTTCTTCTTTATTTTTTCGCGAAAGTTTTGGCAGGGGTAAGAGAAAAACGTATAGCGGGGAGAGACGGGAACACCCTGAGCATTTGCGAAAATACCAACGACCACTCTAATCCATGAATCGCAATAAAGGAAACGGGAGGAAGGAAGAGATATATTCTTGATGCTCAGCCGGAGAGATTTTCGGCACGGGGAAGTATTGACTTGACGAGATGCACGTATTTTTTTCTACCCCGTTGTTATTGTCGAGAACTTGCAAATGTGTTGTCGACTCTTTGCGAATGGGCTGCGACAATGGCTTCAGCGAATCGACTCGAGATGCTTATCAAGGGGAATTGAGGCACCAGGGAAGTGGTTCCGCTCCCTGGCAACTCCTCCCCCAACTTCTCGGCCCATCTGGCGTCGCTGCGCGGTCGGTCCTTCCATCTTTATAACTCAAAAATCTCCCACCCCAGTCATACTTTTCAATCAACCCCTCTCCGACCCACAGATCTCCCGGCACCGAATGAATCTCAGCAGTTTTCTTCTTCCCGCATCTCAATTTCTGATTCTTGAGGGGGGAGAAGACGGAAATGTTGTGCTTTCAGAACTATTCCCATGATTGCGAAACGGTTCCTCATTCTGAGTGGTCATGATTGTTATGATAGCAAGCACATTTAAATACCTGCGATGTAAAAAAACAAATGCTTTTGCCTTCTACGTCTACATACTGTCCCGCAGACGAAATTAAATGGAGTGGGGAGAGTTATATCACCAGCCGTGGTCCGCTAAAGAGACTATTGTCGAGTTAGTGAAGAGTTTTAGCCATGATCGTCACTGCTCTGTAATCCTAAGATTGGTTTGACGCAGCTCTCCACTCAATTACCGTAACAGCTAATCTTTTCACACCTACGTATTTCTTCTCTATCGCACCCTTCTTTACCTGTTCCATGCATTTTATTCGATGTCTATCTTTTCCATTTTTGCCCACTACTTGTCCCTCGACGATTTTCTTCGTGAGGCCATCACGTCTCAAGATATGGCCGATAGGACTGTTCCGTCTCCTTATCGAGGCTTCATTTCTCTGCTAATGTTCTTAGAACTTCCTCATTACTTACTCGGTAGTCCCAGTTTATTCTCGCCATTCAGAGTTTTGGTATCGGCTCAATTTCACTGTGGTCTTTATTTAGTTCAGGAAATTAAATTATCTAACTGCTCCAGTTCAACATTGAAACTACAGGTGCTGCTTCATTTTTTTTCTCAGGAACAACTTCCAACTCCAGGCCATGCTATCTTCATTGTTGAAGCAATCTTTGGAACCCAGACTCTGAATCTCTAGTGATCATAAACAATGTAGTATCTTTGAGAAACTCTTCTTCCATTAATTTTTTTTGGAATTTCTATGCTTTTCTAAGTTTATCATTTAGTTCATCGCTCCAAAACTATTCATATGACTTTCATCTATACTTATTAGAAATTTTATTTTCTTTAATAACGATAACCGTAGATAGAAAAGCTGTGATATAAGTATAAAGCTGAAACACTCCCTCTTTAGGCTTTTTATATTTTTCAACTAATAGAATACCTAATACGAGTGCGGTAGAGAATGAATGAAATTTACTGTCAAAAATGCTTTGTTTCATTACTAACCTTATGTCGACTTCAAGGTAATTTTTTTGATTATCCTCCTCAAATTTAGAGTTCATATTTAATTGACAGGAGTTATACGTTGATGGCTATCAAAATCCAAGGCACATACTTTTGATGTTAAAAATCGAAAGTGTGATTTTCAACTTACAGATGATTCTAAGGCTCCACAGGCGCATATATTTATAAATAAAAACATTTTCAGTGACTGGGCCAATTTCGATGTAATTTTTATTTATATAATACGTTTTTAACGATTAACAACTATAATTTTTCCCTATAAATGAAGCATGATCTAGTGCCGTGCCAACATTATATTTAACCATATTTCTTTTATTATGGTATATATTTCATCAGTCCTGTGAAGACAGAACTCGTATTTTAGCCGAAAAATAATATTTACAGCTTCCGCAGGCGCTGATGTATGATCTTACCGAAGTTTAAGATTTTTGACTGAAATTTCTAAAATTGTATGGCCGGCCTAGCTACTTAGCGCTTGTTAGTGAAGTTTTATATTCGAGTTTATACGCTTGCAGGTATGGAAATTTGTCAAAGGAAAAACACATTTTTGCCGCAATATTCTTAATTTTTAAAGACCAGGTTAGAATATTATAATCCAGACCGCGTTGTTTTTCTCCTTCTCTATAGCTATCTCCAATTAAGATCAATTTATGCCTTTTTATCTTTCTTATCATTCTATATAGGATATAGTTATCACCTTAAGACGATTTTTGGTGCAAGTAAAAATTCTGTATACAATAGAAGTGGAGAAAAGATAAATATGATTTCCTGACCACCACAGCGTGTGATTATATGCTTAGTGGTCTCGGTAGAGGTGATAGATGGTTTCTCTGTTGCTATACTTTTGATTATGATTACTACTTCTGATGATTACTACTATCTATTGATGCATGAATGAATACTTCAAATGGTCCAATGTGGCAATGAAGGCTATGATTTTTTGACAAATATTTTCTTTAGCAGCATATTTAGTGTTTACATGATCAAAGGATATAGTTAACAAATGAAACCAGAATTAATGAAAATAAGATATTGTAATTTTGAGATTATTTTAATGATTCCTACGATGCTGGCCACAGGACGGTAGTTTATAGATGCACATTTTGGAAAAGATGAAGAAAAGTGAAATAGTGAAAAATTCCATTTGATCACTTCAGTGCAGAAATTTTAATCCTTCGAATGTGTTAAATAGAATTTTTCATGATCTATTGTATCTTATTTATGGGCAGTGTGGTGGCTATGGAAATATTTAAGTACTTGCTGCTGACAAGACGGCCTCCTGTTTCAATCTCCGGCAAAACCTTAAATATTTCACCCAAAATGTGTTATAGTAGCTTCGGTAGCACTGGGGTTAAGTCCTCTCACGCCAAACCGAAGGTCGTGGGTTTGAGTCCCGCCTGTGTAGGTGGACCCTATGCAGTGCATGGGTGTTGGTAAGAATCGGAATTAACCGTTTGGAAAGTAATTTATTTCGAAAAGCTTCAAGCTGAACATACCTCGTCGAGAATTACTTCACGCACATAATGTAAAGATTGTGGAAGTATAAATTATGATGAAAAAGTTCCGTAAATCTGCTGTAGCCACGCCACGCTCTTGCTCTCGCTAATATACTTATAATTTTTTAATGGCCATATGTTCAAATTATGTGAGTTATTCATTTTTGTCAAGGTGTTGGGAAGGTTTGGTTCCATATAGATATTGTTGAATGAGAAAAGGGAGAGACGTTGAAGTAACCAAACTTCTGTAGTTGAAACTTTTTTTCTCCTCGATAGGGGAAGGACACAAGCTGTAAAATAAAAAAAGATAAAAACACGATTTCTTCGAATATCTTCAATTTTGAAAAGAAATTTCAGCCAAAATATTTATAAATAACGCCATAAATGGAGAAAATTTGAAGCTATTTCCCATATGGAAATGTAGATAATTAATTATAACACAATGAAACAAAATTTCAGGAGTCTGATTATTCCATATTGTATTATAATTATAAACAAGCAAGTTTGCAGAATTTCCAACCAACCCGATAATGGGAAGTGGGTTAAAAATCGGTTACAAGATTCCATCGGTGAAAAAGACTTACGGACGAAGCAAGTTTTCTACTTGTCTGACATCCCAGGAATCACTGCCGATTCTCCTCCAGTGTTCTTCTTTTCTAAACATCCCATTGAAAAAGTTACTTTGTACGTAGTCACCCGCACGGGTGCAATGTTATGTACTGTAGGGATGAAATTCACATTGAAAAATACCATACGGCTTAGCCGGGATACGAACCCGGATCTCCCGATTGCCAAATGCTCGGAGTGAAGCATGGTGATGCAACTGGTATCATACCGGGTTTTAAATCCCAACTAAGCCACACTGTGTAATATTTCTAACCCTGCCGCGAGAACGGCGGTGAAATATACAATAATTGCTATGAGAAAAAATTCCCCTGGACCGGGAATCGAACCACGGACCTTTGGATTTTCCTCATGGCAATTCTTGTATATTTCACCGCCGTTCACGTGGCAGGGTTAGAAATATTACACATACAGCTTTGCGCGGCTTTAGCGCAGGGTTGAGGCTCTCAACCGGTTGTGGCTTCTTGGAAGTCCTTTCTCCCTCGCGTTGCCATCCTTGATGGACCGCGAGGGCCTAACACATAGAGCCATCAGCCTCGGTATAATTGCCATGGGAATTAAAGAACCTGGAAAGCGGAGTGGTCTGCGCATTGGCCCGGAAAACCAAAGGTATGGTTCGATTCCCGGTCCAGGGGAATTTTTTCTCATGGCAGTTCTTGTATAAGCCACACTGATTCATGATTTATTTCATGGCAAAATTCATCCCTGATGTATCTTCCTCTCTCTTATTCGTTGAGGCAACTCCTAGCAATCTCCGCGTCACTCTACGCACTTAAGTTACTACGTACTAGCCGTGCCCGTCGTTCGACACAATATCTCCTATCCCTACACGATGCAACACTGCCATAGTGCGCTTGTGTAATTTCGTGACCGTTAATTGAGACCTCCGCCCTTCCTCTCTTCTGCGTCTGAGTTTTTCATCCCTTAACTCCCCTAATTAATGCGTGCCTTCCAACCCTTGCTTCCAACCTCCCCTTTCCCTATCTCTCTTCAGGCGACGGGGCCCTCTTCCCCTTTAAGTCCGCTCGACAAAGGATCGCCGCTCCGACTCGCTCTCTCAGACCTTAAACGCCACCCCATGCGCTTCGAATTCAACCCTTTCCCGAGCTCCCCATGTTCTTCCAACCCTTGCCCCGAGCGCCGACCACCCCAAATTCTGAGTACCAGCTCTGTTGATGTAGGAGCTGACTTTTCTCAGCTATGCCACGTGCAAATCTGATGCGTGTTGTCCACATTATTTTTGAGGTATTACTCTGTAGCAAAGGAGAACGTACTGAGATATTTCAAACATAAATACCGTGATACATTTATAATCTGCAGCGTAAATGGCGGTAAATACCACCACAAATTCTGAGAACCAGCTCTGTAAATGTATCACCTGACGTGAAATAATTGAGGTCCTTTGTAGACGTACTTATGTAAAGTTAAGATGCTGACACTGGTATAGAAAAGTGCTATCTCGAACTAAGGGTAAGATAGTGATTTTATGACTTTTTTTCCATTCAATTCTGACTTTAACTACTTTGTGGGCAAATTGTGTTTTCGTATTTTTTTACTTCTGTATACATGCACCACCATCAGCCTCAATAGTTGAACACCACCTAGCGGGGAATGAAAAACTAATAATTTTGCGAAATGAGAATAACTTGATTTCAAAATATTTATTATTAAAGTCCTTTATTGTTTGGAGCACAAACGAATTGCTGAACCTAACAGTTCAGAAAATAATTTTTCTTATTTTATAATTACTTTCGGTCCTGAAAGATGTCTGCTCTTGACTTGCTGAAAGAAATGTCTTCAATGCAACACGAAGTCTCCGAGTCTCTGGTGTCTCCGAGCTAAAATTTTGTTCTATTTTTGTCATTGGTGGTATTTTTGGCTAATTACGCCACAATTAGCAAAATATTGAATGGGATCATTTTTTTATCAATTACTAGTGAAGATATTTTTTCACCAGCCGCATTAAGGAGGATCATAATGTAAAACCGTTGAATATTTGTGGTTATTTCTTGCTAGCACTTAACTTTTTTGGGACAGAAGTGGGTTGCTACAATAGGACAGACCTGAGGTAGCAAGAGACGGTTCCCGATGCGAATCCCCCGATGGCACCCTTATCCAGTCACCCATCACTGGTTCTTCATCATCCCTCACTTTCTTATCGAAGAGACACACTGGTGTGAAGGGTTATGCTCCCTACCCTGAAAAAAATTTCGTGCCACGCCGGGGAATGAAAAATTTTAGCCTTCCCCAACCATAATTGGATGCACGAAAAAGCAGCATTTATTCTTTTTTTTTTAGAAACATTTACGCTGGCTTTAATCGACGTGCGCTAATTGGACGGAACTCGTGAGGTTGGACGAGGGGTTTATGTATTCATGAAGAGCTTCGCGACCGGAGAAGATCCAGTCCGCAGCTGAGGGAGAAGAGTGGGGAGAGATATTATAAAATAATAAGAGAAACCAGAAAAGATATCCACGCAAGCACACGGCGTTTCCGAATACGCACACGTGTAGGGATGAGTCGATTCCATACGTCGATTCTCGATTCCACCGATTCTCGGACACGGATTCGGAATCGAGAATAGATCGCATATAGTCGATTCCGTTTCTATCGATTTCCGGAAAATAAATTTTTGGAAAATAGACTATAAGCTTGGGGCATAAAGTCCAATACAAAACCTGAGCCATTGTGCATTGTACCTAATTAAGTTGAAAATTTATGTCTGAAACAGTGACATTGTTTATTATTTTATTAAAGCCGAGGATAATATAATGTTAATTCGCTATTTCTCATTTTAAAAAATTTGGGCCACTTAATTGTGCTAGTTGTTATATTCCATTCAATTTCTTCTTAAATTTTATTTACAGAAATGCTGCTACCGATTCAATATCCCGACTGTTAGTGAGTATAAGAATCGGTGAAATCGGAATCGAGAATCGAGAATCGACTAGAAAGAATCGGAATCGAAAAAAAGTGGAATCGACTAGAAAGAATCGGAATCGAAAAAAAGTGGAATCGACTTATCTCTAAACTGCACCAACGGATTGATAGAAATGATGGGGCCGCAAAAGAATTTCAAGGCTTTATTTTATTTTTGGAAACCCGCAACGATGGCCTATACGTCGTACTTTTTTGTAGCTCTCTTCACATTCGTATGGTTGCATGAGTGAATCCGTCGTCACTCCTTTACTGCATGCTTGACGAACAATCAAGGAAAATGTCCTCGTTTATTCAATCTGCAGCGAGAATGATACCGCTCTTAACCGAAGTCACTACCTGATACTCCCTGAATATTTGACTCGAGTGGTCTTGTCCTTTGTTTTTCGAGTTTTCGCATGGCCGTGGTTTTCCTGTTCGTGTCCCTCTCGAGTAAACTGCGTTGATTCACATGAATACCTTCCTCGAACATAATGAACTCGCCAACCCGCTGAATATTTTTATGACTCCTGGCTGATAAACTTATGCGGCTTTTTCTCATTCAAGCTAATCTTTCGTGTGTCTCTTAACACAATATCTTGAAGAATTTGCTCATCAGTTCTACCTCAGCATAAAATGTGTATCTGAAATTTATATTAATGATACCTCGGAAATACTTTTGCTAAAAATAGTAAAATAATCTTTGGAACATACGAGCTAAAACTTAGCAGTGAATTTTCCCGAAAAGCCCGAAGTGGAATGTTTATAATGCACTTGATAATTTTGTAGTAACAACGAAACGCTTCGTGTTGGAATAAATCCTAAGGAAATATTGTAATGCTTCATTTCACTAACCTTTTCAGTGCCTTTAACAGTGCACTGTACAATGCTATGTCTGTATCAATATTGCATATTGATAAAGTACAATATGGAGAAGTCGTTTTAGGTTCTATTAGAATTACGTGTACATGCTTTTTCAAAACTTCATCATATTTAGGAAATCGGTCATTGGGCCACTATCAGGTGAAACAGCGGTTAAATATCTGATATTTTTTGGTAATGCTTGCTAAAGTACAAAATCTGCATCTTTTCTCTTTTGGTTACCCATATTTATGCATACCCCTCACAGATATCACGGAAATCATACTCAAAAAAATAGTGAAATAATATATCGGAACATTCGTTTTTTAACTTAGCAGGGAATTTTCTAAAAAGCTGAGCCTGAAACGAAATGTTTATAAAGACGACTTATCCTCGAATTTAGTATGGTGCTCAAAGCGACGAGGTACTTAGACTCTGGCTTGAAGGCAAAATTCAGTGTCTTCTCTCTTATCCTTCGCATATAAAGTAAAATAACATTTTCCCGTAGAAAAATCAATGAGAGAGATTGCTTGGGGTCGGCAATCGATGTATACCTCAGAATGGTAAAATTTTAAGTACCATACATCGGCAGTTTCATTTGTATAGCTACTGGTCCCACGAAGGTAGACGATCGATAGTTTTTATCGTCGTATTAAGTGGTTCATCTCGATGTCATTCAGTGACAATGAAACCCTTAAATGGTATATTCGATTGCTAAGCGTCATCGAACGAACTCCAACGGTAGCCCTAGTCAATTTTGGAGTGGGAAGAGGAATAGCATGAGAGGCATGTTCTTCGGTATCAATCTGTAGGATCTTTTGAAAAGCGATCATTTGGAGATATTATCCACAGCAAACTTCGAGAGAGTAATGGCTGGGACCAAAAAAATCCCTTATAAGGGAATTTTAATGGATTTCCAGTAGGAGCAATACGAACAACTTAACTCAACCTCTAGACCAGAGAGCGAAAGCTGAAGTGGAAATTTGCTCGCTAAGAAATTTGAGTGCTCACTTGAGGTGAAGCTAAAATTAAAAAAATATCAGCCATTTATCCAGCAAATTCAATCAGTTCGTGAATTAGTCAGGAATCACTTCACACATAAGTAGTCTATAAGCATTACTTAAATGGGATTTCATCGAATGCTGTTCACAGAGTTTTGGATTTATTTTTCTGCTTGCAGACAATGTCGATGCCGCTTTACGGTGACATGAAGCGTAGCATTTGGTATGTAGGTAGCATGTTTGCGTTGAGGTGAGTACTCAACAGATATGCATTCGTTTCGCTTGATGCAAGATAAATCAAATATTGACTCGTCGACCTCATTCATACTGCACACGTGTTAAGAAAATTTGTAAAACAAATATCCTTTTTAGAAAGCCAACAAAATGTATTATTCTGAAGTCAATTGTATATTTCACGGGCATTAAATTATAAAATTCCGAAGTTGCTTTGTGACTGAGAATTTCGCTTAAAATGTTAAACTCAGATATTTTATTAGCTTGGATCAAAAGATGCCGCTTTTTATTATAAAATATCATTTATTTTAAGGACGGAAAAATAAAAGCATTTCAGAATACCGTACCTACAAATTTACTTTTATGATAACTTTTACCCAGCGATAATATAACCATTTGATGTTTCATAATTTGAGTTATATACTTTCTTATTCTATTAGTTATTACCAGAGATCGCTAGTTTCTTAATATTTAAGAGAGAAGTAACAAGTTCTATCAGCGCAGTTGCTGTGTGTCTCCATAAATAATTTGCGTATACCTGCAGGATATTTAATATATTTTTCATAAGCACAAGTGACATAAATGCAGGATATAAAATATTTTTCATACTTTTTGGGATTATTTTAAATCTAGGTGACATTTCTTAAACAAAAAGAGTTTCTGTATAGTCAGTGTAAAAGTTTCACATTCAGTTTTCACATTCCATGTGAACAAATATTACTATTTCTTGCTTTTGAGACGAAAAAAATTAGTTAAAGCTATTTTATTCGCTCTAGCCACTTTACAGTTACTAATTTTAGCTATTAATTATAAATATTTTATTCCATCAGATTAGTGATTTTTTTAAATAAATCTGAATCCAGCAAGCAATTTAGATAATGCTTTTCTCAAAAACTGGGGCTGTTATATGAGTCAATTATGACAATACAATATTTATTATGACATTCGAATAAAATGAATCATTGTGCTTCATTGAATTAACAAAATTCAATATGGAAAAATAATTTTATTTTCATAAATTGCTGACGTTAGATATATTTTTCGCCGAAAATTAATAGTTACTAACTAGGTTTAGATATTAGCATTTCATGCCAATTCTTACTCATCAATCAGGCTCTTCTAATAAACTTAGTCACCATCCACGCCGTATTATCCGAGTGGTTTTTTATTTTTATTCATTTTGAGATGCACTATCAACAATCTACCACGTGAGTAAATGCGTTTGTCCTTGAACTCAATATGGCCATATGTAGCTTTAAAATTATGAGCATATCTTTATGCCACCTGTGTATTAGAGCGGGAAGAAAAAATATAGAGACTACTCTAGATACCCCAGCTCACAATAATTAATATGAGTAATGGCTACGTCTCTGGAAACTCATTAGTTACTCCAAGATGCGAGTCATTTTCGCATCGGAAACTTTAGCTCAAAAAATTACGATTTTAACCTCGGAAGAAGCTGTCAACCAGTCGAAAATAAAAGTCACACTGGAGCTGAGGATCAACTTTTTATAACGAGATGGCCTGAAACTCGAGTGCGACAATTAGGAGAACCAGATTGAAACGCCCAGGGGGTGTCACGTTAATTGCTCGCTTAGGCGGAGACTTTAAATGACTCTTGCTGACCAAGTTTTGAACCTCCCCATCCCATCCCCTTTGGCCCAAGATCAGTGTTAAATGGCTTCTGATGGTCGGATCAAGGTGGGGTTTCCTTCCCGAGTGCTATGATCGCTTCCCCCATTCCTAATTGAAACCGTTCTTCTTCTGGTTCCTCCTTCATCTTCTACGGCCTTGATATTACAAAAAAATGCGCATTGAAACTACATTTAAGGTCGTTGTCATTAGAATCATATATTATAGTATTCCACAAAGGCCTTTTTCTGTCATTCTGTGTATGCTCCGTTAATACTGCACCTAGAGTGATAAATTAGGTATCATTTGAAGCGTTGAATCACCAAATTGTATTAATGAATAATACATTTTTAATCTCAAAGTTCACTATTTATCTACAAATTTTACTTAAAATGTTCGATTTTTCCATGCCGATTACTCGGTCGAGGTATATCGACTCCACACACTTTTTTTTTATTCTAAACTAAAAAAAAAACGTTTAAAAATCCGTTAAATCAATAACTAAACCAAAGATGCGTAAAATAAGCAGGCAAAAAACATTTTTTTTAAATCTAAGAATTACAACGAATTTTAAACGTTCTCTAAAAGAGACATCGTGTGTAAGGAACTTTCAAGATAAAGTGTATCACGATAAATAAAAACGAGGTACCTAGCCAAAAATTTCGCACTGATCACCTAGTATTCATTAGAAAGGTGTTTTCCCTTATATGAAGGGACCCTTTACCGGCTAACGTAAGCACTGAATGTTTACCGGGCTTCCTCTCGGGATAAAAACTCCATCGTCGCCAACGTTTCGAAGAATAAGTTGCTCATCGCCTCCAAGACAATCTGATGAAGGTATCATTACAATAATCATTTAAAGGGTGTTGATCCATTTATGAAAAGACACTTTCCCGATGCATGTGAGTACTGTTAGTGTTTCGGGCTTCCGCTAGGGTTAAAAACTCCACCTTCGCCAACGTTTCGAAGTATGTGTTGCTCATAGCCTTCAGGGCAGTATGATGCGGTGACAGTGTGGTGTTTTGAAAAGGCAGTCTTAGTTGCAGTCTCTTTATACAGCTACCCAACGTGAAGTTTCTCCGATGCGAAGTAAATGGAGAGGTTCTTCCGTCTCATTTCCCTAAATTCCTTCACTTTCGGTCTCGTTTACATCGAAGCATATCTTCTTCGTTGCCGGTTGATGAACACGGGCACTTGAATCGTTCCCATGTCGTCGGTCTTGACTACGCTATGGTCCGAATGGCCGTGATCTCAGATGTTTCAACGACGTCGAAAAACTTCCTTGCTGTCTTCTGAAGGTGTCCATCAATAAGTTCCAATGCTATTAGGGCGTAGGCGATTTCGCTGGCATATTTCCAACCCATTTTAAGGATCAGTTCAAGGTGGTGATCTCTGTCACTCTGAGTGGTTTCCTCCCGTTCTCATTTGGAAGTCCGCTCCATGCCGGTTTAGCGTATGCCATGATCGGCCTTATGGCTATCCTATAAATCTTCAACTTGCTGTTGTTCTATGAAAAAGAGGGTTAAGAACAATACGATTTGAAGAAAGAAAGCGCTTCATTTATTATAATATAGTAATTCTTTAGCTCCATGAGACTTTTGAACCTATAACCTAGGAGTTTCGGGAAATGACCCCAAAGAAGTCAACTTTCTTCGAAGGGCAGCATATTAAATTATAGTAAACAGTAAAAAAGCATATAAAACTATGCACAGAAGTATCGCAGTGTCTACTTAATTTTAAATTCACAAACTTTACCTCACGTTTTTTGACTAGCTTTCAGTCATCACCCGGTGTTAACATATTTACATTCCAGACACATTTCTATTTACCAAAAGTAGTGGAAGGGGAAGGAATAGAAGGAAGGATAGAGGGAAAATGCTGGGAGGAGAAAGCATAGAAATATTTTAAAACTTTTCGTGCTATTGGCATAATATTATGCTAGTTGAAATCCTTCGAGTGTTGCTACGGACGTAGTATTACACCACCCGTCTTTCGAAAAATCTTACTTTACTAATAATTTAACGAAGTAGTGCTCACCTCTAAATAAGCAAATGAAAAAAATCCAAATTCATTCTTTAAAATTATACCAAACACCTACCACTCGTATCAAATGTCGGTTGTTAAGAAATAACAAAAAATAATTGAAAATGGCCAGAACTGAGGTATAGACCTGCAGTAGTAAGGTCAGCATGGTAAGTGTTAAGAAAGCTTGTCATCCAACACAACAAGGATAAAAGTTGAAGCATATGGGGAAAAAGAATCAAGACTAATACGGTTTCAAGAAAAAAAGTGTTCATTATGGAATATAATGGTAGTACATACTTCATTATAGACTAAGGATTCTGTCGCATGTGACTTCTGAACTTAGAACCTAGGTGTTCCAAGTAATGACCACGCCGTTGCAATTTTACCCAACACACCTTCTGGCTCCTTGAATATTAGCAGACACTTTCACCAACTTGCCCTCGACTGGGCGATTTTTTTTCAATCCCATAGCCGCAGCAGCATCTTTTGGTTAGCCAACACTTCTCCACGCAATATCCAAGAACTTTCCACACCCCCTCTAACGTTCCCCTAGAAAACCACCACATCTTGCACCGCTCCTTTTGCCCATCTCAGCGGCTCACCGCTTACTGAGCCTATACTCGCTCAAACTTACACCCGAGTAGGATCAAGAAGATTACCCTTCTGCTGCTACTGGACCCTTCTCTTGGACCACTAGCGTAATTAGATAATTCAAGTTGTTAAACTTTGTGTGGTAGCAATGGATAGGTTATTCAACTCTGCACACGTTCAATAAAAGCGTAGTTCAATTTGGCTATTATAGAACACAACTCTTGGAACAACCTTGCCAAACAAGCCATGGATCAAGGCAAAGAACGTGGTGATCTTTCGGGAGATACGGGTCCGAATCCCGGTCAAGGAACATTATTTTTCATACTTGGTATTATCGCATTTACCTAGTGTGAATTGTACCCTTTATATTTAGGCCGGTAGCGAGTCCGCCGTTATTTCCTTGAATAAGGTAGGTACTAGTATATTTATTATTGTGTCAGATGAATTTTTGGAATTGCTACCAACGTTCATAGAACACCATTATTAATAAAGTAAAATGAGTGAACTCAAGAAACACGTATTATATTAAGATATATAGAACTATTCAAAATTCATTGTATCCAAAACCACTCGTCTACTTTGAACTAAGACCTACAATCCATATTCTCTTTTTAATTAATCAATACCTGTAAAAGTGTCTTCACAATTCTCATTTGATATTTAATTAAAATATTAATCGTTCATGGTATACCAAAAAGTACTCAAGCTACCCTTTTTTCTATCAAGGCCATATATACATATTCGGGTTGGCGTGGAATATTTGGCCCCGAATCTTTTGCGGTTGGAAAAATAATTCTTACATTAAAAAATTTCTGAGCCCAATGTGAAAATTTCTATGCCCCATGTAAAAATTTCTAAGCCCTATGTAAACATTTCTCAGCCATATGTAAATATTAACGCGGATATGTAAATATCAGCGAAAAACTTGGCACAAACAATCACAACAAGGTTAAAAGGAAAAGAAATTCGGGAGAAAAAGAACTAAGAACAGAGGACGTTGATATAAAAGCGCTAAGTTAATGGTTAATCCAAATGAATGTGTATTTCTATTTCAATACAAGGACGATATCCATTTGTCTGGAAAATTAAGGCCTAAATTCGAAGATGTGAGTATTCTCAAGATACTGTGGGAGTATAGTGGAACCGAGAAGTATTTTACTCATGGAAGTAAATTCTTGGATTGTGGATTCCCTCGTTTTAACAATTCTCCGAAGGAAGTTGCCATTGCCTCGAAGGTTGGCGAGCACAGGCCACTCGGGAGTGAAGCTGTTTGCGGTCATGTTTACAAGTTTGTGAGATTTAGCCCCCGCCGGAGTTGGACCAAAGGAGTTGAAGATGCGGTTTCCTGCGCACTCCTCAAGGAAGGAGATAAATTAGCGCCTTGAACGATGCGGTTTCACCACTTAAGCATGCAAGAGAAGCTTCTCTTTGGTCCACCAGACGATTGCTGACAGCCTCGAAAGCAAGGAAGCCCGAACCAGTTTCCCTACTTGATATCGTATATGAAACAAGGCATGCTTCCAACGGAATACAAATGTTTACATGTTGCCATGGAAGTTCAGCAAAAATGTCCATAACTATTGCTAAAAACCTCAAAATTTGTCAAATGATTTTCCTCTTTACTTAATGACAGCGCCGTAGGCGCTAACATGGAAACTGCTCCGGTGAGCCAATCTCACCTCAACCAGTCAGATAATAAAAATGACATATTCTTTGTTGGCTTCTCTTGTGTTGTTTGTGAAACTCAACAACTTAATAGTAATTTTAATTAATTTTTTAATATTGCATTGTATAACCGGAGGAAACATTGATAATTATTATTGTTATTATAGTTTTTATAGTTTTAATAACAATCGTTTTTTTCCATTTTGAATTTTGTGATTTTTTCTTTTATTAATTCATATATATTGTATTTTTTGCGCAAACTCAACTGATGTTTGAACAAACTTTCGATGTGTTGAACGTTCTCATATCCAACCCAGCGTTATTTCCGAGAAAAATAAAACTGGAAGGTATATATTGACACCCTAATATACATTTATTCCCATTTTGAAATATGTGAATTTTCAACTCATTGTGAATCATTATTATGATGTCAGTATCATATAGGCCTTTTAATTTTGCGAAATATAATGACAAGATGTTTGAAGCTTCAGTAGGGCTTTTGGTAGTTTTTAATAGTAAACTAATAGAGTTCACTTAAATAGAACCGAATGCGTAAAACGTGTTTTTAGTTAATTTTCTCCTAATTTAAATGTTCCTTAGAAGCAACCCTAAATGATCTTCTGATAGTGCAGCGGGTATCACTTTTGCCAGTCTCGACCCCATTATCTAACTCACTCGTCTCACCTCGGCTGATAACGTTGATTATATGGTCAAAACATTAGCAAAATAGGAACTACGCCTGGTAAAGCCCCTCAAATAAACATTTAAAACTATTAACTATTCTTTAAAAAAATCAATTTCTTAGAGATGTAAAATTAGTGACGAGAAATCAAGGTGATCGGCGAATTACGATGTTAAGTGATCCATCAGTTTACACCTGCAGTAACATTGAATATTTGTATTTTTAGATGAAAATGTAGTTATGAATGCTATTGGTGGCATTATCCAAAACGTAAGTAGCTATTTGCCCCTTTTTCATATCAAATATATATTGAACACGAACGCAAAATACACGATGTACGTAGAAAAATTCACTTTTATTTAAAAACGTTTAACTACTTAAGTGTTCATAAGAACGATTCATAAGCTATTGAAGCAGTAGCAGTGGCGCCGACTCCATGGGGCCTGAGGGGGCACGAGCCCCCTCAAAGTTTCGTTAGGGGGGGCGGAGCCCCTCAATAATTCAAAATAATAATTAAGTTATATTATGATTTGTGTAATCACAAAAGTATATTGGTATTTTTTATTTCCCATGCTTGACGATAGTTACCTTTTAAAATGCATTCAGCAATGTGTTAAAACAAATAATTATAAGGTAGTAAACAGGTTAACTGAAAACAAGTGGTGTGAATTATGATAGTGTTTCGGTGCTGCGACATACTTTGAATTTAACCTCTTCCCAGGGAAAGACCCCCGATATGGCCCCCCCCAATATTTTTTATAAGTCGGCGCCCCTGAGCAGTAGTATAGCAATGTTTCAATGCTTATGAGTTTTCTCATTCCACCGAAATTGCGATATATTTTTCGAGGAATTCATACGTTAAACGTACTTGATGTGAAACACGTTATCCACTGGAAATTTTTTAATTCGAAGGAAGGTATTTGTAATAACGAATCTTTTGAAAGAGATGCAGACACATAAAAATGGATTCTTCATCTTGAATAAAATACGGAAGCCATTTACTTCAGTTGAAGCGTAAAAAACCAGCATGAATATTTGAAAATTTACATGCATGGGTTGACACACTATATGGTCCGTAATAATTATTTCTCATACTTCGACCGTCTCTTAACGCATGATTTTGACGACAGCGCCAAGGGAGTGGATGCAGACTTTTGAATAAATCGCGCCAGATATGATTTTATTTATTGAAAAGGAAAGTCATCAGTGAGTTGACGGATGCATCCTCAAAACCAGCTCTGACGATAGTCTCACCCTATATCGCCGTTCTCATCCTAAAAACAAAGAGAGCCTACGGTGAAAGGCTGTTCGACAAAAGCAGCGCGGAAACAAAAAACTCCCGCGCTGATTATATCGTCACATTCCTTTGTTTTTCCTCTTCGATTTCGTTTCGTTATTTTTTTCTTTTGCCCATCGCCACTCCTCTTCTTTTGGGTCACTTTGGAGACGAATGCATTTTTCCCCCGAACCGACGCCTTTGTGGAACTGGGGCATGATGGGAAAAGGAGTGGGAAGCATTTCCTTTTTTCTCACGCGCCACAAAAAAAGCGACAACAGATGATGATACAAAAAAGTGAAAAGATCACTGATGTGAATCGGATGTTGCTTTCACGGAAGTGGTAGAGTGCGAGGACTCGGGAATAGACCCTTACACCCTTGTTGTTTTCCCTATCTGCACCCTGAAAGTGATGAAAGCGACACAAGTCCCTCCTCGCTGTGAGTTCTGCAATGTCTCATCTTCTCCGTCACAAGTTTTCGAAGTAAATTGCTGATGGGTTTTGGGAGCAATGGCGACGCGACAAGTGCAGGGGAAAAAGAGAACGATTGTGGAAGGCTATCAGGATATTTTTTTCTTTCGCCACCGTTCGTTCGGAGGAAAGATTTTTTTTTTTTTTTTTTTGGGACCTGAAAAGCATCTCAGCTGATGCGAGAGACACCATGCGAGGCTATTTGAAAGTCATGAAGTGGAAAAGTCCTAAAGGAGAATCGCAATACTTTCGCACCAAAGTGTTCGCCGAAACAAAAGCCTCATCTCGTCGCTCCTATCCGGTTTTAATACCTTAATGGATGGTGAACACCAGTTTGCAAACCGCACAATCAAAGTTGATATCAGCGATTAGAGCCGCTGCATACAAGACAGTGCACATTAAGTGAAAAAGACTTCGGACAACGCAGGAGTGCACGTTTCCGCGGTTACAACTCGAATGAGATCCTTGAAAATCGTTTCTCTTTCAAAGGCAATATATCTGAGCGAAAAAGAATTCTAGCAGTTACGTTTCCCTTACGTCAGCAATGTGCGAATCATGATATAGTATGGTATTCGATACCTAATATGATATAGGCTATATCATATAAAAAATCAGATGTCTAATTTCCTAAGTTCTGAGAACATGTTCCAATGTTGGATATAAGCTCATCAGAGGCCAATGCTCTCACGATCCCAACTTCCAACACCGTGGGATAAGCTGTTGGTTTTATCCACGAATTACTTTTCTCTAATTGCATATCTTGAGCGATTTATGTCAAGGTACTTGTTAGAGTTATATTTTGACTGGTTCTATGCTCAAGCGAGATATCTAACTCTCATTAGGCGTCAGGTTTATGAGTATTCCGGAAAGGAATAACTGATATTTAAATTTACATTTCGTTTATTTATTTTTGTTTTGGTATGCACGATCGCTTCCAGATCAAAAGAAGTACAGTTAGTTATTTACTTTATGCTACACTCATAATTTCACTGACAAGATTCTGGACGTTGTTTAAAAATCAACTCGTGACGTTTATACAATGTATTTTCTCTCAAGTGCGTTCAATTTATTACAGTTTTAATATATGTTTTCTAAGAGGTGATTAGCAGTTTACTCAGGACACAAGCTAATATATCTTTCTATCTTTCGCAAAGCTCCCACAGCGCCTTCGCTATTCTCATAAATATTTTTCCCATTTATTTAAGTAATTGTTTTTTAAAATTTATATTCCATTTCCGTAAAATCCGTATTATCCCGTATATATTCCGTATTATAATCCATTCACGTAAATTTCATTTTTATTCTTTCAGGATTGCTCATGATGAGGTGTCGGTGGGAGCATCCAATGGGTCCTTATGGCTTAGAATCAACCAGTAGTGGTAAATAACTAGAAACGTTTCCCTACATGGGAAAACTCATTAGATTTAATGCACGGATTTATGTACACTTTGGGTCGATATCATGAAGTGTTTGTGTTGGCCTCACTCCTTCGTGGAAGGTTTCCTTTCCAATCTCAATGTGATTCCTTAGCGTTGATATTCTCCGAAGTAAAGCTTGGTAAAGAAATTCATCTTCCATTAACTAAAAGCCTAGTTAAGTTATACATTAACTCATACAATTTTATTTCTAAGTGCGTGAACAATTTTGGTGGACCCGAACGGCACATGTACGAATTAAAAGAGGTTATTATTTCCTGTTCATACTCTCATAGAATTTCGAAGTAAATTGCTGATGGGTTATTGGAGCAATGGCGACGCGACATTGCAGTGTAATAAAGGAACGATTGTGGATGGCTATTCCCACCTTAAAAGGTGAATTTTGGCCTTCGTTTTCGCTTTTAGAGTATGTTCTGTAACCACTTTAACTTTAACCACTATCCGCCTATCTCGAATGCGATATTTCCTCTAATAATCCTCCATATAACCCCGAGTTCCTTTTCATTCCAAACCCTTATGTGGATACCATTCATGGACCTTCGAATCTCCTTGCGCTCTTCCTTTAAAATTTCCAAAACGCGTGTCTACACTTAGTCCTCCTAATTCAGTCCGTTACAAATGATTTTGACAGAGTCTAATACATTTGCCATTCCCTGCATTGGTGCGGCATTGATACGAGGCAGATTGAATTCATATAAAATGCGTTTATAACTTCCAACACCAGGTTGGTTTAATAAAACACAGTATTTTAACAATATCCAATTACTCCAAATGGCTAAAAATTACTTAAAACATAGTATTTCTCAATTATCATGCTTCAATTTTGTTGGTTATATTTCAGAACCAGTCGCAAAAGTAAGTTAAAAAGGAAAACAATTCTACGATCGGCCAGCATTCAATAAGTAGTGGTATTGTAACTTTTTTAGTCTATACAATGAATACAATGAATTCCGACCAGCTTGGAACGTACCATTGTCCTCGTTTTATTCCTAGGAAATTGTATGGTGGAAGAGCCTTCGAACGCTAGCGTATCTTATCAAGGGAAAGATAAGATGGCCCGTAATTGTCCTGAAGAGAATCGGATAGAAGGAGAGATATATGTTATTATTACCGTGTTAAAATGAATCCTTTCTTTTTCTGCAATAATGCAGCATTGAGGCATGTGGAAGAGTAGCAGACTTAACTTCGTGATGGTATTTCACATCCATAATGTAAAAATAAACAACGGGAACTTCCCGTACACATATATTAGTTACTCAGAGCAGATTACTTTTCGGCTGTGGTTTCAGCATGTAGTATCATTATCAAGGCATATAAAAGCCTCAATCCCCACTTAACATGCCAAAAATTGAAATGGGTTTGGTATTGGGTCAAGTAAGTGAAGGCTGAAGTAGAGCAAGTAAAACTCGTTTATGGCAGTCAAGTCACTGGGTTCTCAGGCGGAAGAAGAATAAGGTCCAAGAAATGCGATCTCTCATTAAAAATATAATTACATTACTTTAATAGGTATACATTGTTACATTATTGCATAACTTTACGAAGTTATATCATGATAGAGATGGAAACGTAGCTAAGGAGTTGTAAAGATCCACCTACCTCCCTCTTCTCCCTAACTTGGGTGATATATGTATAACGATCATGTTTTTGATTTTACTCTTTGAACCTGAAATGACGCCGCTTGCTCTAAATGTGCCGCAAAACGAATTGGTGGAATATTAATAGTTTTTCTTTTCGTATGCGATGAAATGAGCTTTCAATATTTTGATGCAAAGACGATTGAGGTTTGTTTCAGAGTTTCCGAGATGTAATTCTTGAATAAGATGGTTTTGAAGTGAAACATCTGACTGAGAAAGGGTTGCGCTCGTTGAGAAGCGTTCCCTGGTGATGTGGATGGGGTTTCCCGCTTCGCAACGCAGAGAGAGGAAATTGGTTCTCTTCGATATCAAGGACTTAAGTCACAGGCGGCCACAACATCTGTGTCCATAACCCTTTGGAGTCAAACATTAGTCGACGAAGTTGGCGCTCCGCGGGGCGAGAATGAGAAGATAGCCGGTGTTGGCGCTTGGATGGGGCGTGAGAGGTCTTATCGCTGATAAGCCAATTGCTTGGGCTAAAATAAAGTGCTTGAAAATGATTGCGGGATTGTTACTAAGGCTTAGGTAACGCTGGCAACAAGTTTACTGCTAGAGGCTATCAGTCGCCAAGGATTTGACCATTATTGAGGCACCAAAATAAGCTGTAAGAACGATTTAATGAGTAAGCCTCAACAGCTCCGCACTTATTAGAAACTTTCAAAACAAAGTTATGAGGACGTAATGCTATCCAGACTATTTTTGATGACGATTTTTTTCGCATAAAAACGGAATGACTACTTTCAGAATATTATTTATTAAGTTAGAATTGGCCAGAGTTCTCACGCGGCATTTAGTAATATAAATTCAAAGGAAGATAATAGTTGTCTCTGATCCTGTGGCTATTGTTTATGACTTCCGCAGTTGGATGGAATTTAAAATATTCGATCGCTTGAAATCAAGGGACAGAGATAGCTGAATAACGACATTATAGGGGAACAGCAAGTGACAGCAACATATGGTCTAACTATTTTCTTAGACAATGTTAAGATCTTAGATGTTTCTGCGTGATTAAAGGGAAAATAGACAAAGGAGAGCGATAACAAATTATGGGTTCATTATATCAGTATAGCTCATTCAAAAGCTCAAATTTTAGCAGTAGATAGATTTGAAAAAGGAAAAACACCCCTGTTTTCCCATTTTTAATTCCGTTGAATTACTTAAAGAGTTAATTGCGATGGACAATCAAAGTATTTAACCTAGCCCAGAAATATTGTTACCGCGAGACTCGAGACTTTCTCGTCTCGAGTCTCGTCTCATTTTCGAGGCGAGACCACTTTTTTACGAGAGGAGACGATACCACGTCCACGAGACTCTCGAAAGGCTCGAAATACAAGTATATGTCCTTAATTGGTATTTGGTAAGCTTTATCCCTAAAACTATCCTTCTGTTAAGACGAAGTAACGTTAACGTTTTTATTAAGCAAAATTAAATTTGAAATATAATTCAACAACAACTTTTCGATAAATTATCTAACTATAAAAAAGAATTTTTGCTGAAAGATCAATTTTTGAATGCATGAGCGTGACTTCTGAGCCACGTTAGCGTGGCTCTGCAGAGTTAATGGCTGACTACTTTTCCTTGTTTCCTGCGATAATAACCTTGGAAAATTTATCCTGCAGAAATTGAATTGTTTTCTAAAAAGGAAACATTCAGTGCTAACTCCTACGACAAAATATCTTGGATAATACTCGCATGGGTGTAAAGTATCGCTCAGCGGCACTTGCAATCCTTATAGTTTGCTTGCCACGGGAAAATGATGGCCCATTTCGAATTACGTAGAGCATATTAACTCGGCAGAAATACGGAATATAATTGAAATAAATATGTACCTCTTCCTGCATGACATATGTTCCGAGGTTAGTAAGGATATTTAGTATAATGTCACTATATTGTGTTGAGGATGTTACTATTAAGAAGTATAACTACAATTGACTTTCCTTTGACTTATTTTGCTAGCCAAAAGCCCATTTAATCAAAAAATTCCATACCGAATCATCCGATCGGCATTTATTCATTTGCCATTCATTCTAACTCCATTCATCATATTTTCTCCTGAAACACCTGTTAGCGGAGGGAAATCTTATTTCAGCAGCGTGCAGTCCATTCCAAAAGGGGCCAGATACATCAATAAAAATCTATTAGCAGATTTGTGCGAAATTTCTGCGAGGAAAAATCATTCGTACTGAACGGGATTTGAACTCAGATCCCTCGATTTGCGGCCAAGTTACTAATTACTCTGCATTTTGAAGAAATTTTTATTTTATTCCAATAAAATATTCGTAGTGATTATATGCCTTCAGATTTTTTTCAATGTTTCGATGATATTCCGTTTGAAACCAGTGAGTTGACGAATTTATTCGTAAAAATCAACATCTTTATTCAACTGTTCTATCTTGAAAACTGCTGCCCATTCTGCTTGTGAGACGTTGGGCGTTGGGGCGCAGATCGCGTCTCTTCTCCCTCTCCTGTCCCACGCTTAGGCCAATTTCGACGACGAGTTCGTGTGAATCTCCCTCATGAGATGAGACCACGGTGGCAACCTCAAGTGCGAACGTGCCTATGTCAATATATTTTGGGGACCACTACGGATCATGTGACATTCCTTTTTTCCCTAGTCCTCTCTTCCCAAAGCCCCCAGTTCCGTAGCGAAACCCGATATCATCGCAGGTGTAGTCGGTAACCCAATTCATTCGTCGAAAAAAATATCAGATTACAATGTCTGGGTTCAGTTACACATCTCTCTTGCATGATTTTTTGACATAGGGTACCGTGGGAATCAGTGCCAAGTAGCTCTCCCAGGACTGGAAGTAGGGAAGGAAGTGTTGTTGGAGGGGGGAAGCTGCGCGCGCACACAAATATTCTCTATTTTTGCTCACGCATATCGCGAAATCCAAAGTACACCTTAGTAGTTCTGTGAATGCTGGCTTGGATAGTGAGAAATTTTCATCCTCTTTGAAGTGTTAATAGAAAACGTGTTTACTGAAGCGGAGTGCAGAAAAGAAGTAAGAAGGAGAAAAACACTTTTTTGTTAATAATATCTCAAAAAACTTCAGTGCTTGGCTGAGCAAGAAAAGTGGTTCCTGTATCGATTTACTACACAATGAGGGTTTAAATACAGATTCAGGTACGTTGGAATATTCGTATTTTCATTTTAATAGTTTAAAAAATACCGTCTTGTGACGCGCTTCGAGGGAACTTTACGTGCGATTCTTTCACATCTCCATAATTGCGTTTATTTTCACAGTTCGTTTTGTACGTGTATTTTAATTTTTGTGCGCTCTGTATCGATTTTCAATATACGTATAGCGCCAAACGCAAACGAAGGAAAGAAACGATCTACTATTTCACAACGTACAGTGATGGGCGTGATACAAAAGGGGGATTTTACTTTGGACCAAAGGGCGGGGGACCGGGTGGGGGGGCTGGGGAATTCCCCCCTGCTTATTTGGGATTTGCAAGACTCTAAAACGATAGTTTTTGGCAAATTATTTGATAAATAAAGACACTACCGTGCACATGTAGTAGGCCGTTTTGTTAGTAAAAGTTTTGTGGTGGTCATCTACATCTGCATATTGCCCCGCAAGCTACCTCAATAGGCGCGTGGCGGGGGATGTCAGGACACCCGCAGTATTCATATGTAAATGAAATGTTCTAACGAAATTACGCCTAGCATTTATTAAAGTTCTTTGACGTGCATGGGAGATAGCGAGTTCTCGCACCTATCCGTTCGCCTGAATATCTCCATTTTTTTTATCGTTTTTGTCGTACCTGGAAATTTAGTGGGGTGCTAATAAGATCTCCGTGTCGCTCTTGAAAATATCCATAAGCAATTACTCAAGCTATCTAAGCCTAGCGTGCAGCCTTAGAGAGTCTAGCGGCTCACAACCTAATTCGTTTTAACATCTGTGTAAAGCTTTCTGTATGGCCGGAGCAGTATTTGACGAGTCGCGAATCTGATAGTTTGGAGGGATTGAGGCCTTCAAGAGGAAAGACTCCACGGAAACCTCTACTGTCTATCTTAAATATATTTCTGAAATAAAATGATCCAAAAAAGCTAGGAAATTGGTCTCCTGAACTATTTTTCTGGATTGTCTGCTGGCGCGTTGCTTCTGTTTATTTGACGTATGCATGTTCTCCGTGTTGATATTTCAAACCGCAGCTCATCTGCCACTCGAAGGGAGTTATCTGGTAGACTGTTGAATTCAAGTTCGGCTTCGCTTCAAATATCAGCAATATTTAAAGAATATCAACTGTGTAGGGTTGACCATAATTGTTTATTTTTTACTTCCTTCCTTAAGTGTGTATAAGTTTGTTTTATTAATACAGTTGTAATTATTTATATTTTATGTATATTTTACGAGTCCCTGAACACATTATGACTTAGAAGGAAAGCACTAAAAATAATTGAATTATTGATCGGATCCATTAATATTTGACAGTTACTGATGAAAATACTATTTTAACATCAGCTTTTCTAATGTAAATATCAAAATCAATATAAGTTCAAATATTAAGAATGTATCCAATATGTTACCCGTTGTTTTTTCTCTACCTGACAGTTTTAAATGGCCAGCTGAATTATATGGACGAAACAAATCGTTAAGCATTATTCTTAAAAAAAAATAATTTGAGATATGTTTGCTAATTCAGGCTTAATTTTTTCTACAAAATTAGTAAGTAAGTCAATTTTTGCACAAGGCTTTATCTACATTTTAAACCAATAGCCAACGATTATGGATAAAAGCGACGTACCTGTGACTACATATATATGCCATGAAAAAATTAATTAGGCATAGTTAACGCATAACAACCAAAAGTCTTTATATGGTCCAAAAATGTTCTTCGTAATATTTTACATTTTTACTTTTGCTCTTTAAAAGCGTCATTCGAAAAGGTTATTTTAGAGGAACTTTAATTTCAGGGCATTTTTAAGGAACAAATTTTGAAAACAGGTAAAGAACCATAAAACATAATTAAGTAAATGAAGTTCCTACGTTTCATTATAGTTTTTCTTGTAAAGTTTTATCTTGTTTTTAGCGCCAGAATAGCGTTAAAATACACTACCGGTCATGCAAAATTCTAAAATATCCCGGAGGGAGGGGGAGGCGGGTGAATCCTCCGCTGAAGAGGGAGCCCCATCATGAGCGCCAGCCGAACACCCCCAATCACCCCAGCCCCTGCTTGTCATTACATTCGCACCTAATGGAAATAAAACGCCATAATGAGTGGTGTATGAAGTTATTTAGCAGACTATTGAATTCCGCAGTCCTAAATTCATATGTCATTCACTGGGAAAACACGAATAAAACATTGGCCCTACTATCACTTTGCGTGTAGCTGGTTCAGGTAGTATTTTTTTTAAATATGCAACTCCATACGGACAGTTTGGACATGACCGTCACTTCTTTGACAATTAAGTATCAAGACTCACCGAATCGCATTTCCTAAGGAGAACTCCTGCTGCAGTGAAGAAACCCCCCAAAGAAGTTGTTTGTTGCAGTTTGTGCCAATCATGAGAAATTAAGAGACAGCGTGTACTGGTGCGAACAATGTGCAGTGAGCTTATGCATGAATTTCTTCCAATCATTTCGTACAAAGCAGGATGACTTAGGTAAAGCCATTTGAAAATTTCCATACTGAGGTTTGAAACAACAGAACGCAAGTACCTACATGACATATTCGGTTATACTAGAACAAAGTCAAATAAATGGGTGAAGTTATGAATTTTCAAATAGGCGAAACGGGTAGTCCTATCTAAAATATCCAATTGTTATGAAATTTCCAACCCCAAATCACTAAAACACATCATATAATTATAAAAAATGCATGGAATGTTAGAGATCTCGCAGCTAAATCTAAACTAAATTTAAATGTTTGAAAACTGAAATTTTTCGATAAAGGCGAAGTCACCTAAATCTCATCCGGCCGCTGGGATGGTATTTAATTAAATAACCGCTGCGCTTGAGGGTTTAAAATATTTTTACTTTTATTTTCCGATCATATTTTTCTGTGGATTTCCCAGCAGTATATTTGTGTCTACATTCCATTTTTAGAAATTTTTCGTTTTATGCTATGAGTTTATTCATTGAGTATCAATAAAATCAATAATTTTACAAACATTGATGTGATTGGTGTCCACATCTATATATATTTAAACGTGAGACTGGGGCTCACGAGATGAGACTCGAGACGATACCCGAGTGCGGAAAACGAGACTGAGACGAGACTGGCGCAAGTCTCGTCTCGTCTTGCGACCACACTAGTCCAGAAAGTAGTCAGGAAAATGTCAAACCTACACCTCGACTTTCGTCTTACCGTTATTACTCTCCCAATTTTTCAGCTTCAATTTTTCTTTGGATAGTTCAGGGTCCCAAACCTTCCATGCACCAGACTAATACTTTGGCGAGTGAATTTCTTACATCAAGGGATGGAGAGCCCAATCCTTACTCTAGACTCACCTCACTCTTAGGGGATTTTTACTCGGGGCTATACAAAGGCTCCCGCTATGTGTGATTCTAGGACGAAATGGTTAATCAACAAGCACTAAACGTCACTGTAAACGAGCTTTATCTTGCTCTGATCGTAGCCTAGGTTGGTACAAAACAAGCTTTTTGTAAGTTTCAAAGATGGATAATTTTTTGTGTGGTTTCAGAAGAAATCAAACCACAGAAAAAATCTACTTGATTACCTACACAAAATTTGACCCTGTTGAATCGCGCTTAAAAATATCGTCTGTATTCTTTCAAATATCACTTAATACATGTTTGGGGATTCTCGAGTTTTTTTAGGTTACCACGGCAGACATTGCAATTATCAGTAAAAAATCAACTATTCGTGATAAATGTTACCGTTCTCTATCTAAGGCTAAAATTTGAATTGGTTAACGATTTTTGTAGCAATTTTAACCTCATCTCATTCACGATACTCCATGTTTAATAAAATATTCCTTAATACTGAGTCACAATTAGTACCATTATTTTTCACGTATTACTAAATACCATGCATTATTTTATAGAGTCTCTGATAAGAGAAATATCCTTTCAGGCAGTGGTATTGACAATATTCTGAAGTTTGATAGTATTATTAACCTCAAAGGTTCTGATTCACAGCTTTCATAATGGAGACTGGTTAATGGATGTTTCCTGGATTTCACGTGGATATTTAGGTGATATTAAGTGATGTTACTTCAAATTAAAATTTGTGTAATTAAATCAAGTGCAATCGGAATGGACAAATTCCTCGTCTATGTATTCCTCTTAGTATCACCTAACTAGTGAATTTTTTTTAAGTTTGACTATGCAGGACTTCGCGCGCCTTTAACGCCTCGACCAGGAAAGTATACCCGCTATCGTTGGGGGCTTGGGAGATAGGAGCCTTCCCAATCTCACCTGTTGTCGAGTTCGCAGCTAAGCAACCCACCGCAATCTCCAGATCCCTCCCTTCCTCAGCAGACGCGCATATGGCCTCGTCCATTTCAGCCTGCGCCACCTGCTCAGAAACAAAAGATAGAAAGCATTTGCACTAGCCCGCTCAGACAAAGCCTCTGGAAAAGTGGGGCGGAGGCTTCAAAAACTAAGAGGAAAAGTCAATGAGAGATAAGGGCCTAGCAGCCAGGAATCACCCTTATTTCGCACCACCTCTTTCGGAGGGCTGATTGCTTTCGGTTCCATATTCGCCTTGAAGCGCGTTCAGTTTTGCCGTACCGGTGAGTCCTTACTCACCTCAACCAGGCAGTTTACAATGATAAATTTAATGGCGCATATATACCCATGATGTTTTTAATGATGTTTGAGCGAATAGGAAGCTTAAAACTAGTTTTTTTACTTAAAATCAGGAATAATTGATTATAAAAAGCAAATTTAAGTACCTAGTGATAGTGATTTTTTTCGATTCTTGGATTTTATATATTTTTTTAAATTTAGTCAAACTAGTAATATCGTTTGATGGTCTTTTCATTTTTTTCCTTTTTTTTAAGTTTTGTAATTCTTCTCTCATTCTTTTACTTTTTAGTATTTTACAATTAGAAATAAAACATATATCAATGAAAACCTATGAAGGGAAGGAGGTTAAGACACGGAAAAGACTCATAGAAGAGTAATTTATTGAGGATTTGTTCATGTAGTTTGGATGCTTGGATCGTAATCCCAAATGTCTGTGAGAAGTGTATTATTGGTGCCTTTCAGCCTGGGGTTTAAATTGATAACCAGATGGGAAATGAAGCCTTAAACCATTTATTCTTCTCCCAATGCCTTTCTTGCCTAATTTTCCGACTATCCTTCGTGGTATAATAGTGAAATAATTTATTTCGATGGGAATTGGGTTGGTGTGGTGACTTGAGCGTTGACTTCTCACCCTGTGGGTTCGGATTCAAATACCGGCGGTGGCGGAAAATTTTGAGAGACTGCCTGATCCCTGCTTGAGTGTTGCGTGGAAGACAATTCAAGCTGAACATTCCGGCCGTTGGGTGGGATGTTAAGCTGGGGTCCCCCTGTCACCTTTTGTTGAGCGTAGGCTAATGCCGACGCCGGGTTTCTCTCCACCCTCATGGCGCAAATAACCCTATCTCTGGGTGCCTCCTCCTAATACCATTCAATACTATACTTTATTTTGGTTAACGCTATGATTCGCGTTTGGTTTACGAACAAATGGGCTCCAATAACCGATGGTGTCCGACCTTAAATCCGGTTATTGGAGTCGGTAATCTTGTCCGATATAGTCCACAAATTTTCTCCTAGGACAATAACACCTCTGAAACTCAACTGACTGAAGCACTCGACTGGAAACCGAGGATTCAGGGTTCGAATCTCGGTGGAGGCGAATGATTTTTTTCTTCGCACAGCTAGTGGCACATTGCGGAGACAGTGGCGCATCGATTAGGGGATTTGGGGGATAACCCCCCCCCCCAGAGCTCCGATAAATTTTTAAGTTAAATCCGTTTTAATTACTTGGATTTATATTACTTATCGAATAGTGTAAGTAATAATAAAATATCCCTCAGAAAGCCGTAAAAGTCACCTCTTTGAACCAATTATCTCATATAATTTATCTGGAGTAATGCCCCCCAATCTCCCGTATATTCGCGGGTATGCCATGCCCCTCAGGTCCTCAGTATTAATTGCGTCTAAAATTCCCCCAAGCCTTAATTCCTTGCTGCGTCCGTAGATGATCCGTATATTTTTCACCCTGGCTAGTCTGTGAATAATTAAATTAACAGATTTTAGTTGTACATTCGCGATTTTTTTTCTAATACGGCCTCCATAATTAAGATTAATCATACTTCAATTAAATATTTCTTCTGACACATCTTGTAAGAGAGCTACTCAGTGTACACACTCCAACCGGTTTTTAGGAACTATACTCTTCCAAGCCCAAAATCGTATACTACGCGACGCCGTCAACTTTCGCCGGGACTTCACTGCCCTTTTGATTCAAACGTCGGGCTGTCGCCCACCTTTGGAAGAGAATTGGGGAAAAGTGTTCGCCCCTCTTTGTCATGACGGGAGAATTTTACGATCGGCGCCCAGAGGAAGTTAGATTGAGGGTTGCTTCGCAAACAAACAACCTTCTTTCCTCTTGCCCGCGTCAGCGCCTTTCTCGTGCCCTTGAGTGGAGCTTATAGGGCCACCCTGAGTGGCGTGATTGAGTTGCGAAAGAAAAAAAAAAGAAAGGAATCCTTGGCAACTAATAAGATTTCACACGTGTTTTGTTTAGCGACAGACGTTCGTTTCGAGCAGATTGTGATCCCCTTCGGCGCGCTGTCTTTTATTTTGTTTGTGGTGGCGTCTTTATCAAAGGAGGACACGTGTTGCAGGTGTTCCTCAACCGTTGGAGGAAATTACTTCAAGTTGAAGGTTCAGACTGTTCTCAAAGCCTCCTCTGTTTGGCTTTCAGTTCCTTTCTTTCAAACGTATAGGATCACTTTCGTTGGATTTCTTAAGTGGTTTAGTTGTGAACTATGGTTTTCACTCGCTAAGGTTCTCATTCATTTCCTCGGGTGGGTGAAGGTAGAGCTCACCCAAGAGTAAAAAACAGTAAAGTCATATCGTGCATTCAAGGTTGGGGGACAGTTCCAATGTCTAGTCCACCTCACGCGTCGAGTTTTGCTTGGAGTTGAATAAAAGATTATCCCGGCATTTATTTACTGGCTGTGATTTTTCACTTGCTCAGGGATTTGATCTTAAGGTTGGTTCGAGTTGGTGAGGGTAGAGCTTACCTCATACCTAGTCTTTCTCGTGCCCTTTAGTGGAGGACATAAGGCCACTATGCGAGGCGCGATTGTTGGTGAAATAAAAAGAAATAAGCTGGTGAGGGGAGAGCTCACCCTAGCTTTAGCTACAGGGTGGTAAAATTGCAATTTCAGTGTCATTAGCGGCGGGAATAAGTCCTCGCCTGTCATGCGCACGGTCGTGGGTTCGAGTCCCACCTGGAAAGGTTGGCCCTATCCACCCATGAATGTGTGCCATCGTATTTTTTAATTTCATTTAAACCGATGTAAAGGTCTCATTGCGCTGTTTTCGGGGATAATTGAGATGAATAAAAAATAAATAATTACTTTCCTTGACCTCCAACTCCGGAGGATTTTTGCTTTACGCCCTAAGGCTTCACCCTAAGTTAAGTTTTATTTGTGAACAAATGATTTTTATCTTACTTATTGCTCCATCTTAAAGTTTGGTTTGGCTTGGTGAGGATATAGCCTACCCCAGACTGAGTCACATGACTCTTGTGTCACACATTTAGGGTTAAAGACAGCCTGTCCTACAGCTCGTTCGGACTTCGAGAATTTTTGTTAAGGGTGCCCGAAAGCCCTGAGGTATAAATCCGATACTCCTTGATTAGTACCCCGACTCTCAACCTATACTCCTTTGAAAACTGTATTTTCAACAAACATACGAGGGCAATGAACCCGAAAATACAGAGTGCATTTAACTGACGACGCGGAAAAATTTGCTCTAATTTGTTAGGGTATTTTCTAGCTATGTTAATACTTTCTTAGGAATTAATAAGGGAGGTTGAAGGATTAAGTTAGTATTAAGGATATTTACGAAGGATTAGAGGTGATCAAAATATACATAGGGGACTTTGACAAGGAATCCCCAGTCCCTTGCCTAGAAGCTTAATTATATTGCCAATAAGTGCGCATTTTAATGTGTTTTATTAATTATTTACAACTTTCCTTCAAACAGCACATAGAGGCCTTTACAACGGAGGATTAACAAAGTACAACGCAAACATCCATGCTCTGGATAGGGACCACAAACCCCGGCGGGATTCGAAACCACGACCTACGGTTTGGCAGGCGAGGACAGTACCCCACCGCCACCGAGGCGGGCGGTTTTCAAAAATGTCCGCAGCACGGTGGTCCATTTAATCTCATTATCTCTAAAGAGGAGCATTGAGAAGTTTTAAATTTGATATATTAAGTCATCACGAAGAATAAAATTTCGTAAGCAAACTTAATGTTAGCTTAATTCCCCGTGAAATTCGGAGCACATTTCCAGTAATTTTAATTAACTTATGAAATTCATTAAAATGCGGTGGGTGGTAATACGTATAGTGGCTGACTAAAGGATCATATGTTGTGAACGATTCCACCGAAAATGTTTACGTGTTTGATGCACGCGCTCTAAGAAGAACAAGAGGAAGAGAGGTGAACGAAGAGGCTCTTAATTGAAATTGCGACGTTCTCAGAGGGGTCAGGCCGTCGCTGCGGTGGTCCCACTTCTTGCCATGAAGATCCCTCCGTTTAAGTGAATCCTCTTCCGAGAAGTGGTGAATACTTCTTGGGCCGAATAAAGAGCGTGAGTCAACATGTGGTAATCGCGTGAGAGGCTGAAAAGTGGGAAGAAAAGAAAGGGGAAGGAGTCCATTAAGCGGCACGTCAGGGATTCCGATGAATGTAAGAAATATCGTGTGACATGATTCAAAGGAAAACCCTTTGGGTGATCCACTTCATAAAGTTAAATAACTGCAAATATTAATAAAAAAGAACCTTAATAGAGTCACCAGAAATTTCTCTCCAAACTAGAAACCAAAACCGGTCCTTTTATTTTTTTGTAACGGAATTCAAAGTGTTTAAAGCTAAAATATTGTGGCTTTTATTTCCTAAATGGAATTATTAGAATTATGTTTATCACTCACCGATTCTACATTACTCACGAGTTATTGACTTATTTTGCAATTAATTAATATAAAGAACAGTAGTAGTTTTCTGCAGTAAAACAGTCAATATTTTTTACTTTGTTCCGTTTTTCTCTCCTTAAATAGACCATTCTATACACACTCTACTGTTTGAAATTCTCTGTCTGACCAATATTTCGACCAATGGTAGTGCAGTATTGTCCTCATTGCTATCATGCAAAAGCCTGAGGATTAGCTGAATAGCAGTAACCTGCTAGGAATGAGTTCGTGAGGTCATCAACATATCTGCATAAGGATTAATGTGGTCGAGTTTGAGTCGCGAATAGGTTTTGGACCATATGCTTGTTCGAAAAACGGAAAAACTCTTTATTTCTCAAACTTTATCACAGAAGATGGTTTATTAAAAACGGCGAGCGAGCCGATTACGCGAGTTTTCCGAGTTGCTTGCTTTATAAAATTATGCAAAAGTGAATATATTTGGAAGTAGGAAAAGGTTAGCATACAGGAGAGAGGAATATAGAATATAGATGAACCTAATCACATGATTGTTAACTAGTGAAGAGATGGTTTTCTTGAATAATATTTCAGCTAAATACTGCGTAATACTGGTATACTTACTGCGTTTGACATTAAAATATGGATAAATTATGAAATATTGTCATTTCAACTCCATGTTTAAAGGGTATAAAGCTGATTCTCACGCCTGACCACCATCCTCTCATTCAATTATATTTTATGAGGGCTAAAAAATTACGAGAAACCTTAAATAAAAAGATTTCCGCAAAATAAATCGCATATCCGGGGCTCTCCATGCATTTTGACGAAAAAACCGTGCGAAAACAGAAGCAGTGTGAATCCCACGACGTGGTCTTATAATCCTTCCCCATCGTCCATTTTACGTCTCTAACATTCACTCTTCCTCCCGCCTCGACACAATTTTTTACGCGTTTTTACCAAAAGACTACCCCCTGAGCTCCTCCCCTGCGAATGAAATTGTGTGCCTTGACCATTTAAAACAGGCGCTTTCTGTTAAGCGAGTGATGTCATCAGAATATTCCGACCGTTCTCTCCCAAGGACATTCACTACTTATGTCCCCATCCTTGCCTCAGCCCTCGTATTTTGCGTGTCCCTGCAGCACATGGTGTTCAGATCCTTAGAAAATCGGTTGGGCCGGTTTTTGGGGAGTTATATTATCACTTGAAGTATTGTGGAAAACTCAGGGGAATTTTAAACTAATTCTTGAATTTTCTCTAGGTTCAATACACAAATAAAAATAGATTGAAATTGGTATAAAAAAACTGTAAGACAGGGTTTCCGCAAATTCTACGAAGTCACACGGTACAAAGATCGACATTTCTCGGCGGGTGGTCGAAAATGTCCCATTGAAATTGCTCAAGGTGCAGTTGGAGCGCATCAGCGTTAAAATGACGGGCGTTTTCATGGATCAGAACACTTCCATTAGTCAGAATGTCCTTTCTTCTGTTTTGAATGGAAATGGACGTAATGTTTCACGCTGATCAGCTGCATTAACGTTAAAATTATCTTTTATCGGTATAAAAGTCCAGACAAGTCAATGCTGAGGCCATTCGGCGAGTTTTCTGTCTGTCCCATCGCAGTGCACACTTAGCGGTAGAATCAATTGAGGAGGTGTTAGTGAATGAGATTGCTACTGACCTAAAACTAACAACTTACTTGAGCGTGAGGTGCGGAGGACGCGCAGTAGCCCTATCCGCGCAGCACCGCCTGTCGCTTGTATTGTGTTTTTGCTAAACTATCAGAGGTTGAAAAAAACGGCCCCCGTATAGACCTAATCAGCACCCAAGCTTTATTCTCCCAGTGGCGCAAAGCTAACATTTTTTATTTACTTTTTTCGAAAAAGCGTGTTCTTTTAATCTTTTTTATTTTATTTCTTTCTTCAATGTTTGCCTGCATCTCATATTTGAAATTTTTACCTCAACAATCTATAATATGCCACATTTTCAAGTTTTAAATGCTTTGAAATGTTGAGAAAGTTCTTTAATATCTATTCTGAAAATTTCAAGGTGATAGCGTATTTAAAAAAAAGGAATACGCTAGAAAAAAAAAACAAAAATGATTGATTGGTCCTGTTAGTGCGATGAGTATGGGGCAATTCCTTTCTTGTAATTCATAATTTCCATAAATCCTATGATTATCTGTATTTTAAATCAATAGTTTCATGAATAATGGTACAAAACAACTGTATATTATCTTTTACTAGGTACGATATTTGCTCTTAGGTATAAGTAAAAAGAGAGAAGCGAGTGCATCTGAAATAGATGGAAGCTTAATTAAATGGGTGTCTTTAAACGTGGGTTGCATCTATAGTTACCATCTCATCGCATGGATGGTGATCAAAAAGTAAGTAAATGACTCCCAACGGAATACGCGGAAAAGTAGTCGTCTAATTACTTCAAATTTCCTACCTAAGAGACGCTGAGATAGGCTTACGAAGCCTTGGAAAAGGTCGCGTGCTTCTTCGACATTTCGCCGTTACTTACGCTCCAGGGAATAAGGATTCGCGTGTTATCACAAGAATGGTAGACAGTGTCTTATTTTCCTTATAGCTATTTATTCACAGAGTTTTTCTTTAAAGGTAAACAGTAGGTAGGAAGGCTTGATGTACGGTCAATTATTCATTGAGAAAGAGATAGCTATCGTAATTATGGAATTAGGGTCGAGATATTACAAAGAAAATGAGCAGAACCCAAGAAAATTTTACTTCAACCGTAAATTAATAAGTGAATGGATATACTGGGGGTACTTATTCCTGTTTAGGTACGGATAAACTCATTTATAATTATGGATTCATAATGACTTACGGAATACCCGGAGACTCGTTATGCAGTTTTTTTTGTTTCGGAACTTAATTCCTCCACATTTTAATACGACAGAAAAGGTTTCCTTGTCCCAGCAGGCGTATTTTGGGTAATAATTAGTGTCAGTGTTACGGAATCGAATTTCATTGATGTGCTTTCATACGGGCACCACGAAGATCAGAAAAAAATTTGTCAGGGTATCAAGCCTGTGCCTCTCAGGTGAGACCAAGCCATTCGTAGTACTAAAACTTGGGATATTATGGCTGCATGGATTGTCATCATGTTTTCTTTTTAACAATACAGGGCGACAAGTAACTTAATTTTCCCTAAAATATTATATAATATTATAGAACTAGATGGCCCGGTGAACTTCGTATCACTTTCATATCTACGCATACATAAATCTTTTCGCTAAAACTCGAAAATAACTTAACCGATTTGGTAAATTTTGGTTATAAAATATCCGTGGAGGTCCAAACATTTGATGCTCGTCCCATCTTTCAATCACTTTTATCTAATCATTGTGTTGTGTGCAGATAATTATGTCAATAAATAAGTACCTAACAACAATTTTTCCGGTCAGTACAGCTTGTGGCCTATCACTATTATATGTGGTTAATTAATAAAACTTCCTAACAATTCCAATAAATATAATATATTCTTCAACATTAAGTGCAACACAGTTACAATAGAGTTCATTAATTTAATGCCTTCTGATAAATTATATTTTTTCATTTTTTTCGATGCCTGTATGTACAAAGAGGCCGAAGTCATATTTTTATATTTTTATTTCTTACACATCACTTGTGCGTGAAGTATTAAAAAAATTAAGACAGTCACACCCTAGAAGATGTATAGATAAGTATGTTTAGAACTATGAGTTATATTTCCGACGTCTCTGTTTGTGGCAGTGTCAGAGTCCTTTCAAACTCCATTCAATGATCATTCCGACAAATCACTTCTTCATATACTCCACCCTGCTTCCACATTAGTTCGGACCGTATAACTTGGATAAATTGAAGAGGATTTTTAAATTGGAGCACATACCCTAGGCTGAGAAGTCCGCTTCCCTGATTTGTTGCTTCCTCGGCTGCTGGAATAGAAGTCAGGACTAATTTAATAAGCGCCTCGGCTACTCACAGAAGTGGAGCTAGAACATCTCTTCACAGTTAACCACTCACTTAACCAATTCGTCCAGTTTTAGAGGGAGAGAGGGTGCCGTTAATAATTACCTCAACCCTCCTGGCTCCACTTTTCTACGATTTGAGATGGGAGACCTTCAATGGCACAAGGAATAGAGGAATATAGGGATGGAATAGTAGATATTCTCTAAAGGCCATTTTACACGGGGCACGGAATTGCGCAGGTTAGAGCTGCATTTATTTCTAAAATGGCGTGGAATTGCGCGAATGCATGAACGAAATTAGAACAGGGGCTACTTTGCCGTCTCGCATCCACGCGTTCTCGCACGTGTTCTAGCAATTCACCGCTTTACACGACGCAATTTTGATCGCGCCTTCGCACGTACGTTAGATTGCGCAATTCCGTGTTCCGTGTAAAACGGCCAAAGACAAGACACGGTCTCCGGCGTTACTTTGTGGAATTGCTTCATCATAAAATAAACTAAAATTACTTTGTTCTATTCCACATCAGGTTGATGATAGCGTGATATGCAGAAACCCGGGTCTTATTATTTAAAATAAAGTGTGGAATAGAGCAAAATATTTTTTATTTTATTCTCTAGACTCCTTTATACCGAAAATGCCCTATTCAGCACGATCTGGGACGTAAAATAACTGGTTAAAAAGATTATAAAATTCAAGAAATCTACATCGAGCTATATGTTATATTTCATGAGATATCAGTGTCTAAACAACGTAGTTTATTTTCGTTTAAAGGGTATAATTATAAATTCTTGCCAGATAGTGTGCCAGAAACTGCGTAATAATTCCGCCATTTTTTCACGTAAGGGTACCCTTACTCAGTTCATAACCTTTAAAACTAAGCTTAACTATAGAAAAAAGTGTTATATTACTAGATAACACCATTTTTTATCCTTATATATAATTAAAATAGCGTCAGCAGCCACTTAATCTGTAATATGTTCCACGAAAAGTGAAGAACGTCTTTCCTTATTTATGTATAGAAATTTTTCTCATGTTTGCATTTCTGTAACTAGGCAATGGCGAACTTTATTGCATATTTTAATCTCGTTTATTGATAGCTAGCTTTGTTTAAAATTGCTACAAAGTTTCAGGCAGCTTCTCTTTAAACAACATTTAATAATTTTTTCCAATTTTTATCACATTAATCTCGGCATTATCTTCTATTAACGATTAGCGTCATGGCTTGAGCGTCTTATCCGACGACGGAGTAACGGAGTGCTGTTTGGGGTGCCGTCCACAAAGCACTCAACAAGAGGCAAGGAAAATCTGAAATTTCTTCCCCACCGCCGAGAATCGACCCCGGAACGTCGCGGTGGAACGCCAATATTGTAGCTTTCACACCAACCTGATCCCCGCTTTAGATTCCTCATAGATTAAATGAACGGTATACTTGCTCATGTAAAAACAAAACTGGAGGAACTGATTCAAAGTTGACCGTTTTCTTCAGCCAATCAAGATGTGACGAGAGATCTTGTGCCCTTTTATTGGCGATCAATAGCCGACCCCTCCCTCAGTATGTGTGATCGCCCGGGTATGAGCCAGAATGGGATTGTTTTCTCGGTGCAAACGTAATCAGGCGATCCTCGATGAGGGACACTCTGAAGGAAAGCGATGGAAGGCGGAGAAAGGAAAAGATTCGGGAAGATATTGGTCCGGTAGAGAGAAAGAAATTGAAACTAGCTGTCGAAACACAAGCGAATCGGCTGGCATTGGAATTACACTGAACCACCCACGTGCTCGTTAAGTGTGACTGTTGCTAATTATATATATGCTACGGTGATCGCATTGTGATCCATTTTATCAATTTAAATACTTCTATAACTTCATTATACCCTTCGAGCCAGCTCTAGGGTGTTTGGCAGGGGGTGGTCAATCACCAGCATACAGCATGCAAGGTATCCTCACACACGCAAGTCAAGACAAAACTTGGCAACGGTTAGTAATTCATGTAGCAAATCCATGCAAGGTTAGAGCATAGGCTTTTTTTCTTCACTGTATTTGTAAAATAGGCCCTGAAAGAGCTTTATATTAAACATACGAATAGAATAACATCAAAAAAGCCTATTCTATTAGTTAAAGGCTCATGATTGCATTTCATCATGTGAAAAATTGATCTTTTACCATTTAATAATGAATTCAGTGGCCAAGATATCTTTATATTAGGGGACGCTTAATAATTTTCCTCAGTTATTTTTTTCACGTGCAAGTTGTCTTATTGTACCAAGCTTCGTGTAGTTTTCATTACAGCGTCCACAAATTTGACTTTTATTCAGTGAATTGCGGCTGAATATTTCTTACCTAATTTGGGCTCATCTCAGTTCTGGAATCGAAACTTAGTTCTTGCAAGTGTTTTATAATTTCTCCGATGACATTCATTTAAGTGTGTCATTAGGGGAAAAAATAAACCACAAGCTAGGCATAAGGACCAACAAAATATTCCAATTAACGTAATTTTTGTGATTAGCATCACTATTAGGCGTGAAGGGTGAGGCTATAAAATTCAGTTCTTACGGAAATGGGCCCAGTCCTAATATATTCTGGGCGTAATTTTCTTATCGTAGCTAACCAAATACTTAACATTCCAATATCTTCAAACTCTTATGAGCTAACTGTAGGGAACCTGGACTTCATGATTAAATATATATAAAATTCATAAGTTGGATTTCATAAAATCGAACATTTTAATTAATACTCCCCTACCGGTTTCAACGTAATTCGCAACGGTTATAATGCAAATTGTAAATAAAGTATTTTTTCTTGATAAATACAGAAAGATGCCTAACTTACATTAGCGCAAATTCACTGACTGAAATCAGTGAAACATATGCTGGTTGTGCGAGCTGAAATGCACTCGTTTCTAGTGCCTACGTATAAAGCACCACAGCGTTGTAGCGGCCATTTAAACAAGACAGAAGTATGCGAAGTTCATACTTTTGACCAGAGAGCGAAAAATTGGTCAGTGTGCATCAATAAAAATTGTGAAATTAGCAAATAATATAATATTTACTTAAACATGCCAAATGTTTGTTAGAGGAGCGTGGTAGACGAATGAGTGGAACAATTGGCTGGTGATCGAGCGGTACCGGGTTCAAACCCCGGGCTAAGCCTTCAGATATCTCACAACAAAATCCTCTCAGCATGAGGTGGCCCCAGCAAAGGAGCATGCTCCCTTCCCTGAATGTGTGCAACTCATTCACCTAAGGCTTAGCCCGAGCCGATCTCTACCCTCGCCTATCCTATAACCGTGCTTCGGGCAGAATCACACAGAGAATGTTTGTTAGCTCCTGTTTCATGGGTGGTGAACCAACGTTGATGGTAAATATCCCAACCCTGAATGTGTGAAATTCACTCACCTATGGCTTAGTTCGGGGTGAGCTCCACCGTAGCCTACCTTAACCAACCCTCGGAATGAACAACGGAGTGAATGTTTGTTATTCGTATTTTACGTATGGTGAACTAACGTTGATGATAAATTTGCATGCCAACCCTTGATGTGTGAAATTCACTCCCCTGTGGGTTAACCTTAGCAAGAGAGCCTTGAGCAAACTAGTCGCAGTGGTGGTTGGTTCACTCTCACTTCTCAGCTCAAATATTCCTCGTTCGACAGGAAGTGATCAGTTACTACTTCCACTTCCACCCCACGACAACGCACTTCTCCAACCCCTCTCTCCGGCTTCCCGCCGCCTCATCCACAACCCCACTGCGTCGTCGTGTTGGTTGGAGTAAAACGACGCCCTCTCTTGACCTTTTAGTCGAAAGGAGACAGTGGAAGAGTTTGATAGATCGACTGGTCATGAAACCCAATCCGGCCACTTCTGCCGGAAGTTCGGTCACTGCTTGACCACCATGAAGATTGCCTACTGGTCACGAAAACTGTGCTAATATGTCGACCATTTCAGTCTTCTCCTCAAAAAATTATCCAGAAAGTTTGTCTCTGGGTAGTTGAAAGGTGATCGATGACATTAGTTAGACAGACGTCGTGTAGGCGGAAGCTGTGATATTCCTTCGGAGATAATAAAGGTGCATACTTTTTCTCAGTGCTATTTTAACTATTACTTTCCATTTGTGTCAGGGCACATTCTCTCGGGGAAATTGTTATTTTTAATGACTTTCATTTTTTATGAATGAGCTAGAAAATTATCTCGCGCGTGGGAGAGAGAGATAAGAATAAAATAGTGATTAACTTGCTTTTGTTGGTTTTCCAAAGTGATATTTTACCGTAAGGATGCCACTCAGTATTAAACTACGCAGTTGTTTCATAAAAAGTAAATATATCATAGCATATACTTGCTCATTGTGATACCTGCACCCCAAGAGATGCCTATGGGGAGTAAATTATAGCAACAGAATTAAAGATAGGAACTTTCTAGGTGATTCCTTTTTTTAGGAATTACTCGACTATGAAAATTTTAGAACACCAAACACAACTACAACTTCAGAAATAATAAAAAATTGTAATTTATTGCTACTAAACTATTACTTGAAAATCAATGAAAACTTAAATTAATTGGTATTTCTCTGTAACTATGTTTAACTGAAAACAAGTCTGCAATTTAGTTTTAGTTTCGTCATAATAAGAGGAAAGATCAATTGCACTTGATCAACATAAGTACGTGTTTTTTTCTGTTACTAACACTTTCTGCCTATATAGGCACCTCCTGACGAGCTAGTGGCTCAGGAGGACTTATATTGAAAACAAACTTTACAGTATTAGTCCTCATGAGTGAAATTAGATTTAGGTTAAGAAATACGGTCCCTTCTTTGGTTGGAGGAAGGATGGTTGTAGAATAATAACACAGTATATTAATAACTTATTAAAAATCTAATAAAAAGAATTCTAAACATTTTAAACAAAGAAATATTCATAGGGAGTAAATATAAACATCAAAGTAAAGGAAAGGGACTTTTGTATTTTAATCTCTGTGAATGATATGTTATTACAAGCAGTAAGTAATGTTGTACAGTAAAACTTATATAATTTGATCAGTGAAAAGCTTTCATAACTTTATTACCATTTTTATAGGCTACATTAGTATAAATTTGCATTGATGAATTATGAAGAATTTACGTGTAATGTATTTTGACATTTTTTAATTAATTAACTTCATATAGCTAAATAATAATTCCTAGGCAATCGAGTGTCAGAAGGTTATGTTGCTTCACTGGCTTACCCATGGAAATCATTCTTTTTCGTAAATTCTGATTGATTTCTATTCTTCTGCGACTTTTAGATTGATTGACATAACAAAAGTTGAAATCAAAATTGTTTCAATTGAACAGGACCATGCGGGACTGATACGACAAGCCAACAAAAGTAATTGAGCCATTCCCGAAAAGATTATGTATAATTATAAATCAGTTTAATCAGTTGGCTTCAAGGGTATAGTACTTTCCATTGTTTTGATCGTATGTTCATGTTACCAACAGGCCAATGGCCTACTAGTTACAATTAAATAGTAATAATAAAATACTAAACCTTCATCCAAATACATTCAACAATTGCAGAAGGCCATAATAATTTCTACTTGCCATATGATGAGGAAATTTCTCAACACAATAGAACAGTAAAGAGTTACCTTGTTGAGAACCCTTACTTTTTAGATATAAAAAACTTGATAAAAACTGAAGAAACTTAAAAATAATAATATTCATAGGAATATTAGGAAAAATACAAAAATCAGTCACCATTGACAACTATTTTATTGTCCGACGATTCCTATCAGTAGAATAACAAGACAAAACAAAGTTTACTTGACTTGGTGTATTCACTGCGGAGAATTCTTGCAAGATAGCTCGTGGGAAAAAGAAGATAATTATAATAATTTCACGTGTTCCCGAAATGCAAGCTACAAGTGCCTTCAGGTTAGGGGGGCGCCAAAGATTTTCGCCCAATGTCCACCCTTCCCTCCCCGGAAGGCGTAAACGCCAAAAGGCGGTATTGTCGCTCACTCTGTCTCATTCCGTTTCCTTTGCCCTCCACACATAGGAGCCTTTCGATGATGGATGTTGTTTACCCCGCCAAGGCAGAAAAAGAGATTTGGGTTACACCCTTGAGGGGTTTTTTAGGGTGTGGAGAACCTGTTGACTGGCGGGTGGGGAAAAACCTCTCAGGTCCCCTAGGACGTGCCCTGTCTCATGTTAGGGGAGGTGTGGCCAGGAGAAAAAGGGTTCTTTTTTTTATTTTAAGGGTTGGTCCAGCTCCGCACGAATTGTTTGTCGCATGAGAGAGGTGTCGAGTGAACCTCATGGAGACTTTTTTCTCGAATGGTCAGTTTCTTTTATACCCACGCAAAGAATCATTCACATTTTTTCTCGATTTACGCCCGTATATCTGGTAACAGTCTTTCTCCTAATACCGAGACGGTTTGCTTTTATAAAGGTTTTGAATTAAATGGAAATAACTCAGGTTATCAAAATAAGGAGTTCCTTTTACTTTTTCGCATAACCAAAATTGTGTCGCTACAATAATAGGGTGGTTTCCTATTATTATTTTATTGCCTAAATCGAAAGATTATTACTCCTGGAGTACGCATTTCACCCTCTTAGATTTTTTAAATGACGATATCTATTTTTCGCGATTAAACGGAAAGTGAAAAATTTCAAGCGCGCGAAAACGCGACGGCTAAGATGAATGCTGGGAAAGTCCCCTGTGACGTTCTGGTTCCCGCTGTCGCAAAGTGAGTTACTTTGGGGCGAGGATGGGTGCGCCGTTGAGATGCAGGCTGCTAGTAGGTAGCAGAGTACCATGCTAGCTGGTAGCGCTTGGCTTAAATAAGGATTATTATTAATACCTTATCAAACGAAGAAAACTTTCCGACCCTAGCCAGTTTTAATAGGTGATTATTATGACATGTTTCCCTGAGCTCTGTGCCTCATGCATGCATTGGTGATCTCAAACGACGCGACGTAAAACTCCTATTTACTCGTATAGAAACTAGGTCCCTGCGACGTCACGTGGAGTGGCATCGCATGGGCGCCAATCTGGCCTTTTTCAAATGCAGTTAAAATTGACCATTGCCATTCGTCTAAACTGTGATTTATAAAACCAAATAATTTGTATATTATGAATACACTAATGGTGGGTAACGAATCGTAATCAATGCTTTTCGTTTTCTTTGATGAAGGAAACTACAATATTGATCCCGAATGCAACGATTTAATTCTTGAGAATAGCAGCAGTTTTTTGTGCCGAGAGATTGTTAAAATTTCTTGTTTTTAATGAGCTCCAGATCACTGTATCTGTATACTATACGCTGAGCACTTTTGGAAATGCTGTATGTATGAAAGCTTTATCAATAAGAGTATACGTACATAAAAATTTATGCCATTACTAGCCCGATAAAATCTTATTTACATATGTAAATACCTATACGCTTATGGATTAGCAGCTGTGAAATACATTATTATGTGAAAAAATGTTCTCGCGAAAGTATCATCTAAATAAAGGAAAAAAAAACATACGACGTCCATTCGACGTTTCGACCTCGAAAATGGCGTAAAAAACACTATTAAAAGATGATACTTTCTTCAGAGAAACGTTTTGCCCGCCAAAATGTAGAAGCTGTCACCATATATCGCACAAGAGTATTGTTCTTTCGCATCAAAGCCTAGCTCCGAACGGCACCTAATTTCAACACAGTATAACTAATACAGAACCCTAATGAGAGTCAAATGAGATTACCAAATTTTTGCTTGCAAAAGGAGGGTACATGTTCCTTGCTTTTTGGAAGAGATCACCAAATCACTAAGATTAGCGACGAATTATCATTTTGTAGAGATGTCTGCTTTTATTTCAATGGATGAAGGATTTATTGATCGAGGATCCAACTCGATGGTTGGTTTTGATTGGTCATGGTAGATCTTGCTGAATCAAAACTGAGACCCTGCTGTGTGCATATTGGATAATATTTTGTGTATAAACTGTAAATCACTATGAAATAAAGATGGGTTCAATGGAAGGGTATGCATAGACTACAGAGAGTATGAGGGTTCAAGGTGAACCCTTCAGGGATACAACACACCGGGGCCGGGAACCAACCCAGTGGCTTATACGCCCGATCACCCGGGGAGGGGCTGGAGAGGAAGGGGAAAGGAAAGAGGCGCCGCCGCGATAGGAGCCCAATGACGCCTCTGGGATAAGGATAAGAGCGAAAGGAACGGGGCTGGGAAAACACCTCAATGCTATAGAAGCGAAGAGGGCACAACTAAATAGCGAAACCAGGCAAAGCCATTAATATTCTAACGATTTTGGAGGATCATTCTATGAGGAAGAATAATCCAACGATCAAATCGTTAGATAAGTATAGACTGCAGTGGGATCAAACCTACGGCCCCTCATTCAGCAATCCACTGCTGCACACAACATGCCATTACGCCCCCGGTTTGAAAAGTGTGTCGCCAACTGAGGATTAATTTTCTTAATGATGCAAATTCTTTTTTTATGACTCCCAGTGGAAATAACTGGTGCTATCCGTGAGACGTAATGCTTTTCCACACGTCAACCACCTGCGAGTCTACTTCCTAATTTTTTTCCCTGTCCACCCATCTCCAGCGCATATCCTTCATCGTCATGCCAACAGCCACTTCCCTGGCGGCGCGCGACTGTCAAGTCTTGAAGCGACAGTGGCGCCGACGGCGGTGGCAAATGGACTCTCGGCGGGGCCTCCCGCATGTCTGTCCTCGCGACGTGAAGACGTCACGCACCAATTACGTAAACTTAGGAAACGGGGCACCGCCCCTGTTGCAGGCGAGAGATCACGGAACGCCCACCTTGGCTCATTTGTTTCCGCCGAGGAAGCACACGCGGCAAGGGGCGTATCAGACGGAACTAGAAGGATTAAAAATAAAGAAACAAATGAATCCAGAAAAGGAAATGCGAGTCGGGAGATGTCGTTGCGATTGCTTTACCATTTAAGTAATATTATTTGGTTGGCAACTGAGTTGCGGCCGTTTTATTTAATTATTGAAGAGTTTATTTTTATGAAATGGTCAACGATAACACTTCTTTGTTGTTTTTAACTTTATTCCAACGTTCAACAAGGTTTTCAATGATTTTCGGTAGAAATCACCTGTTTGAAGACTAGCTCTTCATCGAACTCAACTGGACGACCAGAAGGAGGAGCATCTTCATGGTAAAAAAATACTTGCCATGCCAATTAAAAGCGGTTTTTTCAACTATTTCACCCGCTCTATATACAGCTTAAATGTTACGAGATGCTACTGCGGCCTTAGAACCTTGATTGAAAGCAAAGAGGAGCCTCCAAAAATGCTCACATTTCTCAGCTTAATATTCCATTTTAATGATGTTAAAAATACAGAAATGCATATGAAAAAGTATATACTGCAGTAGAAAAAATATTATTTTTCGAATTACTTAAAATATTGCCGAAAAAAAATTAATAATATTGGGAATGTCACTATGTAAAAACAAAACGGCGGGAATTAAGTTGCCAACCTAATATATTTTTCACTTCTTTCGTTGTTGTCTCTTTCGGACGAATATGTTTACTTTTGATATGAGTAGCTTTATGGAACCGCATTTTTTTTACCGTTCCGTTGCTTACTTTTTGAGGTATTCGTTAACCAAACGCAGTCTCGGCCATATCTCGGAAATTAGTTGGAAACGCTGATGACGTCACTTGCTTCCTCCGTCTAATCACCATGGACACAAGACGACATTCCCCTTACCCTGCTATGCATGCGAAAACTTTCACTATTGTTGTTATTGCGTTAAAGGTGGTAGACTGAATGTTGATTTTTTTGTCGCCTATGATCTATGTTCCCATACTTATTTTAAAATCCTGACTTTTATTGCGTAATTGGGTCATATCGAACGATCCCACTGATGTAAATTTCTACTTATAAGAATTCTACTTATTATAGAAAGAAAATATTTTCATTTGTAAATAATTTCATGCAATTTATCGTTTGGTTTAAATAAACGAAAGTTTTATACGAGTATCAGCAATGCGATTGCGCAATCTCACCCATTTTGAGATTAAGTGTTTAAGATAATTACATTTCATATTTTGGTCATACCTTAATTATTTAATGCCCTTAAAAATCCAGAAAATTAAATGAAATGGGTAAAAGGCTAGATATTCTAGAAAAACCATTTTCATGGTAACTGCAAAGTGTATGCAAAAACTGTTCGCGTTGCTAAGGGAAGCTCAGTAACTAAGGCGTTACAATCCCATGTTTATGAACAAAAAATGCTCAAAATTGATTGATGCCCCCCTGGAATATTACAGATTCCTCCTGAATCACCATGTATAAGTAGAAAAGTGACTACTCACCTTTGTCTCTCAAGAAAAGATCCAGTAGATGAAGAGAAGAACATCGTAGATGCTTGAGAAACCTAGTCACTTAGCCGGCTAGCATCATTCTCTTTGGATGGGAGACGCCACTTAAAGTCTTCCATTTGCCTGACAACGCCTGTCTTCACTTTGGGGCGCGGAAGATGAAAGCTACTGAGTTTGCTCAAGATCGGACGGATGGAATAAGTGGCTATTGCTTCCCGGATCGACTTTTCTTGTATCGCAGTAGGTGTTCCGTTGTGTTCCTTCCTTGGAAAAGGGGAAAGAACACGATCTTGGAATGGGAGGCCCCTTAAGGGCCTTCTTGAGAGAGCAGTAGTAGTTCCTTCTCAGAGACCCTTAATAGACGTCTTTCCACCCCCCCCCCCCCCCCACGAGTTGACCATGACTCATATGATATCGGGATACATTTTCCCTATTCTTCCTGCGCAGACTTGGTGACAGGAAGTTAGACTGGAAGAGGAAGACTTAAGGCCGTATTCGTCGACGCTAGTAAATACCTCTTGGCTGTGCTTAATTTCGGCCAGAAGAGCGTTCCGGCACTTCTCTAGGAAAATTGGGTCATGTAAAAAAATGTCATCGTTTTTTTATCTCGTCAATAGTCGAAAAATTTGAAAATAATGTCGATTAAATGTGTTGGTATGAGCTCCAGTGCCTAAAATTTTAGAAATTAAGCACTGCCTCGTTAAGATAGCTGATTTACTTGCCTATTTTATACGTATTCCTATCCGAAATCGTATGGAGGCTTTGCGAAAGGTATTTTGTAACTCATGAATTTAAACTTTAAGAAACAATCTTAATTTTGAAGCACCTTTTTTTTTGTTAATGTTCTCCCTGGTTTTTTGTTATGCTTAAAAGTTTCTGGGTGCATGTTTCACGTAATGGTGGAGTACGGCAAAAATTATATTTCGGAATACCTATTCTAAGGTATTATATTGTATCTTCTATCGTATTCAGTTAGGAATACTAACTTATTCTTTCACACATATTTCATTTTGAAGTACTCTTTCGTGTTTGCATGGTGACTGTGATCTATAAAAGATAAGAAAAATACAAAAACTGTAGGCATATCTCTACAAAAAGAAAACTAAAGAAAGCGATATGATATTAATATCATGCATTAGTGTCTATTTAGTTTAATTAACTGTCAGTATTTAAGCTGATATTATTACTTTTACGTGGATAAAATAAGCATTTAGGGCTATGAATTTCACCTGCTGTATCCCTCGTGGCCTCGATGAAAGATTGTATACACCTTCACGACGAAAAAAAATTCGTTTGGTTCAATTCTTAACTGTGGGAAACTTCTCTCTAACTTGCATTGGAACAGGATGCTGATAAAACTGGCAAGTAACAGCATCTAGAAGCCCAAAAAATTGCTACGGTTTTTTTGCCGCTAAGCATGTAGAGAAACGCTTCATTTTAAGTTGTGTTGGAAGTAAATTAAGTATTTCAAATTTTGCCCATGTCTTTGCGTTGTCAGTGGTGTGTTAGGTTTTTGTGATAAAGGAAAGTTGCAAATAACACCCTCTTACATTGATTGAAGAATTTTTCGTTGCATGTGTGGAAAAAACCATTTATAAATAGAATTTTGTCATTTTTATGTTATACCACTAATATATTTTCATCATCATTTTCTCTCATTTTATGCCAAACTGATGTTTTTCTCTTTTTTTATATTTATTGTATTAAATTAGGATTCATGGCTATCATTTACTTTTTCTTTAGACCAGGATCCCGGTCTAGGTGGATTATTTTTTCTATGTGGATCTTTTGCACGATTGTGCATTGCGGGTGACTCCCGTATAAGTTATCACCGTGGCTAGTCCCGATATACTTTAAACTGTTTTAAATACCTTTTTTTCCAGATTAAACTGCGGCTCAATTCACTCCGACGACGGTTGGCGTTATTGGCGGCGAACCCCATCGCCTACTGAACAGACACCGGATTTCTGCATCACCTTAACACGTCAGTATGTTTGCACCAGTGAACCTAATGAACTCCTTTGCTCAGTGTTTTTGCCATCGTGGTTCAATTGTGAAGTGATTTTGTGCTTTGTGTTTGTGAAAGTGGGTGAAATTTCTTAGGTGAGGATATTCATTGGCTGACTGCTACCTGGTGGGGCTGCTGCCTCGCTTAGCCAGGAGACGCCGATTCATAAGGTATGATACTTAAAATGTTGCATTTATTCGTATCCCACAATTCCTATTGATTTCTAGACACTTTTCGTACCCAAAAACTACCTGTCTTAGGGAATCATTGAAGTTCTAAAATACATTTTTAAGGGTTGAATGACAAAGATGATCTAAATTAACTAAGGGCCAGTTTTTAATGTGTAGTTAACGCTAACCATAAGATTATTCAACCTTCAAATTTACCCACAGGTGGTTTAAAGTTCTGGTTATCTTCTATATAAGATCAGGCTAAGTTAACCATAGCTATCAACCACCGCTACCTAAAGTCAAAAGCTGTATCATCTTATGGTTACAGCTAACCAGACATAAAAAAACCGGCTCTATAAGTCCTTTTCTCGTAAAACTGAGAATTTAAAAATCATTCGTCCGTAGTGGAAGCCATGTTCGTTCACAAGGAAGTAAAATATATTTTAGCACATACCTTTGCGAGTTCACCCATCACATTAATGCTGGTAAAGAGGAAAAAATATTCGTCCCATCTGAGTTCTGTACCCGATATGATACAAAAGAGTTGTTTTGAAATGGAATACTAAATATTAGCATAATAGACTGAAATGGGTACGGTTGATGGTGTATATGTTGAACTGATATATCGGACAAACCATTTTATAGCAATTTTCATTCATCAGCTAGAGAACTTATTTAAAAATTATGACTCTTATTGCTCGCTCTACACTAGTGATGAAATCTTTTGGGCATCGTTTTTATTAAAGCGGTGCGTTTCTCTGTTTCGCAGGTAGGGAATCGACCACCGTTGGTTTGCGCCCGACGCCAGGGGACGGCACGGGAGGCGCAGCCGCACAAAAGGTAGGGAGGCGACGAGCCTAACCTTGTCAACCACGAAGGCATTTTCAAAATTATCTGTCCGCTTCCTTTTTTGCCGATTAAAAACGTCAATACGCCAAATTTTTCCTGTATTTTCTTCAGTTGAGACACTTTGATCTCACCCTTTTATTCAATTTTCTGTAGACCGTCTTTGTGGTTGACCCGTTGGTTATCTTAGCACTTTTGGTGTATATATTTTATTTCAGGATTTTAGGTTCAACGTGCTACACATTTATATACAGTAGATTCCAGTTAATTGGGACATATCGGGACTTGTGCACTTTGTCCCAATTCAGCGGCTGCCCCAATTAGGCGAACTATCCTGTATATGGGCATAAGCAAACGTTGAAATGATAGTAAGAAGACTAAAGAGTGTTTATAGTGCAACATAAGTTTATTAATCTATTAATTTGATTAATAAATCAGCGAGTTTAGTTAATCTAGTGTCATTTTTAAGAATTATAACAATTTAGTTAAAAATATTTTTCACAGCCTCGGGCGACGCTGAGTGAATGTCTTTTACTAAGTCTTATTAATGAAAAGTCCTATCCTCTTGCGAATATTATAACAACAAGAGCTTTCAAAGTAGGGAAAGAATAGGAACATTTGTGAAAAATAAGAGTAAATCAAAGGAGGAAAATATAAAAAAATAGCATTCTGAAAACAAAAATTTTAATTTCATCGCGAGTATAGAGTCTATGTCGCCGACTCATGGCCCAATAAAGCGGCATCCTGTCCCAATTAAGCAGAGAATACTCTGGGATATTCCTCTATTGAGTGCTGTTCTTCAAGATCTGCCCCAATTAAGCGGCTGCCCCAAGTAACCGGTGGACCCATTAAACGGAATCTACTTGACATGAATATTAGGCGCGTTTTTTGTGGGCATGCATCGCGTGTTCGTTAAACGTGCTTAGGTGGTAGGGCCGAGCCAATGTTCACGGCTGGGCAACGCGGACCTGACTTCTTTATCCGCAGTGGCCAGCCTGTCCCGCGACTCAGTAAATCGCATTGAACATATGTTTTGTACTTGTTGTTTTCTTCAAAGGAACACTTAAAGAAAAATGACCCAGGCATATAGTCTGAGGGCATTGAGTCCGCGATAATTGATTCCCAATCGAACCCCATCCACCATTCCTGTATGCATGGAGAGCGTAAGGTTTACTAATCTTAGGACAACTAGTTGTAATTATATTTTTATGTTTATATGGGCAATATTGTGTTTGCTAATCTGCGGTCACCAATGTGAGCTGCCAGTCATTTCAGATTCCTTCTAGGTATCACCATTTTTGAAGCACGAGTCATTTCCTTCAAATTCTACCATTTGGTGCGCTTGGAAACCACAGACGGCTATCAGCCATTTTTTCAGGTAAGAAGAACAGAGCTCCAGCAAGCTAACATTATTCATATTATAACTCTATATACTCAGTAAATCAAATGATGTTTTAGTTATCTGCCTTAAATATTTTCGTTATTCCGTAGCATTAATTTGAGTGCATGCAAGCATCAGGAAACTCGACGTTCGGTGTCCTCCTAGAATTATATGTATAGTTAATGGCTGGAAACAGGGGAGAAAATATTATCATGTTCCGAAGAGGGCTCACGATTGGGTAGTGTAGTTAACTCAGATTTTGTGATCTTTTTATACTTTTACAGGTGTTCTAACATTAAGGAAAGACTCATGAGTCAATTTAGTAAGGTCCATTTAATTTGGAAGTGAAAAGGTTAGGCAAGAGTTCAGGGCAGTGAATCGGGACGCGACAGTATATTTTCTTTTCATTTGTGAGATTGTGTGGTATTTATGACTAAGTCTGTGGTGGGGTCGCTGAGGCATCTCCCATTGAGCTAAAAACACACGTGTAATTTTCTGTCTGAATTGTTTAAAGTAGTGCGAATTAATAAAAAAACGTTTCCTGGTATGTCATGCGCTCATATTAACAAATCATTAGATTGTCAACCTGAGATTAGCCGAGCTTTGCTCTATCCAGTGAATACTCTTCCCCGTTGAAGTTGTTTCGGGTTTTCCACCGGGTGAGGCTCTCCATCCCTGCCGACGTTTCGATTGCGGTGTCGTCCATCGAAACGTCGGCAGAGATGGAGAGCCTCAACCGGTGGAAAACCCGAAACAACTTCAGCATCATCATATGCCTGGACTAAAATCTTTAATATTACTAGAAGTTCAATATTTAATAATACTCCTGAATTTATGTGACAATGTGTTGATCAAATTATAAGCAGTAACTAAACTAATGAAGCGTGAAATAAATTTTAATGACCGTTAATTGCTAATCTATGATTAACTGGGGAATTTTGCTGTTCGGTGGGATTTGATAAAATCTAAATTATTATAATAGCATTATTTTATTTTGTTCGTTTCTGATTAGGTATATGTAATGGATTTACAAAAAGCTATTGAAACTTTGAGTGGGAATTACTTAGTTGAAATGCATTTGGGACAATTATGGTTTTTATTATGGCTGCAAATCATAATTAGTGTAAGAGGCATTACATTTTTGTTACAAATCACTACGAAAAATAGGTTGGAAGCTAATGGAGCAATTTATTAATTGTTGAACTCCTGTAAGGATAATTTAATGCCTACCATTGTATTCACTCGTTAAAATCCTAATCATATTACTTGCAAATCATGGTTAAATATAAGAGAATTTAAATTTTATTCATAAAATTAATGGTGAAATAAGTTTTCAAATTAATTATTAAATGATCTTTGATCTATTTTAATCCTCCTTTCAATGGTTAAAATATATATTTTACACTGATAATCATTATAATTTAGATGAATAAAGCGTATTGCTACTAAATAAATTTATGTGAATATTTAAATCGATCTCCAAAAGAACTCAGATCAGCCTGATTTTTGGACTCAGTAAAGTGAATTCGCTTCATTCCTTGCTGCTTTTGAATGACGAGACACAGCAAGTTGCTTGAAAGGGCCATTTTTTCCCTGGAGGCTAACAAATCCTCGAAATTAGCTACCACGGCCCCGAATGGAAAATTAGCTGCCGTTTCCTCACAATCCCAAACATCCAGGGAATAAATGAAAAGGAATCGTTTCTTATTCCAGACAGAAGACTTCTGTTGACAAATCCGTTGCTCCCGTGAGGCGAGTAATCTTTGCCATGAATGACGACCATTGCATGACACCATTTTCATCGCGGATTCCGGTGTTCTGCTCGCGAAAGAAAACGTTATGTGCGTCATTATTTGAGGCAAGTGGTGCTTGGAGACAGGCAGCTAATTTTCCATTCGAGCACACGCGTCGGGCAGGTGTAATCGAGGGGAGATGGAATGGCTTTGGCTAAGTAGCTCATGAGATGCTGAAGGTGAATGGTGAATGGATACAACGGGAGAACTGCGAGAAAAATACCCGAACGGGAGTTTCCCTTGAAAGTAGACGATGGGAACCCCACCATACGGTGTGTTACAGAATAAGGGACGCGGAGAGACAACGGACGACAATGGGTAGCAGTCGACACCGCTGTGATTGTTGTGGCACTGCTGCTTGAGCACGACAATCATCACGTTCCCCACTCCGTTACTCAATGACGCAACAATGCAAAGATTGAGTGCGATAATGGAAAGCGTGAAGACCCTAGCATTTGCATTATTTTTTGTCATCGCAGCATTATCGTCACCGACTTTGTCATCGCAGAGGGATTTTCACTCGAGCTCAATTGCAAGACACAGTACTCTTCCTATCCAAACGACTTAATGGATTTCCAAAAATGCAAACATGCATGGTTACATTCTGATTTTTGCATGCATGGGTGCCTAAATTTGCATCGAGCTTATCCATGGCCAGTCGAGGGTGTTCACAATTTCCCATTCCCAAAAGTTAAAGGCTGCAATCATAATGCTCTCAAGATTGCAGTTAAGTAGCCCATCGACAAAAACTTGCGTCATGTTCCATCAACAGCCATTGTAAAGCATGTTAATGATAATAATGCATGGCTAAAATTTCAACACTGGTGTATATCCAACTCCATAATAACAATAAGTCGACTTCTAGACTCTCTTCAAATAGTTATGATATAAGATACTGAAAGAATAATATTGCCATTAGATATTAGTAGACTAATTCAGCATTTAGAATATGAACAATAATGATATACTTTCTGAAAGATATTTTCGTCAAGGAATGCATTGAAAATCACAAAATGAAACTTAATTTTAATTTCACCCGCGAAGAAGGTATAAAAACGGTGGGACTCCAAAGATGAGACTTTTCGCCTAGCCTCAGATAAATGAATTGGCTATTATCTAGAAACTAGAGCTCGACTCGAATATGTTTCTAAAGTTTTATAAAATTTGCCCTACGGGAAATTTAAAGACAATAACGAGACTCATAAAAAATTAACCTTAGACGTGCAGTGTTAATATTATGTTTTACTTCTACCTCATTATCATTAACTTGCTAATGCAAAATATGGCTGAAAATAGTGGGTTCAGCAACTATACCCTGATCCTAAACAATCAGATATCCACTCTATAGTAATTTGTCTTAGGAAACCCCGCAATTATTTTAGCAGTAGGTTGATAAAGTCCTTGAAAGTACTGAGAGACAAAGTCGTAGTATCGAAAATGAAAATTCCTAGTTAGGAGCGCTACTATCTAGTCACCTGCTACATTTTAAGACTTTCCCATCAATGCTGCTATCAACTGAAGTAAACAACTTTAAAATAATTTAAAAAAAGAATGAAAGTGAGTTTTGAGCGATTATTAAACACTTATAGATATAAATGGATTAATGCCGAAAGAAATAAAAACTGAGTCAGATGAAGGTCATGGAATATCTGCTCTGAAGCTTTCAACTGTTTAAATTTGGGTGAATAAGTTATAACGTGATCTCGCGTCCACAAAAGGCGAAGATATTTCCTGATCCGCTGCGAAAGTTTCTACCCCCAAAATGGTTTAAATAATCCGTATTATAGTTTTAAGTGATCATCGAGTCAATACGAGTCAAATAGTTGAGGTCACAGTCAATATATTTTTCAATCTTCGGTCTGACAGAGATTCCCATCCGAGTTTATCTAAGTGGTCGTTGTCTCATCGTACATGTCATCTGGTTCCGAACTTTACTGAAAATGTTAATTCAAAAACTAATCGGAAAAAATGGGTTAAAATAGAGTTGCAAGGGTTTTCCCGAAAGGACGAAGAAACAAGAAAGTGACTTCATGGGAACGTGGTAAAATAGCTCTTACCCATCTCCTTTGCGTCCGCAACTATCGCGCTCAACCAATTACGAGGGTTACGTCACCGCAGTTCGCAGAGGAAAGACCCTCCCCCTCATGCTCATCTCTCCCGCTGAGAACTCTTCTGTCGTTTCCACGTCCTTTTTTTGCCTTCCGTAGAGCCTCAATCTTCACTATATCGTCCTCGCGGACGAGTGCGATGTCAATTGTTTTCATTTTCGCTCTTGCCGCAGTGCCGACCCGCGAAACCTTTTCATGAATTCGCGAGCCTTCCTCTTGAACCCACTCTTGCGACGGAATGGAATCGCGGAAGACGCGTTTCACTCAGATTGCATGAGACAGATTTGTCTCCGCAAAGTTGATGAAAGTGATACGAAAAAGTAGCTAGTATGCGCGTTCAGGCCTTTCAGATATTTTCCGTTCGTCTTTTTAACCAATGTAATCATGTATTATTTCAGTTTCTGCTGTCTCAAACGACGCAGTACCCATACAACACAAATAGATGCAAACTTACGTCTTGAGGCTTAACTTCGCTTTAAGTTCTTCCCAAAAGTTTTCCTTACTTTTTTTAAGTTAAAAAATTGTTTAAATCACTGACGATCTTATCTGTCTATCTGAAAGTCATACCGTTGAACTAATTTCTTTCTTTCGCCATTCATGCATTTATCGCTATCGCTATCATTTAGCGCTAATGTACTCATCAACGTAGTTTTCACGACTTGTCTAGCTTTCTAGTTGATGCCAACAGTTACTTATAATATCTACATCGCTCTTTATTCATCATTGGAATCGGGTTTTGAAGCGTAGGCTACTGTGCAACAATTGAAGTTACTTCAGTGTTGTGGTTTTTCTGATTCTGATGTATTAATAAAAATGAAGAATTTTATTTTTGACAATTTTATAATATGCATTGTACTCTTGGATATGCTCATTTTACATGTTATTAAATTAATCACGAATGCACAAAATTTTGTACATTACCTTAAGAGATGTGCACGAGCCCATTAGGAGAGGATATTTTACAGTTTCCATGAAAATGATCTGTGATAGATTTATCCAACCCACCTCCTTAAGCTCTGTGTAAATAACGGCCTCTACTCATCTTAGTGTTTGAGCCCTTTATTGAGTCAAATACTATTCTCCCCCATTCGTCTGGGAAGTTTTTTGCATTCAGCTAAGAATGGACCGCGCTTCACCGCCCGCAAAAAAATCTTTGGCTGCTGTGCCAAGAGTTAAAGGGCCAGGCTTCCGGAGGAGAAAGAAAAATGCTCCAGTTTAAATTGAAATGACCCTTGATAGGGAAAAACTTCCTTGCAGGCGGAAATCGCTTCCAGCGGTTGTTTTCTTTTTTCTTTTGACTTCTCACATCCATCAACTCCTGAATTTTTTTCTCGCCTTGAGATAAAAACAGCGTGCGTGAAACCGTCAATTATTCAATTTAGTTCCTTGACTCTCTAACTGAATATTGCATGAAAAGTCTTTATTTGGCGTATTGGAAACGGTTAAGAAGCGGTTGAATAATTTCAAATGAGATCGTTGTCAAAAGTGTTGCTCTTGAGGTGACCATTGAATACGGATGATTTCTCTGTATTTAACCATAGTGAGTGTAAATCGGTGAACTTATCTAGTAAATTTAGCAATTTGACTATATACCAGCAAAATCTGTATTTCTTAGGAATAACATGGAATGTAATATAACCAAGTCTGTTTTGTTTAATGCATGAATTCGTGTTGAATGCAGAGATATGAGCTTTCGTTTTTCAGGATTTTAACCGCAAAATAATCCGAAGTTTGCTATGGCTTCTTTCAGGATGGTTCATTCTTATTTTAGCGAGGGAAATAATTTATTACATATCTATACATTTCAGGTGTTACTGGTGCTGCAACGGACTAAATGATATCGTTTTTGTCCTGAAACTTTTTTTAAGGTAGATACAGTTCGTTGATAGTTGATAGTACCGCAGTAAGGTAAAATTACACTTTGGTTGATGTTACTATCTTCGACTGTCAACTATTTTTCTTTTTATGCGATATATAGTCACCAAATTTGGCACATTAAAAGCACGTTAATAAAATATATGTTACTTTGCAAAAAGATGTTAGGAGCAAGAGTTAAGTTTTTGGTTAGGAACAGGGTGGTTTCCTATTAGTTTTTTATTGCCTAAATCGAAAGATTATTACTCCTGGAGTACGCATTTCACGCTTTTAGATTTTTATAAGACGATATCTATTTGTCGAAATTAAATGAAAAGTGAAAATTTTCAAGCGCGCGAAAACGCGACGGCTAAGTATGAATGGCGGGAAAAACTCCGCGTGACGTCGTTCTGATTCCCGCTGCCGCAAATGAGGTGACATTGGGACGAGGCTCTGAGCGCTGATACGACGCAGGATGCTAGCAGGTAGCTGAGTACCATGCTACCTGGTAGCGCTTGACTTAAATAAGGATTATTTATACCTTATCAAACGAAGGAAACTTTCCGACCTTAGCCAGTTTTAATAGGTGATTATAAAGGCATGTTTCCCTGAGCTCTGTGCCTCATGCATGCATTGGTAACCTCAGACGATGTAAAATTCCTATCCTCTCGTGTAGAAATTAGGTCCCTGTGACGTCACGTGGAGTGGCATCGCATGGGCGCCAATCTGGCCTTTTTCAAATGAGGATAAAATTGACCCTTGCCATTCGTCTAAACCGGTATTTCTAAAACCAAATAATTTGTATATCATGAATGCACTAATGGTGGGTAACGAATCGCAATCAACGCCTTTCGTTTTCTTTGGTGAAGGAAACTACCCTATTGTGTACTGAAGCGAAATTTAACCAAGCATTTGTTGGCACTAATGATGGCTAAAAGGAAAAAAGTGTGTCTCTTTTATTATAAGGTCCACTCCAAAAATATTGATTTAATAATAAGTGAATACTTCGTTCTTGCAAGTAGGTGTGATATATCTATCATTTTAGTCTTGAACTTCGCTCACTTGGCTGTGGATCAATACATATGTAGCCTAACGCATGCCAATTCTAGCTCATAGAATAACTGGCATTATTCAGCTCGCACCAAGCCTCCTCATAGCAGGCTTAAATTGACTGGGGTCATAACAGATCAAGGCAGTCAAATGATATCTATGATACAATTGTCACCTATCTTAAGCCATTGATTTAATGGTGCTTTTTCTTCCCCTATGACCCCATCAAAGAGGTTTGGTTATACTAGAGCAGCACCTAATATGATTACTGTAAAGACCACTGCATCAGAGGGGTTCGCATTAATTTGTTTTCGTTAATAGCTGAGTAAAATTTCCATATCATGGATTATATCTGGGCGTATTAATGCCGAATCATTTTTAATTGATTCTTCAAAATGGGTGAGTATATTTAATCGAAATTTTGAGCGCATTTTCTTTTTGTTTGTTATCTTTTGAAGTCTTTCATTCATTTAAATATGAATGTAAATGCATGCTTTCATAGCGCCTCCCGCTGCACGCCGATAGAGGCGCCTTGTGGGATAGCATATCGATGTAGATGAACACGCCGTCACCATGAAGGCAAACTAAATGTACTGTTTCCCCTCTGGTCTGATCAGGAGTCTTCCATTAACCCCTCAGCAAAAGCTCTCCCCACACTGGCTATTTCCTGCCCACAAGATAGAAAACAGTAGCGTCGCTGAGTAGGTCGTCACTTTCGAAGTATCCTTCCCATTCAACCCTCCACCTCCAAGTCGGGAGCGGAGGATGAGGAAGGCTGGACTAGTAGAGGGGTGGGAAGGGAAGTCGTGAGACCCCACGCAGTATATTTCCTTCTCCCCACTCTGGTATATGTATATCCCCATCCAACGTCGTTCCCTTTGCTTAGCGTAGCAGTCCTAAAAAGCTTCCCTCCTAATTCTCCCCATTTCCTTAGTTTTCGAGTGGTGGAGTGGAAATATCCTCGCCTCACTCCTCTTTGAATCCTCATAGGCCTCCTTTCCCACGGATTCAGGCGTGTGTATATATTGGTCGTGGGCTTAAGATCTCTGAAGTTTTATTGCGAGATATATATCAATATATAATAATATAATAATAATAAACGTCTTTATTGGGCGAGACTGGGACTAGAAAGTCCCATCTTCCATCTAGCTCCTCGTCAAACATTAAATATATGCATTTAAATACATTGTCAAGTTGCTCATGAAATTACATGCAGAGAAATTACATAAAAAGAAATAGAAGTTCAATTTTCAATCAACAAATAAAATTACAAGTTAACAAATTTAATATTGATCAAGTGTAAAACGATGTTAGTGAACGTGGGAAAAACCTAAGGATATTGACTATCGTCCTTATTGGAAAAAAGCCACTGCAGGAAAACGCCCACACAAGAAGGGGGGCGTGAAAAACTTGAGACAACCTACTGAGAGAGCTAATGTAAACCTGGGTATCTACAAATACAATAAATTACATGGAAGTTGTCACCCAGTACCTGTAAAGAAAAAGACCCACATCAGACCGTTGACTTATACAAATATTGAGGTGAACGAGATGAGATACGACAAGGTGTCATAGAATCGACCCCCTCTAACATTATCTGAAAACCTGGAAAAAATTCTCAAAAAAATATATTTTCTAATCATTACAGTATTCCAACTTCCTCTAATTATGCCTCTACTTTTTTGAGGCATTTGGGGGTCAAAAATTGATGGCAACGAGGATTTTGAACATCGCGGAGATGCTTTTTAAATGGCAGCAAAGTCATTGTAGCAGTCATTAGTCCTCCTACTTGTAGCAGTTAGAAAGCCTGGAACCCATGGGCTGTTTGGTATTCCTAGAATTCCATCTAAGTAAGTAGGTTAAACATTACAATAACAATGATCCTGGTGGTAATGTATTTGGAGGAGGCGACCGACAGCTGAGGTCATTTGCGAATTGAGGGAAGGGTAGGTAGGGAAGGGTGGAGAGAATCCCGGCGTCGGCATTAGCCTGCTCTTAACGAAAGGGGCCAAGGGGAGCACGGCTTAACGTTCCATCCGACGGACGGAGTACTGAGCATGAAATATCCTCCACATAGCATTCAAGCAGGAATCGGAGAGTCACTGAAAATTCTCTGTCACCACCGGGATTTGAACCCTAGCCCACGGTGTGGGAAGCCAAGACTCTAGCTACCAACCCTATCCCCCAAAACGATCTTTAAGGAAAAAATGGCGGAAAATTGTAATAAGAGACACGGTGACCAGAAAAGGCTGCAGACTTTTTCCAGAAAGGTCTTAAGGGCAGAGCCCCTCCAACAACCCTAAGTGAGTATATTTCATAAGGGGAAGTGTCTGTAGAAGTTTTCGTTGCATCTCATACATCACCAGGAAGAGACCTAGGGGCGAAAGTTTCGTAGGATTGGACAGAAATGCTGGTATTTGACAACTTTACTGAGATAGGTTAATAGGCGTAATTTATACGCCGCGGGCATGGTACGGGTGTCGGTTTCCTCTTGGCGATCTAAAAAAATTTGCTACAACACTTTGTGCTTTAAAAACTCACGCTACAGCCAGTCAAAATGTTATTGTGAGGATACACGAAGCCATTCAATAAAAGCAAGGCACGAAGTACAGCCCAGTCGCGCGGCGTACTTTGTACGCCAAGGGTGCCGGTTCCTTTTGTCGGTCTGATAATAAATTAGCTACATTACTTCGAGATTTGAAAAGTCACGCTATAGACAATCAAAGTTCAATTTAAGAATACACGAGGCCAATCTAGACCAGAATGTAAGTACAATGTTTAAATCCTTGGTTTTCGAAGATTGGCGTACTTTATACGCCAGCGCGCCCGCTCTTTGGGTTTATAGAATTCTCCCCAGGCCTCTCACCGTCTCTGCTATGACTGCGGCAAATTAAAATAGCTTTGGTGTTAGCCCACGCTTTTATTTTAATCAAATTAACTTAGTTTCAACATAACATATCATCGCCATAACACTCTTTGCTGGTTAGCGTACCCTTATTTACACTCATGGTTTGGGAATGGGAAAAAAATTGAAAGAAAAAGCAACAGGGAGGTTGACTGGGGCTGTGTAGCTGTGTAGCCTTGGGAGTGCAGGGGACAGGAACTTAAAGTTTACGAACGGATAGGTTTCAAGGTACTTTAGAGGCAAGGGGTTCTTGTCGAATAATTATAACTTCTCTTCAGCACTTATAACACCTCCAAACTTTGACAATGTGGATTTGAGTTGGTTCGGAACATTCATAGTTAGTTTTCTATTAAAAATTAAAACATATCGCTATTCAAGAAAGCGTAATATTTACTCTCGTTGATGTCTCTGTCTTAAATCGCGACACGAATAAACATTTTTTTTATTTTTAAACTAGGCTTATTCATTTCATAAAATGGCTGATATATTTATTGTGGACCCATACAAATACATTATTGTTCATATAGGGCACGTGAATAGAATGTTGCTCATTATTTTCACCCGTTTTCTTGTTCAAAAAATATCTCCAAACACGAAATATAGCCGCCTAAAGCAAGCATGCGTCGTAAACTAGGAAACAGTGGTTCAATTAATTAATAACAGGGTGATATTCTTTTTCAGAATACATTTGAATATATATTTATACATTTTCGTCGTCTAATCACATTTTAAAGTATCCTAATAATCTAGCTCTGGAGCCTATGTGAATATTTCACCATTGTAAAATACTGTTAATTTTAATATCTGTTGAGCATCATTTAGAGAATAGCTCTAACGGTTTAATAAAATAAACATATTTTATAGATTCGTGGCTGTGCGTTTCACTACGTTTTTCCGATTTTATAAATATTACTTTGACGATTTTAAGATCTCTTTACGAAGCAAAAATGATAATGTGACTTAATAGCATGAAAAAGGTACAGATTTTGTATCAAAATAGAATGAAGGTAGTAAAAGAGCTCAATGACATCCATTAATTTCTTAGGTGCTTATGTTAGAACACATATTAATTCGTCACTTAAAGATGTAATAATGGCCTGTAAAAGAAAAGGCTTTGACAGGTGTTTTATTATTGAAAAAAATACTGTCGTTGCTTGTTGCTCGTTTTAATTTAATTATCTCGTCTAATAATATTTTAGGGAACGTTTCGGTGGAGTAATAGCTCGTGGAGAGAGTAAGAAGAGAATTTCCTTCATTTTCGGGGAGCGGTTCATTCGCTGAAAATTCACCTCCATCTTCCATTCTACAACCCTTTCTCTTCATCTTTTTTTTTTTAATCTTCACCGACTCGCCATTTTTATTTTTTTTAATGGCACTCTCAAAGAGAGGAATCTTTAATCAAATTCCCGAGTCCGTCTCTCTTTTTATTGCAAGCCATCATTTCGTCCTTGCCTTGTAGAGAGATCTCCTCTCCGAACCTATCCAACCCCCAACCATCCAAAAAAAAACCTTTCTTCATTCACCCCTTTCCATGGTTGCCACCCTGTTTGTCCTCTCACCCCCCTCCCTTCGTACCCCTCCTGTCCTCATCCCCTTGTGTTTCTCATCCCCCTGAGTACCAGCCGACCAAACTCTCTTACCCACAACCCCCCACGGTTCCTTTGTCTCTCTCTTCCTCTTCTTCCTCTGCCTCATTTACCACTACCCCATCCTCTTTTTCAACGTTGTCCTCCCTCTAGTGAGCAGCAGTAGAGTATTGAGAGTTTGCCATCAGCGACATCATTGAAACGGTAGTCAGATAAGTTTCCTGCATGCACAGAGAAGATAAAGATTATGACAGCACCTCAGAATTTGCAACTTCAAAATGCTACAGTGTAATGGAACTATTAATGATTAAATACCATAGGGTAACCACCAGTGGAAGAAATGAGAAGTCTTCTAAAAATCTTGAGACCTAAGAGAGAAAACCTGAGACAGCACCTCAGAATTTGCAACTTCAAAATGCTACAGTGAAATGGAACTATTAATGATTAAATACCATAGGGTAACCACCAGTGGAAGAAATGAGAAGTATCCTAAAAACCTTGAGGAGAAGACGGGGCAGCTTATTCGGCCTCGTCATGAGACATGAGACCTGATGAAAACAATAGGGTAGTTTCCTTCATCAAAGAGAACGAAAGGCATTGATTGCGATTCGTTACTCACCATTAGTAAATTCATAATGTACAAATTATTTGGTTTTATAAATCCCAGTTTAGACGAATGCCAATGGACAATTTTAACCGCATTTGAATAAGGCCAGTTTGGCGCCCGCGCGATGCCACTCCACGTGACGTCACAGAGACCTAGTTTCCATACGAGAAGATAGGAGTTTTACGTCGTTTGAGATTAACAATGCATGCATGAGGCACAGAGCTCAGGGAAACATGTCTTAATAATCACCTATTAAAACTGGCTAAGGTCGGAAAGTTTCCTTCGTTTGATAAGGTATTAATAATCCTTATTTAAGCCAAGCGCTACCAGCTAGCAGGGCTACCTGGCTACTCGGCTACCTGCTAGCATCCTGCGTCATATGAGCGCTCAAAGCCTCGCCCCAAGGTCACCTCATTTGCGGCAGCGGGAAGCAGAACGACGTCACGCGGAGTTTTTCCCGGCATTCATACTTAGCCGTCGCGTTTTCGCGCGCTTGAAAATTTTCACTTTTCGTTTAATCGCGAAAAATACATATCGCCATTTAAAAATCTAAGAGCGTGAAATACGTACTCCATGAGTAATAATATTTCGATTTAGGCAATAAAAAAATAATAGGAAACCCCCCTAATCGGCCAGGTGGATGGGAAGTACGGCCTCAAATGAGTTGCAAAGGGCAGTTTATTGAGGATCTGAAAATAATACCTCACAATGAAAAGGGTTGCAGATAAGGTAGCGGATTGGAGAGCTGCGTCAAGCCAATCTTACGACTGTTCACTTATGAGGATAAAAGACCTTTTCGATTGGGAGTCACCGGAACGGTTTTGTTAACAACACTATTGAAACTGTTGTTAAATAAATTTCCGGCATGAATTTGGCCGATGTTTAATGGAACTCCGTTTTACAGGAAAACTATGAAAAACTTTGCATTCCAATGTGTTTTTCATTATCTGCTATCTTCTACGGACGTTCCAATGTGTTCATTATCATTTGATATCTGATACGGGCGTATAGACAGTGTTGCCCAGATGTTAAGCGATTTAGGCTGGGAGCCTCTGGAGACTCGGAGGCTGCGCGTTAGGCAACGATTGCATGAACAACTGAAAATGGATATTTAAGTCTGACAAGGTACTTAAAATGTTTTTCTTAGAGGCAAATTAAAAAGATATTTAAAGGGAAGGGCCCAAGGGATCGCTGGCATGATCCCTCAGATAGAACTCTAAACTTCGCCAACGGTTATCATCATATTTCTAATATTCCAAATATAGATATGACTACAACTATGTACAAATTCCCTTGCCCACAAAGGCCCACCGTTCCATTGTCTTTCTTTCTCAGTAACCTTTGCTTCATTTACCACTACCTCATCCTCTTTTTCTTCCTCTTTTTCATCGCATACCTCCCTCTAGCTCTCAACTATAAAGTATTGGGAGTTTGCAATCAGCCATATTGAAATTGTCGTTTGATAAGTTTCCTGCATAGATATAGCTGTAAAAACTTTGCAAAATGTAAAAAACAGTCTACAAAAGATACAAAATAAACAAAAAAAAGTATCTTAAAACGAAAAAAGGAAAAAAAACATATATTGATGAATCATTCTCGGGTTTTCAAACAGGTTAAATCAGCAGGATAGGCCGACGTTTCGGAAGACGACCCACCTTCCATTTTCAAGGCGTGTGTTACTCAACTAAAGTTCAATTTCACACTGAACCGGATTAACGTTTTTACGAGCTCAATACAGCTAAGGTGTTGTCCGATTGGCTAAAGGTCTTTGAAATTCTTAATGTTCTTCTCTTCTGTTTTTTATGCAGCTGATAACGGGTCTCCATGTATTGCTGAAATGGAAGCCGGTGTCACGATTGAATTTTTTTGGAATTAAGAAGGATCTCGATGGCCATCGAGAAACCCGAGAAGTAATCATCAATATAATTCATCATGAGAAATTAAAATTATAAAAAAAACATTTAATTCACCGAAAAATTACATTAATATTGAACGATGTAATTGTTTATTGTCCATTCGGACACTTTCCGATGTCATATCTCGGTTACGAGGTCTAGTTTTTCCAAGATTTTGAATGAATCGTACATGCTGACTAGTATCCCGTCTTTCATTCTCTCCTCATCATGCACTGGAAAGGCAACGCTGGTCCCTCACTCTTGTTTGTGCAATTTACCTCTTCGTGCGTTTTATTGAGCAATCAATCCCGCTGAAGCGGTGGTAACCTATACACCGGCAGCTGGAACTTATCCTCGTGTATATACCGGGGGCAAAATTGTGGATAGTCCTGGAGATGTAATCGATGGATGTGGCCGATGATTTTAGGATCTCCGCTTTACAGGGCAATGATTAAAAAATGTGCACTTCACTGTGGTTACCATTATAATCATCATCATAAGTCAACAAGTATATATTTGGCTTGACGCAACGCTCCATTCCACTCTCCCATCTGATAGACAGGGGGTCGTCAACCTTTTTAACGGAAGGGCCAAAAATTCATTTCACATCGTTTGGAGGGCAGCAATTCTTCATGTCACTTTACCACTGCACCAATTAAGTAAAAAATTAAGTTCAAAGTTCAGTAATATTTATTGGTTAAAAAATTCGATCAATGCGATTTTTGACGTTGTTTATTCTTGACGAGCGTGTCGATACTTGGTTTTATTTTTGCAGTGGCAGATAATTTCTTTAGCCTCTGAGAGCCGCAGGGAATTAGCCGGCGGGCCGGATGCGACCCGGGGGCAGCGGGTTCAAGACCAATGTGCTAAACCATCATGTCTCATAATGTGGCCTACTGAGTTCTTTTGTCTAGGTCGTCTTAGGTTTTTTAAAGATAAAAGCTTTCATTGACTACGATGGTACTAATCATGTTGTTCTGGCAATATACTCAATACATTTTCCTTTTACGTAATTTAATTCACCTCTAAGAAAAATTTTGCAAATTAATGTAATTGTCACGTCACATTATTTCAAGCATTATAATTGTACTCATGATATGCGTTATAGTTGCATCAGAGTTGTATGTAATATGCGGGATGCAGACGTTGCACCGTTTCTTTCGCGATCATAATAAATCCGATATTACACTAATGACAGTTCAAAGTTCAGAATCAAAAACTGAGAAATTACCATGGTAATCAAGACCCAGAAAAAGATGCAGCTTGAGAAATATAAGAGCATCTAAGGGGGAAGTGACGTTAGTTGAAAACTATACTGCATTTATTTTAGCACGAGAATCCTTTGTGCTGTTAAATGTTACTCTACCGTGTAAATCATGTGTTATATATAAATAAAAGAATGATCAACCGCTCCATGGATCATAGAAACTTCTTTTCCAAGAGAAACTCTCCCATCCACTGTCCCATATTCTTAATGATGGCTCCGTAAGTATTCAAGTGGAGTTATTAGTGTTTCTTGTTTTCTGAAATGGGATGTTTTTGTTCATTCGTTGGATCTCCCTCAGCAGGAGGGACAAGTGTCCACCACGAGATTAAGAGCAGCGTGAAGATGTATATACCATCTCCGTTTCGGCGCATCGTAATAAAGTTTTCGCTTTTCACGAAAAAAAATAATTCGGCGCTTTCGAGGCGAAAGCTTCCGAGACCAAGTTTTGTCCGTTTTCAATTTTTTTTTTCTCTCTACTCCCCTAAATAAGGACGATATATGTATGTGTGTGTAAGGCTTTAGGGTGTAGGTCGACTGCTGCCGAGCGTATGGACTGGAGACATGGTCGCGGAGAAGCGTGGACGTGGTGTGAGAAACACAGGAGGTGGAGGAAACATTACGGTTACGTCCACCGCCCGGAGATTTTTTTGAGTCATTAAAACAGGCACGGACACCTTGTTCTTAATGATGCCGCAGGACAGCCGAACAGAGGATGGCAAGGGGGGGACATCCTTTTAGTGGTCTTAGCGTGGACGCCGGCCCTGGGGTGTACGCAGCCGGAAAGGAAGCACCAGGATTTTTCTCCCCAGCAGGGGGGGGGGTCTGTTGGAAACCTCAGGGAGTCCTGTCCCTTTTTCTCCACCCCACACCCTAGGGTATGGGAGTTGGGGAAAGGGTGATACCCTCCTCCTGAAGCATTCGGTCTCAAATGAATTTAAAAAAGAAACCACCTCACACTTGCTATCAACCCTACCGACACTCTGACCCCAGACTGACGGTCTTTTTCTCTTCCCATCATCCTCGGACATCTTTTCGTTTTTTGCAACTTAAATGACCGCCCTTCTATACAGGTAGGATGGGAGTATCTCTCCCTTACGTGTCCGTTTTTATATATACAAATCATTTTTTTCTAGAATCGCTTCTTCTGATGAAAGTATGCGGCAAAGTTTTTTTTTACCTCACGAAAAAATAAAAGAATCTTTTTTTATCAGATGAAAGAAGATGATGCTGAAGTGCTTTTAATGACATCAAGCGAATTCTCTCTCTCACTTTTTCGACTTGAAAAACGTTTCCATATATTTTTTCATTAATGATCATCGTTTTGGGCTTAGTGGAATCTTGTCCAAGATGAAATGAATTTCTCCGGTTTTTTCTCATTTATTGGGGTGGCTGGGTTACACATTTTTACGATAACATTTCCGTTTACGAAACCAATCTGAAGGTAGAAAACTGAATAGCAATATTTACATCTTCTTTGACATTCTATTGATAAACTTATAAATAATAAGCCCTTTATAAGAAGTGTTATGTGGAAACGAAATTTCGGCGCTTGAAATAACACGGATATATTTATGAACAGATAATTTTCACTTTCTTACCTATTCATTACGGTGGGAATTTGTACAATGATTCATTTTATTAGATAAAATTTACCGAACATGAAAACCGCCGACTTCATGGACAATGTTTAATAAAATAGTTGGGCATGAGTTAAAGTGAATAATAAAAATGAACATAATTCATTTTTACGAGAAGAGAAGAGGACTTGAGGATAACCAGAAATGGTCGAAACCGTTCTATTCGAAAATATTAAGCTATTAACAAAAACATATTTTGTTCATTATCGCTGACTTTTTTACATTGTAATACATTTCTTTACCGACAATTGAGTTTATCTGTAATCAATTGAAAAAACTAGAAAGACAATGTGTATTTTTTGCTTATATTACTGACTAATAATTACGTCTTCATACTTTTATTGGCTCAATCAAAATCATTTATCTTCTGCATAAATCAATGCTTGAATCCCATCAAGTTCCCAACGTTAAACTGTGTGAGTATGCATCAATTCCTCGGTAACTAGGGTACTTCAATTGTTCAGCCATAAAAATTAACTTCAGGTGAATTGCTAAAAGTTATAAAATCTCTTTTTGTCATCAGTGGTGCCGACTCCATGGGGTCTGAGGGGGCCTGAGCCCCCCAAAAATTCGTTACAGATGTGAGGAAAAAATGTGTCAGGCTTGTCTATTTTCCCCGGAGTGTCCAGATATCGAGATTCGAGTGATCAGGGTTCTAATCTTGATCATATGACTCTTCTTAAATGCTTGAAAAACTTAAAATTCACTACTTATAAAATTTACCGGGGCAAGGCCCCCGGTTTGGGGCCCCCCCAATATTTTTTGTAAGTCGGCACCCCTTTTTGTCATATGAAAAATTGAAATAGTCAATATTACGACCGCTGGTCTTTTTGAAACTCGAATTATAATAGTCATATAGTTATAATGGATAATAAAATGTTTATATCTTGGAACAAATAGCATAATTTTCAACCCTATCCCTATGTCCCACAAATATTTGTGAATCCAATGCCCAGCAATATGCTATTTTTGCTGCTTCGTCCAGAAAAACTGGAGAAAATGTTATGATAGCATACGAAAAATGTATTTATGAATATTTAATTAATGTACGCACATACTGACATATTATTGAAGTGATTTCTGAAATAATTGTCTTCATATTTAAGTGTAAAGTATAGTACGATTTTTATAGGGGTATGTATAACATACGTATTGTATAGTACCTATAACTGAGCGCCTAATTAATTCACTAAATTCAAAACCTATTTCATTGCTGGCAGCCTTATTAAGGTTTCCTTCTGTGATAATTTCGGTTACTCTTAATTACACACTACTTTAAATTACTTAATTACTATGGAGTGGTAAATTATTCATCAATAAATCTGGATCAGACTAGTCTTCATGTACTATCTACTCGGTCCAATCTTGCTTTCCCCAAGTGACTCGTATGGTATTCTGTAATTTGGTGCAACGACAGTTTTTCCTCGCTGCTGTTAGGACACAGGTGGAGGATCAATGGACGTGTACACAACAATCCGTTATTCATCGAGAGATGAGATCTCATCATTCGAAGACGATGACAGAGAGCAACAGCTTAGACCTAATCCAGAGCGCATAATCTCAGCTGTGATGTCGATATCGGCACTTTGCCCTGAGGAAGCCCGGTAGAATCCCGGCGAAATTGTCATCAACTTCTGAGAATCAACGCGGCGAAAACCCGGAAGATGGAGAGCCACAAATTCAGCCAACGAGCCAACATTCATACTCAATCGATAGTGACACAACGTTGGTGAACGAGTTCATAGAAAAAATACTATTACTACAGAAAATAGGATAATGATTATAAACTTTGCATTCAACTGCGATGTTCAAATGATATTTCTAACGAATAATTCCGCTACACTGTAGCATTATCTAGAGGTAAATATCAATATAGAACACCTTAATATTTACCACTAAAAATTATACATCTACATAATGCGAGCCACCTCTAGGGTGTTTGGCAAAGGGTGATCAATCACCATCATGCAGCATTCAATTGGACTCCCACATGCACACTACACAGTCCAAAATACGTTACGTCAACTAAAAAATTATACAACCACATGCTGTTAGAAATAATAATAAAATTCATAAACTTGCATCAAGGTATATCACGCTACACTACAAGTCATCTAAGCTATTGGTGAGTTCTAACGCAGCCGTAGTAGTCTCTTATTGATCGTGGAAAAAAAGACATTCTGAATCTGTCCGTTCTACAGTAAAGACACTGCTCTTGAATTTATATATAATGTTTAGTTCATTTTTCACTCGACGGTCTGTCAGAGATCCCAATCCGAGTTTATTTAAGAGGTGAGTTACGCTAACAGGACCAGCGTAACGACTTTTCACGTAGGTGACTAATATAGCAGCAAAACAATTATACATAAATACCATAGTGCAATCACGAGTGGAAGTAAAGATAAGGCTTTTAAAAGCCCTAAGAGGAATGCAGGACAACTTCGGCCACATCCTGAGCATGCTAACCTGATGAAGGCAATCGTCGTACCACAGGCGGACGGGAAGAATGGCAAAGGACGGCCTCGAATGAGTTACATTGTACATAAATACTTACATAATAGATAAATAAGATCCGAAATAAATAATTTACAAGGAAATGGCTGGCAGATGGGATAGCGGATTGGAGAGCTGTATTAAACCAATATCACGATTGTTGATGAATAAAAATTTCGATTTGTACGTACCGGAACGGTTTAGTAGATAGAATCTTTGCCACTTTTCTAGAGGGACTAACTAGCATCAATCTTTGAATAACAGAAAGGTTATAGTAATGCCTATATAGTGGATATAATAAGTATGATGATGATGATGGAGATGACCACACTGTAATGCAAAGATTTTAACTATTGCCTTATGAAACGAGTTCCTAAAAGCATTGGCCACAGCCATAAATTATATTAAGGGTGGAGAAAATTATGTCACGAATCCTTAACTCTGGGTAATTAATGCCTATAGGCACCAAAATTATAATGATGCGAAGTTTGACAAAGTACTTACTTTAAACTGTAGAAGCTTAGAGCCAAGTGCTCCAATTGGCCGCGAGTGTTCCCTGTTTCCGTGGGCCTTTAAAAGTTGCCAGTGCGCGGAGGCCCTTATTCGTTTGTTGATACTAAGTCTCATGGTTACATAAATTGAGTTAATTAAAATATGCATTTGAAAAAAATAATATGATGCTAATTCTTTTATCGCACCTATGAAACAATATCTTAAAATCTACATCTTTCTATATATCTATATATGTAATATAATCTATCAACTTATGAAACAATATATTTCCTTATTTGACCTTTTTTTTAAATTATGTTCTTTAACTGTAATAACGAGCAAATTTGATCAACTGTATCATGATTTTACGTCCTTATTCCTATGATTTGAAGGTCCACCCAAGTTAACAATGGATGCTTTCTATTCATTGACACAACTCGACTTGTGTCACGGTTTTCGTGTTCCGTTCTAAGCGTGTCGCCGACTGTTGAGGCACAAGTCAAAAAACGATTACGAATTTGAGAGTTATAACCAGTTTTAACTACTTTACGCGTTATTTACTACATTTTCGTTTTGATGTGATAAATGGGTTATAAATAATCTAACAAAAATGACTTAGATCAATTCATAGCTATAGGTCCCCGCATCAGTACACCATACCACCTCATGGAGCCCATTATTTTCCCTCATATTTCAATTTATGGCATTCAACTGGTCTAAGGAACGATTGAAACCGATTTTTACACTTGTAACTTTTAAATGATCCAGTTATATGTCGAAATTTATCCTTGGTTGAAAGATTTCGTGTCCATCGCCCTTTTTTATTGAGGGACAATATCTGGATGGAACAGTTATGATTTGAAATGCATACAATTTTCCTGTTACAGTTCATCAAGATTTTCGTAAATTCCATTCCATTTTGCCTTAGTATGTAACATATGATATTCCATGCAACGTGCTTTTAATTTATCATTTTTAAGGATTAACCTGGGTAATTTAAGGCGGACAATATGGGGAAGGTGTATTTATCTGATATTCTGCCACTATGGCGATGTAAAATCTAGCGACCTGATAGCAGATATTCCGAGAAGATTATCCAATCCCTTATTATTTCTCCATGTCTGCGCAATCTACGGGGGTTATTGTACCCCCTTGATCTTTATCTATATTGTGGCTGAAAGGGTAGTACGCAAGCATGTTTTCATGCAAATAGTGCTTGATAGCGAATACCCTTCCGTTCCATTCTATACACGTCATGGCAAGAAGGCAAAACTACCTCTTTCCATCTATTCTTAGCTCTTGGGTACCCCTTGAAGCCCCCAGAGTCAAGGCTTCCCCCAATAACTGACCACCTAATGGCCATTACTTCTTTCGTTGAGTGATTTCTAAGGAGGCTGGTGCCTTCTTGATTGGACTTTAATTAACACTGCGTCACTTGCATCCTATCACCCACGTCAAGATGTCTTTATGCCTATAATTTGAAGGTCCACCCAAGTTAGCAATGAGGTGGTTCGAATGGGGCGACACACTATTAAGGAATATTGCTCTGATCAAAGTATGAGGCATTGAAAATGTTTGTTCTAAAATGCTTTTAGTGTATCCTTGCCATTGTTTCATTGTACTTATGTATATACTCTGAATAAATTGTGATTAATTTGACATCCGCGGTAAACATATCACCACTTTATTTATGTGACAGTGATGCTGAAAGTAAAAACGTCTGTATAGTATGGCAAGTTAATTAAGATGTGTCCTCAAAGGATGGAATTGAAAAGTTAATCTGTAGGCATTAAGTAATACATATTAAAAATGCATGCATAACCACCCGTTGTTCATTATAAATTAATATATATCATACAGAGAGAATATGAAGGGATTAGCGGTTTTAGGATGCAGAAGTTGCTGAAGAATATATGTTCTTAGTGAATCAAGATTTTTTATTCAAATATTCGAAAAAGTGGTGACCCTGATATCTAAGGCGAAGTTGAGTTTTGCAAGGGAAATATAACAAAAACTAAAACTGGGCCTAAGTAGAATAAAAATATGTAATTCACTTCTATTTTATAAAACAATTGGAATATATGGTAGCTTTCACTAATTTTTCGTGTTAATAACAATTGGTTGGCTGGATTTGAACTAATTTTTGCACTCTAAATGTTATTTCCTGCTTTAGAAAACTTCCGGTGAAGTATTTATGTTGCCTTCCGATACAGTTTCAGCAACGTAAGAGTGGAAGTATTCGAAAAGTGGTGCTAACTGAAGCAACACTCTACCCTTAGTCTACACCTGAATAGATGTGTATTCTAATTCTGAATGACCGACACTGATTCTGTTAGCAATACGTACTAATGTAGGGTCCTGTGGTTTTCTGCACATATTCCTAAAGAAGAAAATCTTATCTTTGACTGGGGCGTTTCATATTTTATGCTGCCCTCTGATTTGTGGGGAAGTTAAACTTCGGATTACAATTGCTCCCTTAGTGAAAACAAGAAAAATTTAAGTGACACTAGGTTAACGTGGAAACATTTGAAATATGGTGCTACCGAAAAATGATGAAGATAAAATGAATTGAACGCGTAAGTAATGAGGAAGTGCTAAGAAGAGTGGAAGAAAAGAGTTCTTCTAAAATTCTTTAGCAGAAGATGGCACAACTTAGGTGGTCGCATTATGAGACCTTATGGCCTGTTTTAAAAAACTCGTAGAAGGACAGGTGGAAGTGAAGAGGCGCAGGAGACGGCCCCGAGTCAGTCACATAGGACAGGTTATAAAGGATGTAGAAGAGAAGACATATCAATTTGAAAAGGCCATAGGATATGAGGGAATAATGGAGAGATGCGACAAAGAAATCTTATGATTGATGCTGCAAGTAAATTGGAATGTAAAATTTGCTCACTTACAGTTACGCTTATTTCCTGCAAGTAAAAATACCTGTAATTTTACACGCGTTTTTACCACCGTTTTAAATGTACATTTTTATGGTGATCACGTCATGAGACACGAAAATCTGATCCAACCAATCGTTGAGTGACAGATCAAAGGAGAAAACGGCAGTCGAAGGCTTCTAATGGGATAAATGGAAAAGATGATGAAGGATATAAAAAGGACCGAAGAATTATGTAAGTAATTGCAGGTTAAATACACGGTATAAAAATCGAGTGTAGGGCTGCGTTAACTCTTTTTCGGATTGCTAAATGCTGATAATGATACCCAAAAGATCAAAACGTCCCAATCAAAATAGATTAAAGCGACCCTCGTGAGCGATGAGGATTAGTTTTCAATACTTATCAACTCATGAGCGGTCGATGGTTTTGAAGTTTTTCACTGATAAATAATCGTTTACCCATTTACTCTGCCAAATTAGTGAATAAAAATGCGAGCGATTAGTGAATAAAATCTTGGCATAGTTTCTGATACACTCCATCACATAAAAACTAGAATTGAACGTTGTTATGCAGTGGATAAAATTTCGCACCAATGAAATTAGCCAGAAGTGTAAGTGCGTTAATTGTACGAGGTGACGCCTTAAAAAGATTAATAAAAAAAACTTGACCAGCTCTTGCCTTAAACTCTACAACGTCCCCATGCCCTATACTCCACGGCCTCGTGGTTAATCTCAGTAGGGAAGGGTGAAAGGGGTGAAAATTTTCCAGTTTAAGGACGCAGAGGAGGGGGTTGGGGGGGGGGGGAAACCTCTTCAAATCCTCATCCCGACATACCTCGCGCTTTCCTCGTTAGACTCCCGGAGGGATAAACTCATTACCGCCGCGCTTCTAATATGCACCCTACCCTTTTCCCACACACGCAAACCCGGAGACCCTTCGTAGAACTGCACTTGCTTCCCTTCCCCTTTACTCCATACCCGTGCCATGTACCCCGTACCCTTGGAGTCAGCCTCTTACCCTATCCTCCCCCCCGCATTTCCCTGCCTCGCAACCATCGCCCTATTCAACGTCTTTATCCTCATCGTACCCCCTGCTATGCGCCATCAACCGCTCCGTTTGCCGCCAAATTCTTCGCCCTTGGTCCCAGATTTCACACCCTCCGAACAACAAGTCCTCTCCTGCATTTTTCCTCCCATTGCTCTTATCTCTATCTACGGAAAATCGTAGAAATGTCCTTCGTCATAGGATTTTTTTTCCTTTCTTTTGAAACATTATATAGTGTTTTCGCTAGTAGTAGGACCCGCCCGCCTCTCGGTGACGGTGCGGGATTCCTCATCCCTACCCTTCGACTCCTTTCCACTCCTTGGAAGCGTCTCCGGGCTCCTATCGCGGCAGTACCACAGTAGGCTGAAATCGAAAAAAGCTGCACAAAACCTAAAAATCGATATTTTTGAGTGCAGAAATTGAAACTTTGCACAGATGTTGTCAATACATTTGTGCATTTTTTACACAAACCGTTTTTCATAGGTATATTTTTTAAACAAATTCCTTGTCCTCCAACAAGTTGAGCTAATTTCGCAAAAATATCCCTCATTAAAATTTTTTCGAAATTCAGCACGTTAAAACTAATGCCACACCTTCTCTAGTGATTCCATAGAAATAAAAATTACAATATTACTATACAATTTTATATTGCTAATTCTTGGCAACTTTCACGACTCAGTTGTTTTATTTGTGGCCTAAACGATACAAAAAGACGGACCCTGTTTTTCGTCGAAATTTTGTGTCCGTGTAGGATTATAAGAAAAGGATCACAGAATTACCTCACCGTCGAGCACGGCAATTCCCGAGGCCTGCAGCAAGCTCCGAACTGTGAACGAACGAACGTCTTCACGCACCTTCGCCTATGCCAGTAAACGCTCCAATCTGCCACAAAATCTTCGACCTCAATCCTTGGTATCGTGCCACCAGGATATGTACCTAATTTTGTTTTTCTTTCCTTCGTTTACTTCTACATATTCCTCATTTGTAGTAGGTACCTTATAGTTCTGAACGAATGCTACAGTGAGATCTCAGAATGATATTCTTTTTGTTCCTATTGTTGTGAAGTAAACTCTGGCTTCAATCAAAAATAATTCCCTCCTCTAAAAGGAGTTTCTAAAGATTGGCTTACCCATCATACCTATAAAGTGGCTTTTGGACGATTCATCACTTAAAATGACTGTCTGCTGAAATAATGAAAATTCAAAACACTGGTGGAAATGAATTTGCTCTAACACTCCTCTATCGTTACTATACGCCTCAGAAGTTTGACATAATGATACCTGCACTGCAAAAACGCTCAACAATCGCCCACCTAATCAAATTTGCTCATCTAGTAGCCCAACAATACGAATCCGCTCAGCTGGCAGTGTCCGGAGTATAAACGCTCATCTCCTATTCTCTAAGCTTGAAGGTGAGCGTTTATGCTCCGGATACTGCCAGCTGATCAGATTCGTATTGTTGGGCTACTAGATGAGCGGATTTTTTCCGTGGGCGATTGTTGAGCGTTTTTGCAGTGGAGCTATCGTAATATCTAGTTAACTCTTTAGAGGATTAAACACCTTGTCAACCTTGCTTAAATCTCCTAGGCATTCTTAAGTTCACTGCATTGTACCTCTAAGAATATTCTTCCCTTGGCAACCGTTTGACTTCAAACATGCGAATTCTCAGGGGGTGATGACTAAAGAAATCCAGCTCAACCACCGCTCGCTGTATACGGGTTGATATGGAAGGGTTGATAGCGATAGGTCGGTACGCGTTATGGACGGAGGAGTTAGGAGGGGTTGGTACTGAGGATGAAATGATGAGACTTGAAGATATGCCAAGGATTCAGGCGGATGGCCGTTAAAAGCTGAATGTGAACGGGGACGGTGGTTAATGAAGAAATAGAGTCCGGAGACGGTTTCAGCGGAGACGGAGTGTACCAGGGGTGTAGTGAGTAATTTGTGAAAGAAATGATAGAATTGACTAACGCGCACAAGAAAGGGTGGTAAATTTTCTGGACTTCGATAGGCAAGAGCCATGAAACGGACGTAACTTGAATGCCATTAGCTCTGTAATCTATAGGAACACCTTCCTATGTAACGGTTCGAAACTTGACTTCAAACTGAACGAGTTCTCAGTAGGTGGAGAATGAATAAATTCAGTTCAAGCATCGACAGCTACAAAATTCGATATGCATTAAATATCTATATTATTATTTTTCTTCATTTGTCTCAGCCACTTGAAGCATATGTGAAAGAGCTTAGGAACACAATGTCGCTGCCAAAGCAAGATACAATTTCTACATGTAACGCTTTTATCGACTCTATTTTATTTCTTGCTCCGAATAGCTCTGAATAAAAAAACTTAGTAGTTTTTGTTTGTTGTCTTCTTCTTTCGGCATTGGTTACGAATCATTAAACTTAATTTTAATCAAATTAAAAGGAAAAATGCGCAATGCTTAATTTGATCAAAAATGAACAACAACTTCAAAAAACGTTGCTTGATTTCACTAACTGCTTCAGTGGACATTATTGAAAGTTACGAATTTTCATTGGATCATTCGTCATGATGCAATATACCTTGTTCTTAAGCTAGTACCTATGATGATATTCAAATTCTTAACTGATAGAACAATATTTATCGATCGGGAAATTTATAATAACTGGATTGAAAAAATTCTTAATCATTTAAATATCTAATGAAAGCTGTTTATGTTTATAATAGAATTAATTTATTTGGATAACTCTGCCCTCATATAGAAAATGTTTAGTTTTTACTTATTACATTGCGACATCGTTGGTTCCTGGCAATTGATACATTAACACTTAAAAGGGCTTTTCAATGAAGTATTTATCTTGCGGTATATTTTTAAATTACTAATTATTGTTAAATAACGGAGATTTTCCATCTTTAATTGCGTAGAGCTTTAGGATAAGGGGGTTCATCAACCAAATTTTAAAAAATTAAACTAGACATTTAATATAAGCATATTAGTCAATATGAATTATCAAGGCCAATTATTATGGTAATTTAATAGAACAAATAAACTTGGAAAGATTCATGTATGACGCTGTGATTTATCAACATCGATTCTGACAGTTGTGGAAACTTTATTGTGGATTTCTGATTCTGACTGTACCACAGGCAAATGTCGCTCAGATTTTTTAAAAATCATGGGTATTCATTTCTTGATTCTGCTAGCGTGTTATTTAGTTCTGTGAAAAGTAGCTTAAAAATTTACTTTTTATTGAAGTAGTTATTTATTAGTGCCTTTATATCGCCTTCCCTGAGTATAAATGAGATTTATGACTCACCAATTTTCCGCTCATTTGACGTATCGACACCGAACCAGTCATCTACCTTTGGATGCTTGACGACGCGACGAAGGTGCCTGGCTATCTAATCCAGAGATAGTGGAGGGAAAGGCCGCTCACGAAGTTATCTTGGTTTCAGAACGTTGGGAGGGAAGTTAATGGCGAAACATAATTAAGAATCATGAGAAACCTTTTTTAGACTACAAACCGGAATATAATCCACGATCGTGACATAAAAAATAAGCGAAGAAAAACGTAAAAAACGAAGCGGACCAAAATATCACTGCAACTTCCTTTAGGAATCGCAGTCATTATTTTTCTCATTTTTTTATATCTTCCCTACCAACCTTTTTTCTACGGTACTCTCCAATTCTCGCAAATACCTAATGCTCTCAAGTAGAGGTGGACAATAAAATTACAGGCGTGTCGAGTGCTAATAATTCAGCTGTACCGTTATGTAATATAACATGAATGACTCCGATGGTTCCAGCATTAGTTGCGCCCACTGCCCGGCAGTTAGGCAGCAGTGTAACCTTTTATTAATTCTATATTCCAACCATATACCACATTAATTGATTTTGAATGATATGTCTTAGTGATAAAACTTGAATGCGAATATATATTGGACAGTTCATTGGTATTTCAAACATTATATTGCTGAATAATAGCTTAATTTCTCGGAATGCGGCATTTTGGCTCTGTGGCTATAGATTGCACTTGATTAGTGTATTCTAAGCACAGCAACGATATCTATAAATAAAATTATTATCACTCTTACCTCAAGATTTGGTGTAATCAATGACGTAAAATAGGAGCGTCACTATTTAATGTGAGATGCATATAAGTATAACCACAGAATATTCACACAGAAATGGCATTATGTAATTATGTGCTTCTTGTCTTGAATTGGCTTGGGGTTTTAAAAAATTTTTGCTATGTGTTCCCTATCAGTTAATTGCCAACAAATTTACGCGTTATTTACATCAATTTTAACACTGTAATTTTCACCATTAACGATACATCTGCTTTACAAAATACTTCTGTAATTTTTATTTTTCAAGTAGTCTTTTATAAAATATTGAATTTTCTAAGACCTACTTACTTCTAATGAAACGCTAGTGAATTCACAAGTGCCTTTTAATTGTCACTAGACCCAGCATTAATTGATAGGCTAAATATATATGAAAGAGAGAAAGATAAATTCTCTCTCATTTCTCCGCTGAGGTTGTTATAGAATAAAATTAGAGTTGATTCCCTTATTACATATTCTTCTTTTTTACGAAGATTAGGGAATTTGTTAATCACCATGATTTGGAGAAAGTAATGCATGCAAATTATATTATTTCAATTTCTTACCCAAAATTATTGCACTTTCATTTCCATATTCGTATTTATCTCTATGACGTCAAATTACGATTTTGTTGGGAATAGGACTGTATTTAGAATTATTTTTAGTAGCGTAAGCCCTTGAAGTAAATATATTCAGTTTTAGAGAGTCAGCACAGCCACAAGATTTGAATCTTCTTTGAAAATTCTTGATGATTATGAAATAAAAGTTATAGTTTGTTTCTTTTATTGAAACCTCAGCGGAGAACTGAGAGGAGATCTCCGTCAAACGAATATTGGTATTGCGGATTACTAAAAGTAGTGTTTACGTTTTTTTGTGTGAAAACCTTTTGGAATGGCACTGAATTCAGCTTCCTTAGAAGCGCAAGTTCTTGAAGTAGCGGTATATATTCAGTCTTCGTAAATATCATAGCCACAAGGTATTAGAATTCATCCAAGTGGAATTGCGTACTCTTCCTTACTCCTGTCAATATCATCGCTGGGGTAAGAAAGGGGAGAGCTTATATGATGAACACGCGGGCGCCCAAGAACGTGGGGAATTGTGAAATAATAAAAAAAAGGGTTGAAGAGAGGCAACGCCTATGAGTCGTATGACGTCATGCGGACGAATAAAGTGCCGACGCCCTTTTCCACTGGAGGAGGCGAAAGGGTTGAGACGACTGACTAGAAAGAGGGGCCGGGGGAGGGTACAAGGGGCTGGGGTGGCAGTCAAAGACCCGGAACGAGGAAAAGGGAGCGGAGTGAAGAAATTATTAGTGGGAAGGAAAAAGGGTTGGAAGACACGAGGAGGGATGAATTTGAGAATGATATGTTGCGTGCCCTATTTCATGGCTTTCCAGCGCTTCAATAGGCTTTATATTTCTTATCAATTAGCCTGGATGTCAGTGGGTTGGCTGTTGCTCCCCCAACAGTTTTTATTGTAGTTATATCTTAAAAATAAACCTTGAAACTGGTCAGCATGAATTTTATATCCAGTATTATAGTTTGCTTTTGTTGAACTCAGAAGATCGGAAGAGGTTATTTGACCCTTTTCATATTTCAGATTAATATTTCAATTTTTAAAACATTTTTGGACTTGAGATTTAATTCATTAATGCACTTCTTCGTTATTAATTTAGTTAAAATATATTTAATCTTAAATTTATACACGTGCTTAATTGATTTTCAACTTGTTTTTCTCTCATAGGCATAGAGGTTTATATTCATCTCCGATACCAAGTCTAATTAACAGATTACTGAAGAACAGATTTAGAGAAGAATGGACCTTAATTGCCATTTTAGACGCGAAATACGGCTCATAAAATTTAAGCGTTTAAAAGTGATCAGTGGAACAGACTTGATTTTAATGGATTCGTTTTTTTGTAATGAACGGTAAGATAGACCTCCATGAGAGTGCAACGCCAAATTTCTGCTACCAATGTTTAACAATCACCATTGTACAGTGAAAATTATCTAAATTGTCTTTGTGCCCTGCTGCCGCGCTGCATAAGAGTGACTCGCATTTTCATAGAATTTTTATAAATCTCTCTCTGCCAGTTAATTCACAGAAGGATTTTTAGCAGAATATGGCACACTGTTCCGATGTAGTCATACTCTGATGAGTCATAATGCCTTGAAAATTACTTTTACGTGACAGAAGATCTTGAGGATCTTTTGCCCTGTATTACCTCATCCATTTTTATGAATATTGCGGATGTTTTAATTGCTTCAAAATATCCCTTTCCTAATTGACGTATTAAATCTATTTGAAATCAATACTAACTTGTCCCAGCTTATTATTTCGCGGCTGTCCCTTGCCCTTTTTTCTCTGCCGCCTTCCCTTCAACGATTGTCTTTATTAAGCCATCATGCCTTATGATTTGACGGCTAAAGTGTCGCATATTGCATAGTACACGCAATTTGTGCAGTAGTTTCCTATTGCTTTTAAAATTCAACTCATTTGATATGATTATTTGCAGCACCAGTTTATCTTATATATTTTCCATTTTGAGAATAGTTCATGTTAAATAGCTGAGTGGATCTACTTGGATACCTGCATTTAGATGAAGGGGTAGAAGAATAGGGTGGAGTGGGCTTGACCAGGCCATTAGCGGAACGAGCCAAGTCGCAACTCATCTCGTGGAAATGATAGATTACTCCAAGTTATAAGGCCTTATGTTTTCTCAGCACGACACATCACAGGGATGAAAAAGGAATTCAAAAGGTACGCTATAATGTCACCCTTTCTTTTTTTTGTATTCCCTAGCTAAAAGTTTGGAGTAATTTCTGTTTGTTTGCTGGCTTGCTAGAGAAAATTTTTACTGCAAACTCTTCTTAAGCAGAGTAAAAATTGACTCTCTTTTACAGAAGCAATGTTTATATTTTTCAATCCAGTGATATTAATCAATGATTTCTGAAGTATGCGACGATCGTATGTTTATGTTCATTACAATCCGTCGAATTTCATATTTGGTAACAAATAGATGTTATTTTTTTGTATCGTTCTTTATCATTTATTTTGATTCTGTTTTGCTAATATACTTTTGCTGGCAATTCATTCTCTTACCTAAGATACTTGGGGTTGTGACGTCGCGGCCCAGAAGCTAATGTCGCGGGTCAAATGATTTGAAGTGTGGGTTCTTGCCCTTGGTGCCGCGAAGCGAATAATCACTCTGAAGTATTTAAATTTTTTAACCCAAAGTTTATTTCCAGGTAAATTCCCAATTGCCAAATCATAACAATGAAAAAATATACATTTATACTGAATTTGTGCGTCTAGAATAGCCCAAATTTAGGTGCGTAGGTAGCACGGGCCATCTGACACGCGCTTCGACTCCCGCCGACGGCTATATTGCGACTGAAGACTGACGAGAGACGAGTGACCAGTGACTGGTATGAGTTACCGAGCGCCGTAAGTGAGTGATAATAGCGTATCCGCCGTGACATTATATAGGGAAGTGAAACCAGGACGTTTTCGTCAATGAGGAAGGGGAAAAGGAAGGTAAGGCGTTCCCGAAAGTGAAAAGGCAGAAATCCCGAGGCATAATTTAACGTAGAGACGTCTCAAAACACCACATTTATGCATATTTTGGAAATCGAAATCTTCCATTTCCGGATTACTACAGGGTAATCATTTAATGTATCGATGGCAAATGGGAATCAAAATATTTTTTGTGGAGTACAATTTTATTCTTCTCTGAATTTTAAATGTCGTGCAGATCAATCGATGTTTAAATTTGGAGGTTTAAAGCGATAAATACATATGCCTACCTTCTCTTGAAAAAAAAGTAGTTGAGTGTTTCACGTATGAGAAATTTTCTTGTTATTCGTTGACAGCATTTTTTCATAATTAGCCTCTTAGAAGTTTTCCTTATCTCTCAATCCTGCGTCCACAATTATTACAAAAGAGGATCCACAAGACGGCCTCTAAAAGTATAATCATTCAACGCGCATTTAAATGGGTTTGCGAAATTCGCCACTCGCGTCGCTGACGGAGAAAGTGTTCCGGAGTTTCACGGAAAAATAAGTTATATTTAGGGGTTTTTACGGAATTTTATATGCTAGATGATATGATGTATCAAATTCATTACTTTTGCAATGTTGTTCCTCGTAATTAAAAACATTATATTGCAAAATATAGTTTAAAAAATGGATCACATAGCACTCATCACCGCACCGCGGACATTTTTGAAAACCGATTAAAATGCGTCCAAAGTGACAACAGAAATCAACCTTCTATGGAATGGAATTGGGCCTTCTCTACGTAGTCCCCTTGCCAGTGTCCTTGAGCGGCTCAAGTATTAGCTGGTCGCCTGATCCCCATAACTTTCGCGTGAGCCTGTTGGCCTTGTTGTTCCCCACGCAGAAAGCGAGAGATAATGGGAGACTTATCCCCTTAGCGATGTGTCTCCGAGAGATAAGATAAAAGAGCCGAGGAAGACTCAGGGGGTGGTTGCGAGGAGGGCTGGAAAGGAGGAAGTGTAATAGGGGGGGGGGCTTTGGGGGGTATTCCTTGGGGTGCTGTCCCCGTAATTTGAGCCGAGAGCCCACGCCTTCACATTCGCATGAATATTAATACGGTCCGCGATGCGTGCTCCCGAGGTCCGCCTCCGTTAAGGAGAGTGAATGGAGGTGAAATGAATTGGAGTGAGGTGAATGAGTGAGAGATAGAGAAAGAGAGAGAGAGAGAGAGTGAACAATATCCAAGGGCTGGGAATATTCAGTAGACTCTGGGAAGAAGATGTAGAAAACACCCTCACGCGAGAAAACTTCCGAATTTGTCACCAATATTCATCGTATTTGCAACCCGACAGTCGTATATGATTGATAGGGTGGCCTTATTAATATAGGTTTTAGTTTATCTGGTTTAATGTGGTTAAAATGAAAAAAAAAATGAGATTAAAATTTAATTATCTTGAAAAAAGATTCGATGTTTTGCGGCGAATTATGTGAGTAAACTTCTTTCGAGATATTCGCCGGGCTAAAAACTCTATTTTTGTCAAAAGACAGGTTTAATTTTGGTAAAATGAAAAAAACTGCGATTAAAATTTAATTACCTTTAAAAAAAGATTTGATGTTCTACTGCGAAGTATGTGGGAAAGCTTCTTCCAGGATTCCCTCCAGGGGAACTTCATTTTTGCTAGCGTTTTGAGCTCCTACTATGGGCTTATTCTCAATGGTACATCCTTATTTAGCTGCTCTGAGTCGTAGCTCAAAACGTGGGCAGACATGGAGTGCTTCACCCGGTGGAAATCCCGGGAAACGGTTACCCACGTAATTATTTTCCCCACAGTTGAAAAAAACGTTCTCTCTTTTTACTTTGGAAATATACTGAATTTGATTATTTGAAGAACCAAAATTTTGCGGAAAGCGGTAGTATAGAGTGTAGCCATTCAATAGGGTAGTTTCCTTCATCAAAGAAAACGAAAGGCATTGATTGCGATTCGTTACCCACCATTAGTGTATTCATAATACACAAATTATTTGGTTTTTGAAATACCGGTTTTGACGAATGGCAAGGGTCAAATTTTATCCTCATTTGAAAAAGGCCAGATTGGCACCCATGCGATTCCACTCCACGTGACGTCACAGGGACCTAGTTTCTACACGAGAGGATAGGAGTTATACATCGTCTGAGGTTACCAATGCATGCATGAGGCACAGAGCTCAAACATGTCTTAATAATCACCTATTAAAACTGGGTTAGGTCGGAAAGTTTTCTTCGTTTGATAAGGTATTAATAAACCTTTTTTAAGCCAAGCGCTACCAGCCAGCAATGTACTCAGCTACCCGCTAGCATCCTGCGTCCTATCAGCGCTCAGAGCCTCGATCAAGGTCACCTCACAAGGCGGGAGGGGGAACCAGAAATGCGTCGCACGGACTTTTTCCCATCATTCCTACTTACGCGTCGCGTTTTCGCGCGCTTGAAAATTTTCACTTTACAATTAATCGCGAAAAATAGATATCGTCATTCAAAAATCTAAAAGCGTGAAATACGAACTCCAGGAGTAATAATCTTTCGATTTAGGCAATATAAAAATAATAGGAAACCACCCTATTGTTCTTTAAATGCTTGTAATCAAGACTAAAGAAAGAAAGAGAGTGAACAATATTCAAGGGCTGGGAATATTCAGTGGACTCTGGGACGAAGAAGAAGAATACGCCCTCTCGCTAGAGAACGCCTTTTGTCACCAATATTCTTTGTATTTGATATCCCACTGTCGCATGTGGCTGAATCGGTGACCTTAATAAGGCAGTCTTTAGTTTATCGGGCTTAATTTGCCACTCACTGCAAGTAAAATTAAATTATCTTGAAAAAAGGTTTGATGCTTTCCGACGAATTATGTGGGTAAACTTCTCTCAGGAATCCTCGAGTCGGAGCTCAAAATGTTGGTAGAAATGGAGTTTTTTTGACCCGGTGGGAATCCCGAGAGAAATTTACCCAAACTCCTTCTTAGTTGTCAGCCAATCAAAACAATGAGACCCATCTCGCGACCTCAGATTTTGTCGTTTCAATCTAGGTCAGATGCTGATGAGCGCTTTACTTTAAATATATTCTCTTTTTGACATAGGACTGTCACGTCAAGGTTCCAAATAAACTAGTGCGTTCCAAATAAACTGTGGTCAATGCAACTGCTCTCTTACAGTTTCCACCTGCGGGACATTTTCACAAACTTTTCACTGTTGATATTTTTTCTAACGAAAGGTTAGTCTCAATTTAATGACAAATGGTGGCAATAATTACAGTTTTCTTAATCAATTTCTCCTTAACCCTTAACCGGTGACGTGTGGTCTGAGAGACCGCTGCGTTTCTAAAATTATGAATATTTTCAAAATTAAGATTTCAAAATATCTATAATTCTCGTTAGCTTCATATTTTTGCAAAACAAGGACATCCCACTCTTAAAACTTAACGTTCCTTTTATTAATTTCTATAAATTTGCAATTGAACTCGATTAGCGGTCTGTGAGACCGCACGTCACTTACTAAGAATGCATCAAGAAAAGGAATAAGCGGGATAAATTTCATGGCTACTTACCACTTAGCCTCCCAACTTCAACATTTAAGGCCTTTTTTTAATCTGGCGAAATATTTATACATAAATATAATAATTATAACTCAAGTGTTTTTGGCATCAGTTTTTTAATCCTGCTTCAAAACATAATTTTTTATGACAAATCGGTTCGTACTGGGAGTGTAAACATTTTAATATAAGTTTTAAAATAGTTAAGCATTCAAAGAAAAATTAAACAAAACAATAAAAATGGCGTAGGAATATTTTATGAATTTTTGATTTATTGCGGTCTCCCAGACCGCACGTCACTGGTAGTGTAACAAGAATTGCACATTACTGGTTAAGGGTTAAAATGATTTACTTTTGGTGAGTTGGTATATTTTCATGCATCGTGGGGAAAATATAACGTTAACATTTCTCTGGTTCAAACCAGTATCAATGTAAAACTCATCTCAACTTAAAGTCATCGCCCTCTAATCATATCGTCTTATTTTCACTAAAATATAATCTCTGCAATATATTAATCAAAGTTTAATGCAATATCTTGAGTCTCAATTAAATTGTTTTTGAAATACAGATTAAATTTAAATCTGTAGTTAGAAATAGAAATCTGAATCTGAGAGGAGAAAAATATTTTTAGTCATAAATTAAAATTGGAGGCAGTAAGCATTTTATGCCCCCAAGCAAGCTTGGCATCAGACGCCGAGAGGTCGTATCAGGAGGCAATTTTGGGAGTGGGAAGCGCACAAGGAAACTAGCGGAAGGGTCGAGAGGCAGCAGTAGATACGGTCTGGGAGACCTTATCTCCCACCTTCCATCTGCCGAAGGAGGAGGGGCTTTTAGGGGCGTTGTCCGTTAACTGAGCGCATCTGCTGAGAACCCAAGGTGGTGAAGGCAACGGAAAATAGCAAATGGGATGACAGATAGAATAGAATGCTAATAAATGTTGATTTAGTGTCTTGGAGAGTACGTCTCAAAGAATTTTAAATACAAAACTACTTGGGGTATTTAAAAAAAATCAAATTTATTGAAATAACATTACCGTAACCGTACATTGTAACACATTCGTACGAAGGTTTCCGCGGCTATCTTCATGATGAGTGTAGTTTTTCGGGTACTCCAGCCGCGTTAGTCCGTCGCGAGTGACGATAGTTTTCTAAACCGTCCTATTTTCGTGCTCATGCCAAAGGAAAAGGTCGAAACTTGAATGCGTAACAAGGATTGTTTTGGAAACGGTCGTCAATCACAACAAACGAACGCGGCCAGAGTACACGCACTTGTCATTTTAAAATATTAAAATGCAAATAATGTCTTGGGATACAGTATAGAAGTGTAAGAAATGTTCAATGTAGAATGGCGCTGACAAAACCTCAAATTTTTACAGCTCCCCATATGAGGCACTGGACACCAGTCAATCTTTCCAAGCGAAATATAACGAGAGCCTCTGATCCACTAGGGGCTCATCAGAAGACACTTCCCTGAAATATATATATTAAATTTCAAATAATGCCTTGGGATACAAAATAAAAGTATAAGAAACGTTGTATGAAGAATGGCGCAGGAAAAACCTCAACTTATTACAACTCCCGCTATGAATAACGAGAACCTCTGATCCACAAGGGGCTCATCACAAGACACTCGCCGAAAATATAAAAGTAAACATGTTACTAATGAAAAATTCATTGTTATGCTATCAGTTCCAAATACCCCATGAACTGAAATCCCTCATTTTCTTTTGCTACCGCATCGGTTGCTGTTGAGAATACATAAGTTCCGCTGGCTAGGTTCCGAGATAGAGGTTCACTATCGAATGGATAGCAGGGAGGATAGATTTTTTCGGGAAGAATTCGGAACAGATGTGTACGCAGTGCATGCACTGTCGTCCGTTTTCGATACACAATGATTTTTAAGGAACTGCTTATGAGGATATACACCAAAGGATGAAGTTCGCCATGAAAAAAATATTTGACTTAGCCGGGATTCGAACCCGGATCTCCCGATTGCCGGTCAGTTCCACCACCTAGCCATTTTCTCAGAGCGAACTTCGGGATGGGTTTAACCGAACAAGATGTTGACGTCACAAGTCCGCACTGTGGCACATGTGGCGAGGGTCGTGCTTACTAAGCCACTGTCGGGGAGAAAAACCCTTATTTTGTCGCTGGCCTGCAACGACGAATTTCAAAGCAATGCAGGAACAAGTGACTTTGTACGCAGTCACGAGCACGGGTGCAAAGTTAAATACACCAAAGGATGAAGTTCGCCATGAAAAAAATATTTGACTTATCCGGGATTCGAACCCGGATCTCCCGATTGCCGGCCAGGCGTGTTAACCAGTTCCACCACCAAGCCATGCAGCCTGACCGGCATTCGGGAGATCCGGGTTCGAATCCCGGCTAAGTCGAATATTTTTTAAGGCGAATTTCATCCTTTGGTGTATTTAACTTTACACCCGTGCGCGTGACAGCGTACAAAGTCACTTGCTCCTGCAGTGCTTTGCTTATGAGGAGTTTGATTATTGTTTCCAGTGGAGTTGGGAAACGTTGATGCGAAGGGAGAAGGACGAGAAAACGCTGAATGTGTTCAAGATATGTGAATGGAGGAGAATGGATATGGTGCGGTGGACGGAGAGGGGTTAGAAAGAGGCGGATGGTTTGGGTTGAACAGTGTAGCAGAAGTACTGAGCAGGGAGAGGATGCTGAATATAAAGTTAGATGAAAAAATCTTGGGCCAGCATGGAGAGAGTAGTTTTTCGATAGAGTTGTTGGATAAAAACAAAATAGATAAGCCTAACTGTGAAATAAACATGGTAAGGCAATGTGGAGGGGACAAAACGAGGTGAGTCACATAATGCTTCATGTAAAACTAAATCAGTTGGTAGGATACTTTAGCTTATGTAATACTCAGCAGTGCAGGTAATTTATCTGCTAAGTTATGCATCAAATAAGGCCTACACATAGTTATTACTCCTCACACCGGCCTATCACCATTCGCGGATGGAATTTCTTCATTACTTCGGATTTTGTACGGGAGAGGGAGAAATAATGGATGCCGACTAGTCCTAATATTTAACGACTATTCTAGCTAGCGAAGGCATTTATAGTCGGTTCTACGGCAAAAAGTAGCTCTCTGACATACACACTATCAAATTTTGCTATTCTATACAGAAATATATCGGAACCATATGCATGTGAACAATAGGTTTTTATTAATGCCTAATTAAACTTTTGTTTTGCTTGTATATTGTAATTTATATATTACTGTGTGCTTTTTAGAGACAGGTAAGCTTCCCGATGCACAGAAATAGCTGGAAGGGATAGCAGCTCACTGTCTGGAAGCTTCATAGGGAGAAAGGTCAGGAGGAGAAGGTGGAGGACTAATAATTAAAAAGGGATGGGGAAAGAGTGTGGGGTGAAAGACAAAAATTGGAGGAATAACACTCGCAAGGTAGAGACTTGCGAGGCTTTTAGCGTTCCATAATCGGCTAATGTAATTTCCTCCCAGTCCACAGCTATTGTGCAGCGCGACGGAAGTTTATGTGTTCCTTTTTTTTAAAAACCCTTTGCAGAGGCAATGCGTGTTTGCTCGATTCACGAGGGAGAAAGTTGTGGAGAAAAAAAAACCTTTCGTCGGATCAATTTCTTAACTCACGCCCATCACGCTCTTAGCTGGCAGTGACACACATAATGGTTCCCATTAAATTTCTTCCCGCATCATCCCACCACGTACGTTTCCTAGCGACAAGCGTGACTCCAGTGCATTATGGGGGGACGAAAAGTAACGATTGAAATTAGATAGTCTTTTATTTTTTTGATTGCGCCTTTTCATTCCTTATTTTCAAATGTCATCAAGACAGCGTCACCACTTCTTGACAGAATACGGCTAATAAGAGGGAAGAAAAATATGTTAAACACTAAAGTCGCCCAAAGATTAGATGAATACAGGCTGTTTCTGGAGGAATCTGCGTAATTCAGGTGGTGGTAGGGGAGAGAATTTAGAGCATTTATTGTCCATAAACATGGGGAAGAAAATCCTTATTTATAATAATAATTAATATTAAGATGTCTTTATTCGGGCGAGGTTGAGACTAATAAGTCCTCTCTTCCACCTGACCGCTCGATAGCGTCAATGCAAACATATTTTAAAACGGTAAATAAACGTTTGCAATACCAAAAATATATATTATACACTATTACTTAAATTTCAAACAAGATAAACAAGTAAATGTAAAAATTTTGTGTCTGCTTGTGGGGAAAAACATGAGGATAAGGGTTCAGTATCCTTGAGAGAAAAAAAACCCCGAGGGAAAACGCCCACACAAGAAGGGAGATGTGAAAAACCTGCGAAAACCTTCAGAGTGAAAACTAATGTAATTTTACTTGCAAAATACAAAATATTTAATGAGGTACATAGTATCCACAAATAATAAAATTACTGTTAGCATTAAATTACATTTAATATTAGTTACTGAGTTATGGCAACACAAAAAATGTTCGGTTTATTTTACATCCTTAATTCATTTTTATTGTTTAATACTCGGTATTTTAAGGAAATTATATAATTAAGGTAGGTCGTAAATGTGCGATTATGATTGCCTGAAACAATTAAATGGGTGCTTTGAACGACAATACGATCAACAATACGATTGCGCAATCCCACCCATTTTGAGATTTATCTTTTCAGATAATTATATTCGCATATTTTTGTTCGACATAAATCATTAAATATTCTAAAAAATCCAGAGTATTAAATAAAATGTCAAAAAGGCTGGGTATATAAGAAAAATCGTTTTCATTATACGTTACTGAAAAGTGCATCCAAAAAATGCTTGCGTTGCTATATCTCAGTAACTATTAACTGAGGATATGCGATCGCATGTTATGGACAAACAATGCTCAACATTGTCTCCCCTAATACCACATGCAGTATTGCAGATATCACCTGAAACCTCTTCTAAATACACCCGAGTAGCTCAAAAAATAGATGAATATTTGTAGTATTTGGTAGAAGTATTTGGCTTGTTTAACAGCTTACAATGTGGCATACATCAATTTGGGGTTTCTTTATATTAATTTACCCATTTTGAATACTCTTTCTCACCCTGAGTAATATTTCATTATTGCGTATAGCACTTCTTTCTTAGACATGAGGGGGGCTTCATACCAATTAAAGTTCAATTTGAGTTAATTATGCCTATATAAATCTATTGAGAACGTTAAACACTTCGAGCCATTTCCATTCTTATATTTTGAATCTCCCTCAATTTTATTGGTATCTTTGCAGTAAGAAATCGGTCAAAATATCATAATACCACTTTGGAATCATAATTTCATCTGTAGAGACTACACAACCCTTGGAGGGGCTTTGTGTTGTTACGGTTTTCCTTAGCTACCATACGGTTGAATGTGCTGAAAAACATGGCAGTTAGATATAATGGGTAGCGGTTTTACCCGTGATGCTTTTCGTTTATGTTATTTCGTTCTTTTATTTTGTTGATTTTAATTATTTTCTGTCTGGCCATGCGATGCTTATGTAGAATGTAGGCTAAATTTAGCATTTTTATGCTAGAATAGCATATCCTTTCACTGTTAAAATAATCTCAACAAACTTTGGACAGATATAACGATTATTCACGAATAGAAATGAAAGAGATAAAAACTACCCCTAAAATATTAACGTGGTTAATGTGCGACGCATGATGGTTGCGAACGCTTTAGTTGATGTATTCTCACGCGATTTTTCTTTCCACTAATGATCAGTATAAAACCGGAGAGGTATAATTCTTTACTCAGCTCACTCGTGGTCTGTCATCAAAGAACTAATCTTTACTGTTTTTTTAAGCTATGGCTATATTGTAAAGAACAAGTCAATGCTGATGTGACTTGATATCGCAATGACTTTACAATATGAATGGCTAACAGGTATTTTATATTTTAATAAAAATCTTCTCCTTTCCTGTCACTCACTCAGAACTAAAAACATACTTTCTTCAAATTCATTGTGAGATCTAAAAGATAATGACATCATCGAAAGACTTTTTACTAGCCATAAAAATTTTTCTTAGCCCTGATTCCATCACAGATATACTACTTTCCGATCGAGTTAGCTACCAGTGTAGCCAAGATTTTGAAATAATCCTGGAGATTCCATACCCTTCCGGTTGTATGGAAAAGATTGTGTATGCATGGAAAACACTCCAGGGCTAATGGGTGTCCTCCCCCGGAAACTTTTGAGACTTTTGCTGTTGAAAACATGATTTTTAGGACGCAAAAACAGTAATTTTGTACGAATATTTCTTATAAAATATATATTGAGTCCATCTTATCCGTTTTTGACGCTGCTTTTAAAGGCTCAAGGGAAGGTCGTAATCCGGAAAACCCCACCGTGGTAACGCCACGTCAATGCAGTGTGCCCCATTGATATCCCTGTTTCCACCTGACTGATGTAAAATTTGAATATATTAGTTACAAGACAAGGCAATTGAACCCGCTCTTCTCTTCAACTTAACCCTTAGCCGGTGACGTGCAGTCTGAGAGACCGCTGCGTATCTAAAATTATGAATATTTTCAAAATTGCTATTTCAAAATATCTATAATCCTCGTAAGCGTCATCATTTTGTATAATAATGGCATAGCACTCTCAAAATTCAACGTTGTCATCATTTATTACTGAAAATTTGAAAATGAATTTCAGTAGCGGTCTGTGAGACCTCACGTCACTACATTGGAAAAACCAATAAACGTGATGCCGGTGGAAATAATTCAAAAAGTTGTTAAAAACAATTCCTAGTGATTTTTCAAGAATAGTAATAATGATCAATAATGTGCTAGGAAGCATTTTTACTTTCATGACGTGTATAATTAAGTATATAATTACGAAAAGTACGATAATAATAACCACTCAACTGTTTTCGTTATCAGTTTTTTGATCCTCTTTCTAATAACAATTTTTACTGAAAAAGTTGGTTCGTATTGGGAATGCATAATATTTAATATAAGTTTTATAATAGTGGAGAAGTCAATGAAGCATTAAAATAAGCAATCAAAATGACTTTGCAGTGTTTTGTGAATTTTTGTTTTATTGCGGTCTCCCAGACCGCACGTCACTGGTAGTGTAGCAAGAATTGCTAGTCACTGGTTTAGGGTTAAGAAACATGGACGGTTGTCGTGCGAAGGGGAACAACGCACTAGCGTCACTTCTCGTCGATACGTGACTTTTTTTTAATATCCGTCGCGCCTTAATGCTCGAGAGAGGGCCTTATCGTCGCTCGTCTCCCATTTAATATTAACGCCTTTTTATACGACCGCCCACCTCCCTGCCCCCCTTACCTACCTGGCAGCGACTCCTTTTACTCGGAAGAGCAACTGGTAGAAAGGGGAGCGGCGGGTTATATTGACTACGACGCCTCCCTACCCCGTGTTTTTTCTGCGAATGAGAAATTGAACCGCAGCCCTGGGCAGCCACGTATTTTATTGCCCTTCATCATGCTAAAGCCATTCCTTTTCCTCGTGATAGCATGTTTTTTTAGCCCCATTTCCTTCCCGTAATCTTCTCAATTCTTTCGAGTCCATGTCTTGTCGCGTAATCTTCGGTCGTTGGAATACTTTTCGATGTAAACAACCTTTCCGTAATCAAATGCCGTGTTCGAGGGCGCGAATCGATACTAATAGGATCCAAGACGTTCTTTTTCGATAGGCATATCTTTGCTTCTCCTTGCTCTCACTAGCTTGTTTTTAAGCTTACTGCTTAAGGTAGATTTAACGTACCTTAATTGCTACATTAACGGCTTCCAGCAAAAAAGCAGAAAAGAATATTTGGCCAAATAAAGACCATTCTTTTCAAATTGCAGCTTTTTGTGGGCGTTATTATAAATCCTAAATCCCTCTTCAGTTTTATGGTGTAAACTCTTCGTATTATCTACTTAATCAACCTTTCCGTAATCAAGGGTTGTGTTCGTGGCTCTGAATCGATACGAAAGGATCCAATACGTTCTTTTTAAATAAGTATAGGCGTCTCATAACTCTCAGTAACATGTTCTGAGGACTTGTTATTACTTACCGTTTTAGGTAAAGTAAACATAGCTTAATTGTTACATTAATGGCATCCAGAGCTATGCAGATACAAGTGTTTGGTCCAATATTGGATTTACTTCTGAAATTGCAGCTATGAATGGGCATTATTAGAAATTACTACCCGATTTCAGAATTTGAGCTCTCCATATAGTTACCTTAAATTTCTATCTTCACCAACAGTTTAACTTGTAAAAGAGCTACTAAGCCAGGCTTTAACATGTTCTTTATTTGTCTTTTCAGGTTACCTCGTGCATTTTTCATCTGCCTCTAGTTCACGGCAAGCTTAAAACTACAGCTGAATAATTGGACACCTATTATCTATCCTCATAATCCAACACATTGCAGCTCTATATTTCCCTTTGACAGTAAGGTAAGGAATGGCGCTTATGCGCAAAATAAAATTAACTCATGAAAAGTGTCAGTGTATTAAGTATTCCGATTGAAGCTTAGCCCTATATAACAATATATCAGTTAATTTATATTAACGAAATTGTTATTTCCTTGCGATACGCTTCATCGTTATATTTATGTGGAGACACTTATTATCTTAATTTTATCAATTTTTGCATGAAACTATGACAATTTTCACAAGGTATAATGCGTGTCATTTACCGATGATTCTTTTCATTCCTGATTGATTTCATAAATTTTCTCTGGAGTAATGTAACCGTTGGCCGCTGTTCCATCGAATTCATAATAGCATATCATGTTAAAATGTAAAACAATATGTAGTGGTTTATGATACTGCTCCCCTTACGTGTAAGTACACTGCGTGCTGTTTTACTCGTGATCGAAATCAGGCTCAAGTGAATATTTGCATGTATTGAATGAAATAGTTTAGTAATTAAGAAGTTATGGAAACTTCCTCTCCTTATGTGCAAGAGCAAGCCTACTATTTTTCATAAGAATATAGCAGACTTCTACAACACATCGGATTTGATCGTTATAGTCATGGGCTTAGGAAAGGGTAAGCCGTAACTTCACCTATCCTAATCAACAAGCGGGTTGAATCTCTAAATACTAACCGAATGAGTGAATTTTAACAGGGTTTTCCCAATGCTTTCAGCAAAATTATTTTCAAATTGTTGAATGACCGAGGTCAGTCTAAAGCCAATGAATACTCTAAGTCACAATTAAGTCTCTCGCATAGCCAAAATCATTCTTACAAATCTTACCTCATCCATCGCAAAGAATATTACGGTAACGCACACATAATACTTTAGTCACATGAAGCTTTAGGAGATAATTTTTGAGATATTTTCTCGTGCCTATGCTTATGTTTTGGCATAGAAAAAAATCATGAATCCCTAAGGATAAATAAATTTTGATTGCATTAATACTCATTTATAAAATAATTATGTAAACCCGGAACAAAATTATAAATATGAATTAACGTATATTCGCCATACCAGTTTCCATGGAGAAGTCTTGGTTAATGAAATAAAGTAAAAGGCAACTTTGACTCACTATCTTAGATGAGAATTTATCCGTGTGCAATTTTGCCGTGTACTGTAAGCCGTAGTGAAATATATCTCACAGCATAAATTATTCTGCCAAATCTTAGATAATCCATCGCTAAGAATATTACGGTACCGGTCCGCTAATGGCTTTTAAGGCGTTTCCTCAGGTCTCAGCTTACGACTCCTTTCCGTGTAAACTCGGGTTCAAGTTAGCATTCTCCGATCGACTTTCCTTTACTTCTTTGATCAAACACTGTTTTCATTCGCAGATGCCCAACTACGTATTTTCCCCCACCTCACATGGCCTCTCTTCCCCGTTAAACCCAGAGCTCCTCTGCCTGTTTCCACGTGCTTCTTTGATAGCCAACGTGAGTGGTCACAGGAAATTAGGGCCTGGGACGAGAACGGAGGTGGACTCGGTGGAGAAAAGGGTTGAAGAAAATATCGTTAAAAAAAGTTTGTCTCGTCGACTATGAGATGGGTTGTGGTCGGAAAGGGTGGAAAGAAAAGGGTTAGACAGGCCCCTTCGCCCCCGGTTGCCACATAGTTCCGTAACCTTAAACCATCCGATAGCCCTTTCAGCACTAATATGTGCACTGTCGCCCTGGCAAACAATAGGGTACACACACGAGCTGGTAGATGAGGGAAAAGCGGGCATAACGTCCGTCTCCGGGCAGTCTCGTCCGCACTGTGACTCAGCCGACGTGCGTCGGAAGGATTTTTGTATCGCAGGGATAGTCCCGGAAGGCAGTCAGATGCGTGTTCACACACGTTATTTTTTTCATCTGTTTCAAACTAAACTCTTACCACAAAAGGACTTTCTCAACCTGGCATTCTTATTGAGGAACAAGAGCAACCACATGAAGCTTTAGGAGAGAACAGGGTGGTTTTCTATTATTTTTTCATTGCCTAAATCGAAAGATTATTACTCCTGGAGTGCGCATTTCACGCTCTTAGATTTTCGAATGACGATACCTATTTTCCGCGATTAATCGAAATTTGAAAATTTTCAAGCGCGCGAAAAAGCGACGGCTAAGTAGGAATGATGGGAAAAGTTCGTGTGACATATTTCTGGTTCCAGCTGTCGGCGTGTGATGTGACCTTGGGGCGAGGCTTGAGCTGATACGACGCAGGCGGCTAGCAGGTAGCTGAGTACCATGCTAGCAGGTAGCGCTTGGCTTAAATAAGGATTATGATTACCCTATCAAACGAAGGAAACTTTCCGAACTTAAATATTTTTAATGTGTGATTATTAAGAGATGTTCCCCTGAGTTCTGTGCCTCATGCATGCATTAGTAATCTCAGACAATGTAAAACTCCTATCTACTCGTATAGAAACTAGGTCCCTGTGACGTCATGTGGAGTGGAATCGCATGGGCGCCAATCTGGCCTTTTTCAAATGAGGTTAAAAATTTACCGTTGCCATTCGTCTTAACTGGGATTTCTAAAACCAAATAATTTGTATATTGTGAATACACTAATGGTGGGTAACGAATCGCAATCAATGACTTTCGTTTTCTTTGATGAATGAAACTACCCTATTGTAGATATATTTGCATGTGCATCAATTACGTGAGGTAATTTTGGCGATTATTGACCTATTCTCACATGAGATTTTTAAAAATGCGTATTTTAGTGTACATACGTAAATCAATGCTTCATTGAGTTGCATTTATAAAACAAAATTGGTTAATTATTTTTATTTGAGATTAGTTAAGACTAGTGCAAGGGCGTACCCAGGATCTAAACTGGGGGGGGGGGGGGGGGGGGGGGAGAAGCCGTGGTCGTTCAACTTGAATCATTTTTGCAGAGATAGGGTTAATATTTATTAGTTTTTATAATTATTTGCTTGAAAAAATAATCATAGTTCCCTGTCGTCTTCTACAGCATTTTTCTTTAAAAGAAAATTTGTTCAAAACTTTCGTTATTAACTAAATTTATTTTCGCTTTGAGGGTGGGGGGAGGTGCCCGTCCTGTCCCCCGCTGGATACCCCAATGGACTAGGGTTTTAAATTACTTATATCCTACTCTGGAATGACATTTTACACTGTTTCTTGTGGAAAAAAACACGTGATCATTGCCTGGGGTCCTGGCAAGTATCTTGCCAAGTCGGCCCAAGATACACTTATTTTCAAACGTACAATAGATGACTAAATTGAATTATTGAAGAAGGTAATTTTCTATAAAATAAAAGAAAACTGTTGACATTGTAAAAATCGATAAAATAAATGAAGTTGCCTTATAATATACTTACATAAAACATTTCCTTACTGACTAGTTTTTTAAAGAATATTTTATGAAATATAAGGGAAGAATATGTGTCAAACACTAACACAAACGCTGTTGTTAGTGGTCCTTGAAACTCAGATGCTCCTGAAAACCTACCATCAAGTGCTCCATCGACATCATGTGCACCTTTTAGCCAGGGATGGCAAGTTAAACGAAACGAAAATCAAAACCAGTATAATATCAATTGTTTCGTTCCCGGGTGCGATATGTAGAAACGAAACGAAATGGATTTAAACCCAGGGAGCTAAACTCAGGCTGGAAACGAAATCGGAGTCAAAACTACTTCGGGTCGAAACTTAACAAAAACTCTGGGACGAAACGAAATACAGATCATATTTCGCACCGGAGGGACCACGTGCTTCACCTTCAAACATTTTAGTTACGACCCGCACACCGATTACGAAGTATGGTTGAATGAAGTAGAGTTTCGGCTTACCGCCATTAGATGCATGGGGAACTCATAGTTTTAATACTAACAGGAGAACGGTGGACGCAAACTGGCTATTCGATTTTTAAGCTCCATGATTTAACCTCTCTGCACGCATTTCAAATGTAATGGGTCGGAACTATTCCCTCTTATCCCCCTCCACTCAACCTCTGGGATAGAAACTTAACTATCAGCAGCGGATTTTCGCTTAATTTAGCTTCGTTCCCGGGAGTAAAGTTTCGTCCCGGGTCGAAACTGAACTCCTTGGTGATTATAATTTCGTGCGGTAACGAAACTAAACCCAGGCCTCGTATTTTCGTTTTGCTCCGGATCGAAACGAGACATTGGACCATAAACCATAGGGCCCCCATTTTTCCCTATTATTATGACGTTTTCAGTGATCTGAAGCTTTTTGAGTTGCGTTGGTGCCGCATGAAGCCAAGCTGGATAATCGTAGCTCAAGCTCAGCAACGGTTTAATGGAACTGTTGTACTGTATGAGTTTCTGGTAAAGACTTCTCCAGTTTTCTACCGGGCGTGTATATTATAGGCAGGGGCGCCGACTTATAAAAAATATTGGGGGGGGCCCATATCGGAGGTCTTGCCCCGGGAAGAGGTTAAATTCAAAGTGTGTCGCATGACCGAAACACTACCATGATTCACACCACTTGATTCAGTTAACCTGCTTAACCTTATAATTATTTGATTCAACACACATTGTTGAATTTATTTTAAAGGGTAATTATCGTCAAACATGGGAAATAAAAATAACAAATATATATGTGTGATTTCACAAAGCATAATATAACTTAATTATTTTCTGGAATTATTGAGGGGGCTCCGCCCCCCCAAACGAATCTTTGAGGGGGCTCGGGCCCCCTCAGGCCCCATGGAGTCGGCACCACTGATTATAGGCCGACGTTTCGATGGCTGCCTCTGCCACCTTCTTCATGATTTATCTTTGATTTATCATTGAGCTTCGTGATTAATTTCTTAAGATATGTAGCAGTTCTTACAGGTTCCATATCATCAAGAAAGATCAAGGCTTAGGTAGTTTGGGATTATGAAACATAGAACGAACCATCTCTGCAATTCTTCTGTTTCCCCTTACAGCAACACTATTTTGCTTTGGAGTACAAGGTATTATAGTATGGTGAAGAATTCCTTCTGGCCGCTGATAATCTAATAATTCCCTATTTACATACTCAGAACCATTATCAGTTCGTAAAAGTTTAATGTTCTGGTTAGTTTGTTTTTCGGTGAGGGTTTTTAACTCTCGAAACTTTACTTTAACTTGCTCTCTTGCTTTAATGAAATAGATGAATATCATTCTATTATGATTGTCTATGAAAATAAGTTGATTATTTTTACCTTCATATGATTGTACACTGAATGGTCCGCATAGATCAGAATGAATCAACAATAGGCATTTAGTCACTGTTTTACTTTTAATTTTAAGAAAAGGTTCTGGACTCTGTTTCCCTTCAAGACATGCAGTACATACAGTTTGTTCCCATCAGGGACTTACTCAACTCCATCAGCTAATCCATTTCTGATCTTATTCATACCATAGCCTCAGAGACACCTGAAGACGATGGCAGAAGCAGCCATCGAAACTTCGGCCCACAATCAACTCACCCTTTGGAGGACCCGAATATACTTCACCAGGGTCATACTACGGGAAAGAACAAGATCATATTACAGTCTGAGTTTCGTCTTCTCTTTCTATCCTTAACTCGCCCCCTGTCCCGAAATTACGTCTCGTAATTGCCCACCTCACCGCTCATATCCTCAGCGCGTGCCTCGTACTGCGACATTTCCCTCACACAGAAACGAAAAAACACACGCGAACAACATACCCCATTGTTTCCCAAACTCACACACGTACACGCAGTCACATGCTGAGTTTATATTCTCTCTTATTTCCCCCGAACCCCCTTCATCTCCCCCCAGAATTTCTTTCTTTGTCTCCCGCTCTCAAGCATAGCCGCCACCCCGCGGCAAATTGGAAAAACCGGACGTGAGCGAAGTAGGTAGTATGTGTATGAAAGGCGGGATACTTTTGCCTCTTTCAACTCTCCTGTGCCTGCTCCTGTTTATTATTTTATTCTTATTTTTACAAATATGTGGGCCACTTTTTTCCGAAACCCCTTGGGGAGGTTTGCTCTTTTTTCATTTGTTTTATTTATTCGTATCCACGCTGCTTCTCCTACCTTCTCTCCGGCTGTTAAGGTAAAGAAAGAAAGGCCATCTTTTATTATTACCACCTTTTCCCCTCTTGCCCCGTTTGATATTTCTCTCTTCATGTATTTTTTTCCATTCCTCATACCCCCGGTATATGAAGGGCGGGTGCGGGGAAAAGATTTCTCGGGAAAGTCATAGCTGGAATTTCCTCCCATCATTACCTGTTTGTATTTCTGTTTTTCTTCACGATGAGGTAAACGCGTTTCGGTTCATGAAACGTATTTACGAAGATGCTTTTCAGGCTATTAGAGGTGAAAAGAATGTTTACCTTGCGTAAATCCCTTGCAGTAGGGATGTCCAGTTTTTTTTCACATTTTCGGTGACTTAAAAATCGTTGGATTGCAATATTTTTCGAAAATTATCTTACGTTCGGGCTTCCTGAACACTAACTTCTCGTCTGCATTTTTGAAGAATGAAAAATATTTTTTATTAAGAATTAAAACATTTTTCCCCTTACGTTGTTCGGTATTTCAACCTTTTCCTCTTATCCATCCAACAAAGACGTCATTAGAATCCGGTGAATTACATCGGAGCAGACAAATTTTGGACAATATATGCTCAACTACATTATTGAAGCCAAAAATATTTTTTTGGCTATGATAAAACTATTAAATCACACTCTTTTCCCATTTATATTTTTTCATTTCACTTTGATATAGATTGTTCTTCGCAAGGTGAAAATAGGAGATTTCGACGTTAAATATTCATTGATTATGGTAATTTTTTTCAAGTTCGCTGCGTCTTCGTAGGTTTTGGTCCCCTCCTCATAGATTTCGGGGATTGTTAACTAAGTAACGGAAGAATAACCACTATAAGCAATGATGATGGCTGAAGTCATTGGGTTCGGCTATGACGGTTGGGGTAGGTTTCCTGATATTTGGTTAAAAATTATGCCTTCTTTTAGAGAGATGATCAAAATTGAATTTTTAGTATGTTATTTTTCTTTTATTTTGTGCTCACTTAAGCCGTTAGCTTTATGGAATTTTTCAGTGAGTATTTATAAAATAATTGGAATGGTTTATCGATCTGAGATTCACATTGCTTCTTTAGAACCAAATCAGCCCAAATGTCCCAAGTTTGGTGATTTTGTGCCTGCTCGTAGTGATATTTACTTTTAAAAAAGAAGGCATCGCCGTGTGCCACAAAGTGTGAGGCTGGAAGCACACCCGACTAGATTGATTGAAAATCCGAGTTCTGAACCTGGTCGTGCCAAATTATACATTTTCATATCGTATTTTGGTGGTTGCGTGGTAGACTACTTGGTGGAGCGCTCGAGGATTCCTGAGTTCGAATCCTGGCTGAATCCTTAGGGATTCTTCAAAATGTATCCTCGAAAGACAACGTGGCCCATGAAAAGGAAATGGTCCGTTTACCCTGAATTTGTGAACTTCATAATCTCAGTGTTAGAAGAAACCTTCCTTCACCTTTCCAAACGAAGCTTCCAGTTAAATCACTGGGTGGGTAAGTGAAATATTGTTTTTCATCGTTCTCTCGTTGTCTTCGTGGCTTTCTTTATTTTTGGATCCATCCATCTTCTGTGCTTTCGCCGCGTTGTTTGTCAGGGTTGACGATAGTATCTCCGGGATTTCACCCGGCGTATTATGACCGAAGTGATTTCGAAGTACTTCGACCTGAAAACGCCCGGTCGCTTGCCGGCGAAGCTGTCGTCAGCCCTGATAAACAAAAAGACCGGAAGACTTAGGCCCAGCGCACACGGTGTGACTGTTTTACAACTACCGTTGCAAACCAGTTGCGCGCGCAACTGTTTTGTGACCTCGACAATGTATTTGAGTGGGGAGGCGCACACGACGCGACTGGTTTTTGACGATCTCAAAACAGTCTGAAACCAGTCACATGCAACCGTGGGCCCGCGGTTGCAGTTGCGTTGCAGACTTCAGTTGCACGAGACCACGTGGTGTTTTGGTGGTATTTTGACGGCCGTATAGTGTCGATCTCAAAATTAATGATCAAGAAGTCAACATGAAGCTCGTTGGAGCTATAGAGAAGCATGAAGTCCTGAACAAATACAAACTATCTAACGTATTTGGTATTGATAATAGCTCACAGCGTCTTCTTCGCGTGACTCAGCGATAGTAAGCGCTGACGGCCAATGAAAGGGCTAAAAAAACAACACGTACCGCACTAAATAAACACTCCACTGATTGCAAAATAGACGAAACTGATTTACAACAGCCTTTTGTCATTACACCCGTGTGCGGACAGAAGTTTTGTTTCAGTTGCAAACTGGTTGCAGATGCAACTGATTCCCAACTGTAGTTACAAAATAGTCGCTCCGTGTGCGCTGGGCCTTAGAGATTCGCGAATCATTTTTCATCATTTGATGTATTTGTGTATTTTTGCACATTTGTGCCTTATTCATTCATGGAAAGTATGTTGGCGAATTACGGAGGGTTTTTGTTCTTGCGTTAGTAGTATCACTCACTAAGTCACTCAGTGATTCAACCTGAGGATTGGCTTGGATAGGTGAAGGTAGAGGGCATATCGGACTAAGCCACAGGCGGTTGAATTACACACATTCAGGGAAGAGTGGGCAGACCTCTCCCTGGACCACTTCGAGGGTGTCTCCGGTGTTTCACCCTGGATTTGAACGTGGGACCCATCGATCAGTAGACAAACACTCTAAAGTCAAATTGATGTTTTGAGGCATGAGATTGCTTCATGTTAAATAAAAATTATGTTAAATAAATTGTTGGATTGTGTGCCTCCCGTTTTGTTACACTGTTTTCTTCCTATTCTGTATCATTGTTTACCTTCAATTTTGTAATTTTGTAGCTTGTGTGGCTCCCATTTGGCAACCTTGTATGACTTACCTATCAGGCGCGCAGTTAGAAATTAAGGCTATGGGGGTTTTAGGAGCCACTAATACTGGGGGTATAGAATACGTGAGGTGTGGGTGCCCTCCTTGAAAAATTTTAAGATAAATTGTTCAAAATGATGAGTTTTATGGCTTTATCCAATTAAGTAAAATGGAAAAAATTTTTAAATTTCTCTGAGTTCTGGGGGGGTTTTATCCCCCAAAACCCCCCTTCGTTGCACCACTTTTAAGTACCAACATTCTCTTTTTCCTAGCTTCCCCACTTTTTCCAGCCTGTAAGTCCTGACTCAATGAATATAAGGTCATACTCTCCCTGTATCCTGTATTTAAACCTGAGGATGTCGCACAGCGGTGAAACTGGTTGTTACTAATATTACATGTGAAATTTACAATGTTTTTTATTTTTTCTGGAGTGAACTTTTTCTGGAGAAATTTCGTTGAACAGCATATCGAATGATAAAAAAGATATCGCTCTGCCCACCAATTTTTATTTAGCAGCTAATAACACGTGGCGGATGTCTAGCAATCATCATTATGTACCAACCTTAGTCTTTCTTGAGTATCTTAAGATTGCTAAAGCTGATGCAATTCCTATGCATTTGAAACACGTGCTGTGAGCTGATAAATAAAAATCAGCTGGTAGTACGACATGGGCGTTCCTAGTGGTGGACAGCAAGAGGAAGCAGCTGACCCCCCTAGAAAGAAAAATCGTATAAGTCTTTAAGGAAATTCAGGACTGGATTGAAGCGCTAATTATCTGCAAATTTTATTTAAACCCACGAAAAATGATATTAGTTAAAGACATATACGTAACATTAAAATATTTTTTCCAGCAAAGAGTTTTAAAACCTAATAAAGCGCTGTTACAATTGTCTTAATGCTGGTTCAATTCACCTTCTCTAAGCCATAATGTTACAACTTGAACGACCATAAGTTGCCCCCCACCCTAGTTTTTATCCTGGGTACGCCCTTGGAGTACGATATTTTTTTTTATAATTTGCAAAGCACTCTGCAAATCAGGCTACCAAGCTCCCCCTAAAGTAGTAAATAAATAAGAACAAATTTCAGTGACAGTTAATGGTGTCCTACAGCATTTGAAATAATTCACAACTATCCCTGAAGAAGTTCGACGTCTGCGTGCGCGGACGAGATTGTAATGCTGGGCAAAAAGGGACGTAAACATAAGAAGAGCGACAGGGAGTAGAAAAGAGGGCGACATTCGTGTCTTTTATCCCCCCTTGAGCCACCGGTGTCGCTGCAATCGCTCTCGCATTTTTCCCTGCCCTTCTCTTACCTTTGCTCGAGTCCTGAACTTTTTATTTTCGCTTCTCTCTGAAGAGCTGCAGTGAAGGAAAAAGGCTAAAGGGGGTGGTAAGTTTGTGGAGCCGTGGAAAAAGGGGTTGGGGGAACAGTGAGGAGAGGTAGTCAGTGGAGAGATAGAAGAGTTGATTTGCCTCAGGGGTGGGGGGCACGCGAGATCTCTGATTGGTTGGGTGATATTCGTTCTTCTTTTGTCTCCGCGGCCTTTCTCCGTCTCTATTTCCTTTCTCTCGAAGCCGGTAAGAACACCGGGGTGAAACAAATAAAAAGACAAGAGCAGAAAACGAGTACCCTGAGCTCTGGGCTAATCAGTAGGACGACGTTTTACCAGAGCAAGCCTCGGATTGAAGCGGGACGCATATGCACAAGTGTTGCGATGCTCCATTATCGCTGCCAACAAACGAGCATTACCAAGGGTACGAGAGGAGAGAAACATACAGACTCCTTAATTAAAGCCACCAAAGCGTTCTTGTTTCCATTTCCTCTCCTCCATGAACTTTTCTACGCGGGCCTAAATACTTTTCCTTCCTCGGAATATAGAAATTAAACTGGCGGAATTGATAGTAGCAGTGGTATTGTTGACTATACCGGGGTCGAACACTTATAAATTGCTCTCCAGATTGATGCGAGGGAGAAAATATTTCAAGTTTATTTTCCATCGTATCTATAGTCTTTCATTTCAATCGCAGGAGCAGATGAAGTGTCATTGACTTGGCTTCTGTAAATAAAGACGTTCATTTTACATGATAGTCCTGTCTGAATTGCAGACGATAATAAACTATTACTTGAAACGACATTTTTATTTTACTTAGCATATAAACGGGAGGATACTATATGCATCTAAAGGTTTGGTCTCGGTGATAAGATTTTTTTTAGCACTTTAGATCAATTGATTTGCGCATAGGTTATATTATTTTTTTATAATGATGAAAACTGGACAGCGGTAGCGCACGTGTTATTGGAATGTCCCTTAATCAACGGATCTCTGAAACATCTGTCTCGTGCAAGTCTTAGTAGTATTAATGGAGAACTGAAATTCATTAAATGAACAGTTCTTCGTTGCTTGATACATGGTATGATATTTAAATACCAAGCATTTGGAAGAGGTATTTATTATGGAGATTTGTATATAGAGGTATGGAAAGAGGTAATTATTGTGGACAATTGACAAACAAATGAAGTTTTCTTGGTGTTCATTTGCGCATTTATGCCATAGATCTCTGTTCATTCTTCATTTTTGCCATATTTAAATCTTAGTCTGAAAGGTGGACGATAAGTTGAGGCGCTTCATGCATGTACATCTTCGGTACCCCATTAATTGAAAATGATGATCAACCATTGAGACTGGTAGCGCTGTTTTATAATTTCAGTGGATTCATTCCCTAGATATATTCCTCCGTATTTACTTCGATTTACTAAAAACAAAGATTATATGGCACCAAAAATGGAATAAGTCGAGTTATAGAAACAGTGGTGATTAAGTGACTTAATTCCTACTATATTCAAATTAATCATGGCACAAATGGTGCGGTACTTTCGATGTAACAAGTCATTAATATTCGATTTGCTTTTCTTTGGTGCTTGATTTCCACCCCAATAACGAATTTTTTCACGGATGGAATCTACGTCTTTTTTTATGGTAATCTTCAAATTTTAAATCCAATTTTCTTTGATCGATGTGATTCTCATATTTATAATGAAATTTTACATGAATGGTATCTCGGTTTTCTTTAACGACGTAGGGGTTGAAAGTAGGAGTGATGGGGGAGTTTTTCTGCGGTACATTTTCATCCCCAAACAACAAGCCGATTCCTTTCACCGTCTTCAACCCTTCACGAGGCGAGCACGTCAAGAACTCGAATCAGCTTTATTCCCGTACCGTTTAATCGCGAGGGTGAGCACCTGATGCTACCACGAGAGATCACGAGATCACTTTTTATTGTCTGGAAGCGGCGTTTCAACCCACAAAGGTGGCCTTCATCTCGTGCAAATCAATGTCTCCTCCTACATCACCATTCTCCTCTCAAATTACCCGTATTTCATGCGTCTTATGATGCATTCTTGAGCTCGGTATTTTTTTTCCACGTATCATTTCGGCGGAAGCCTTTTTAAACAATGAGGGAACCCAACTCTCTCCCCATGCGAAAGAGCAATGGCTAATTTCTTGATTCCCCGCCCTCCAATTCCCCCAAGCCCGAATTTCTATTTTCCCCCGTGCATGGTTTTAATTTTTTCTTTTGTATTAAAAGGAGACCGACTTTGCTTTGTTCACGGATTCACTGCCTCTTTTTTTGACACTGGTTTTCATTCAGGATGGTTGTGAAGTTAAGAAGAGCTTGTTTTCACCACGATTTGGTTTTCAGAAAACCGAATATGATTTCTTTTAGCTGCCAAAAGTAATAAGCCAAGTGTTGATTATAGCTTATATTTTGTATAATTAATTCAAGCACATCTAAGACGATGTTCGCTGAATTTTCCGCTTTTACTCGCATCATCATAAAGCGGGAAGGAAAGAAAGAGAAACGTTGAAGTGCCAGACATGTACCAGAAGAGGAGACGTCTATCGAAAGTAAACATTTCCTTACCTCACATCGAGTTTTTATTCTTTAAACTGTTTTACGTGTTAATACACTCACTTTCTAAGGAATTGTGAAGTGTATCACCGCTGCTAATATGGCCTCAGCTAATTTTATTAAGTACTGAGGGAACAATTAAAACATATGATAGGGATTGCTGAGGGCATTGAAAAAAAAATCGAGGTGTATAAGAAATTGCAAAAAATGCGAAAAAATGCATGCGAGAGTCAAATTTATCTCTCTCATTTAGTCAAAACTCAACTATAATAGTGCAAAAAGTAATTCAAATTGCACAAGTTTTGAGGGACAACTGAGCTCTTGTCATCTGAATACTGATTCGCTCTCCCCGATTGATGCCAATAAATGCGTGTCTGGCCTTTTGCAGAAGGAACTATGGTTTTGTATGGGATATCGCGCAATCTTTTTAATTTTTCTGAGCGTAAATCATTCGGATTGAACTTTTACTCAGATATCCGAATATATTCATCACCTGGAAATACCGTGATGCTTCCTTTCTTTCTTCTAGTCTTTCCCTCCGCCTTATATCCGGGCGTGAAAGCCTTGATCTTACGAGCCTGACCTCAGGGGTCTATTCCCACGAGCTCGCTAATTTTTTGTAATTAAACTAACATAATAAATGTAACGAATAAATGAACAATTACGCCCGCCCAAAGTTTTCTTTTTGTTGTGGTGTCATCAGTATTCCGCACATTTTATGACCCTCAATAAAGGTCGAAAAAAGGTTCACTAATCTGTACGCCTGTATTCCTCAAATGAACAGTAACTAGCTGTAAGAGCCTAGGTGAGAGCTGTAATTAGGATATTCCAGCCTCGTGCAATGCATACTAGGTGTACGACATGGGGCGAAGTTGTTATTTTGTAGTGCTGCTAATCCACGGATTTAAACTCTACTGAAACTTGAAAGTGAAATTTAATTTTGACTTTTGGTTTGGAGGATTACGTCTTTTATATACCTCGAATAGTTACAACTTTTTTCACACCTAATATGTATGTTTTCTGCCTATTTGTACTATAAATATATATCTACTTAAGATCCGAGGGACGACCTATTGCCATTGGCATAGCAGCAATATGCGACGCTTAGACGCTCGCGGTCAGCAAAGTTAGGTCAACGGTAATGTGCGTAATATTGACAACCGCGGTCAAGGCAACTTTGGGTACTGTTCGGAAAACGGACATTCTTATCAAATGAGGCAGGTAAAATGTGCGGAGCACGGATGAGCCGTCTGTTGCTACTTGGATTGCAAAATAGTGGGCCCTCAGCCACAGTTTTAGCCACTGAAAATGCACTATCCTTACATTCGTATTTCGTGCGAGTCTCATTTGAAGTGCATGGTAGTCGGGTGCTTCAGAGATCCCAGAGCGGTTTCAACCTTTCTTCGTGTGATCCCGTGCGCGACGCATAGCGACGAGCATTTCTTTGGTTTCAGTTCTGTGTTTGGGTTTCGTGATCAACTTTGAAAAATCAAAAGCCCTCCAAAGCTGCCCAAGGCCTTGGCATTTTTGGATTGAATATTATCCAGCTTGATTCCATTAGGCCTCATTCACCTCAGACTGAATAAAAATCACGTGTAGGGCTTCTTATTTTAAAGGCTAAACAATTCGTCGGGTATATTAACTCACGCTGGGAAGTATTCCAATCACCGATACACAAATTTGACATGAATTTAGTACTAGTAATTTATAATAGAGAGCCGAGTTCCTCATTTCCCTCTACATTTTTTATATGTAACCATTGTCAGAGTTTAAAAGCTATTTTCATTCGTGCACAAGTACAACTGTTAAAATTTTGTTGGAAAATTTAAAAAATGACTTCTTCTTGTGACTGGTTTTAAAATCCTTACGTACAACTGGCCAGAATAAAATCAATAAGCTCTAAAATTGGTTTTATGTCTACGACATTTAATTTTTTAAATTGCTTAAGTAGCAATAAGCATATTTAAAATATATGTTTCATGTATATTGCATGATATTTCTACTCTATGGAAGGATGATATTTCCTTTTAATTATAGATGAACTTTTTCATGCCTACAATCGTTTCTGAAACGAAAATGAGTATCTTTAAATTATCTTTTTCCTCTTACAAATCACAGTTTATGTGCCAATGACAGTCAGTAAAATAGATCACCGTTAGATAAAGCTAGGAATGAATGTAATTGAACGCACACATACAATTGTAATTGAATGATTTGATACAAAAGAGCCTACTTTAGTTCATTTCATTCCACCAACAGTATCGCGTCATGATTCCTTGACCTTCCTCCTTCACTCAAAAGATGGGGGACTTTTCCCCCCTGCGCTATTCCTGGCGTAAAAAAAACAACTAAGGCGTTAACGAGTCGTTGTCACCTAATGAACACCCTTCGCACCTTATTTCTCTTCCACTTCCTAAAACGCCCCCTTTTTTATTCGAGACTCCTATCACGTCTTAATGGTATATTTGAGGAGTCATCCTATCCGCCGCAAAGTAACACTTCTGTGGGGGGTGGAAGAAAAAGGCTTCATGCCTTCTCCTTGAGTCAACCGAGCGCGAAGTAGAAAGCCGACGAGGAAGGGGTCCGGTTGAGATCCAGGAGGTGTCAGGGGGGTAGGTGGTGCGAAGCCCTCTGAGATTCATGAGAAAGAAAGGGGGAAATAAAAAGGCTGGTGACATAATAGCCCTGTGACATTTCTCAGGAAATGCTCGGTTTCTTTAAGGGGAAGGGAAGAGCCTCGTGTTTGATGTGTGGATCGAAATAGGGGTGGGCGGTGAAGCACAAAAAGAGCACAGACAGGAAAAAAACAGGGTGCTTTTATAACTCCACCGGCATCCGCCTATACATCTGCATGCTTCCTCAACAGGCGTGTGGCAAGGGGTGCTAAGATATCAACCGGTAACAAACAACAGTGCGCGTTATAGTGATTTTGAACACTGAATTTCACCAAGTATTTAATATTGTGATTTATTGTTCGGGGAAAACGTATTCCTGTACCTATCCGTTCCAACGCGTCTTTCTCATTTTATCGTTTTTGCCGAAATGATAGTGAGGTTCTAGCATGATGCTTTCAGTTTCGTTTGATAATATATATGTCAGTGGTGTAACTAGTAATATGCTTTGGGGGAATGGGATGGCCTGGAGTGGCGACCTCCTCCCCCAGGCAACTTTCGGGAAATTTTTTAAAGAATTACATGCCTAGAAATACATTTCACATCATTTTGTACCTAAAAGTTTAGCTTTAAACGGATGCAGTTATTATATGTCAAAACTAGGCAATAGTTTAAATATTATTTTATTCATCTGAGGCTTTGAAGGGATCTATCCCGTCATGCCCCCATAGTTACGCCACTTATATATGTCCATAATTGCTCAAGCAATCTTAGATCAATATGTAGCCTACGAGACCCTAACGCCTCCCACCTAAAAGATGTATAATGTTGGAATCACTGCTAGCAGTTTTTTACGAGCCGTGCTGATCTCTGATTAAAGTATAGCATAATTTTAAGAAAAAATATTGAAAATCCCTCTTATAAATATGTTTACTCTGAGTCTTCTAACATTAGGTAAAGGTGTGGGATCATGCATACCACGTTAAATATTTTAATTTTTTTCTTTGCTGTCAACTAGTTGTCAATGGCTACTTGCCTTAGTAGTAAAAGTTTTCTCTGAAAACAAAATTTCCAGTCTTAAATATTTTACCAGCTAAAGGAAGAGTTTATTTTTATGGTTTGGTGGAAGTAAGAGAGGGCCTTTATATGTACGTAATCCTATCTTGTTAAAACGTTTTTCGGGCTTCGCGCCGAGTCGAGTTTCTAATGGCGGCGACTTTTACAAAGATATTTTGATTTTCAACTTTAATAAGTTTTCTCACTGCTGTATCAGAGTTCTCATTCACTAGTCATATTGCTTTAAAGTGTCACCGTTGATTTGGATAAGTACTGAATCTATCGCCTCCTAATATGACCCTTTCCTTCAGGATTCCCAGCATTGTGTCCGAATGCACGTTGTCAGACATCTCATCTAAGTCCACGAACGTTTCTTCTTTTCCATTCTCTTCTCTATGAGTAGCCTAAGTCCATTATTGCTTCCCTTCTCCAATTGCTTTGTCTGCAGCCGAATTGGTTCTCATCTTAGTAACTTCTGCTCTTCGTTCTATTCTTCTATATATGATGCTTTTCAGTATCTTCAACGCTTGTTTGGTCAGGCTCATCGTCCTAAAAGTTTACATTTTAAGGGTGCATTACTCCCCATCGATAGGTACTTATTTCTTATTACCAAGGTGGCTTAAGAGAAGGTGGTCTCTGCTGGCAGTGGGGAGGAAGTGAGTGACGTCACGTAGTTCCATATTTCCTTACAGTTCCCCCTGAAATCCTGGCATCCTCGCGAAAAGTGAAGCGTGTGAAACTGTTATGAGATTTTAATGCTTAAATTCACTTGTGAAAACGCACTGTAAGAAATTTTAAAAGGCTCTTGGAACTAAAATTACTTGTGAAAACGCACTGAAAGGAATTTTAAAAGGCTCTTGGAACTAAAATTAGGTGTGTGAAGAAATTTACTTCAGTATTTACTCTTTAATTGCATTAAAATGCCTGGGTAAAGGTGCTCTGTTGCTGTGTGTACAAACAACTTTTATAAAACTCGTAACCTGAGTGGGAAGAACTATATCGGTTATTTAACTTTCCCAAAAAAATCCTCGTTTATGGAAATTATGGGTCGAAGCTTGTAAGAGAAAGGATAATTGGAATCCTGGAAACGGTCATTTGTGCTCGGAGCATTTTAAAGATGAGAACTTCGAACGAAACCAGATGGCTGAAATGAATTTTTGAGACAAAAAAAACTATTTGAAACCTGGTAGCGTTCCTTAGTTGCATTTGTTGCCTCCTAAAACTTATTGCGCGAAATTCCCTAATACTTGAGGATTATATACTCACCTTGACTTATTCCGTTGTTTCGACCGTGAATTCGTGGAATTTACTGATCATTTTTTAACAATAAGAATAACTTTGTTTTCCTGCTTATACAAAATTCACTGAGACCTAGCTTTCAAAGGGGATGGGGGGCCTGATAATGAAGATCCTCTTCAAAACGCAAGTCGCCGTGAGGTTTAAGAGTCTACATCTACATAATACCCTGCAAACTACCTCATTGGGCATGTTGTTTGAGGAGCAAGGAGATACATTGCCATACGGAACACGCCCTTGGCTTTAAAATGTACTCGGTTTTTGCGTAAAGCGCTACTATGTAACCCTCACGGTGATATTTAAACATTTATGAAAACAAACAAACAAATTCACAGGTAAAGAAAGAAAGAGATTGGAACATATAATGGAAAAAGGACGAGGACAACGGTGCTGTGGTAGATGGAAAAAAGCGAGAAATCAGAGGGTAAAATTGCAGCCTATGACTCGATCCCATAACCTCCTGGTTGCCGGCCAGGTGCTCTACCAGTTGCCCTACCAGGACGCTTAGATTTACCATGATTTCGGCGGGGCTTTATGCACAGAAAACTCCCTTTGCTTTGGCCCACAACAGTAACCAATAGATGGCACTGGGGCAGCTCACCACTCACCAACAGAAGGAATGGACGAGGACACAAGGATTAAAGGAAAGATACACACTCACACGATAGCAAGAAAGAGAGAGGAACATGCGTTTTGGGGCACGCAGAGCCCAAGTGAAAACAAAGGAAAACAAAGATATTCTCAGTATTTCAAACCTTTATTAATATATATATTAGTCTTCGTTCTTGCTCATCACTTTTCAATAATTCGTGAATAAATTTTGACATATGATCTCTTTTTTATCATGTTTGATCCGTTTTTTCTCCCTGTCATTGATACATTTTTTACTTTCCCTCGGAAGCAAACTATGAGACAATAGGGTTGAGGAGGGAGTGGGCACGTCTCAGAATGAGGTGTAAGATTATGTTTGACACGAGGGTGGTTTTGGGTTGGGGTAGAGCGAAGTCGAGTAGAGTGGGGGGTTGCGGTATCAGTCTCCTTCAAGGGCGGGGCACAGCGTCCCCTTGGGGGATGCCGAGTTGACGGTGCCGCCTCCACGGCCTCCGGCGCGAGTCTCTCGTCGACGCCCCGAGCTCAACTGCATTAGGAGATTAAAATAGGGGAGTAGGAGGAGAGGGCGTTTTTGATGAGATACGGAAGGGAGAGAAGAAAGGTTACAGTGGAAGAGGGAATGTTTTGCTGTCTGCGGGAGTGTGGGTATAAGTTTGTTCTGATGATATGAGGAGGCTTTCGATTGCTTGAGGATCAAGGTGTGCGCGGTGAGAACTGTTAAGCTCAATTCCCTCCTTGATTATAACCACAAATATATAATTATAGAGGATATTCAAGCCGGCCTCTGGATGTGTTGTCACCCAACGCGCATTTAAGTGCGTTTACTAAAGTCGCCACTCTCGTCGCTCACGGACAAATTGACCCGAGTTTCACGGGGAAATAAGGTATAATTAGGGGTGTTGACCAAAATTTACATTCACGATGATGCGATTTATCAAACTTAAAACTTTTCAATGCTATAAACTCGGAATGGAAAATATGAGGGTTGTACCAAAAGTAAGGTTCCCATATTTTTAAAAACAGAAAACTTTGTTTATTGTTGTTAATTTTCACACTGTTGAAAATCTTACAATTTTGCCTATTTTTCAACGTAGCGTCCATTTTTTAAACACACTTTTGAAGACGGTGCTCCAGCTTATCTACCCTTATGTCTCCCGCCAACCCGTTGAGGAAGCGTGTGAACTCTGCTCGGACTTTATCGTCTCTCTTGAAGCGTTTGCCACCTAAGTGTTTTGTTTCGGGAGTGTAATGAAACACCCACGTTTCATCTCCCGTTTCGATAGATTCCAACAACTTCTACTTTTTGCCTCCCCCCTCACATAGTTGAAGAAATTTGCGAGCACGGTCAAGGCGTTGCTCCTTTTGTCCGTCAGTCAGCATTGAGGAGACCCAATGAGCACATACCTTGCGATCACCCAACGTTTCCATATAATTTCTTTCAACTGTGCCGTGGGAAGCTTCAGGGATGCCTTCAACAAGCTTACAGAGAGTGACCCTCCAATATTCGAGCAGCTCAGTGCTCATCTTCTGGACAATCGCATCCGAAACCGGCGGTCTTCCGCTCCGTTCTTCATCGTGAACTTCCGTGACGACGACTTACAAAAAATATTGGGGGGGCCCAAACCGGGGATCTTTCCCCGGGAAATTTTATAAGTAGCGAGTTTTAAGTTTTTAAGCATTTTGGAAGAGTCGTATGATCAACATTAGAACACTGATAACTCTAATCTCGATATCTGGACACTCCGGGGAAAATCGACAAGCCAGACACTTTTTTCCTCACAACCATAACGAATTATTGAGGGGGCTCGAGCCCCCTCAAGCCCCATGGAGTCGGCGCCACTGCGTGCGACCCTAAGTAAAAGCCCTGCACCATTTGCAGACGTGCTGAACGGACGAGCACTGTTTATCATAAACTTCAATCATTCGCTTTTATTATACTGCAAAATATTGGAAAAAAGTGGACCGCATCGTACGCATCAGCGCGCCGCGGATATTTTTCAAAGGCGATAAAAATGCGACCGAAGTGGCAACAGAAATCAGCCTCGCATAAGATGGAATCGGGCCTCCTTAATGCAGTCCCCTTGAGCATAACTCTCCGTCGGTCTTTTTCACACTCTGTTTCTTAACTTGCTTCTTCTATTTGCCTATTCGATCGATGGAATCTAGAAATTCATTTTTAACCCACTTCTCGTTGTCGGACATAAAACTTTCGTCTTAAAAGCCACGTCAACAGGTGCCCAATATGGCTGCTCTTGGCTTATTGTCGGTAATAGCAACCCATTACATTGCTACTTTCATTAAAAATCTGTCACAGGGATGCATTAGTCGGCAAAATGATTACCTATTTATTAAATCATATCTCAAATGCACCGAATTGTTGAAAGCTAAATCTTGTAGAATTCACATTTCAGTCAGAAAAACTTTGCTAAATAAACTTTGCTTTCTATAGCTAAGCCTTCAATCGACGAAAATTTTCGATGCACTATCAATTTCAAGACTGTAGAATTTTCTCCTGTCGTGAAAAGATCGACTCTAGTCGACGAATAAGGGTTAAGTAGTAGAAAGAAAAGCTTTTTAATTTTTCCCTACTCATGTATCTAAATGTGTACATTAAACGTCTATGTGTGTGTATTATGTGTCTATTTTGACCTTTCGCCAAATATCTCCGAAAAATAAAAAACGGATATCATTATTGGGTCTATTCTACCCATTGCGACTTTTTGAGTATTCTGTTCCATTTATAAAAGTCTTCTTCTCTTAGGAAGAGTAGGAGGTAAAGTTATCTAGTTGCGACAAAAAGTGATTAACGCGGCGTAGACTAAATAAAGATTTTGGACAGGTTGACGCCTCAGTGCCAGGGGCCACGTAAAATACTGACACGGAAGATTACATTTGTTGTAGCACAAAGATATCTGTCTATATCTTCCCTACGTTCATCTAAGAACCTATTTTATTTAGCTTCTATAAGCCTCAAAAATGATATTCAACGTATGTCCCGGTAATTTGAGTAATACTCCGGCTCTAAATAAGCTAAAACATCAAGGCTTTACGCCAAAGGAATTCATCGTTCTTGAAAATAGATATTTACAAAATTTTCTACAATATTATAACTATAGCCTATTTAGGGGAACATGTTTTTAATGAGAGTTGACAGTTATCACGAAATACACGAGATTCAAAGTGTTAGTAGCTCGTTTGATGAATGCGTTATAAAGTGAAATCAATCAAATTCTCCGGTAATTTTTTTCGGCTGAGAAACCCCTTCGTCAGAGTCCAAAATTCTTACAAAGTGCTCTGTGGTCAATTTTATCAAGGAAATCCATCTTTCTTGGTGAGTTCCCCTCCCCCACCCTCGAGATATCGGCTGTTCGGATCACCACACCTTTCATTTCCTTCCCTTGCTTTTACGATCAGATTTCCGTAACCTTCCAGAAAACGTGGTTGAGAGAAAAGCCTTAAGAAAACGGCAATCTCTTAAACCATAGTCAGCCCCCTCATATGTCAGATACGCAGCGGCAACTTCCCGCGAACTCCCCCACGAACTCATTCGATGGCCTTTATTCGGAATAGGGTGGTTTCCTATTATTATTTTATTGTCTAAATCGAAAGATTATTACTCCTGGAGTACGTGTTTTACGCTTTTAGATTTTTAAATGACGATATCTATTTGTCGCGATTAAATGAAAAGTGAAAATTTTCAAGCGCGCGAAAACGCGACGGCTAAGTATGAATGCCGGGAAAACTCCCGTGTGACGTCGTTTTGGTTCCCGCTGCCGCAATTGAGGTGACCTTGGGGCGAGGTTCTGAGCGCTGATACGGCGCAGGATGCTAGCAGGTAGCCGAGTACGATGCTAGCTGGTAGCGCTTGGCTTAAATAAGGATTATTAATACCTTATCAAACGAAGAAAACTTTCCTACCTTAGCCAGTTTTAATAGGTGATTATTAAGAGATGTTTCCCTGAGCTCTGTGCCTCATGCATGCATTGGTAATCTCAGGCGATGTAAAATTCCTATCTACTCGTATAGAAACTAGGTCCCTGTGACGTCACGTGGAGTGGAATCGCATGGGCGCCAATCTGGCCTTTTTCAAATGACGATAAAATTGACCCTTGCCATTCGTCTAAACCGGTATTTCTAAAACCAAATATTTGTATATTATGAATACACTAATGTTGGGTAACGAATCGCAATCAATGCCTTTCGTTATCTTTGATGAAGGAAACTACCCTATTCTGATTTTCCAACGTATTTAGTTAAGCCATCTTCCGAGATAATAAACAGTATAAGGGGCAATGGGTATTTTTTTATTCGAATTTAAAAGTATATACTTATAAACGAGCATAAATGAAATACACCAGAGTGATTACGTGTTGATAATCCAAAAAAACTTTTTTTCCTTTGCAAATCAGCTAAATGTAAGTCTCAAAATGAGTAGCATCCCTATGAACGACCATAATACTTTTTCTATTAAAACTTCTTATTTACATATTTCTACATTTTTTATTCATTCTTGTAAAACTCAGATTGTCATGCACATCTACTTAGCTATCGCAATAAAACCGGTGACTAAGTTTGGTACACAGATTATGATATCATGTACTAAGAGTACTATTCCTTAAATAAAATTCGTAGTTTAGGTTTTGAGCGCCGTAAAATGTGCGCTTCCATATCAAACTGTTGATATAGAATTACTGTCCACGTCATGAATTAGTCACAAAAGAAACGAAAGGAATCATAATTTATTTTACGCTCTCGCTACCTATTTCTTGTCCTTTTTCTAGCTTTACGCTCGAGCATTAACCTTTGCAGATGCATTTATGCGTGTGATGGATTTACGCCACTCTTTGCTTTTCGTTCATTCCTGATTTACCCTTTTTTTACATCAATATCGTCGTAATAAAAAGCTAACACAAATTTATGCTTGAGACAGCCCATTAGGAAATACATGGCTTTGGTTGAGTGAGCTTTAGCGGAAATATTATTAGCAACATGTTTTCTTGGGATTTTTAGACAGGTTTTCTTTCCATTTTTCTCTTATACGAAACCCTCCAATCTCGTAAATCTTCGCCCCAAGTCATTACTCAAAGGCCAACTTCCTTTTCTGACGAAGAAAGAATAGGATTGGGCGATAGTATATTGGTTTACGGCTTGGCAGTCGATCAATATGCCTGTCTTAAAGCATCAACACAAATTTCCTCGATTATCTTGGGCGAAGGCTTTTTCTCAATCTGTTGCGGTGAATAAATGCGTGTAGTCATGCGAGAATCTTCCGAATATTAACAGCTGTAGCAATGATGACCACTTTAAGATTTGACTTGATGTACGAGATGTGTCGTAATTTAAGCCACTTTGCCAACAGGTCCATTACAGTCGAAGCAATTTCTGGAGGATGTATTATTAAAGATCTAGTAAAACCTGCTAGTTTTCGTCCTGTATCACTGTATGTATTTATGTATTTCTCGTGGTTCAGACTTCAAATCTAGACAGTGTGAGAGATTTCCGATCCTTGGTTGTTTTGTGAAGGGCACCTCTGCATCAATCCGTCCGTCGGAAGGGACGTTGCGGCGAAGTTCCCTTGATACTTTTCTTTAAGAACAAAGGTAATCCGAAACCGGGTTTCTTTCTACTCTCTTTCCAACGTCTAATTATAGCGCAAATTCTTATTTGTCAGCCGCCTCTTCAATACATCATCTCCAAGAAGGAAGTTATCGATATTAAAACTTTTTCAAAAAGGTCTTCTTGGTTGGATTTCAAATATTTCCATCTACTTCTATATAAAACCCCACAAGGCGCCTAAAAGGCGTATGGCAGAGGGTGTTAGAACACCAGTCTTTCTTACACAAAAAGGAAGTGCTCTGAGGAAATTAGGACAAGCAATTATTAAAGTCCTTTATGGTTCGGGGGAAAATGAATGCTCATATCTATCCGTTCGGCAAACCATCTCTCTTAATTTATCGCTTCTGTCGGACCTGAAAAAATAAAGTGCGGCTCTAATTTTATGTTATCCGTTTCGCTCTTAAAGATATCCATTTTTATATTTCTTCACATCTGTCGTCGTACGCCAAGTAGGGAATATTATTTCGTTAAGTTGCCTATAAATTTTACTGTTATTGGCTAGATATTTACCACCTCGGCATGAAAACACGGGCGTTGCGTTTTGAAGAAATATCCTTTTAAACTTCTAAACTACTAGCAGCGTATTGTTTAAACTAGCTTCTGAGCCACATTTACACTTCCTTTAGGACGTTTTGAGGCAAATTTTTATCGTCTAATTAAACTTTGACATTGGGGAAATGAATTCGCCGCATGATACGTGGACTTCCATTAAGAATGCAGTGCATGCACAGGCTTTGATTTGATATTCCCAGCAAAATTATAATAGTTGATAAATAATTTTAATTTTATTTCGAGTTATGCTAATTCATTGATACATTGATTTTAATACAAAAAATTCTATATTTTCCTAAAATTTGCATTTGCCGATATCTTAATAGAGGTGATAAACTCATTTGTAAAATTAATGAAAGCTCACACTCACTCGATCCCACGACCATTTATGTCTCAGATGGTATTTCGCCTCGCCAACTCTCTTGCACCAATTTCTCTGATCTCCTGCATCCTCCCCGCTGATTCTCATTCTTAACATATCAATCATTTCCTCATCCCTCCATATTTTTATGGTCATCCTAGAGGTTGCCTTCCTTTATGGTTTTCTGTTCAAACTTGTTATAATACGGCCTAATATTCTCGTATCATGGCAACTAGATTAATTAAGTTAAATGTGTGTGACAACAAACAGTTGTTTGTGTCGTACTGAACTTGTTGGCCACAACCTAGAGTTGGTAGAGCATGTAAACGATTTGGGCCGTACACTAAAGGAAAAAGGATGCAGTTGAAAGGACATCAGGAAAGGAATTAAGTTGGTAATGAAAGTGTTCATGAACAGAATAATAAGGTAGGAGAGGATTGTAAAGAAGAGGCTTGTGGAGTGTCTGATCTGGAAGTGCTGGACATGGTGGGTGAGGAGAGGAAGCTTCAAGATGAGATACAGAGGAGACGGAATGTTTGGATGAAGCGAGCGGAGAAGTTATGTTGGGTAAACGAGGAACTGGAAGGAAGAGAATGGGAATTTAAGATAGAATGAAACGGCGTAGGCTTAAATGTGAATTGAAGAGGAAAGTCCAAGTTGGGAAGGGAGACAGCCTGGGGTAATGTGTTAAATATGACCCTCGTATATCTCTTAAAACTACCTTAACCGATGGAACACTTCAGTGATAAATCATGAATTTACTACATTTCCGAAAGTATAGCTTGCCACTTTATAGTGTTCCATATTGCTTACTTTATTCGAGTTTCTAAGTACCAAGACCATTACATTCATTTGTGGAATTGCTTGACGTGTATTCCTTCAATATGGATGCTTGCCACCATATGAAGCACCTGACCTCATTAAGGTAGTTCCTACGATTTTAATCTCATGCCGTATACTGAGTTGATACAATCAGCTAAGAGATGCATTATTGTTCGCGGTCTCAAAAAAATCCAACTTGAGGCTAAAAATTAAATGAAAAACATTTACACCACCCGTGAGTCGTCGTCATACTTGGAAGGCTCCGTCCCGGCAGTCAATCCGTTGAAGGGTTTTGTTTCTGATGATGGTGAACAAAAATGGAGACCAAGGAGTTTTTTTGCAATTGAGAGAGGTCGCACGAATGTGTACACTCATGCTCTTAGGGCGTCCTTAAAATGGTGGCTGCTGTAAAATTACGGAGTGAGAAGAAGCCAGGGACATTATCAACGCGTTTTTATCCAGTCGTCGACGAGAAAGCAGGCAAACACCCACGCCCAGTGGCGTATTTCTGCTTGAAGCTGATTGAGGAGTGCGCTGAATTCAATGCAAGGAGAGCGTCCTTGAACGTGTGTGTAGGAAAGATTATCCTGAAAAGAGAGAGAGATGAAAAGCTTCTCCAAATTATTTCGAGTGCATTTCAAGAATGGAAGCGGCATGTGTAGCAGCTTTGCGGGAGACATTTGAGGAGATTACAGCACTTTTTCGTTGCGGTCACAATTACGGAAGAAAAAGGGCCTTCGCAACAAAAATTGCTGTTTTATTATACATATCTCCGGGAATGCAAAAGATTGAAGTGCGATGAAAATTCATGGCGGTGACAAGCGTGCTTGAAGGTGACTTCGTGTCCAAATTCATCTCAAGGAGGTGGAATGTTCGTAGACATAATTATATTTAAAATGCTCACGAAAACTATGCTCTGAATTATTTTCCCAAAATCACTTATACCTCCTGTCATATTCACCTCTTCTGTTAAAAGGCTAAAGCCAACCCTTAAATTCTGAAGACTACATCGAAAAATCCATGTGACAAAACGCTTGAAAAATAAACCTAATAATTAACTTAGCCACTACGATAAATTTGAATTTAATGTTTCGTATTTTATTTATTTTTAAGTCCTATTTTTATGAAAGTGATTAGCATAATTCTAGGATACATTTTTAAACGCTATAAGAAAGAGCACCTTGATTTCCTGAAAAGCTGCTTAGTGATACTTACCGTAACTATATAAGACAAGCGTACTTCATAAGTTCTGCATATACTTCGATTGATAGAACTGATATTTATTTATTGACACTTTAAAAACGCTCTTACTCATTCTATATATTTTTCTCTGTGGAACTCTCGCACAACTTAAAAATAAACGTTTAACAGGACGAATCACTCCCGCTTGAACACTATTTTTGTTACGGAGTACTCATTTAAAACCTATTCCTTCAATCAGATGTATGAATTTTTTTAGGGTTTACATAATGGCAATTTGCCCACATTCTGTACCTTCGATGCAAATATGATCTGCGGTTGATGACGTGCCACGTCGAAACTTCGGTCCTAATTCGGATTCGGATGGCAGAATGGAGGGAGACCACCAGGCTGGAAGCCCGAATAGCTTTTTTCGAATATATTCGCCGGGAAAGCATCCGATTTTACTTCGATAACAGAGTATTAATTTAGGTGGAATTACAAGGTACATTTCATTATGTTAAGTCAATCCATTAAGTCGCGCTCAAGACAATGAATTATACTGCAAACTACAGAGCTGAAATTTACGGAGAACGGATGGAAAGGAGGAAAAAGATGAAGTAATGAAAGGGAACGAGAAAGGTAGCATCAGCTTAGAGCATGTTTGATACCCGCTGAGGGATTTCTGATTTTTCCAAAGGACTAGGACAACAATATCCGAGTATCAGCTATCTCTCAACTCACTCCCCTCCTACAGCCCCATCCCCAAGGCCATTTCCCACCCCCACCCATTTCACCCACACCACCCCCTGCCGCCTCTCCATACCTCAACTCTCCTCTCCGCAGCCAACCAACCCTCGAGCAAGGGTGCAATTATTTGAACCGATCGGCCGAAGCGGAGACCGTATAAGGGGGTGTGTAAGGGGTGGCTGAGCGTCGCGGAGGGTAGGTTGTCGGAGGGATGGGTTGTTGTCGCGAGGAGGAAGAGGTGAGGGGTTGCCTGGGAAACCACGAGACGGAAATAAACGACGCCAACCACGTTGCGGTCTTGCATTTGCCTCTCCCAGAGCTGCCGATACACCGTCTGCTCGTTGGAGAAGTTGGCTACCCTGTTTTCCCCCACCTACCTTCACCCCCTAAGTCCACCTGAGCCATACCTCAGAGTTAACATATACTTGAGCCATTATCGCCTTTTGCAAACGGATCCTAGGTTGAGATTGCAAAATATGATATCATATGAAGAGCCTAGTATTTCTGATGGATTTGAAACTTCAATATTGTCGATTTCATGTTTTTTTTATTATGATAAGAAGCTTTATCCCCATTAAATTAAAGATAAGCATCAGTCATTGAGTTATATCTAGAAACGTAGGCTTTTGCAGAGAGATTCTGTAGTATCTGAGGCTTTCGGGAGCAGCTGCGTATTAAACTTCGTCAAGCGAGCTTTCGCAGTCGTAGAGGGACGCATCGTCAGGTGAAAAAGCAATTGAAAAAATATGAAGGGGATGATTAATATCCATCTTCATTAATATGCTTAAAATTTCCATTACCTGTGATAACAGAGGGGTCTACGCAGGCAATACCCCAGTCCATTTTGTAGAATCTTGATTCCTGCTCCCTGCTGACTTCGTCCGCTGGTTTATGTTTTATAAATTTCCCGCCCGATAATCGCAGAGCAATTCACATATTCCAAATGTTTGCTATAATTTTTGCACTCGCGTGGATTAGAATTGAAAAGATACGAATTCGATATACTATAACGTTTCGCATTGGGGTAGGCAGGAATTTTAGTCGGGGAGGTCCAAAACCAAGCGGAATTTTTTTAAACAGGGTACCAATTAGTGGTCTTTAAACTAATTTTAACACTTTTCGTAATCGAAAAAACTTCATTTGTCAAAGAAATCGTTTGCAAGCTCATGATTTTTCAAACTTTTGTTATCATTTATGAAGTAAATTTATTCTTTTTATATTCCGGGGGGAAGGCTACCCTTTGGAACGTAACGAATTCCAGTGGTAGTTAAAAGCCGTAATTGTTACTTGTATCCCCGAGTATTGCGATCGCCTAGCTGTCAGCGACGCAAGTGGCGACGTTTGTAAACCCTAATTAGAGATAGATGACAAGGGAATTGTTGGTCGACCGGAGAATCCTGTAATGTGTCCATAATCTATGGTAATAATACTGACGTGAAGGTTTTGCTATGCCTTTGCTTTTGGTTGCAGCGCCACCACCTTCAGCGCTAATGAGTACGTTTACTCTGAAAGTTGTAACTGATATCCCATACCACGATATTACAAAAGAGGATCCTCAAGTTGGGCTCTAAAAGTGTTGTCAAACGCCGCGCATTTAAATGGGTTTACAAAAGTCGACACTCGTGTCGCTGACGGGCAAATTGATCCGAGTTTCTCGAGGAAATAAGGTAAAATTAGGGGTATTAGTCAAAATTTGTACACATGGTGATGTGATATGTCAAATTTATTAGTTTTTAATGCTAATCTTCGCAATGACTAACATTATACTGCAAATGTTTGGAAAAAAGTGGATCGCATTGGACTCATCACCGCGCCGCGGACATTTTTGAAAACCGGTAAAAAAGCGACCGAAGTGGCAACAGAAATCAGCCCTCGATGGGGTGGAATTGGGCCTCCTCAATGCAGTCCTCTTGTCCCATACTCTAGGCAAATGTTTTTAGTGACAACGTTTAAGCAGGCTCTTTTAGGAGGACAGAGTTGCGAGTTTTTTTTTGTGCTGTGGCATAAGTAATGATTAGAAAAAATAGTTGATGCTAAAAAATTTACAATTTTTATACTAATCGTAGGGTTACAGCTGTTTGAGCTGGAACTTCGGTCATGTAAGCAATGGCAGCGTTGCTGAGGGGAAATATTGTTCCCAAAATATACTGAAAATCACAGCCGTTTGAAGAGACTGACCCGAGCCTATGAAGTAACGCCTTTACATCAGCTGGCATAATTTTGTTCAAGTAGCTATGCAAGAAATTTTTACTTAGAGAGTGTACATATATTAATGCGCTAAGTACTCGGTACATCTATTAGATAAAAATATAATTTCGCGGAATAAGTATTAATGAAAATGAAATTTTTTACATACCCATCGCTTTTAATCAAGGAGTAATTATTCAAGGGTTTAGAAAGTGTTTCTCGAATATAGTAACCTTGGTTCATAGTTGATCGTACCTCATGTTCAAGGGAAATGCCACTTCGTGGAAGTTTACGGCGGGTTCTATCTGTTCATTTACTTGATCAAATAGTGTTGCAATAGCCAAGGTAGTAACGCAGATTAATTTTCCTCTCTATAATATGCTGTCCTGGAATATGTATTCTTTACCAAAAATCATTTTAACAAAGGTTGAAACTTTTACATTGAGAATCATCACAGTGCATCAAATATCATCCACAAGTATAGTATGAGATACCCCTACATTTCTTGAGAAAATGTTTGACCCATGATACCAGCTAGAGGAACTTTATAATGTATGAAAGTTCACAGCTTTCCATTTGAATTGCTACGGTCTCATTTTCTACTTACTTCTGTACCTATCTGTAAAAGGAAGAAAATGTTACGAAACCTCCATATTCTTAAGAGCACGAAATAATTTTTTCACCATGACTCACTTAATTTATTATAATTCAACAGAATTTTTATTTTAACCCATTCATAACGTATTAGAATGATCACGCATAGTGAAGCCTTATATCGCTCTTAATGTTAAAAATATAAATATAATATTAATAAATGCAAATTCTTGATTTTGTATAAAGTCATACTTAAAGACATTCAATCAAAGGTTACACAGTACTCAAATAGAGAAGATCCGATAATTGCCAATTTGATTGATCTCCATCTTCGGCATTGTATTTATCGACAAAGGTCAGTAATATGTACATTGTATATTCATGAATGGAAATAGCTAACCAGTTCCCCTATTCATGCCAAAAGTCCGTACATGAGGATGTAATTCTGCTCCTTTGAAGTCATAACCTGCACAAATGTGGAGCCACCCTTCTTACACTGAAAAATTCTGCAGTAAAATATCATAATTACCGTTCCCTTTAGCATTACCGATCTTTCTGGTACTAATCCAAAACCTAATCATTCAAAAAATACTATTCCAAGAAGAATCAGAAGTCGCATTAAATTAGATAAGTACAATGGTGAGGATAATTTATATGCTCCATTTGAAGCGCCAAAATTCCAATTAGATGTTTCAAATTTTCTTCGAAATCAGGTAATGATGCAATGTGGTTCTTTGATTTGATCAGTGATGATATCTATTCACAATATAACTGAATTACATTCATGATCATCAATAGACAGTTCAGTTCTCGAAGTCACTTTTGTTTTTTAGTGTCCCATTCTTTTTTTAGATTTTCCAACTGGTCTTTACACTATGCATTAGGTTTTCAGTCTATAATTTAAACTATCCATGTTGAAGCAGCTTCAGGGAATTTGACACAAAATTTAATGTGTTATGTTTCTTTGTCATGCAATCCATTGGCATTACATTTCATTTCTCCAGTGCTTTTCGTAACTGATATCTGCAAAGAATCCGTCCACTAGAATTGTATTGCTCAACTCTCTACCAAATTGAGCTACAGTCAGTGCTGTAAGGAAAATCCTTTTAACGAAACTTGAAGAATGAAATCCATCCGACGTTCTACTACACGCAAAACAAGCCTACTTATATGTAATGATTTGCTTTGTATGTACCTATCGTTACTTATAACGTTGTAGAGTAAGGCCTCCGATTACGATTAAACCCAGAGACGTTCTGATTATTCATTAGCACTTTTTGCATATTAATCTTGATTCCTCTTTTGTATACTGAGCATATCTAATGTTTAGGAATTTACGGCTAACCCTCAGCAACGAGAAACCTCGAGCAAAGCTGTAACTGCCTGATCTAGGAAAGCTTTTTTGTAGCTGAAGGTTTTTAAATCGCCAATGAAAACTTATCGTCGGCATTTTCACGTTGTTTTTGAAGATAATTTCATCCAAAAAGCGATAGGAGTTAAAATGAATTATCTCTCTTACGGATGGACTTATGAAAATTACTTAAAAAAGAGCTATGTATCTTCTCACTCCAGTTTAAACTATTAACTTTGAACTTCGTCTCGGTAATTCTTTTCTGCATCCCTCTCGATGATATTCGCATACTTTTTGCGTCACGTAAATCGAAATTATTTGACTTGGAAGCTTTTCATCTCGAGGTCACTCATAATTTTCCGACATGCGTCCCATTCTTGCAAAGAATTGTCGTACCCAATGATGGTGTCTCTCTTTTTGAATTGTGAAAAGAAGGAGGGGGGAAAAAGCACGTTGAAGGGCCCTGAGACAATCCCCGGCTTAAAATACCGAACGGAGAGAGAGCCACAAATGACAACAACTTACCATTCAACATGTTCAGGAGAAGTGGAACGGTGCACGGTGGTCCACAAGCTGTGCTGCTCTCCCAATCAATCGTCTGGATCGCCTGAGGGGTTTAGTCCCTGAGAGATGTCCACGTTTCGGTATCATACCTATACATCTCCCGCGCTGTCTTTTTTCTTTATTTTCCTTCCCCGCGCTTCCCTTGGAGCCTTCTCCACAGGTCTTCAGATATCCTGCCATCCCTCCGGACCGCAACATATATATTTTTCGCGTATCAACCACCCGTCCTCATGACTCCACACTCGGCTTCCTCAATGGATTTCCTCTTCTCCGCGCTTTTTTTTCCAAACTCCGCTCCGTGTCCCTGCGGCCTCGAAAAAAACTGTTCCCCCGCACACAACAAGCAACAATATCTGCCGCTGTTTTTGTGCCCTCTTTTGCATTGTTACGTAGCAGGAGCCCGAGTGAGTTCGGACTTGCCGGCGAGAAGGAGGTGCACTCACCCTACCAATATCCACCCGGCCCTACTCCACGCACTGCACTGCACGCTAGCTTTTCATCTTTTCCCCGGGAGAGAGAGAGAGAGATAGGAACCTCCCCCGGACTTATAAAAAAAAACTGCATAAAAACCATCCCCCTCCTCCCACCTACCCTTTTCTAACCTCTACCCCATTCCAGCTTCCTCTTGGGTTCCCCAATACCTGCGTCGTTAAGCGATGGATAAACGTTTTAAGCGCGAGTATTCATATCGCCGGTATGTGGATGCCGGAGATAGTGAGCCACATTGTTCTCATTTCCTTCCGTCTTTATTGGAAAGAATTTTGTTCATTTTGGCGGCTCTCCTTTTCCTATTTTGTCGGCTGGAAGAATCGCTGATGGAAAGTTGGATGCAGACTCAGACAATGCGAGGAAGACCGCATCTTTCCCGCTCAATACGAAGATATTAATGCGAAAAAATAAACGGCGTGGTCGGGCTATCGTATTTGGAACGATGCCGCCAATATTACTTTTCCTGGCGAAAAACTCGCGATGACAGACATAGCTATGACGAAAATGCAGCTTACCCTAAGGATTACCTTTACCGTTGGAACGATTAGTCGTTTTTCAATTGATGTTTACGTCATAAAAATCTTTACGAAAATTTTCGATCATGTTCCAAATTTCCGTTACCGACATGTTTCATGCTTCATTCCAGGGTAAGGGTTATCATGTTAAGCTGTAATGTCTCTTAAACTTTCGTTAGGTTATGATGCTGGTGCATGAAATAAACTCAAGAAAACAAACATAGCTAGGACTAAAACGCACCTTACGCTAAGGAATACTTTAACGTTGGAAGGAGTCGTCGTTTTTCGTTTGCATATGTTTGCGTCATGAAATTCTTTACGAATAGTTTTGATCTTATTCAAAATTTTCGATACAGTCATATATTCATTGTTAATTATTTCATGCTTCATTCTTGAGTTAGGGTTGTCACTTTAAACCTGAAAAGTGTGTCTCGAAATTTCATTAGGGAAAGATGGTGGTGCTAAGTAACCCGCATGTTAGGTTCTTAAGCATGAAATAGATAGTTAATATTGTCTTTCCCATAAATCATTGACATAGAATAGAATATTCCGTTTCAAACTGCTTTGTGAAAAAATATGTTATCATCATCAAACCATTTTGCTCCAATTATCCTTCGTATGTCAATTATTGTATAAACCTCCAATGATTGTAAAGAATAATATGACATTTTTATAGCATCGTTACGTATCTTTTCTTGGACACGAAACTAATAACAAATCATTAAATACAGTCGTAACAGATAAGATAAGCTTACTCTATTAAGACTCATTTATGAAACATGCTCAATCATTTAAGAGAAATTTAATCTATTTACTGATGTTACAAGTTAGCATTAGATTTTAGAGCTGTACAGATATGATGTAGAGTTAGATTTGCTTGTTTTATAGGTCCTGCTTTTAAATATGATAAGAAAAAATCATTTGGCTTAAACGGGATTCGGACCTGGGTCTTCTGGTTTCAGGTAAGGTATACTGTAAGTATAGTAATCCTGACCGGTAATCGGGAGATCCGGGTTCGAAACCCGCCTAAGCCAAAAAACATTATGGCGGATTTCATCCATGGTGTATATATAACTTTCCATCTGTGCGCATGACTGCGTGCAAAGTCATTAGTTCCCTTCACAGTTCTTTGGAATAGTACTGCTTTCTTGTAATTTGTTGATTTACCCTATTTAAGAACACAGGCGTAAAATTTTTATTCTTTGTTAGAGCTAAAAAATATGCAAACTGGTGCCAGGATAGATTTTTCTTGATATGTCATTCTAGTTTTCGCATCTGAAATTGCTACGCATACAAGAGTTTATGGATGAACAAACGAAGAAAGATTCTCCACCCCTTTAGTTGAAGTTCTATTGACACTGGAAGTGCTCATTTTTCAGACATTTCTTTTCGTCACCGCCAACAGCACCGAAGGCTTCTAATCACAACGATGCCACGGAATGCGACGATATCCCTGTCCGCCCCTGAATACTCCCCCACCACATTACACTCTACTGTATGTCCCTACAGTCGCCCTTCAGACCCTTAACCACACACGATACAGTCTCATCCCGTATTCTCTCTCTTTAGCTCCAGGAAGAACATCACCCAAAGGTTTCTAAGTGCGGGATAATGATATCCGCACAAGTGATGTTCGCAGTTTCATCATTTGCCCCCTCGTATTTTTATTTTTCGTTCCTTTTTCTTCTCTTTCTATCAGCGATTTGGAAGAACTCTGATCGTGATCTATGTTGAAGAAGGAAAGAGGATGAAAAAATGTTCTTTTTTCCCAAAAAATGAACACGAACGAAAGGTATAGAGTAGGGAAGCATAAGTTCGATATCTGTCGCGCGAGATGTTTTCTGTTTTCGCTTCATGCCTGCTCTTTTACAGGTTTTGGTTGGTAGGTTGGATGTGAAAATAAGATTTTAAAAAACTTTTGGTAGGCAAAACGTTCTCCCGAATAGGGGTTGTGTTCGTTTATGTGATGCAAACGTATAATATTCGAATAAGGACGAGTTCAGAGATGAGAACTGCTTGTTTGTTTGCAAGTATGGGTAGGTTTATAGTTAGCATAATGAGACTCAAAACCGGAGGTTCGATTATTCATTGCTTTCCTTCATATCAATACGTCAAGTCATATTTCAGCGTAGCTTTACGGTGCCTTGTTTGATTTTTCGAGACTAGATTATCAAATTTGATGTAATTACAGTTTTAATATCAATCACTGAAGGTAATATTGCCCCTGAAATAGTCCATTTACGCTTACATGTTTGCACTTAAGAGAGAGCATCTTGTGTTTTTATCTCCTTCAAATTTTAGAACTGACACTCATTAATATGTCTTTTATTCAATTATGCATCCGAATCCTTCAGCTATTACTGATTTTTTTACAAATGCCGAAAAAATTTAGAAATATCATTTTTTTGATCAAGGAAATCAATAAAAAGTATTAAATTAGCAATTTTAAAAGCCACTAGCACTCTTTACCTTTATTGAATAAATAGCAGCTATGAAAGTCTCTTTAATTTTGTCTAAATCAATATTTCTATGACATAAATGGCAGAAATATAATGTCTGAAATGTTTAATGTCAATCTTTTCTTATTATTGCACAATTAATTAGCAGTGCGAAACAAATATGATTTGAATATCGAGAAGTATAATCTATATGAAATAAAAGTAATTTTCAGTGATAACTTTTAAAAATGGAGGATTCTTTGCAGCGTTTTTCCCCATAAGTATCTCAGGTATGCATATTGTTTGGTTGATGGAAAACTCCATTTTTCCATTCCAGAAATAGTAAATTTTATGCTCCTTAGAACGATGTATTTTTCTCAAAAATCTCAATTCTGGGCTTAGGAATCTCAGTCGTTGAGTTCAAAAGGTATTTAATTCATGCTACAGTAAATACAGATAGCATGAATCACGATATCAGTTTGGATATGAGCGCCAAGGAAACGTACACCAACTTAATTGTTACCTTCACCGTAACTTCCCGGCAAAGGCATAAGATCAGGTTCTTTCTCCTGTATTTGCTTAAGCATGCTCTCATACATGTATTAGCGCAAAAATATGCTAGTAACCCCGCTAGCACAGGTATGTGGATTACAGAACGTAACAAGTTAATATCAGTTCGACGTTCTTAAAATAATTATAGCGGCATCGACTAAAGTCAAGTAATGTACTCGGGCTACCTATTATTTATACAAAAGAGTGACAAGAAAAAATTAAACAAAATAAAACACAATTATGAATAAAATATGAGTGCAATTTTGCACCTCAGTAGAAATCAAACGTCAAAAATGATTTTATAAGGTATTTACAGTGGTCAAATTGACTAGTTTCAACGTTGCTTCGAATTTTTGCATGTTGAACTATTGACCACACACCTTGACTTAATATTTACAATCTAAGTGGAAAATCCTAAATAAAGGTGTTTATTTATAAACAAAATATATATAAAACGTATGTAAAATCTGGGAAACTAAATATATAAGCGTAATTTAGGCGAAGTCGGTGTAGTGGTTTACAATACATATTTTTTCATTTTTGTGGATCAGGATGGATGTAGAGGCCTATGAATACTTTTTTTGTGGATTAAACCCAGCATCGTGGATATGACCTCACCTTTTCTGAGGCTACTGCTAACCTATGGATGAGAATCATTCAGTTCAAGGGTGGAATGGATGGGAAATTGTGAATGTTAGCTATTTCCGCTGACCTAAGGGGTTGCGGTTTTGGACGCAGTCTACCGATAGCGTGCTGAATAGAGTTGGGAGCAACATATTTCCGAATGCTAACACAAAAGCATTCGAGTCTATGGGGTTGTGGAGGAATACAATGACAATGGGGTGGTAACGTTATAGGGGGTGGTTAAATGGTCGAAGTGAGGGTTGAGGCCCCGAATAGGTAGGGGAGGGTATACGCAGGGGTTCACATACAACCCAGTAGTCTCTATACACACCCTAGGGGCAATTCAACCCCTTCATTTATTCAAATAATACTCCCCTTCTATCTAAAAACTATCCTCTTGAATGAACTCGATGAGTTTCTGGTCGGACTTACGAATATGCTTTTCCAAAAATGTTGCACTATTTTTTCACGGTCGGATACGCATTGAATCTTTCGCAGTAGCTGAAAGAGGTTTATTTTTTTATGATTATACCAAACGAAAACATTATCGGCGATGATAGTCTCACCTTTTACTTGCCAAGATTCAGCATAATATTCGAAATAAACTTGGAAGCATTCAGAGGCGGATCCAGGATTTTTTTCTTGGGGACAAGAGTCTGAAAGGTCTTCTAATATTTTAGACTAAAAATAAAATACAGCAAGAACTGTAAAAATTATTCTCTTTATTTTGATACCAAAGTTAATAATATTGAATTAAACCATTGAGGCTCCGTAATCCACAAAATAGAACAAACTTAACCATGTTAAAAATCTTTTCCATTTTGAAAGCGTCTGGGGGGCACGTTCCCCATACCCCTCCACCCCCCTCGAATCTGCCTATGGAAGCATTTTTTATGAATCAAGTCTTTAAGACCAAATGTTTTCTCAAACATCGACCTTGAAAAAATTTTACAAACGTATTAAAGCTTATAGTCTTTTACATAATATTGGACGAAGTATGATCGAATATTTTCTAAAACATTTTCTACTTTTATCTTACAAATCCAAAATTAAAACTTTTGTTTTATGCGGTGGAATAATTTCATTAAATAATTTGTAAAGGGTAGAGCAATTTTCCTCCTTCGTAATGGCCAATTGTAAAATTTCTAGCTTTGATCTGTCAGCCATATCGATGTCGGAGATGATATAATACAAACTATCCGAATTAATAGTCAATAAACTATTTCGACGTGGAGAATAGAGATTTCATTTTACAGTCATAGATATCAATTGCAGATGTATTTAGTGCATCGACTCTCTTGAGGATTAAGAGCACAGCGTGTGGGTGTATCGCCTTTGCAGAAAATATTTTTTATCAAATTCCTATTATGAAAATATTTATTGCCTGAGGAATATTAAAATACTAAATGCATATGGTAAATTTAAGGCTTTCCTCCTAAAAACTCCCCACTTTTTAATAGCAACCACAAAGACACTCGTAGGCATTATTGAATACTTTACTAATGTAAAATTTCAAGGAGGAAAAGTACATTTTCAAAGTAATGCCCTACAAGCTTCCCCGAATAAAGCGTGATGGAGGTTGTTGGGACTCCAGAAAAAAAATCGAAAAGATTCCATGCATGTTTTGTCTCTGTCGTCTTCATTAGCTGTAGATTGAAATAATTCCTGTACAATTCAAAGCGAGTCATTTTTCACCTAAATTGGACTGTTTTATCTTTGCGTATAAGGTACATAATGCTTAAGTTCAGAACTGTGACGCCATGACATTCTTTTGAGGAGAAACAATTCATTGATGAAAGGGCTAAGGAGGTTCAAGGCAGATAGGTGTATGAGCAAAAATGAACTTCGCAAGACCAATACGAAGAAGGAAGGAGTATCTGGGAATTGGTGACCCGCTCGTCAGGAGCGCGTGACGCCATCAACTTACCACTGAAAGGGTTAAGGATATCTATTTTTCTTCGCGAATTGCTCTTAAAGTAGGCGATAGATCTATAAAAGGAAGAATACCGTTCTCTTAAATTATCCAACTATCACTATCGATAATATTTTAAAACATTTAGCGATGAATGATTGCATTTCATCAGCATGTCAATATTCAAAACTGAATATTCTCCTCTGTATCTCTACGTCGAGATATTGTGTAAATGGAATGGGAAAAGAGAAGGTGAAATATAAAAACGTAGACGCATTGTCTCTTTTTTATCTCCAAGCCAACATGACGTACCTTTTTTCGGAGTTTAATTCCTTTCTTCTCTCCCCTATATCCTCCCTATATCCATTTCCCCTCCGTGTCTATTGCCTCGGGTGTTCATTTGTTGTAGGCAGCGTGACTCTCTCCATTGTCTCATTCCTTTAGTATTTCTTTTAGAGCAGCTAGAGGTGGACTTTCAGCACTGCTACCTTTCTCGCGCTTACAAATATCTTGATTTCCTTCTTGTAAATGTTTATTACAAATTTCTGAAACTTTTCATCAACATTACGTTCAGTGATCTATTTTCTTGGAATATGATCAAGGTTTGGCAAACTTGTTTAATAATAATGTATCTATCGCTATTATTTCAATGCAAAATACGGGAGATTTTACTTTCATTTTTGAGTTTTATTATTTGTATTTCGAGAATTTAAGTGATATTACGCGAGTAGATGTCCTCAGTCACCTCAGGCAGCTGCCAGTCAGGTAGTCATATCTGATGTTTCGAGTCAGCGAGAGATTATTTGTTTCATAGTTCCTATATTACGTTCATTCCTGTACCGAGTGATCTTTATGTTGAACCTAGAAAATATCACACAGCCGAAGCAATAGTCATATAAAATATCAATGTATATTTTTTAATTAAACTAAAAATGCTCACGATTTGAATACATAAAGTCTAAGTTGTTGATTTCTACCGATAATAGTTAGCCATCCCGTGAATGAATTACAGTCGTGTAAGGGTGGGCGGTGGGCGAATTTTCATTTCTTTTGTGGACTTTAATTTCATTTTTTAACTTTAATATTAACGTCTATTATTAAGCTATGGCATCAGTAGATAGTGTATGTGCGCCGTTAGTCACAAATATATTTTTTTTGCAAATATACGCTTTCCCCAAGGCAGACTTTTCACCCTAACGTCTCAATCGAGAATCATTTACCAGTTAAAAATGCATTCCATTCTATATTCAAAGAAATGTCTTTAGTACAGGCATTGTAAGCGCATCATCAGTTCATCTCAAACAGCAATTTTCTGTTTCAGTAGAAGGAAAAAGGTACTTGCCGATGAGGGTTATATGCGGCAAAGAACATGGCCTTTTCATTGCGTGAGAAAGCAATCGTTGATACATCTGGCCCGATTATACGCACGGATTTTCACACAAAAAAGATATGTCCATGCGTGCTTACTTGCCTCAAAATTCAATACGGATATTCCCACGCGTCTCATTTCATTAGGTCACCGCTCAAAAGGGCAAAAATTGCTAAATAACTGGACAGCGATTAAGCGAATTTGGGTGCGTAATACCATAAGTATTTAATCGGAATGAATTTCTCGAAATCCACTTGCAAATCAAGGTGATCGTTGACTTCCTCAGGCCATTGAAGGCTTGTATTGAAGGTGTGGTGTATCAAATAGACGTTTAAGTCATAGAGTAAATTTTAGTGATGCAGAATTTGAGTTATTTTCGGTGTATATTTTGAAGGAATAATTTTCGTTTTTTTTTTTCAAACCACACCGACTGGGGAACCCGAGAATTATTCCTTCAATATTTTAGTGAGTTGGAAAGAGTCCTGTATTTTCCTTTTTCCTATCTATCACCTTCTTCTCGAGCTGTTCGCGACGAAAAATCGATGGCTTTATCTTTTCGGAGATAAGCTGGTGACGCCAGGAACTCAAGCCGAGATTGTAGCTGCTTCTCCTGGACCTTAAGTTTGGGCCATATGTTACTCCGTGTCGTTTACGCTCCTGTGAGCAATTCATTCCCTGGTTGAAAATTTCTCCTTAAATGGGTAAATGAACCTGATCTTTAACGGTACTACCTACTCTTATTAAGTGAGCTTTACCTATCGAATTTTAGTGCTATGAACGTGGGAGAGAATGGCGAAATAGGTAAGGTTTTTCTCAGTCACAACGTGATGAGTCACAGCCAGTTATAGCCAGATGATGATACGCCGTATCGAGACCGGTCGCAAATATATATTTTATTTTTTGGAACAGCAAAGTCTCTTTTTCTTACCCTTTGTGCATCAGTCACAACTTATCGCTCCCTCCCTTCTATAGGATTCTTTTGATGAATAAAGACTTCAAGTTTTAAGGCCGTTTCACACGGGGCACGAAACTTCGCAGGTAAGAACTGCAATAATGCCTATTTACGGCAAGGAATTGCGAAAATGCACGAATAGAATTAAAATAGGGGCTACTTTGCCATCTCACGTCCACGCATAGGGTTAGATGGAAGATTGGATTGTGTAGTCCTAATCTCGCCAACTAAAAAACGAATTGTTATCATTATTATATTATCGCATACGTTTCTTGCAGTTCACCACTTTACACAACGCAATTTTAACTTCACTTCAGTACACATGTTATCTTGGGCAAGTGCGTGTCTAGTGTAAAACGGCCCTTTGGAAAATGACCCCAATAAGAAATTCACAAACGCCCAAATATTATTTGGAAATCGACTATATGCACCAATGATGCTTGAAGCTGCATATTGGGTTTTGAAAACGAGAACCTCACGTCTATTCGAGACTTATGACGAGAGATCACGGAAGAATAATGCGTTCAGAGAGCTGACCACGATGCATTCACGCACGTGTGAGTCTCGCCCAAAGGATTTGGATCGGTAGGAGGAAAGAGGAAGGGTCACAGGGACCTTCTCTAACCTTTTCCCGTTGGCCAAAATTTTGCTCACCCCTCTCTGCACCCTCAAGGGCAAAAGGAAGGTTTCGCATGTGGCCACTTTTCATTCTGACTGGGCGCATGAAACATAAATTTATGGCTGCGCATCTCCGGTTATTCCGGAATACTCCTTCCTCCTATTGTTAATTTTTTTTCGCATGCTAATCGGGTGCAGTGCTGTACCGGGGTTTGGGTGGCCAAAGCATCAAAAGCCATTGAGGCCGGACCCAGGAAACTTTTCCCTGGTCACTTTTGCACTCCCATTATTTTCAAGTCAATCTTCCCCTCGGGCTAGATTTTTTCGTAGCATTTAAATCACCATTCGTGACTACTTCCGGATCAGTCTCAACCACAGCCGTAGCATGCCTATTAATCCGTATCCCTTAAGTCCATATCCTCGTGCGTAGGCATTATTCCCCGGTAGCGCTGCCCCTTCATAGATCCTTTATGGTTCGGGGGAAAAAGGAATTCGCATATCCATCCGTTCGGCAAAATACATATGAGCTGTGGCGCCGACTCCATGGGGCCTCAGGGGGCACGATCCCCCCCAAAAATTCGTTATGTGGGGAGGAAAAGAAGTGTCGGGCTTGTTGATGTGCTGAGTTATCGCGAGTCTAGTTTTCCGGGTTCTAATGTTGATCATACGACTTCTAAAATGCTTAAAAAAATTTAAAACTCACTATTTATAAAATTTCCCGGGGAAAGACACCATTATGCCCCCCCCCCCCAATATTTTATAGTCGGCAGCCCTGCATAGGAGCAGAACAGTGCTCTCACTTGGAAATCCGGAGGGAGAAGGAAAACAAAAAAAATCAGGGAGCTGCTACGGAGAATGCCACGGCACAACTATTTGGCTATGTGAAGCGCTGTAGATTTTTAAAGATAATTTCTGATGCCAGGATTTTACCGTGCGTAATGCCATTGAATTGCCATGCTTCGTCTATTTGGTTGGATGACAAGCTGTGGTTCTCTTACTGTCTCCACTTAAGAGAATATTATTAGGTTGGAACACCTAACTTTAGGTTAAAAAAATGATTGCAGAGTGAACTAGGTTGCATCTCGGAGTAAATATAAACAGGAGCACTCGAGGTTCGCAACGCAGTAGGAAAAACAAAGCCAGCATTTAATTCCCAACTTCAGTATAATAATGGGAAATGGAAGCAATTTAGCATGGAAAATACTTATCGTTGAATCTTTTTTTCAAATACCTTAAAATTCTTTCTTTTCTTCGTCGTTATTTAATGGAAATGAAATTCGCAATCGCAACATCACGAGAAAACTAACGCAATGATCATAGCCAGCCATTCAGTGTCGTCACGTGATCTCAGATTTTGCCATTTCAATATTTATCCCAACCGCATTAGCTGAAAATCGCTCTGGTATTTTTCAATAAATGGAATCTCTTAACAGTTGGGAATATGAGCATGGAATCAAGGAAGTTATTATTTCATACGGACTTTAATTTGGAACATTCTTCTTTATGGTAACGAAGCATGGATGGATGGTATTAGCAGTGGATGGATCAAGGTTGGGAGCTTTCGAAATGTAGCGTTATAGAAGAGTGATGAAGATCAAATGTACAAGGAAGGACCCAAAAATAACCGGACACAATAAAAAAATCAAAATTCAATTTTTGTCTTACAAACGTTAGTCACCTTCGAAGTACCACTTACATTATACATTGTTTGGAGCGTTTTTTCCCCTACGCGAAACACCTTTGGTTCTCGTCGTTTCCGATGCCTTGCAGGACCGCCTTCGATTTTCTTTTTACCTCAGTAATATGACCAAAACATTTCCATTTCATCACTATTTCCATCCGGTTGAACAAAAGAAAATCAAAAGGTGCGAGATCTGGTGAGTAGGGTGGGTGAGGAAGCGGTATCATGCAATTTTTTTACCAAACACTCAAGTCGCGGAAAACTGCATTACGTGCAGGAGGCAACAAGCGGTGGATGAATTTTGCCGCGATTCGTCTAAATTGCAAATCTTCAGCTACATTTCGCGGTAATGAAGTCCACGAATAACCAAATTGTTCATCGAGTACGTCAATAGTACGCCTCATATCCTCGTACGCAAGGGTAAGAGTTTTTTTTTACATATTTTGATCAGTTCTGGATTTGGAAGGCGGGTCTGGGAGTTGAATGTATTTGATCTACATGCTGCCACGTTTAAATTGCGAATACCAATCGTGCACTCGAGTAATTTTTAAAGCGTGTTTTTTATAAGCTGTAGACGACATACTAACCTTGTCCGCCTCAATTTTACTTATCAGAGAGAAAAATTTCAACACTACATGATGTTCTCGAATGTCAGCCATTTCAAAAATCGTGGAGGTCAAAAAACTCTTCGAATGTAAACTGTCACTGTGGCTCGCTGCAACCGTTTATACCCACGCCGTTTCGCGTACTGACTCATACATGACAGGGTTCCCACTCAACCGTGAAAACCTTAAACCCGTGAATAAGCCGTGAATTTCGTCTACCGTGAAAAAACCTGGAAAAAGCCGTGAATTTCGTCGTAAAACCTTAAAAATCTCTCAATCTTGATTTTGCAATCGTAGAACAACGACTGACAGACTAAAATAAAAATGGATATTTTGATCATATTTCTAGGTCAGTCACGCGCAGACATGGCCACGGATTCATCTGCACACGGATATACGAAGCGCAATTATTTGTCCGTTTGCCATGATGACACATTGACCTTAAGCCCGTACCAAATCCGGAAGACTGGTAACCAAAGTGTTCATGAACACTTGCAAACATTCAGACTCTTCTTAACTTCCCTGGAACCCTGGTCCCTCTATTTCCCCACTCACAACCTTTCGCCGGAGGTGAATTTTGCGAGCGATACTTATGTGACCTCAGAAGAGATAGCACTTTGATTGCTCCGTTTGCATTCACGGTGTCTGTTGCGTTTGTTAAATTTTTAGTTCACCTGCGGCCGATGATTGTTACGTGCTCAGTATTTCTGCCTAAAATGATTTTTATACAAACCGTGAATTTGAAGTCATTTAGACCGTGAAAACCTGGAAAAAACCGTGAATTTTATAATTTAGATGGAGTGGGAACCCTGAATGATGAAATTAGACCCATGTAACGGGAGAAGCCCAAAATATAAGAGTTACGTGCTTAGCGATTTCCGTCGGGTTATTTTTGGGTCTCCCCTCGGAAAGTTGGTGTGAGTAATGTGTAAGATCTAAAAAGAGGAGGATAGAAGAATTTTGAAAATCTTACGAAGAAGATGGGACAATTTAATCGGCTAAATCATGAGACACGATGGTCTAATTTAAATTATATCTGAAGTACAGGTGGAAGTTACAACGGCAGAAGAAGGAATCGTATGAAAAATTTAGGACCGGCGGTGAATGACGTAAAATAAAAGTATTAATTGAGTTTTAAAAGGTTAGCTGGAAGGAGAAATTGATGAAGCACTGCATTAAAATAGCCTTCGAATTGCTAACTGACAATTATGATGTACTTACCCTGTGGGTTGCATTCGTCATAAAATGGAAGTGATTAAAACGGATAATTTCTCCATGGTCGTGATTTTTTGGTGGGCTGAACCGGGATGCAGGAATCTGGAACGGTGTCATTATATGACCAAAAAACTCATACGCACATACATCTCGCATGTATGCTTCAAATAGCAATATTTTCTGTGTAGGAGCCAAGTGCACACAGCTGTGCAGGTTTCCGAGGACCTTTCTCCCGGCATTGACCTTCACTCACACTTGAACCGGACAAAAAAGGGGATATTTGTTATAAAAGATTCGCAAAAGATACTATTACCAATGAAGAGATTGATATAATTATCAGAAAACCTACGTCATACAATAAAATTTCGTAGTACCACCCAAATGTAGGCTAAACTCGATCATTATGTAGGCGAATCGGTTTTTTCGGCTATTCACGAAAAGCTTTTTCTCGAGTTCCTTACTTTGACCATTCTTCCAAGACTAATACCCTTTTGCCCAACCGTCCACTTACCTTGAAAAAATGGTAAGGCGCATGGAAATTATTATTCTCTGGGTGGTGTTTGCGTGCATTCAGCGGAGAGATTAATAGATGCCCTCTCATTGCCCAGCTTCACCTTCGGCGTGGGAATGATCATAAATCCGAGACGTGAACTCGTTATATATTCCGGATATTTTTGTGCACCAGGGTCTCTCTGCACGTATTTTCTTCCCTCTCCCCATTTTTCCTTTGTGGAGCTCTGGACCATTCGCCATCTCAGCACCTAATGGCATTGTCCATCAAAGTACGACGAAACAATGGACGCCATAAGAGCTCTGGATGCTTCCTCCCCCCTCTTTCGCGTGCTAGGGGGTGGACGTCGGTGACTGCCCGGGGTCCGGTGTGACTGTGGGGGTGGTTATGCCCCCTGGTGGCTGCAGTGGGCAGTCCAGGGGTGGGCGAGGGTTGGAGTGCGCTTAATTAGATTCCCGAGATGCCTCAGTACGCGGAGACTTTGATGGAATAGGTACCGTGCCTCCGAGTCGGGGTGGATTTCTCCTCGGGAGTCTGCATTTCGCACGGCGTTGTCTCTTACGTAAAAATAAACCTCTTCTGTTTGCGGAGAAAATATGAGGCCAACACTTAAGTCCATAATTGGGTAGTACTCTGATAAATATACCATCTCTGAAGTAAATCTTGGGCATGAAATCGCTGATTTATTTTATACAGAATTTAAAAAATGAAATTAAAGCAAATACCCTGGATTATTTATCTATAAAACATTAGAATAACATTAAAGTAATTCCTTAGTCTTCTAATAGATAAGAATAACCTCGCATTAGTACACTATGGTAAATACGAAGTGGCTTTGGTGTTAGAAAAAGAATTCAATGCATAAAAAGTGTTTATGTCTCGTTCTTTATCGTGAAAAGACACAAACATCTTGAAATAATTTATATGCATGTATTTTAATTACGTTTAGTCCTTGGCAGTGTTATCATAGGCATAACTCGTTGTTTGGAGAGTCTTGCTAAGATTTCCATGCCGTAGAGGAATATTCTTTTCTTATCACAATATCGATGAACTTCGTAGTTACGTGGCCCACCCCCACCGCGACCTCCCCGTGATGCTGATTTTCCAATTATATCGGTAGCATTGTTTTCATTTTATTGGTGTTTTTGATTTCATGTGGCATTATCAATTCCATTCTTCTTCATAACTCGTTAGGCTCATGGCGCGAGCGATTTATCATAAATTACCTCTTGCCTCTTATCAATTGTTTTGACCCGACGCGACGTTTCGTAGTCACTTTTATATCAGGGAATGGAATTTAAAATATTATTTTGATAAACACAAATGATCATAGTTAAAAAATGTATCATAATTCATCCGTCTATTAATAGTTCTGAGGATCAAAATATTGCTTCAATTTTTTTATAAGTGAAAAAAATCATATTATAGAATTTTGTTCGTAATTAGTCGATCGATGTTTTTGCTTGAAATTTAAAAATGTAAACAAATTCGTTCACTGCATCACCATGAAGAATTATAACCTTTGGATTCATTGTTTAGGATTATTATTGGTGCATAGATTCCAAGGACGTCATTATCTTTGCTTGACAATGCTGTTTTAAAATATCTGACTAGCATACTTTCCTTGGCTGAAAATGAAGGCTAAAAATTTGGTAAAGCTGAATAAAATACCAAGAAAAAAACAGGAATTTGATGAGTCCTAAATATATAACCAATTAATGATGAATAGAGTAACATTTTTATCCTCGGGTACACTTTTTTTCAGACAGAAGTGTTGTAACGACTCTCTGACAAATGTTTATATCAAATTATTAGTTAGGTATTCATTGTAAATTAGTATTTGTATATTTTTACAATTGCTGTTTACATTTAGGACTTAGGAAACCGAGATTATTATGTAACTCTAATGATCCTATCGGCAAAAATGAACGCTGAATATATTTTCATTGCTTTTTTTTCGGACATAGGGTAAAATAATTTATAAGCATTATTAATAAGATTGATAAGAATTTATTAATTGCATGAGAAATTTCTTCGCAAAATACTATTTAGCTGTAATAGCTACACCCTGTGACTGTTGTTGACTAAAGTTGTGGGGTTCTTTGAGATATTATTTTAAGATACCAAAGCTTCTTCTTGTTCACTTCAACGTTCATTTAAAATTTAGCGGTAGCCACCTCTGGACCACTTCGTAAGAACTCGCCCAGAAGCGTTACGGTGCTGTAGTTAGATGTTCGGTGCGTGATAAGGTGGACTTCTGAGTTAACTGAAAGCTAGTGGCTATCACCCGAGACTCGCGATAAGGCATCGCCATCGTGAGACATCTGAAGGAGCAGGTCGTTGAGAGGGGCGGGTTAATGGAATCGCACCACAGAGCTCATAACGAAGACCTCGCCGGCGTCTTAACTCCCGTTCGGACTCCGATACATTTCTGAGATAGTATCTTTTCCATTCTTGTGAACAAGCCTGCTTGACTATCCGAGGAGTCGACGGTATAAACATCGCACCCTCAAGATCTGATTAGCTGAGATCTAATCTTGAGACTTTCACGTTTATGCATTTAATGCTATCGTAAAGAATATTCGCAAAAAAATAGGCATTAAATATGGAGTATGATCATGTCATACGCATCGAAATGGCGATAGAAATATATGAAATACTGATACCAATATTTAATATTTACCAGGAGATGGAGAAATGACTGATACTGATTAGATTCAAAAGGAGATAAATTACCAGCGGTGTGATATGATTGGTTTGGAAGCCATGGGGTACAAGTGATTTCTTTTTTCTATAACCTGTTAGGTGTAGAAATTAGTTATAGAAAATAGACGAGATAAGTTAGATATTTGTTATTGTGCATTTGATTTTCCACTCGATATCAGCACAGAACTGAGACTCACTCGTATCCCTTGGCAACCAATTTTTGTGTTTGTCTTCTAACAATTATATTTACATAACTCTGTTGAGAAAAAATCACTTGTACCCCTTGGTGTCTCAACCCTCATATACATGTGCAAAATAGTTATAAAGGAAAAAAGTAGATACGAGAAGATGAAGAGGAAAAACATCCCCAAAACTTTAATTAGAAAACCAAATATCTCTATGTCGTTTCTACCATAGCCACGTCATTTCCTTATTTCTTTATCGTCAACTAACATGAGGCATGATGCGCTGAGGAAAAAATCCTTGAGGGACAGGAGGCCTGGAAGAAAGGCGAATGAAAGGTCCAAAGGAATTATTTAGTTATTAGCGATAGAAAAGAGAATAACTATGGTAACAATGAGAACATTAATAGCGATTACTGACAGAGCAGCGGAGAGTGTAAAGATAAAGTATTTATGTATACCCTTGGCTGATGATTAATTCTCTTAGGGAATATAATCTGTTCCGTTGATGTTTAAGAGTTAACCACCGGTCGTGTGCTTCACTTTGGGAACATCAATACTTCCATTGGTAATCGAGTATTTTAACAGTCTACATGGAAAAATATCACAGTAAAACTTCGAAACCGAATAAAAACCGCTGCAGAAATAATCAATCCAACCAATCTTGCTATTGTTGACTTAAGATGATGGAGACAACGAATGCTAATTCAGGATTCCCTTAATATAGCCATGAAAAGCCTAAAATACTACCAAAATCGCTCAATGGTGAAACGTTTTTCATTAAATTCTGAGAGAAGCTTGAAAAAACATGTGAGTTTTCATGTCAAAATTTTCATTCGCTTTTCATAGTGACTTCCCAAAACTTACCAAGTAAGATGTGAGCATATCCCTTCAACTTCTTTAATTTAAGGGCTCCGGTTTCGGACAAGGGATCGCATTAAACTCAGGATAGCCTCTTTGATGAGAGGCATTCTTGGAGCGTTGGGCGTAATATAGTGAGCAGCAGAGTAATTCGGAATCCTAGCCACAGCCATCGTCGCGTACGAGGATTAGATTAGAGGCGTAAGAGGTTTACACCTTTTTCTTTTAATGGCGAAGCATTCACGTCGATGGCCGCGAAAATTCCTCAGCATTCTCTTATCAATCAACGCCTTGCTCGGGCCATTTCTCCCTAACCGCCAATTCCCTCCGAAAACCCTCTGCCGACCGGTCCATTGTTAGGATCGAGCAACGCGGGGAGTTCTCCCAAGGGCTTAGACTAGCTTCCTTTGCGCTTCAAGGTGCGGAGGAGATGCTATCCAGATTCCCTGAGTGAGATTAGGAGGAAATGGTCCGTGTTCTCTTCTCCAAGGACGGTCTTCAATTTCTGGGCCCTCTCCCACTATGCGTAAGGTTAAAACTTAAGGTGATAACCTGGCCAGTTTAATTTGCATGATCTCGGAGATACAATGTTGGTCGGTGTTTTTTAAACCCATTTCTACTCATTTTAAGCAAGAGAGTTGTGGGAAAAAATATATCGCGGCTAAATGTATCTATCCACCAATTTCGATCTGCAGACAATCGTTTTATTTGTGTGGCATACTTTATTCATATTATTATTAGAAAAAATTCGAGATGAATGGTATTGAAAAGTTATGAATTTGATAGATCACATCATCAGGAATGTAAATTTTGGATAAGACCCGTAGTTTAACCAGCCGCGGCGTTTCTTATTCCTCTATTCGCTGGCCAAGTCATTACATTACATCCGAGCCAAGGGGACTGCACACAGGAGGCCCAATACCATCCTATTGAAGGCTGAAAATATAAGGTGGAAACACATTGAAATCGGCTTTCAAAAACGTCCGTGGCGCGGCGATGAGTGCAATGCGATCCACTTTTTTCTAATATGTTTCATTAAAACGTTCGTTATTGCGAAGAATAGCATGGAAAAGTAATGAATTTGATAGATCAAATCATCATGTACATAAATTTCGGATAAGACCATAGTTTTACCTAATTTCCCCGAGAAACTCAGATCAATTTGTCCGTCAGCGACGTGAGTGGAGGCTTTTCTAAACCCATCTAAATGCGCGGTGGGTGACAACATATTTAGAGGCCGATTTTAGGATCCTCTTTTGCAATATTCTTGTCCGAAGTTCATGTACTGGTAAACCTCACGCTGACCACCTAAATGGTGGTGCGATAGATAATTTAATATATTTGAATTGCTCTATTTAACCCTCGTATCCAAAATTCTCTGTATTTTTCTTCATGCCCTTCCCATGCTTTTATTGTGGACCCGGGCAAGATCAAACTATTCACTTGCATTTATACACTCTGGGGAACAACAAAAAATTATGCTCGTGGCTGGCAAGTTGCTTGCACTGCCTTCAACCCCTATGGTTTAATAGAGAAAGATGTTACGAAGTGTTTGAATTTTCTCTGTCAGATTTCCACCAAGGAATAGCATGCCTAAAGAAATATTAGGTATTATTTCGTATCTCGATTGTGTCAGAACAAAATTTATCGAGATACTTTTTTCCCTCTCCTTATAACGCATTTGACTAAAAGGTCAATATACTCTATAAAATATTTTCAAATGATAATATTTCTGACAGCCATTGCATCGTCACAGTGATCATTAAGATTTTGCGGCCGGTGCTTCACGGGTAGATTAATATGCAGCGAGGCACATGTGCTGTTTTACACGTTTCGACGTATTTCGACCACCACTCCCTGCTACATACATTTTGCTTTTCGGAAAAGGATAGCGAAATTCTTTAAGGTTATAATATTTTGGATATTATCTACCTGAGTAAAATTTCAAGTTATCGTAATAACTTTGTAGGTAAGGCTTCATTATGAACTTTTATCCACCTTAACGACGACAATATAGACCTTAACTGTCAAGAAATTATTTCTTCAATCGGGATTTGTTAATTTATTTCTGACCCTTTCCAGACGACTTCCAGATTCTATAGCCTTCCTGCAACTTTGAGGCAGAATTATAGGGCAGTGATTAAAAGGGTGAACATATCTTTCGTCAGGTCTTTTGCGTAATTTCCTATAATTTCGGGCTTCCAATAATTTTTGCTTCATGACTCGAGTTTGCATAAATTTTGATATGGATGATATTTTTTGAGTGCTTGATATGAGACTTATCGTTTGATTTAATTTTTGGAGAGGTCAACGATACTATGAAAACTTCTGGATGTTATATGAAGGAGGCATTGTCTTGTTGGAGCAAGCACTATGCGGGGAAAGGGATACTAAAAGCCTAGTTAGGGGGAATAATGTTTGGCTAGCGGAGAATGGGAAGGAAGTGGATGGGATTTATGATGGAATAAAATAAAATGTACAATTGGCATTATTGTGATTGGAAAAGATAAATTGAATTAAATACAGCCTGAGTAATTCGGAAAATGCTCCCAGTAAACCGAGAGAATGCTTAAGTTATGAACTGTACACTATTCCAGTGGAACTGCTTTTAGGGTCTTAAATGTCCCAACATCATGGGTTGAGTTTTTGGGGGGGAATGGGGAGCCTGTCCCCCCAACTTAAATGGTAATATGTCCGAAGAAAGTACGGAATCTGTAAATTCTACTACAATGAAAACAAAAATTTAAAAAGTTTTGTTTTCATGGTCCCAGAAGTTTAAATACAGTTGTGAAGTTTAAATACATTTATTTGATATTCCTTAAAATGTTGTTTTTGCTGTTTGTTTAATTTAAAAACTTCCAGGAACACTTAAGGGCTATGGAATACTATGGTTGTTCCATGGGTGTTCCATGGCCCCTTAAAACCCCGGAAGGATTGTTGGTATCTCAAACATAAAACACTAAAGTCCTCCTTTGCCCAACATATGCATTCACTTATGCCTTCCTTAGGAAACACTTAGCTGTTGAGCGGACGTTTACGATACGTTTCCGGACCCTCCTACACGCTTTGATGATTTTTACCTTTAAGTTGTGTCCCCAACCGTTACATCATGTGCTCCTCACTACCAATCTTCTCAAAACTTCCTGCTTTATTTTCACCCGCCACGTGGACGAAGCCGTTTGGAGTCTTACATATCAAAAAATGAAACACCTCACGGACTCCCTTAGGATTTCGGAGCTGCTCAAATAAAGGAGCAGATGTTTTCTCGCCAAGACGGCACGGGAGAGGGGGAGGATTTGGAGGGGAGGGCAGTGTCTTGAAGGAGTCTGGCTCGGACCTCTGTGTGCTGAAGTGGCAAAACCCCAGTTATGCTGCCTCACCCGTTACCCCATTAATATACCGCGTTTTAGGAGACCGTTAAATACTCATTCCCCTATTCGGTGGCGGCGGGGGAAAGTGATTGAAATAAATTCCTTGCCTGATAATCCAGGGATCGCGCGTTCGAATCTCGCTTGGGTGGTTTTTCTTCTATCAAGGGCATGGATGAAAGCGCGTATCCATCAACTTTACCGTAAAAAAATTCTAAATTTGGTTGATAAATATAGGTATAAAATTAAATAGATAACTATAAAATTGTCATTATTAATTTTTTTAATATTATTATCATAATCATCATTATTATTATAATTATTGTAACTGCCTCTTTATGTCCTTAACGTTATGTGCTTACATCGGCAAGGCCTCAACATCCTATCCATGTCAGTAGAAAAGATAGCAAATAGCTATGAGTTTAATTTCAAAACATCAATGATGCAATAGAAAAATGAACATCTGGACAGTCCTTTCACTCTCACGAGGCCAGAAATTTACTTCTGTTAATTGAGACCGAGTTAAAGAACCTGGAAAGCGTAAAGGTCTGCGTATTGGCCCGGAAGCCGAAAGGTCCGTGGTTCGATTACCTACTGGTCATAGGGAATAGTTTCTCAAATCAATTCATGTAAACTTTTACCACAGTTCACGCGGCAGGCTCGAAATATTACATTTTTTATCTCATCTTTCTTTGAACTCTTAAAGGAACAGTCTTTTGCTCTTTCCCTTTCATAAATGCCCGTCTTCAATATTATTATTGAAAATTGAAAATGTTACCGAAATTAAATTTCAACAATAGATTTAAATAAGGTCCTGGAGTTCTATTCCTTTATTCGTGTCAAATTGGAAGGAAATAAAATTTGACATCGAAATAAACAAGAAAACAAACGCTGTCGTTGGAATCAGTCAATCAGCGATTTTTTGAGGCACGGAAAGGTAGCAGGGGCAGGAATAAGATATATGTAATAAATTTTTGGATTTTTCTTCTCAATCTTTGCTGATTCCACAGATATCGATAATTGCTTAAATTTATATTTACTCTTGAGTTATCGCCGTCTTCCATGAATTTGAGCCAATTTTATTGTCATTCTTGTTCATATCAGCCAGCGTAATTTGACTTTGAAAAGTATATATTTGAAAAAAAAAATTGCGGATAGGAAAATTACTTCGTGACTGAGCCTTAAGAGGTTGTAAATTCACGAAGTAAACAAATAACTTCTCGTTGGTAAAATATATTTCTATCAAAAACGACATCTATCTAGGGTTCAGAAGAATTTTTAAGTTTAAAATTTTCCCAGCTGTTTTAGTCGGCTGTTGCGCAATTTTCATGCGACTAACAAGATTTGACGTAACCCAAAGGATATTTTTGTATGGAAATTATAAGTGCAGCTCACCATATTTCTTTTTACCATGAATCGTAAATTTTAAACGATTGCGTTATCAATGCGGAATATATATCTATGTGATCTAAAACTTTTTATTTTCGAACGCAATTTTCTGAAAATAACGCTCTGAAAGCCCATTTACGAGTTCCGTGTGTGGCCGTCAGCCGATGAGGTACAATAAGTGAAGCATGTTTTTAAACTTTAACGAAAATTACGCAAACCTTTTTGTCCAGATCAACGTACTTCATGTCTCTCTTCGGTTCCGTAAAACAGCCGGCCCATAGTCCGACTAAAAACGGATTCCTATGGACGGTCTCTTGGGGGGACATGGTTCGTCGATCGGGAGGTAAGGGTGGAGAGGGGAGCATCTGTCGCGTGCCAGCGTCCTTTCTTTATTCCGCACTTTTGCCGCGGCCGGTGGTGTCCCAGTTAAGAAATGACAAGTGGGCGCTATGCAACGGAAACAGCAAACCGCCTACCTCCTTGCCATCCTTGATGGACCGCGAGGGCGGAAGGCCAAACTTCTGAAGGCCTCTACCATTTATTTTTCCGAAGTTAAGTTAACTGAGTTAACATCATACATCCCTCGCTTCCGCAGAGAAGCGTATTTCAAAATTAAATTCCGATACATTGTTCCCTTACTTCTATGCTTCAATTTCCCGCTGTAAGTAGGTAGATCTCTCTTTTGGTGGAATTCTCTCTTCACCTGGGCTATTCTGCTCATTTCTTTCTTACTTCTCCCATCGCCAATTATACTGCTTCCCAAAAAACAGGATTCATCCAACTATATCAGCATTTTCCCTATGTCAATATTAGTCTAGGCTTCTTCTCTTCTGCTGCATACTGGTATCTTATTGTTAGTTTTCTGTGTGTTCATTTTCAGCTGATAACTACCCAATACCCTAGTCATATTAAACAGATTCAGATCAACATACTTCATTCTGTATCCGGCTCGGTGAAACAGCCAGCCCGTAGTTGACTTACTTAAAAACGGATTCATTTGGAGGGGATATTTGGGAGATACGGTTCGTCGATCGGGAGATGTGGGAGCATCTGCCGCGTGCCAGTGTCTTTTCTTCGTTCCGCTCTTGTACCACGACCGGTGGGGTCCCTCTTAAGAAACGGCAAGTGGGCTCCGTGCAACGGAAAGAGCCAACCGCCTGCCTCATCCTTCGCCTCAACGTTTACTCCTCACATATCTCAGTGAAGGGGATCCATTCCTTTTTAACTCGTGAACACGAATATACAGTCCTCAGTAGCACACGCACAAAAATTGCCTCCGTAGTTATAGATCGTGAATAGCCAACTGATGCCTCTAGTATTTAAAGCTGGGTTTTCTCTGAGTAGCATGCTATCTAAACAAGTTATATATAACATGTTTTACGAAAAAGTTATACATCCTTGTAGAAAGTAGGTAACATGTAACATAAGACAAAAAGACAAAAATCGTGTTACACAACAAGTTTTCAAGATAACGGGCGAATGTAGATGAGATTATAAGAATAAAATAAGAGAATCTAAATCTTTTTTCATGACACATTGTTAAATGTAACATAATACTCGGAATTGTAATTTTTTCCTAAGCATGTAATGCGTAACTCGTTTATATAACATGTTACTCAGTGTTAACCCAGCTTAAGGTATACCGTGCCTCCACATATAACCGTTTTCTACATCTACGTAATACCCTCCGAGCCAACTCTAAGGTGTTTGGAAGGGGATGATCAATCACCACCATGTAGCATACAATAGGATTCCCACATGCACACCAAACAGCCATAAAAATATCGCGCATACCAATTACATTTCCTTCCTTATTCATGCGAAGGCAAAAATAACCAACAACAACTAATGAAGGCAATCTGATATGAAGCTACAGCATGCAAAACATGCCGTTATAAATGCTAGGAGTATTCAGAAACATGCATTAAGGAATACATAAGTTAGTAATCTACACTACTCTTAGTCAACTAACCTATTTGTAACCTATAGTGATAGTCTATTATCGATCACGGAAAAAAGACATTCTAAATCCATCTGCTCTGCAGTCTATCGCTCTTATTTTATTTTTATGAACGGTGGGTCAGAATTGCGAATTAATCCAATTGAGAACCTATGTGTTCAAGTTAAGAAACGACAATGCATGGAAAACAGTTTTTTTGAAATGCTGGACACTGTATATAAAAGTCTGAAATGTCTTAAATGAACATACTATTCGATAATTTAATTCAGATGTTCATAGCTATGACCAACTGGTCGAGAATAATAAAATTATCACACATATTAGAATTAAACCGATCAAAATCGTTTCGCTGACCACGGCTTTTCAATCACTTTGTAAAACGTATATTTGCGAGTTAAACGAAATTCTTCGATGATCGAGAATTTTTTGGTTAAACTCGCCATTCACCTATTTATCGTCACACAGCTAGCTAAGTATGCTTACGCTGCGAAAAAGGAGAAGACAAAGTCATTATCATCTTTCAGAGTGAACTTATCGAAGCAGATTGTGTTGGCTTCAATAAGTATTGAAGGCTGAGAGTGAAAGTCGCAAGGTGCATTTAATTTCCGTTTGGAAGCGATTGCAAACTCCTACTGCGAACCTGAAAGGTTAATTCGCATAATTTGTAGTTCATTTGCCGGGACAGCCTTGTCGGCGAGCGCCTCCGCGATTATCCCTACCCCAGCGCTTGGCAATCTTTAGCCGGGGGGAGGGGAAGCCAAGCCGACTTCGAGGGATCCCAAGGAACCAACAATTGACGACTTCGTGCAACTTCGGAATTCTCCGGGCGTAACTGTCGTCGTCGTTCGAGTAAGGGCGCGAGCTTTGATCCGATTACGCGGTCTAGTCCTTTTGTTTTGACGGGCAACTCTAACTGGATGTGTTTTGTGTCGAGTCTCCTTTTATTGGTGTTTTTTTTGTAATAGTGTTTATTTTTTGGTGACAAGTGACTAACAGGATCAGTTGGCATCTAGAATTTCGTGTGCTTCACAGATGTATTCATCGTCTTGGTGAGCAACCGCTGAAGCTGTGACGGTCAGTACCCACTTTTCTTATGTCATATCTCACGCATGGCGGCAAAATTCATCTGCCATGATCTTTTTGCATGGATTGAACTATCCATGTTCGGGCATTATATATGTTTATATACAATGCTTTAAATAATATCTAGAAGATTTAAATGGAGCGTATTTTAATTTGGCTTTCATTATTAAATTTGTGCGTGTTATTATGCTACCATGGAATGTGTTTTATGCATATGGACCTTGCAATGAAAATTATTAGCATGACTTAGTTGTGTAAACCATTAAGTAGCAACGTTCGGAGAAGCAGAAAATATTTGACTTCTCGGTTTCTTGTGAGCGTGACGTACTTGTGCAAATTGAGTATTCCTCATTTGGTGTTTGCTCCTGGCTTTGTGTGTTAATTTCCAATGAGTGTCTTGCTATTGCTTCCAATCTTTTGGAATTCAGGAAATTTTTGTGGTAATCAGAAATCTGGACTTGCGTTTTAAAAACTTTCAACAGGCCAAAAAACTCATATGCTCGTCTGGTTCATCTTCCTGATGTTTTTTTTATCTTAGCCGTTAAGAAAATGTTCACATAAGGAAGTAATTTGTTGAATAGATACTGAAATTTGTCTCATTTCTTGTCAGTCAAAAATGGAGTGGAAGTAAATAAATGATATGCCTTTGAATCTATTTAAATTTAAATAGCCCCATGTTTCTCAAATGTAATACCGAAGTTTGGCTTAAAGTCCAGAATTTTCTTTCCTTTAAATTCCCACGTGTTCGTACTCTATTTACCTTTTTTCATGAGTTCAATGATTAATCACCAATTGTTGAAGATTCTTAGATCGGAGGTGGGATTGTAACTTTTAACAATCGTGTCTCCAACGATGATACCCTCTTATATGTTTCTTCTTTGTTATTAATTGCATTTATGTGAGGTAATAATTATTGTTGCTTTTACGCTTGTTTGTAACAAAGAGTTGCCAATTTAGTTTCCAATTTCTACGGAGGCTGTTCATTAATACTGCAGCATTGCGGAACACATTTAAAACTATAAGCCCTAACTTGCTTGGAATGAACTTTAATGTAACCTGTGGGATAAAATTATTAATCATATCAATTTTAGGCATACTTTGCTTGCATGTTCACGAAAACTCCAGCTAAACAATTCTCCGTTGGATAAGTTTCTCATGCATATAACTAATCGAGAGAAATTTTTACCCTAGTAGTTCTGTTATCATTTATATGTTTCAGCATTCAAATGCGTGTGATAGAAGGCATTTGATGAATTGAAGGTTTTAAACATATTTTTTAAGAAGTTACAAGCAGCGCTAAACTTGCTAGGACTGATTATCTCGCAAGATAGAACTTTACTTCATATAAATTACAATGTTACTTTTTCATGGTTGGATGCTAGTATGACTTGGTTTGAATAAATTATTTTCTTCGTTGATCACTTATATACGTATTGATACAATCCCGCTGATAATATCTGGTAAATTTAATAAAATAATTTGTCTGCTATTGGTCAAGTGATGGATTAAAAAGTTGGGGTTTCTTATCATTTTATGAGTACTAATTTGAGTAGTATTTTTATATTTGGCTCTAGAAACACATTTAATTATCACCAGATAAATAAAGTCGTTGCATTGTATTTTGAAATATTGCGTAACTTTTGTTTTTCATTGCACGTGAACGCGATCATATGCTTACTTAATTATAATTAGTCACTTTAGGCTTATCAAGAAAAGTAAAACATATCACTACAGCTCTGAAAACGCATCAATGTCTCTTGAGCTACAAAGCTGATTCTGGATGCTATCAATGCATGAAATTCTGCAAGAGACATTTCTTGAAGTCAGCGAATGGGTGCAAAACAAATTTCTTGAAATCTCTAAACTTTAGAGACATTGTACCCACTGCTACAAAAGGGTAGTTTCCTTCGTCAAAGAAAAGAAAGGCATTGATTGCGATTCGTTACCCACCATTAGTGTATTCATAATATACAAATCATTTGGTTTTAGAAATCCCAGTTTAGACGAATGTTAATGGTCACTTTTAACCTAATTTGAAAAGGCCAGATTGGCGCCCATGCGATTCCACTCCACGTGACGTCACAGGGACCTAGATTCTATACGAGTAGTCAGGAGTTTTACATCGTCTGAGATTACCAATGCACGCATGAGGCACAGAGCTCAGGGAAACGTCTCTTAATAATCACCTATTAAAACTGCCTAAGGTCGGAAAGTTTCCTTCGTTTGATGAAGTATTAATAATCCTTATTTAAGCCAAGCGCTACCTGCTAGCAGGGTACTCTGCTACCTGATAGCATCCTGCGTCGTATCAGCGCTCAAAGCCTCGCCCCAAGGTCACCTCACTTGCGGCAGCGGAAACCAGAAGGACGTCACAATGAGTTTTCCCAGCATTCATAATTAGCCGTCACGTTTTCGCGCTCTTGAAAATTTTCACTTTTCATTTAATCGCGAAAAATTGATATCGTCATTTAAAAATCTAAAAGTGTGAAATACGTACTCCAGGAGTAATAATCTTTCGAATTAGGCAATAAAAAATAATAGGAAACCACCCTATTACTCGGGAGTATTTCCACTTTAGCTGTTACCCGTAAAGGTTTGTCAGCCATTTTGTTGTTTTACTTTTTCTCAGTTAGAAAATACGAAGTGCCTTTTGAGGCTCAATCGGATAGAAGCCTAAACGTAGATATCAAAGCAAGTGCATGGTGATTTTTCGCAAAGAAAGAATTGACATCGAACGGTATTGTCCCAGCTCGTCCATACTATTAGGGCCTCGTGATTGTATCGAAAGCAGTTTAAAAAAAATATTCTGGGTGAAATATTTCATGTCTCGTGTGTTTATTTGCTAATTCACAATTGGAAACGGTTTAAACTTCATCATGTTGGCGCTGAAATTGCGTACTATATTTGAAATTTGGCGGACAAAATGTTAAGTAGAATTATGATTGAACTCCATTCTCAGTTCCACAATAAATACTGGACGAAATAATAAAAAAAATTGGGACGCATAAGTACTGCTATATTTTTCGGCATTATACCGTTTTGGAAACTTTTTCTGCTGTTCTTACGATACCGAAGTATGTTTCAGTAATATTAGCGGTCAATGTAGCCGTTTTATAAATTTCACATAACTTTTCACATTTTCGCCAACTTAAAATACGCCGCCTGAGATTTAATAGTCGTTGAAATGTTTTTGTCCGTTCTTGACCTGTTTGGTTTCTATGATATGAAATAATAAAGGAAGAGTAGTTATCGTTCCTTACATTCACGTGATCCTCTCTCTATAGCAGGGATCTCCAAATTACATCCTGTGGAAGAAATACAGCCCGCAAGGCCCCCTTCATCCTGCCCTCAAAGACCATTTTATCTCATCATCGTCACAGTAATCAATAGTCAATATTCCAAAGAATGATTTGACTCAGCTTTCCACTCCGATATCCAATTTGCTAGCCTCTTCGTATTCACTCACTTTTTCCATTTTATATTCTTAATAAATTATCCTATGTAACTCAATTTAATTACAATGAGAAAACAGTTTCTTGAACCGGAAATCGAACCACGTACCTATTGCTATTGGGGCCTCAGCGCAGACCACTACGCTATTCTGGTTCTTTAATTCGGTCCCCATAAGTAAATTTATTACTGCGTGTGTTTAAAAAGAAAATATACATTATAGGTCAAAGAGTCGCTAATTTACATCAAAATCGGCGTTCGAAAAAATACGACAAAGCCAATTTAGTAATCTGTATTAATGCATGCAACTTATTGTAGAAGATAGACGAAGTTATTTTCCCTAGGTTGAGTTGCTAAGTTCACGAAGTTGACAAAACGCCTAATATTACGGTGCGCGGAGTCATTTATTGCACTGCCGTCTCTAAATGTTTTGAAATTTTCATGAAAGAAAAAATAAATCAGAATTAAAAATTAATTTTTTAACGGTGCATTATTCGTTATTATAGCATACACTAAAGCCTAGGTATAAATTCTTAAAGTACAGCGGCATGTTATTTTGTAACCGACAGTAAGTCATGGACCGAGATTGTGTGGGGCATTGCATCATAAGCTCTAATAAATTTATTCGATAAACGAGGAGATCTTTTCCCTTACCTATGTCCACAAGTATTACGAGAGACTATTAGCTAACATATTATTACTGCAAGATAATAATAATAGAGGGCACGGGGCACAAATGGCCACTTTTATTTTAGCTATTATTTTACTCGTAGTTACCGAAGTGCTAGGGATCTATGTGGATGGCAGGTAATAAGACTACGCGGTAAAAGTTGGTCAGTACCAACTTCATTGTATCCTGAAAAATTTTCTCGACTTATCGATGTGTACCGGTCCACTTCTTTACGTCAATATGAGGATGCGTAGCGGTATTTTTTTCTAAGCACCGTATTTATTCCTCAAATTGGCAATTTATGGTTGAAAAAATTTGGCCTTAGTGTTAGGGAATAATGTTTGGCACAATACGGAAATTAATATAGAAATAATATTAATTGAAAATTATCCATCATACATAGAAAACGGTATGTAAACTTTTAGGGGCGCACGGCATCGAATAGAACCCAGACATTTTATACGATAAGAAAAAAAATTAGCCGACGTCTGATTCCTCATGAAACAATACTAGTTTCCGTTAGCTCTACGAATGCCTTTTTTATGCCGCTTTTTCACCTAGACTTTCAATTTCGGTTTTCACCACCAACGAATGCGTTTAAGGTACAATAAATGCATTAACCCGGCAACGCCTGAATTAAAAAGTTTCTGCGATTTTTGTGGTAATCATGTATCTAAATATCATAAATGAAATAAATTAAATGAAATTCGAAGTCATTAGGTGAAAAATTTATTCTTTTACTACTAATAATTACGCCTTATGTTACCACTTACCACTAAGTTACCACTTACCACTGTTAAGTTACCACGTATAGCGGTACCATGTGGTACCACTAAAATATTTTGCATCATTACATCCCAAATATTAGGCTCATATCAAATAACCGTACTTTATATGAGATGTACTACATGCAATAACAACCATAATTTCATAATAAAACCTTTGTATTAGCAGTACATAAGGCGTAAGTAAAGAAAATCGAAATGCTTGGTCTAAAAAATCCGTTTATTTGGGCTAGTTGATAATTCACAAATTTCAAACGGCTCTAAATGAGTTAATTACGGCTTTAAAATACCAAACTTTTCGGGAAAATGTCATTTAAAATATTCTTATCAATTTAAAACTCTCAAAAACACTAATGAATTACGATGAATGACAAAAAAGTTACGTTTAGTGCTGCATTACCAGCCGGTACCATTTGGTACCGCTATGCGTTGACGGGTTAAGTTAGCCCGTACTGTTGAGTGAATGGATGTTTATCCTGAATGCACGGATCAGTTTAAACTTTTCATGGAAACGCAAAAGTAAAATAAAGAAATTCACGGAAACCCCAGAGTGAAAAATACAAAGTCTTTGCGAGTCAAAGGGCTCTGATGTCACGGTGAATTTGAGCGCGGAATCAAATCAATTATGGGCTGGCAGCGCATTGCCGTGAGTTAATTGCCTCTTTATTTTTATGAAAAAAAAAGAAGATCGTTTATAATTCACTAACACAGCGTTTATACATTCGCACCATTGTTTTTTTTCTCTCTCCTCTCACACCTCATAATCCGTGTTTTCACGCAAACCGAATCTTATTTTTTTTTTGTTTTTGTAAACATTCCTTTAAATTTTTATCTAGTATCTCCGTCACGTGTGATGAATGAGCTCCAAATTGGTTAAAAAAAACCAAAATGAGGTCGCTATCAACGAGGACTTCATAATTGATTGTAAAAACACTCGGAGGAAAAAAACGCGAAATAACCGCAGTGTTTGGGGAGGGAGAGAAAAAAATGAAGACTTTTCGTCGAAATGAGGCCCGCGTCAAACAGAAAAAATCGTTTGGGGCAGAAAAAAAAGAATGATGGAATTAAATGGAATCCTGCTATCCCGCCGAAAAAATGTTATCTCTCGATAATCGGGCCGAGTTAATAATTACATTACACGTCCTCCCATTGACGCGGTCTTTTTTTTCGTCTGCGGATCGGAGCTCATTTGTTTCATCTCTCATTTGTTCCCTTTTTTTTACTGAACGATGCTGGCTTTCCATTCACGCAAGGGTGAATATGGGGTGTTGAAAGACTTCATATAAGAGATACTCAATTGAATCCAAGTGGTAGATGTCTTGTTATCAATGTTTAGAAATATTTTTGGAATGGATGAAGTCGTATTTTGCTGATTTAACGCCGATTTGTCGCACAATCCTATTCGTGTTCGCCATATTTCATACTTCATTTTCACTTTTTTTCAGTGGCCTACATGAAATGTTAAATATTTATTCTTAATAGCTAGTTAAAAAGATGATAAACCTTTTAAGTCACGAATTTGCATTATTTTATGGCCTAAAAATGGTTAATAAACGGGAATCCTAAGCTTGGCATTAATTAAATATATTCGGGTGAAACCTTTGAAGCCATACATAGCATACTGCCATCTAGTGAAGGTTATTTCTAATCTAGCATCGATATATTTGTCCAGGGCGGAACCTGGAATTTTTCTGGGGGGAGGGCAGAAGGATTTTCTCATACTTGAGATTAAAACAAGATATGTGCTACAATTACCTTACGAAATATTCTCTTTATATCAATATGAAAGTGATTGATATGAAATTAAATGATTGAGGCTCCGTAGTACAACAAAAGAAACGATGGTAATGATAACCACATTAAAATTATGCCTATTTTTTAAGTGCATGGGCGTGGGGTACGTTCTCCTGAGTCCCCCCCCCCCCAATAAATTCGCGAATGATGTTTGTGCCTTACATCTTATTTTTCCTTCCTTTGTCTACGTGAAATCATAACTATTGCAATGAGTTGCTGTGTTACAAAATCAAACAGATCATTCAGTTTTCATCTTTCTCTAATTTTCGAATTTGGTTTTTAAACTGGGAGACTACGGTTGCATTTAGACTACGTTATGAATTATCTAATTGATATTTATAAGTACATAATGGTGTTGCAAAAACATTCATTTTTCTCAGTTTTAATTCTCAGCGACGACATTCTACCTTTTTGACTTGTACTAAAGCGCGCAGTACCCAAAATTATCACACAAATCAATTAAAAGTATGAATTAAAAATCATAACATCCCCTGAAAGTTACTAATGCATTGGTTCTCATTAATTTTTGGTCATCGTAGAATCTCATCGAGGCCAAACATATCTTTGAATTCAATCTCTTTGCCTGAAAAACTTAACGTAATCATGGTATGGTCAGCAAATATAGGTATTAATTTCAGGCATTTACGAATATTTCCTGGTAAGATAGGCGAAATTATTGATAAAAATTGGTAATTATTGGTATTGTAGTTATTGAAGCATGTTTGAGATTTCAAATCCTCCTCTTATGTCCTTTAATATGAATAGCATTACTACTGTGGTCTAAAAAATCGAGTTTAAACAGACGATAATCACTGCCAGAATGAAGTCTGTATAAACGTTTTAGCAATGCTGTAACATATCACTCACTCACTCCCACGGCCATTTATACCCCAATTGATATTTAGCCACGCCAACTGTCTGCCTCCAACTCTTTCTCACTTCTGCATCCGCCTCGCTGACTCCCATTTTCCCCCTGTCAATCAGCACCTCATCCTTCCATCTTTTTCTCTGTCTTCCAGGAGGTCGTCTTCCATCAGGGTTTTCTGCCCAGACTTGTTCATCTAGGGCCTCTTGCTATCTTCGTATTATGTGCCCTGCCCATCGCAATCTGCGGCTCTTGGCTTCGGCAACTACGTCTGGCGAGTTGAAAAGGTTCCTGATTTCCCTATTGTGTTTTATTCTCCAGGTTCCTTTCTCTCTCGCTGGACCAAAAACTTTCATTAACACTTTATTTTCAAAGACAATTAACTTCTTTTTCGTTCTTTTGCCGATAACCCATGATTCTGCTCCATTAAGAAGGATAGGTCTTGTTATGGTCTTATATATTATAAGTTTGATCCTGATGGATAACATTTTTGATGTTAGCAGTTTTTTTAGGGCATACATACTTCTGTGTATAACAGAAGTATGTATATGTATGCATGTAAGTATTTTCTGTGTATAACAGAAGTATGTATATGTATGCATGTAAGTATTTTCTGTGTATAACAGAAGTATGTATATGTATGCATGTAAGTATTTTCTGTGTATAACAGAAGTATGTATATTTATGCATGTAAGTATTTTCTGTGTATAACAGAAGTATGTATATGTATGCATGTAAGTATTTTCTGTCTATAACAGAAGTATGTATGCCCTATGTTTGTTTATAACAGAAGTATGTATGCATATATTCATACAAATAAATGAAACTTCTTCATGCCCTTGGGTGTGCACACAAAGAAATTAGTTATTTAGAAAATATAAACAAAAGGATGATAAATAATAATATGATTCTTACGAGGGATATTTTTTACGACTAATTAATAATAAAAATAAATAATATTATTACTTCACACACAAATTACATGACAATAGCAAAATTGAGTAATTTTAGATAGCCGCGAAGGATAACCTGTTTGAGGCTACCATCCAAAATAATGATACATCATGCTTTACATATAGTGTAGCTCATTTTGTGTTACCTTGATAATCTATACTAACAAAGCTTAAGTGCGCACATGAAAAAAACAACTAAAGTAGTATTTATAATTCGTTTTCATCAATATTTTATAACAATATTTGTTCTACACTTTCTTTAGTGAGAAGCCAAGAAAGTGCATTTTGCAAAAACTTTTTCAAAGACTTTGAAATAAAGCATGACTGGGGTAACAAATTAAAAACCTTTGGTCCTACGTACAAAAAACATCTTTTAAACAAAGTCAAATTTGGTTGTGGTAAGGACACACTTATTTTACGCAGGGTAAAGGGAGAAGGCAGGGACTGAAAAAAAGATTAGCACAAAAAGAAGCTTTATTTATATATGATGCCAGTGTGAGTCAATTTCAATCGTGTTCGTATATTTAAATCAAGTAGTTGCGGGATTTAGTTCCATGTGATCGAAACATCGATGCAAGTCCATGTCAAACACCGTATCGCTCATCCCACCGTCCCTTTCGGATACACCCACAAACACAAACGTACGGCAGGAAACGATCTCAATCGTAAGCCGTTAATTTTTATCAACCGCTTCCATCACCGCGGACAAACGAGATGAAAAAAAGAGGGAAACATGACAAAAACACTTCCCATTTCTGCCGGGGGAAAAAATTGACCGCACTCCGGTCGGCGGGGGTTAGAAGAGTTAAAGAGTGGCGTCGGATTTAAATGCTTCCAATCCCATCTAACCCCCTTCCCTATCCCCCCGCCGCACATTCGTCGTTTCAACCCCATCAATGCCCCCCGCCATGCGACCGTTAAAAAATTCTACCCACCCCCTTACTAGTTTGCCACCCTGACGAGACCCACCGAAATTTTTTTTTAAGGTAAAAGCGTCCTTGACTTCCCAAATGTATCGCGTTAGTCTCACCCCATCGCTCCGTTTATTATTTTTCTTTTTTTTATTATTTCGTTTTCCATCCCGATGGAACTTCATCAATGAACGGCACCGTTCGTTATTTTTTTTCATCCATCAGCGACCTGCCTCAAAAAGTGCCTCTCCGTTGGAACTCTTAAAAACAAGAAGGAGCGGGTGGCATTGACCAATGAGATTTCAGTTTGTTTGTTTGTGAATGTTGTCGTGAGTGCATGTTTGTAAACATCTATTGCGTCAAACACTCACGTCACTGAAGGGACGTTTTGAAGAATATATGTTTATTTTATTTGGACATTTATTGTTCATCCATTTTTGAAGAAGACTCGTGAGTTTTATCTCTGTGATTTATTAGTGCGAAAATATTCAAGCTTCTTGTTCAGAGATCCGAAGTTTTCCTCTAACGTAGTAATCATAACTTGATTCAGGTATATGAATCTTAATCATAGCTTGTATTTGATGAACATGAAATGATATCTTATTCATCTTAAAATTTTTAAAATTACTATGCTCTCTTATGCTCCACATTTATAAGTCCAATATAAATAGGTATGAAAAGCTATATATATGGGTATAATTATTATTCTGTTTTTCTCTGAGTAGCAACCAATCAGTTTTTTCTTTCATTCAGCATTATTTAGTTTTATAAAATGTGACCTGTTATGCTTAAGCCTCTCTCTTCCGTGAGTGATGGAGCAATCAAATGATTATTTCAACATATTAGTTGTTATGAAAACCCACTATCATCCAGATCCCTCCATTTTTCCTCTCTGTTCCAGCATAGCACTACTTGCCCTTAATAACCCTCCCATACCCCCACTTGCGGTTATTGAGGTGTTAACGCTTGAAGCTGTTCCCTTTTGATGCTACTGAATTTTTATAAAAAGGTGCCCCAAGAGTATCGAACGTAACTGGTTGGTGATGCTATGAGATGCGATCTTTCCCTGTGGGGCGAAGGAAAGTTATGAGCTTTAAGTTGATGTAAATTCTTTTTATGAAATATATCTAGATTATTTTGAATTCACAGAGTGAAATGATTTGTTTCAAGGAATTGCTTATTTAAGTCCTATTTTTACTTTCAATATTTTTTATTAATTCATTTGAAACAATTGCTCTACTTATATTCTACCTTTCAGCACTGTGTTTTCCGAGCAATGAAGTGATAGCTTACCTAGAAAAAAGAATTAATATGAGTCATTGATCTTTGAAGGGTGCGGCCTTAGCTATAAAAAGTTTAAAGTTAGGACATTACTCTATTGACATTTGAAATGTTGCCAATGCTATCCCTAGCTATAATGATCAACATATCTCTTTTCACCATTGTTGCTCAAAATAAAAAAATGTAATTGCTTAAGTCTTTATTAATATGATGATAATTATGTTTATGGAATAATCTCAAAGGGGTTGGATGTAATATGATTCAAATTTAAGATTGAATAAGACCATATATAATGTAAGATTTTATTGACATCTGCATGTTAATTCCCCACAAAATACCACAATTGGAGTTTGGTAAGAGGTGTTCCCCAGCCGTTAGCATAAAGAGAGAAAAATGGAAAATAGAAGCGCGTACCGAGTCTCACCTGTATTTTATTGATACCCGTTATTGATCGAGAGGAAAAAGAATTCCTACACCTTTCCGTTCGGGAAAATATACCTTTTACTTTATCATTTCTGTATGATATAGAAATATAGTAATGTTATCGGATGATTTCCTCCGTGCCGCTCTGAAAGATATATTCTTATTATCTTACGTGATCTAACCCTAGCATTTAGGCTCCGGGTCTCCAGCGGCTCCCAGTTCGAGTAACAGCTATTTCCGCTTTCTAACCTCTCGTAGTTGTATTAGTTCTCCATATGGAAACTAAAATGCATCAGGATAATTGAATACTTCAAAGTAGAATATAATATGATTGCAATTGGTTTATTTTTATTCTTAAGCGCATACTGTTCATTTTAATAAGTTGCTTTTTAATCAACTGCTAGAAGATACAATCCATGGAGAGGGATACTATTCAGATTAATTTTGCGCATGATCGCTATACTTAAAGTTATTATGCTATTAGGTATCTTGCACTCTTACTTGCATAAATTGCTGAGTATGTTAAATCACCAACATTTGGGGTTAAAGTTTCCGTTCTAACATCTGTCAGCAAGTATTTTGTTATGTACAATAGTATCACAATGTACCTTTATTTTGCGGCATTCTTTCGTAATTTTGATTATCTTTGTGGAGAAGCTTGCGACTGTATCCATGCACGTCTTAGGTGCGATTATTCATGGTATCTTTTTCTCTATCACGGATCTATTCAAAGAACCAAGATATATCTCATCCAGAGCAAAATACTGATAGTAAAAATGTTTTAACTCATGTATTTAAGATGTTTTAAATAAATAGTTTAGGTGAAAAGTATTTGATTATAGAAATGAATGATTCCGGAGAGTACAAATCCGATTTTTTCCCTCGCCAACAAAAAAAAGAGAGCTTTCATGAATGAGTGAGTCAAACCACCCCAATTCACGCCATCGTTATATTTATTATCACCTCCCCACCACGGCCACTCCTCATTGAAACGGCGAGACATTGAAAAAATTCATTCATTAGCCGGGCGGCGAAAATATTTGCGTAAAAATGATACGCAAGCGTTGAAAAAAATTCGAATTAAATAAATTGAGTGCCGCCGACCGTTGAAGGAGGGGGAAAGGCTTTCGAAAAAAACGCGGTCGTATCTGCGAAATCACCACGCGTACACGGAAAATAAAAAGTAAAAAACCTAGTTAGGCACTGCAATTTTTTCCACTAGTCAGAGAGGTAACTAAAGATGTAATAAGAGATGAAGTCACTTGTACGGAAATGCAAAATCTGGTAGCAAGAGGGGGTGTGGAAGATGATAATATTTGGATGAGGTTATTACACAATGGTGCATAGAAAAATTCTCTTTTGGCTCAGGTTTGATTTCGCTACCCGTATTGGTATTTAAAACAATCAATTCCAACTAACTTAATCATTCAGTTAACGTGGCAATATCATATTTACATAAAAAATTTCCAATAAAATAGCATGCCGGATTTTTGCGGCATTTTCGGAAGCTTCTGCGGTTGTGTTCTTGTTCTTTTGACGCTAAACTACGTGAATACGTTTCAGTACAGAGACCTGTCGTTTTCTGAATATATTCCTAGCGAAGAAAATATTTTTGATTCTTTGATGCTTGATATTTTTTGTCCCCTGATTTGTGGTAAATGTACTTCATTTCGGCTTGCAATCGCTCCCTAATTTCTGGTAAATAAAAGAATTGTATTTAGTGTCTTGGTTAAGGAAGGAGGTAACGTTTGGGTTTATGTGCTATCGTTTTTGAGGTAGGAATAATACGGTTCGGGAAAAATATATAGGTATTTTGTGAATAGGAATGAATTGAGCAATCTCATTTTCACGGATATCCTGTAACGATCCATATGGCGCTTGCAAACGGTGCTTAAAGATGACTCATCAAAACGAAAGACCTTTTTTTCATTTTTGTAAGAATTGAAACTACTGAGAATGGGATCGTTAATGAAACGAGAGATTGGCAACGAAGAGGATAGGTATGTTTACCGAGCGTTTAACAATTTTACAGGCACATTAATGGTTGCCTACTAGCCTAGAATATGGCCTATTAATCGTGAAGGATAATATCCCCAAGCCGTTTCAGTTTACTCAGAATTACAGTCTATCCGCTAGCCTTTTCTTAGATACGTAATTCTCCACTTTTACATCCTTAATAACCTGTCGTATGTAACTCATTCGGGGCTGTCCCTTGCCCTTCCCTTCCACCTGTCCTTTTGCGATTGTTTTCATTAGGCTATCATGTCTCATAATGTGACCAACTAAGTTGTCCCGTCTTCTGCTTAAGGTTTTTAGAAGACTTCTCTTTTCTCCCCCTCTTCTCTGTACTTCCTGATTACTTACACGGTTGATTCATTTTATCTTCATCATTCTTTGGTGTCACCACATTTCGAATGCTTCCACGTGAACCTATTAACACTTAAATTATTGTTGTTTGCACTTAAGGAGCAATCGTAATCCGAAGTTTAATATACTTCCCCACAAATCAGAGGACAGTATAAAATATCAAACATCCCAATCAAAGATAGGATTTTCTTCTTTAAGAATATGTGCAGAAAACCACAGGACTCTAAACTAGAACCTATTACTAAAAGAATCATATTCAGTCAATCAGAATTAGAATACGCATCTAATCAGGTATAGAATATGGGTAGAGGGTTGCTTCAGGTGTCGCAGGAGATGTTGGTAGCATATGCACTGGGAGGTCAAACTCAATTCCCGATCCCCGCAGTGTTGCCCTATTCTGTTCCTCGGTCTATCACCTCCATTAGATCCACTCCATCCGTATGTGCTTGCTCTATTGCCTCGCCACAGCAAACGCTTCTACGCCTCGCTTGTCGGCACCCGAAAACCCCCTTCCCTTCACCCCCACCCATATTCTAGTCCCTGATACACTATAACGCTCACTTGCCAAGCGAGGAAGCAACAGGTGCGAGGTTGGTCCGGGAGAGGGAGGGCTTTTTGGCTCCTCGTGGATTAGGAATAGAATTCCGAGTGGTTTCGAGAGGTGTTGGAAAGAGCCTTCAAAATTTAAAAGGTCCTATAGATGAATGCGCTGTGTGCAGTTTGAACGGGCAAAAATGAGAGCTGCCAAGTACTTGAAAATTCGTAACGATACTCTTATTACTGTCTTATTACGACTACTGATCTCTTAGGTTAACTCGGATAGAAATCTGTCAGACCGTAGGCTGAAAAATAGACTAAAAATGTTATGTAAATTCAAGAGCAGCGTATTTTCCGACGAAGTTAGCCATATCGTGCGAACGCCAACGCACTAAGGATTTTATATAAGTAAAATAAAGGCCGGTATACTCGGTGAGTGACCATGCAGAATCATCATGCGAATGAAATCATTCGCCGTGTATAACGGAGAAATTCGCGAATGAACCGTCATGCGGATTATCATTCAGTGAAAATTAGAACATGTCCCATTTTGCTCGCATGATCCTGTGAATGATGGCATGATTACTCAGCATGATCATTCGCATGATCACACATCGTGTATAGTGGACTTAAGAGGGGTAGACCGTAGAACAGATATATTTAGAATGTCGTTTTTTCCACATTCGATAAGAGATTAAAAAGGCAGCGTTAGGACTTACTAATAGGTTAGTTGACCCGTAGTGTAGCCTACTAACTTATGTATTTGTGGGGTATAGGAATTTTTTGCAAATCACATTGAATCTTCGTGACCCAGGAAAAAGATTGAAACATGCATTGAAGAAAACTATATTGAAACTAGATTATCCTGTAATAATCTGGTCATATAAAAGAGCTATGGTATATAATGGACAGTTATTTTGGCATCAAAAATCATTTTCATTTCGTTTTCGTTTTATTATAGAGGACTAATACGACACACTGTTCACAATACCAAATATTGACACTTTATCCAATGAAATCGTTTTAAAACATGATGGGTTGGTCTCAATTAACTTCTATTTGCATTCAGTATGCTGAAAGTAGATTAATTTTGCTAGAGTAACCGCAACGTATCATAAACACTGACAAATTAACCCGCAGTTTTTAACTTCGTGGTAGGAATATAACTAAAATATATACGACCTATAATCATTGTTCAAAGATTGTCTCGCTAATTCACGGGGAAAGTTTACTTCAGAGGAATGAATAACACATCGTGAAATGAATATTGTTGGCCAAAGTGGCTATTTTTAACAACTACAAAGAATTATTGATGGTTATTCTAGCACAATATATGTAAAAATATCTATTCATCATGAGAGGTAAGAAATATTTAGCCTAACTTCACAATGATAACATATTTTGGAATGGAGGCAAATAGGTAATTTTGCATTCAGTCATTTAGGGGTCTTAAAAAAAGCTAGTCTCGAAATCCTCCTTCCCTTCACAGTAAAGTGCGGTGTGGACACTCAGGAAAAATTTTGTTTTATGCCCTGCTCTCTAGGAAAAATGAAATTGATCTTTAAGCTTAAATGCAGCCTGAAGTTTTACTCTAATCATTTTAAATCTCTCAGTTTATCCTAAAGGGTCACCATTTATTCATACGGGTTATTTCCATGCAATCCCTACCGTGCCTGAGCATATGGGTATCATAAGTGGATTCCCTTCAGGTATTCCACCGATCGAGGGTCAAAGTTAGTGCGCACGTTTTGGAAGCCATGAGGTTTTTGACTCTTTATCGGCGCAAATGAGAATCTCCGGTGGAACTCCGAAAAGAATGCTCTCGATTTCTAACCACTAACGTGGACGACATATCACGGCGCTAACGTAGCTATACCAATATGGAGAAATACGTGACTTTTCAGAGTCACATAAAAATAGGATTCAGATTGTATCGGAAAAAAACATTTCCTTATCATTCAATATATTGCATAGAAGAGAGGAAGGTAGCTCTCTAGTGTATTTGATCCCCTGACATAAGGTATACCACGAGCCGGTATATGAGACGGAAAATACGTGAAAAAAAGCCATTGTTGTACCTTTTAGCACTGCGGATATTATTAATTCTCTGCGATCAGAGGCACTATGTAAAGGCATGAAAAATTTTAATAGCATGAAATATGTATCAGTATTTTATTAACTATAGCGATTTATTTAAACTATAAAGCCTTGGACAAGGATCTTAAATGCCTCATTATTATAGAAATGTAACGATTTATAATCAACAGAGAAAGCAATTTACTGTCCATTAGAAAAGGAAATAAGCTTCTTTGAAGCAGCCTTCCGCAATCCATAAATTACGAATGAGGAATTTTGCGATCGCTCGTAGCTTGGCGAACTTCAAGATCCCATTTTCGCTCAAGCTAATTTGGAATAGTGCTGCTCAGTGGCCCGGAAATACAAAGGTCCGTGGTTATATTTTCCGGCCTAGAAGAATATTTTTTCAGTACAATATATGTGAATTTCACAGCCTTCACCGGTTTACAATAAGTCTTGAAGCATAGTTTACAGTGAATATTGAAATAAAAAATAATAAATATTTCTTAATGTAGTGAAAAATTATCACCATCAATTATTCGGTTTTATGACAAGTTAAATTTATAAATAATTATACAAGAAGCAGTAGCATACATTTTTAAACAATTAGTTATGGCACAATTACATTGCAATATAAGTTACGAAGTTAGCACATGAGTTTGCTATTTTTCTGAAGTGTAATGTTGGTATGTTACTTTTTATGTTGGCAAATCATGACTGATGCTCAATAAAACTATTTTAAATAATATCAGTTAGCTTGAGAGGCTTTTCATGTACTGTGACTGTGCCTATAGACTATGCCTGCCTGAAGCTAACAAACTGCGGTCCCTAATCAAGGGAAAACCGTCCCTTCTTAACATCTGGAACATCGGGTGTGTTTTCTGATGAGATAAACTTATCTGGGATTTTTCGATAAGGTGCTGTTTTCTCTCCAAACCCCACGCCTCTGCTATCTCTTGCTTTCACCGAAGATATGCCACCGCGGAAGAAGCTAGTTTGGTCTTTTAACTCAAGGGGACCATTGGTTCAATTACAGTCTTCGATCACTTCCAACTCCGTCATCATCCCTCAGTCCCCTGTCTCTCCTGCTGAGTTCCGCGTCCTTCGCCCTCACTTCCCAGGGTCCAGGCCAGTCTTTGACGAAAACCACGCCTCCCGGATAAAGACTGTGGAGGCTAAGATTTCGTCCCATGATACCCGTTGGAGGGGAGCGCGTTCAGTCGCCAGACGCCGTCCTCCCCCGTTGGGATACGGGGGAAAAGGCTTGAGCAAGCTGGACCGGAGTCGGTGACATGCCAGATGCCTCCTCCTCACCCTCCTCCAGTTTTCCTTCTCCCCTCCCAAGTCCTGCATCCTTGGTCGCCCTAATCAAGTTGCCATGGGGAAGCCAGGCGCCTCCAGACCCGCAATTGTTTTGACCCACGCTCTTCTGGCTCCTCTTAAAACTCTTTCCTCGCCCACTGCACTCATCCATTTTCCCCGGCTACTTACTCCCCTCGCTCGTGACCTCCTAAGCCTTAAAGACATGACCACGCCAATCGCTCAGCGTCAGAATAATCTCTTGGGACTCGAGTGAGTTGGAGGCTGGTCTTGCTAATGACTCGCTGACTGCGAATTCTTTGGAAGTAGTAGTTTTGATGAGAATATCTGCTTGGATGAAGTTTGGAGCCGTTGCTTTCGTTTTTGTTCCTCTGAAAAAACTTTAGCAATTCTCAAAATATGGTGTACACTGTAAAAAAATCCAGCCTAAATGTGCTTATACTAGAAGTGCTTTCAATAAATGGAGTGGCTATACTTTTCGGTGTAATTCGACTTCCTCTTTTGTTCTTTCCTCCTCAGTCCCGATACATATGCGTTAATTTTTGGTCTGAATGTCGTGTTTTATGGTTAATTAGATGTTAACAAACGACATTAGCGAAATATGTGCGTCTGTATGATGCTGTCATTTGTCAGGAAGCACTAAACAAGTTGAAATTACGACATTTCACTCAGCAAAGCGGTAAAAAATTCAAACGTCGAAGTATTGTATGCAATACGCCAGGACTGAGGAAGTCATGCTATTCAAGACCATGTGCGTGAAAATCCAAAATTATTTACTTATACGATCATCTAAGGTGTTATTGACGTGAAGAAAGTTTTTTCTAGAATTCTAGATAATGATAAGACACCAATAAAATTTCTGTGTGGATAATTTGTTTTCCACAGGTCGAAAAGGTCTTATCTCCGTATTTCTACTCTTGGAGTGAAAAGTTAAAGAATGGATCCCTTACCATGCTACGCTTAGTCATGTACATGGCCTTGGAATCAATATAGCAATAGGGAAGGTCAGTGTTTGTCCAAGATCATAAGTGGCGCTACCTCTTTAGTTGGTAAACGTTTTTGAACCACATTTCATAATCTTTATCTTTTTAGTAGTGAAGGCTATTCGAGTTCTCCACCGGGTGATCTCCTTCATGGCTGCCGACGTTTCGGGGTACGAGTCGTACTCCATTTTCAGGGCTGAGTGATCAGCGTAGCATGGTGAGGGATCCATTTATTAACTTTTCACTCCAAGAGTAGAAATACGGAGATAAGACCTTTTCGGCCTGTGGAAAACAAATTATCCCTGCAGAAATTTTATTGGTGTCTTATCATTATCTAGAATTCTAGAAAAAACTTCCTTCACGTCAATAACACCTTAGATGATCGTAAAAGTAAATAATTTTGGATTTTCACGAACATGGTCTTCAATAGCATAACCTCCTCAGCCCTGAAGATGGAGTACGACTCGTACCCCGAAACGTCGGCAGCCATGAAGGAGATCACCCGGTGGAGAACTCGAATAGCCTTCACTACCAGCATACGCCGGGAAAGCATCCGATCTTTTTTCTTTATCTTTTTCATTTTTTATTAATGCATGCACTACGCTGCTTAGTTTGGTTTCAACATAAATGCAACTTTTTGGAGGGTTCTGGAATGGAGTTACTTTCCTATTGGACTCTGAGAATTATATTTCCCTTTATTGTAGACCTCTCATGTTTGCGCAACGGCAAACAGTGCACGTGGGAACTTCTGAAAGCGCTGCCTTTTTACTTAATATAACTGCTGCATTATATAAAATGCATAAAAATTGAAATTTCAGAGTGTTGCGGCAGGGAAAGTTACGAATGAAATAATATGCCCTCAAATTAAACATCATTGTATTCATATTCATCTTTTGGGCTAATCTACACCCAGAGAATTCAACAGGTCGAAGATGAGGACCCAGGCGAAAATGAGCTAAGAATATAAGCGAATTAGAGTTAGAACGCATGCAAAGAAGAGCTGCAAGGTACATGAAAAGTCAATACAATAGTTCTGTTGGTGTAACTGACATATTAGATAAACTGGTATGGGAATCTCTGTCGGAAAATATACTGAAAAATAGACTAAAACCTTTTAGATAAATTCGAGAGCAGTGTCTTTTCTAACGAAGTAAGCCATATCTAACGAACGCCAACGTAATACGGTAGATCAGCTCATATAAAAAAATAAGAGAGATACACTGTAGAACAGGCAGATTCAAAATGTCTTTTTTTCCACGATCAATAAGATATTATGACGGCAGCGATATAGCTCACAAATAGATTAGATGACTAGTAGCGTAGCGTACTAACTTCTGTATACCTTAATGAGGTTTCTGAATTTTCTTATTATGTCTAACAGCATGTATTGTGAGTTCTAGCTTTATTTACCGATAACGTCAATGAGTAGTTCGCAAGTTTCACTTTTGCATTAATGTGGTAGTATAATATGTTAGTATGCGTAACGTTTTTTGTACCATGCGGTGTGCATGTACGAATCCTGTTGCGTGCTGGTGATTTGATCACCCTCTGCCAAACACCCAAGAGGTGGCTCGCAGAGTATTATGTAGATGTAGATGAATCAAAGGCATAAAAAGATGATAGACCCCGATTGAGACAGCTGCAATTTAAAATCCATGATTCATTGATAACTTATATTTAATTGGACCAATTGTGTGCACAGGTTCAAATGATGTTTTACTGACACTGCACCCGGTCAAATACAAAGCTACTTCCAATCGCAGCTGATACAAAATGAGGGAATCCATTTCATTTAAATACCTGGAATGGTATGCAACACTCTAATATAGTTAAAGTAAATGCATGGCAATTTTGAACTACTTTCGGCCGACCAAGCGACTTAGAGATAGTACATCCGAATAAAAAATAAAAAAGCATCACTTTAATATTCTGAAGGATAAGAGTGGAAAAGTGCTCATACTTAGTGAAAACAAATTTGTAAAAACGGAGCATGCTCTTAGAATAACAACGACTGCAACAACGTTCAGAGACGAATTAGTTCCAACGAAAATTTTTTTTCCGTTTTATCGCCTACTTACCCTCTATGATATTTTCCCTTACTCAGCAACCTATCCTTTATCAAGTACCTTAGACTACTATCGCCCCTCAAGAGCTTCTAAAAATCCTGGGCGCGTCTCTTCTTCATATCTTTCTTGCTTTATTTATGACGCTTAGAGGGTCTTCAATTGATATCGACTATCTTTATAGTTTTCACAGTAATAAAAGTATTTAGATGTGAGGAAAGTATGAGAACGAAGTATCTACTCAAAAAGTAAGACCACAAATAGTTAAGACCAATTAAAAAAATTCAATTATCAACTTTGTTTCAGCAGCAAACATCGGAAAATTTTCAAGTCAAAAACCATTCGGCAAATAAGTTACAATCTCTTTGAATTACAATGCTCGTATTTAATCGGCTGAAATCGGTTCTTTTAATTCAGCGAGGAATGAATTACATTTAGATAATGATTATCAATTACAAATCGAATAAATTAACTCTCAGCCATTAAAAGTTTGAGTATATATGCAAATATTAAACAGCCTGGCACTTGCATGTATTATTGGAAAGAAGTTTACCAATGGCCAAATTTCTAAAATATATCGCAAACGTTAAGGAGTTATAATGACATCTAGAAACTCACATACAATGTGACAGTAATATTGTGCACAAACGAGAATGAGGCATGGCCAAATTGGTCTCTGCAATTCCTCCTTGATAATGCTCTCTTTATAATTAGCTTTTGGTATTAGGCATTGTACACAACTCTTTACTATCGAAAAATATTGCCAGAGTAGCATAAGCACGTCCTTTTTACACAATTACAAAGCCAGCTATTGGGTAGGTATTAGTACATGCGCAAGAAAAGTTTTCCACCAATGCTTTTTCTCGGATGGATCAAAAGGGGTTTTCAAAATCATGAAGTTCAGGTTAATTTAAATTTCAGTTGTTTTAATCAGGGTCGATCACATTTTTATGCCTTTGATCCACTTATATTCTTTGCTCATTTTCGTTGGGGCCCTAATTTTCGACCTAACAGGAATTTTCATTCCTTGAGCAATTTGAATCGATCCACGCTCAGTCCTGCTCTCATGGCCATTTGCATAACTTGCAAGTATTTTCAACGTCGAAGAGGTTGTAATCTAAAGGAAAGGATACACACCCTATAAATAGATGCATAAAATATTGCGCAATGAAGTTAAGAAAATCAAGGCATATTTAACCACGTTTCTCTATTGGCTAATGAATAATCGGAGAATCAAAACTGATAACGAAGGAATTACGTATGAATTTACCGCATGTGTAAGCAATAGCGTCATGTTACCTACTATATCCGGGTTTCTGCCATAATTAGGGGAAACTTCCTTATCTATATTGTCTTAGCATAACTTATTATAGAAATAAGTTTTACATTTCAGCTTGAATCTGGCGTGACATTTCAAGCAATAGTCGGTTACATTGATGCGAATTTTATGCATTTTTTAATTATCATCTCATCGTTTAAATTTAAACTTATTCAATATAAAATCATGAAATCAATGTATTTGAAATATTTTAAAGTATACCGGGACTAACCGCGGTGATAACTTTTACGGGAGTCACCCGCAATGCACAATCGTGCGAAAGATCCACAGAGAGAAAAATCATTCGCCTTGTCCGGGATTCGAACCCAGATCCCCCGATTTCCGGTCGAGTGCTTTAGCCAGTTAAGGTACCGAGGCGTTAGTCTTTCCGGTGGATATCAATACATTAGCTTTACTGCATAATGATTCGATATGAGCAATAAGCTCTCTATTTAGCTGTTCTGTATGACTTTAATTTCAATTTTCATTTGTTTACCAATCGAATTATTATGTAATCTCCATGAGGCTGATTACTTGTATGACTTCAATCTTCAATATTGAAGCAACTCCTATTGTCTGCCTACACACCAAGTGTCAGGAGTCTAGCTCCTTGGGTATTGGATAGCCACTTAATGGCCTGCTCCAATTTCCGTGACGGAAGACAGATACGAGGGCTCTCGACCGGTTCCAAGGACTAGAAAGATTAAAGGTTTCATCCTTTTAATTCCTAGACCACGTTGCCTTTGGAGAGTCAGCCCCCAGCACCACAACTCTCTTGTTACGCGTTTTACGTTTCACCAGAACGCATGAGGCCCTGCTCCCATTCCAGTGGTGATATAGCTGCTAGGGCGAAGAGTTTTTCCAGACTACTCTTGTCTCTTATCTTTTCCTAAACTGTTCTTCGGATAACATACTGTTTCACACCATCCTCGCAGATAGGAAAATGTGGCCCTTTTCAATAACATTTTCTTTCCGGAGACTCATGTGCATTAAAAGAATATTCTGCTCTCTTAGATGGCGTAGTAACTCAAAGAAAAGGACATATTATATCTGTGCTTTGGGTGTAAAGAACACTATGCCCGTTTTCCTAATTTTTCAAGAGAGCATTTTTATTTATTTTGAAATCTAATCAATAATTACTCGAAGGTTAGGTTACTCTGCCAATGACATTGTGATAAAAAATGTTGTAAACTTGTTACCTAAAATTCTAAAGTACGAATAAATACTTCATGATTCTCGTAAATACTGCAATACTTAATACTGCAAAGTAAAGTAAAGCACAATCACGTATAGAAAATCAATACCCTCTATACTTAACTTTCTCAATGCAATTATAAATAATTGGAGAATCATAACTGAAAGAGAATTGGAGGGAAAGAAGGGCAAGGGACGGCCCCGATTGAGTGACGTATTAGAGGTTATAAAGGGTGCAAAGGAGAAAAAATACGTCACTACTTGTATGAAAAGATTAGTGGATAGGAGAGGAATGGAGAGCTGCGTAAAACAATCTTAGGATGGTTGCCTAATGATAATGATGGATAGCGTTGCATGTTTGAAGAATTTTAAGGCGGTGAAAAACTTTGCATCCAGCTATTTTGTGCATATTTAAACCCTCTATTGGTGTAATTTCCTCCGAAATTGTTCATGGTACACTTCATTTGCATGAAAACGCCAAAATGTAAATACTAATACACTGAAATCTAGAAGTTCGGTTTTCACTTGGTGAAAATTCATGCTAAATGAAGCCTAGATATATATACACATTTTGTAATGTTTTAGAGATTTTTTAATTGGTACGACACGTTTCGATGTTTATGGGTTATTTTTGAGTAAAATGATGCCTTAGCGTAGAAATGCATCTAACCAAATAAAAACACTCTGAAAATTTAAGAAGGTAGTGTATCTCCATTCAATGCTGCGCCATCAGCCACAGTTAAAAAAAGAGGCTTCCTTTTTTTAATTTTTAAACTTCCGTTTGTAAATCCTAAAATTCTTATAGTGCCTGGTGAAGATGCTTTTTGGTGAAGTCCATACCTGGATTTGATAAGCAAATTAATTATGTAGCAATCATCAAAATATGGTAGAGAAATGAAAAAGGTTCTTAGTCCTCTCAATGTGGTGTAACAAGGTATTAATTACGAAAAATAGGTATTCATTGACTTAAATCATTAATGGTTAATGGTTATGGTTGGTTCGACGAAGCTCTCCTCTCAGTTCTACTATCAGCTAATCTTTCCACACCTACTCTTTTCTTCTGTTTCACATCCATCTTTACCTGTTTACTGTTGCCAGCTATGATAGTGAAAGTGAGAGGAATTTGGAAAAGACTTCTTTTTTGTATTTTCAGGCGAGGGTCCTGGAAGGAAACTTAGAGCATTGTGCGGTGACAGATTTCAGTCCGAGAGGTTCCATATATAAGGGATGATTTTTTTCTCCTTTATTCTGGGTTAAAAACACTGTCAAAAACAGGGTCAAAAACACTGTTTATGACAAATTTTGACGGAATTAAGAGTGAATTTGCTTAGAATATATGTATAGTGCAGTACCATGTGGTCAGGATTAGTAAATATCGCCTGAGAATCAATCTCTGACTTGTTCCTTTAATGCTGCGACCCCACCTCGTGAGGTCAATTATGGAAACGTATTGAATTATATTCACGGAAAGATTGGAAAACCTTTTATCAAATTAGTGCAGAATTTTTAAGCCACCTTATCATCTAACCCAATATATGCCATGAATGAAGTGTTTTGGAAGGTTTAAGAGATGTATCTGCATCACCTTGTGACCGAGAATCTTTTAGATCGTACCTAATATAAGTATGAATTGGTTTAATAATGTTTTACTCTTTTTCTCAGCACATAATGAAGGGCTAGCTTTAGTGTTCTCAAAAATCTTTACACACTCAGAGTTGAAATTTCTACCTCATTTTTTAATTTCTGATATTAAATTTGGGCCCGTAAGCCAATGCATTTTTGTGCCTATTGATTCAAATAAAACCTTTCTATCACTTCACAGTTTTTGTTCCTATCAAAAATGAATTTGATTTTTTATGAAACATCGATAGCTTATCTTGCTTGTTTTCTACTAAGGTATTAATGCCAAAATCATTGGATTCATATGGGCAAAGAAATTAAACCTGCAAAACCTTGAAAAGTTTTCCTTACCTTTTAACACGGTGATGACCAGCAAGATTTCTTACGCTGGAACCGTACCTCCATGCATTCTTCGATGCTTCATTTCCCAGCACTGCAAAGCCGGGGTAGGTACATACAATTGCGGTCAGCATCAGTCAATTGTTCTGACTCTTCTGCAGCCGCGAGCCGGACTCCTAAAAACCGAACATGTACACATATTGCATTCTTTGCATTCATATTTCTAATATTCCACAGATTTAACTTCTATTCAATTAAATTTGAATGAATACAACATCTATGGGCAATCTTGCATGGTTTCTAATAAGATATTAACGTCACAATAATTGAAATCATTTGGGAGCAGAAAAAACCTGCCAAACCTTGAAGAGTTTCCCTTTCCTTTCAATACAGCTTCGAAGCATTTTTCGTTGTTTAATGCCCTCGCGCTGCATGGCCGAGGTAAGTACGTACAGCTGCTGTCGCCAATTGATGAAAACAAAGTATTTCTAATATTCCACAGATTTGAATTGATCGTCGGATAATCTTACTTGGTTCCTACTTAGATATTAAGGTCGCATTATTGAACTCATTTCGGAACAGAACCAAAATCTGCCGAACTTTGAAGGGTATTCCTTATCTTCCAACACGGTGGTGGTTAGCAAGATTTCTTACGCTGGAACCATATCTCCATGCATTTTTCGGTGTTTAATTTCCCAGCACTGCATGGCCGGGGTAGGTACGTACAACTGCGGTCGGCATCACTCATTTGTTCCGACTCTCTTGCAGCCGCGAGCCGGACTCCTTAAACCGAACATGGACGCATATTGCATTCGCCGCGAAACCGTTCCGACTCGGCTTTATTGCTCACCTTTTTCCCCCGTCCGAGTAAGAAGAACGCACTTAACGCTATCCAAGAGATTGCAGCCAGCACAAATCGCTTTCGGAGATATCTCTCTCTCTCTCTCGGTACAACTCCCCAACCGTGTGCGGCCACCATTCGGCCGCGTACTCATATATCTTCCTCGTAGTATGCCTTTCCACCAACGTGGAAGGGGACTGCATAAAGGAGGCCCAATTCCATCCCACAAGAGGTTGATTTCTGTTGCCACTTCGCTTACATTGAACTGATTGTAACTAAGCTAGTGCTACATCATATTTACGATCAATTTGCATTTATTCAATAAAAATTAATTTTACTTCAATTTTCAACGTCTTAATCTTGTGATTTCAAAAACCTCTGGCATACTACACCTCTTATAGTCTATTCCGTCGCACAATTTAGGCGCTTTAAGTAAGGGCGGTTCCATTGTGTTTCCGTAGGTACACAAGATTCTTGATTAATAAACCTTTACTGGGTTACTTGACCATTCAAATGAACGCAGACAACAATAATGCATTAAATCAACAAAATGAACGCAGATTTAGAGAAAGGGTGCACATTGGATCGAGCATACAAGTATGTTCAATTAAAGCATACTTGGAATAGCGAATACTTCATAATGATAGGTATTTATTTATTTTTTCCTTATCTTGACCTCGTTTAATACATTTAAAATATTTCTTGGAGTGTAGGTCAACGAGAAACGAACGTTGTCAATCTATACCTATCATCATATAGCTATACCTATAATCAACCTATACTCCTTTACGTAAATCAGTATAAAAAAATTGAGGTCAAGAGAAAGAAAGAAGAAATCGATAATCAATGATGCTTGAAGGTTGTATTATCAGACAAATTCATCTGACCTATAAATTTCAAGAGCGTAGTATTAATTATTTCCAATATTTTTCAGTATAATGTTTGTAATTTCAAGAAAGAGCATTGAAAAAGTATGAATTTGATAGATCGCATCATAACGTGCATAAATTTCGATGAATACCCCTAATTATTACTTATTTCCGCGTGGAACACGGATCACTTTGTCCTTCAGCGACGCGAGTGGCGACTTCTGTAAACCCATTTAAATGCGTGGTGGATGAAAACACATTTGGAGTCCGAGTTGAGGATCCTCTTGTGTAATATTCGTGCTAGCGAGGAAGCGATGCTGCCCTCTATACGCTCCAAGGACCCGTTTACCTATGTTCGCCAGTACGCGCACGGCTGCGGGGTATTGAGGAGGTATGAGGCTTAAGGAAAGAAAATGGTTATTACGCTTTTCTGCATGTGTTTGCTCTAAGGATTTGGCTGGGCGAGTCCCCATTCTCTATCAAACTACGCACTATAACCCACCCCTGCGCCTTGGTCGATTGTAGATTTGAAATAGGGAGGTAGAAAAAGGAAGGTACTTTTTCTGTCCTTCCACCCTAACATTCCCTAGTCTCTTGTCTGATGAGATCAGTGACGGATAAATGAAAAAAGTTTTATCGCAAGGTATTTTTCATGCTGTGGAAAAAATCATTTTCGTGTTTCTGCCGTTCCTGCATTTTTTTCGTCCTGAAGCGCAAGGTTCTCGTGCTTCTTACGAAATTATCTTTTAAAATGACATTATCTGGCTCAGAACTTCGCCCAACGCCTGCATTTACGTACTAACAAATTTTCTAGATCTATTGTAAAAGAACCTTGTGAATAAAATTTGTCAGGCTCAGGGTACTTTTAAGGTATTTTCTCAATGGCATTTTCTGAGACATTTATCATGATGAATAACCTATGAGGGAGGATTTTTTTTCAACCACCGATAGCTCAGCAGAAGCGCCATACAAGCGACAGAGGGGTTCTGCGTGGTAGGGCTATTACGCGTCCTCCGCACCACACGCTCAAGTCATTTCTTGCCGTAAGTTGTTAGTTTAAGGCTGGTAGCAATTTCATTAAATATACTGCCTCAATTGATTCTCCCGCCAAGTGTGCACAGCGGAGAGTCCGCCAGAAAACTCGCCGAATGGCTTCAGCATAGACTAGTCATGACTTTTATGCCGATAAAAGAGAATTTTTTTAATGCACTGTGGCTAGAGTGTGAGAAATTACGCCCATTCCCATTCAAAACCGAAGAGGAGACATGCTGACTTCTGGAAGTGCTCTGATCCATGATAAACGCCCGTCACCTCAGCGCTAATGTAGCCCAACCTCTCCTTGAGCAATTTCAATCGAATATTTTCGATCACCCGCCGTGTAATGCCGACCTAGTGCCGGGGGACTTCCAACTTTACGCTGAAATGAAGATGTGGCTAGATGGTAAGCGTTTTCAAACGGGCGATGAGCTTCGGGACAAAGCATTATTCACTGGAAGTCATTGGCGGCAACATCTTATGAAGAAGGTATAGCAAAGCTTGTCTACAGGCACGACCAATTCCTCAATCGCCGAGGCGATTATTTCGAAAGGATACCACAAGTGTGCTCAAAATTTAGCAATGAAATAATTTTTAAACAATAACCTCGTCTTCTGATCATGACCCATCGGAGGTTGAAAAAAAACGACCCTCTTAAAAGGAAAATTAAAAGGGAATAGGCGGTACAACTATCATTATGAAGTATTCGCTATTGGAAGTACACTTACATGAACATACTTATATGCACGATGCATTGTGCACCCTTACCCTAATTATGTGTCCATTTTGTTGATATACCCTTATTAATGCATTAATGCATTATTGTTGTCTCCGTTCATTTGAATGGTCAAGTAACCCAGTAAAGGGTTATTAATCAAGAATATTGTGCACCTACGTAAATACAGTGGAACCCCCCACTTACTTACAGCACCTAAATTGTGCTACGGAATAGACTATATGAGGTGTAGTATGTCATAGGTTTATGAAATCACAATGTGTTCTTGCCGGAGGTATTACATTCAACATTTTGTGAAGACGCCTACAAAAAATACAAGAAAAAATGTTTTTTCTCCAATCATGTAATTCTGTCTCTCTTTTCAAATGTTATTCTACCTCATTTTCTTATGACTCGAAGCATCGTAACAATAATAAGCTGCGTATCATGCACATGGGTGTAGAGAAATTTTATCCTTGCATGAAAATCACAGTAAAAATTTATTTCATTCAACCGGTATCCCCGTCAAGGAAAATTAAGGTTTCACTGTGAATTTCATAACGTCGTGCTCCAACGGTTCTGTTCTCCCCATCGTATGTAATGTGGCTGACTATTATTTTTGACCATCTAAATGGTTTTTATATCAGGAAATCACCTCATCCTTTGGGTGGTACTCTTCAATAGGCTGGCATTCAATGACGATATTTCTAGCTTTTCCTACACAACGTGAGTGAAACTCCATGGTCAAAACGTCATCACGGAAGTCTCTTGTAGCTCTTCTCATAGCATTATCATACCACGTGGATAGTAACCCAGAAATTACCATCATTATTATAAGTCAACACTTTATTTAAATATTATAATAAAAATATATTTTGTCTGTTAACATCACATGATATTAAAAGGGATTATTTGTTTTCTTTGCAACCGGTCGGAACTTCTATGTTTGACCTAACGTGACATTGATTTCATTTACTAAAAGGTATTCTCACCAGTGAACAATTCCTGGTGAGATCCTTTCATTCAATTCTTTTCTCAATAAATATGTCTAAATTTGAGTCCAGGGTAAATGAATCATATTGAATTTTTGATGAAAGGACGAACCATGTGATGACCATTCTCATCAGATATTGGAGAGATAAATTATTAATCTAGTATTTTTGGCTTACGTTTTCAGTAGTTTTGGAAAGGTAGGCACATTATCTCATTCTCGTCTCCCTTTTAGAGATTTTTTCTCCTTTTTATTCGGCCCGAGAAAACTTCGAAGGCACATTGATGAATGATTTCGGTGAAAGAGTGCAGCCATATAATATATCAAGGTATTGTGGCTCGATAGATAGTGTAAAATAATCGAAGGAATCGTCGCAAAAAATTATTGGATCGAAAAAGCGTAAATATCGAAGCAGAACGTGAACTTCCAGAAGTCATTGGAAGTGGGGAGGGATCTAAATACGTAACGGATTGGTTTTACATTTTTTCCCCTCATTATTATTTGTGTATCCAGTGAGATTCTCCCACCGATGAATTTATGCATAATTTTTTTTATCGCAGAAGCCCATCATACTTGTGGCCATCCGGACTTACTGTACGTGTTTTCTCCCCACTGTAAAAGAAAACCCCTATCTGTCCTGTGAGGGCTTACCGCAGCGTATAGGTATTCATTTTGTTTTCCGTTCCTACATGTAATTTACCGCGAAGTTATTTTTCTTTGCAGTATTGTTTCACAGAGTTCTAATCAATTTAAGGTGTAGCATATAAAACCATATAAACAGAGCATGGGCGTGAATGCTGCTAGCAGGCTGCAAAGCATACATAAATTCTGCCGTAAGGAACGCAATTCAATTATGCTTTCTTGAGAGTATCGACTGAATTTTTTTAAATCAAAGTGCAATACTGCTGGTTTTTCCGGGTATTCTTCCGCGTTTACCCATTTGTAGGACAATTGAAATCGCCAAAAGGACAAAGAACTTCAACCGTGAAGACGGCTACAATCTCGCCAGCGCGTGGAAAAGGGTCTTCAAAGATCCTGACCAATCAGGGCACACCTCGAAAAAAAGGCGGCAAACGGGGTGTATATAAGATGAACAAATTTCTGCATCAACACTTCAGTGGACCTGAGGAAGTCAACTGGAACGTTGGCGAAATATCTTTGTCCTACAAATGGATAAACGCGGAAGAATACCCGGAAAAACCAGCAGAATTCATCATAATCTCCGCGGAAGCCTACTTGGAAACTTTAAAAAATCAAAGTGCAATAACTTGAGTAGCAGTATGTATAGGGAAAATAAAGGCTACATTGAATATTATGCAAATCAAATGAATCTTTGATTTTTTCAGTATTTAATAATGCCGTTTATTATAAAATAAACTTTGGGTGATTGAATGGAGTCGTGAATGATAGCGAAATTAGATCAATTTTCAATTAATTTATTGAAACTCGGAACTAGTTTTTTTTTCAACTTATCAGGACCTTTGTAAATCCCAAGCCAGCAAAACTCCATAGGGTAAAATGATGCTTTAGTAGATCAAGTGTTGGTACACCCAGCAAGGATTCGGAAGACTTGGGTTCGCATCCCGGTTAAGGCAAATGATTTTTTCTTTTGTTCAATTTTCTCAATTTAGTTGCTTTTTCCGTATATTCTAATTAAATCTCTTTATAGCGTACGACAAATGTTATTATTTTCAGCTTTATGTGAATTTTGGAACACCTTTTAAATGCCAGAGTTTGTATTTTCATGTAAATATAAGAGACATTATTCATAGTTACTTTAAGTATTGGAAAATAATGCCATCTGCAGGAAACGGGTGGTGTATCCATGTTGCTGTTGCTTTTATCTCGTAAACTCCTTGAAATAACGTTAAAAAAATTTGATCACGTGGTACTTTTTCAAATTTATGAATAAGTATAAAAATTATGAAACGCCACCCTCATCCTATCTCGCTCCCAGGCCTTTTTCTCTCTCGCTTGCATATAGATGTGTGTATTTATATTTTCTGCCAGTATAAATGCGCTCACCCCCCATTCTTTTGTTTTCTGCGCATTATTCTCTCATTTGCGCTCGTTCTGTGCCCTCTTTTCCTCTCAACCCCCTTACCTTACCCTCCTAGTGCGGGGGTGGTAGGAGTGGGGAATTTATAGGGAAGGCTGGGCGGGGAACTCTCAGCCGAAACCACCCCTTAAAAATCATGGGTGAAGGAAAAAAAATCCCTCGTCCGCTTGCTAGGGCTTTTGAGAGCGAGTCTCCGGTTTCCCAGCATGCCTTGAGGCAGGAGTGGAGACCTCACCCCACCTCCCCTCACCCCCACCACATCTCCACCCCCACTAGAGTCTCTGTACAGAGTTAACCCCCATTTCTTCCCAACCCCCAGGATCCAACCCTTGCAACAAGCCCCTCATTCCAGCTTCTCCTCCTCCATTCTCCCTGCCCCCCTGCGAATTTTTTTTTTTGCATTTTTTTCTGCACCACCAGTGCATTTTTGCATGCACTTCCAGGCTCGCCGGTCATGTCCGGCAACACGGCCGACGTACCACACATCAGTCGCGACCCCTGCCTCACCAGAAAACCACCTCCCGGTGCATCCAACTGCATGTGCATCGTGCGGACAGCACCCCACAGCCTTTTCCTCTTTCCCATCTCTTACCTTTCTTTTCTCTCCCATTCCGTGTTCTCATCCGACTCTCTCTCTCTCTGAGCTGTCCCATTCCATTCTTTTTCTGTCCTTTTCAACCCTTACTCGCAAAAGTCCTCCCTTTTGACCGCCGTTTCGGACAGCTCCCCTCTCCGTCGTTCTTACTCGCTGCGACTATTTGAACTCTGCCGGTCCGTCAACCGTCATCGGGAGCGGAAAGAACTGTTGAGCCAACCAGTGGCTCCAATAATTAGGGGCTGGTGTGGGTAAAAGAGGCTAAAACTCTGGGATGGTGCTGGAAAATCTTCGGTTGGCCTTTTTGGGATGTGGCAACCTCTTCCGTTGCGCTAAGTCAAGGATCTTCAACCCACGACCACCGAGCCGCATGCCGGCTAATTTCTTGCGGACCCTGAAAGCTAAATAAAATGTTGTATCACGCCACACAATATAAAATATATATCTGCACACACGTCAAAAATAAACAATATCAGAAATTGGTTGAATTTTTTAACCACTTTAGTTTATCGCATTTCGAAATTATATTTTTTTAATTTTATTGATGTGGTGGTAGAGTAACGTGGGGGTATTGTGGCTCTCCGATCGATTTGAAATAGATTTTTGGCTCTTGCATTAAAAAAGGTTGAAGACCCCTGGCCTAAGATGTCCTACACTCTACCGAGCTAATATTTTTGAGCAGATACAAATAGAGTTCTTGGGATCACCACCGGGTCAGGAACTAGATTACTGCCGACGTTTCGATGTCCGACTCGGCCATCGTCCTCAGGGCTATGAATGTCTTTATCTTCATCCGATCCCCTCTTCTGCTGTTTCAAGTTGAGCTCCAATTTTTCTCAGGTTCTTAATTATTTCTTTGCTCCCGCTTATTCATCACTTATTCATCACATTACATCACACATAATTTTCAAATAAATTCTGACTGTAAATAAATCACAAATAAATGTAGTCTGCCTTTTAAATACTTTGTTTGGAATATTTCCTTCCTACATCAGTCCGTACTTCCGACTACAGTACTAAAAAATTCACCGTAGGATTCTTGACTGCTGGAGGGGTCTGGATCTGTCTGAACTGGATCTATCCTTCAACGTATCAGGTTGGAATAAAATGTTGAGCCTACTGGTGGCTCTAATAATTCATAGTACAGTATATAATGGTGGGAAAGGTATTCTGAAGTAAGTGTGGCAGAAATACTTTCATTAATTGACCAAATATTTGCTCTGTAGCATTCTGCATTACTCAGCAGAGAGACAGTTACAATAATACAAAGCATATCATATTCATCTGTATTATTAGTGTGGGAGAGGTTTTTTCCCTATTAGGTATTACCAATAGTTAAATATTCTTTGACAACTTTCATATCACCCTCTTTCACGACTCAAAAGATTTCCCCATTAAAAAGCATCTTTCTTAATCGCTAACCTCGTAAAAAAAGGAAATATTTAGGTGACTACTGGCAATGATAGTCCCCTAAAATAAATTTTGTAAGGAAGAGAGAATTAGCCATTACTTACTGGAAGTCCGTTGTGCTTGAAAAAATTAGGCTGTAAACTGTTCAATGGTGTTATTTGAATGAAATATATATGTATAAAGCAGTATTACTTCAGCATAGTTTCCATTAATGTGAGCTCATATTATACATAAATATTTATTAAAAAAGGAGAAATTAATGGCCCTTCTTCATTCCCTAAAGGAAATCTCCTGACTTCTCTGTTGCTAACGCCCTTGCTTTGGTCCTAAAAAGAAACATCTCCGTAAGCCACACGTGTTGAATTTTTCCTGACTTTATACTTGCATTTTCCTGTAAATAGGATTGAGGTAAAATAAAGTGTTGTTCATATTTGATCCCGTGATAAGATATTATATACTCACAAGATATTATCTAATGGAGCTCAAGAATTATTTTGTTATCTTTCAATTTATTTCCACTAGGGGTTACATGGCCCAAAGGTAGAGTAAAATTCCCTTAATTTTTTATTCATGTAGCATCGTGTACTAGTTCGCTTCATTTTTCTCTCAATATTGGAAAATGTTGAATTTCTCTGTCGTATTGTCTTCATTTTTATTTTAATGCTTACATGTGAATACAATGGTAGTTTGTATTTTAAATACATTTTACAGAGGAATAAAATAATCAATGCCATCCTGCTATTTTTTCAGGAGGCACTTGCGTGGATGGTACATTCATATTTATCCACTGTGCATAATCCCTTCATTCGTTTCCTCTAGATACATATATCTTTTTTTATTCTTTTGAACATCCAACCATATTCAATCTTCTTTTTACTTGAATATATCCTTAAAATACACTGAAAAACTATGCTTGATAAATAAATAAATAATTAATGGCATTAAATGTGTCAATGATTTTTCTCCTATTGATAAAATAATAAACGAGCAAAAAATAGCATTTTATAAAGATAATTATCTGCAAACCGCAACCAAAATCATTGAAAATGGTCGTGGCAATGATTATTACTGTATTTTTTCAAAAAAATTTTAAGTCTACCATTCTACAGCTAATAATTTCTCAGGATGTCCAGCTTTTTTGTTTCAGTTGAATCTGCATTGTTTTCCTTTGGGCCCGTTTTCGAACTTCGGTATTGATAATTTTTTTAGCTGTCGTGGTACATATACAAATCCTTCTGAATACTACCATAAAAGCTGCTTAAATATGGGTGTAGCGGGAATTTCTGGGATAACAGCCATTTTCCTGTGTATGCATCTACTACTCAAGTCACAAAATGAAAAAAAAAATCATAAAACGACGATTTTCACGGAGAAACATAGAAAAGAACCATATTTTTTTCATGTTAAAGATTTTCTTCCTCATTAAAATCATCGGTATCATAGCATGGTTACAGAAATTTTTTTAGGTCGCATCCCAGGTCGTTGGGTTTAGAAGCGTGAGCGGGGACCTTCGTACCATTTTGGCACAATCCCTCGAGACTGTCTGTTATGGTCGAAATGGTCCAACTCTAATGAAGCACCCCTCCCATACTTCTCAAACCACCCCTCTGAGATGCAGCGTCAACCAATTTCGTTGAGTTATTAAACTTTTCACGAGTTTCTCCGTGGGTAAGAAAATCCAAGAGCGCCGAAGTTTCGTATTTCGTCTCGTCACCCATTCTCAAGGCTACTGATTAAATATTTGTAGTGACCGTTGAAGCTCAGCATCAGGAGGGGCGGGATAGGTCGAGCCCCGATTGTTGTGGCGTAGGACCGTGGACTAGCGAAGACTTAGCTCTGGCAATCATAATTTTTTCCAGAGTTCGATTCCAATAGCTGCTGATCGAATATCCGGTATCTCTGTTGACATTTATTTTCCCGTCTTATCTCTATAGCCTCTTAAGTTGAGCAATGCCAAAATTGGTTGCATCGCCATAAAATTGTAGTATCTTCTCACCTTATTTTATGGTCTTCACTCAGGCTTCGCTGGAAAAGTGTTAAATCATGTATAATTCTGTTGAGCATAAGTATTTACCAATTCATTCAAATCAGCTGGAAATCGTTGTTTTCATCCTTGATGTTTTTACCTGACCCTTTCCAGGCTCATTGGTGGTGCGGTAAGTCCTTGCCTATTTATCCAGTGGTCGCGGGTTCGAATCCCACCTGGGTGGATTTTCCATAATCGGGGTGGTATAGGCAGTGTGGTCTGTGCGTGTCCATCAACTTAATTGCGAGAAAGGACCATATAGTCCTAAATTAGGAGAATAAATATGGAAAAAATTTATACCATTATTTTTTAATAATTGTTCACAACATTTTTGCAGGTTTTAGGCAAGGTACGGGTTTTACCAAGCACTTTCGTCTTTTTATTCTGACTTTAAATATTTTCTGACATTTCGACAAGTATTTATAATTGCTGCTTTTTGTACCGTAAGGAACAAGTTTTTCGGTAATCCGATATTTTTCAATCCTCTTTGCATTGAGTAAGGCACTACATCTATTGCAGAGATAACAGTTGCTGTGATGCGTACTTTGTCTGATTTCCATAATCTGTTAATTTCTTCCTTGAAGTCTTCATATATTTCCATTTTTGTTGTATAGATTTTCGTTATTATTATTATTTTATTATTATTATTATTTTATTATTATTATTATTAACATCATACATATTTTCCCTCTTAATACCTTGCAATTTTTTGTCCTCAGTGTACTGAACAAGTCAAGTTTAATTGCGTTTTGTCTAGTTATTCTACAGATATAAACCGTTGGACAATATGACCGGTGTCAAGGATGACTGATTGCTGTACTTTTCCTAATACGCCTACGGGGTTTAGTTTTTTTAATGATGAAGCAATTCACATGATGTGATTCCAGTTACTGCAATGACAATTGGGCATATATGTACCGATTGCATATCTATTAATTTATTATTATTACCATGTTTTCCTTAAATTTTTAATCCTTCAAATTATATAACACCTCATTATCCCAAAACGTATTCCAATGATCTATCACTGGCCATGATACTTTTCCGTGAAATTTTCATTTCGGAAATTTCAAGTTTTTATTTTTAATTTTGGTCCGCCACATTCATAGTCATCGATACCCCTCCCGTTCAAACACGCCAATGTATTGCTTCTCAATGCACTCCACAATGCACACTTGTGGCCCCTTCTCAATGCCTCCCTAGTTCTTGCCCGCTCTCTACTTTCTGCACGGATAGAATTCCTGGATAGAGGGTTATAAGTGAGGGACATAGGGGTGGTTTTTCCCCGTGCGGAGTGCATACAAGGGGGTAGTCTGTCAATAATTATTTCTTTTCAAAACCTCCAGCCCCTCTCTATTTCACTGGAAAAAAACCGACCACGTACGCTTGCATGCAAGATCCACGTAACCAGACTTTTCACGACTTTTCAAGGCCCTAACTTCTGTTGCTTCATCTCCAATGTCTCTCCTTCTGGACCATTGCTGTCCTTTTCTTTTTCACATCCGGAAAGGGACAGTCCTTTCTCTTTTTCTACAGGTGCAGTGATTGCCTTCCTCTCAATTCCTTTAATGAACGTCTTGTACCCCAAATGCATTCTCTCATTGCTCCCACGTACGCAGGCAGTGGCTTGGGTTCTTCAACTGTTCTCGTTTCGTCGTCCTGTCCTTGATTGTGCGCAGGGCTTGGAAATCTTGTGTCGCTAGGGTACTCTCTCTCAGCAACATATTGTTGAAGATATCAACGAGGAGGTCTGAGCAAGCTGTAAGATAAGATACCTGATATCGAGCGAGCAGAGTGTATGAAACCGTTGCGCTTTTAGAGCCTCGGTGGTTAACTCGGGGTCCTTTTAATGGATGATTCCAAGTGAGTAATAAATAGGATTATTACTTTCTAGAGTCATTGTTACACAGCTAGAGAAAACTCTATGAAATATGTACTGATGCTTCCTCCGTTTGAGGAGTTAGTGGCTGCGTTCGCAGGACCAAAACGAACTCTGCATAATTGTACTAATTATAACAACTCCAATATAGTAATGGTAGCTCTAATAGTTTTGACGCACTTAAACTTAGGTAGTGGAATGACACTCCTTGGTATATTTCATAAAATGATATAGATTGCTCATTATTATTTCTACTTAAATTGGTAACTATTCTCTAGGGCAAGCAATATCCCAGTTAATTTCTCTATTTTTTATCACAACATTTCTTAATATGTTTCATTTCAGTTTTTCATTACATCAACCAATACATTCCAGAAGTAATTTCAAAAATAATAATGCCACAGCTCATGTACTTTGCTTTCATTACCTGGATTTTTATAGAAATACTTATGTGCATGGAAAGTTAGGATTAGAAATGAATTTTATATCTTTCACTCGGCGTGTAAAATATAGCTAGCTGATAATAAGATACCTCCCTGTCCAAAAACATACATGATAGCGATGTAAACATTTTATTCGTATACAATTATATCCATTGAATGCTTGTAGGGCCTTCATGCCTTTTAATTACAATTTTAAGAAAATTTTTACATTTTTGTGGACTTTCTGCAAAAAGTTTGACTCCAATGTAAAGGGACGGGGTTCGATGAAAGACAATCAACTTCCGATAGGAGGTGATTTGGGCAATCCTCCACCACCATGGCGCGCCAGGGCTATTTCCGATAAAGCCTGTCCAACTATTGGTCCCTTCCCAATCTAGTTGCTCTTTTCTTTAGTGAGTCTAATGGCATACTAATGATTGGTTTTGCATTTGGCATGTCTGCATCACTAGGTGTAGCGAAAGGATTCTTCTTATTTTATCCACGATATTCATATTGATAGCGGTTAAATTCAATGCATATTTTAACCATCCTCAAGTTAACTTAACATTTAAAAAGTTTACGTGGATATTTGTGGTAAACTTACTGTTTAAATTGGGCTTAGATTTATTACAATAAGTGAGTTCTAAATAGCGTATTTAAGGATTGCAATTTCAAATTTAAAGGCTGGTTTAATTCATAGATTTTGCGTGTGAAATTTTTTCCAAAAGTCGCTCTCATTGTTCAGTAAAACGATGGAAAGCTGAAACTTCCTTAGATGTGATATTTTTTCTTATTGGGGTTACGAAACCTAAGTGTGTATACCACAAGCTACTTGGAAGTTGCGTTTAAAACTAGGAGGTTTTTATCAGCTTTCAAATCGACCCTTGCCTTAGTTTAGGCTAATTTGAATTTCAGCAAGAATATGAAGGTTGTTTGGAGGAAGTGAGGTCACTCTTAGGCATGAGGTTGGCTTACTTTATTATGAGAGCCGTAAAAAATTTTAATAGCATTTTTCCTGTGGATATGAAGTATGAACCATTGGAAAATCTGCTTCGATAAAAATGAAAAATTTGTGATTTGGTGCTGGAAGCGAGTGTCGATTTAGGAATTGATTATGGAATTTAGCATAGAAATAAGGAAATTTCATCAAATGCTACATATAGAGTATGTTTATCTATGGAAGCGAGGCTTGGACGTTGACAGCAGCAGAGAAGTCAAGAGTGGAAGCATTCAAAATGTGGTGCTAACGAAGAATGATGAAGATAAAATGAATTGACCGTGTAAGTAACGAGGAAGGGCTAAGAATTTTGGGAGAAAAGAGAAGCCTCCTAAAAACCTTAAGCAGAAGACGGGACAACTTAGTTGGCCACATTTTGAGACATGATGGCCTGATGAAGACAATCGTTGAGGGCAGGTGGAAGGGAAGAAGGGCAAGGGACGGCCCTGAATGAGTTTCATAGGACAGGTTATAAAGGATGTAAAAGAGAAGAAATGCGTCACCATGAAAAGGCTAGTGGTTAGGAGAGAGAAATAGAGAGCTGCGTCTAACCAAGCTTAGGAATGTTGATAAGCGAGTGTTGAATATTAAATTGACAGAGAAGATGAGAAACGATTACTTTACGCTAAGCATAGCAGAAGATAGGAATTTGTGGGCCACCATAAGCCATTGATGGACGTGATTGTGATAAGGCAAAGCAAATAAAAGAATAGGAATATTATTGCCATTCCGTTGAGGTATTAAAGAATTCTACTGATAGGTAGGTTTCCATGGAGTACTTAAGAAGCATTCTGGTAGCCTCCTCTTCCTTCATGTACTTCACTCTTCAATTCACAGTAAGGCCTACTCCCTTTCATTCTATCTAAAAGTCCTCTTCTGTTCCTTCCTCTCCCTCATGTACCCAACATTCTACCCTCTAACATTGCTTTCAACATTCCCTCTCCACTCAGAACTCGCCCCATTCATACCTTTTCTCTCATCTAGAGAAGCTGCACCTCCTAACCCACCATGTCCATCGGGGTCCTATCGCGGCGGCGCCTCCTTCCTTGTTCCTTCCCGTCCTTCCCCTACTGGGTGTAGGGAGAGAGATTTTAGTCTTTCAAGTGGTATGTAATGGAGGGGATAATATGAGGCATACCTCCCCGAGGAAGAACAAGACATAGATACTCGGGGCATATGAAGTAAGAAACAAGAAAGAGGAACATGGGGAAAGTAAAGGAACCAACTTGCGAATCCGATAACTTTAGATTTGATGCACAATATATAGATTTTAGGGTCGAAATTTTATGAATAAATAGTTGTGAAGAGCAGCGGCGTAACTAGGAATATGCTTTGGGGGTGGGGCGATCCCCCCAGGCTACGGGGATCCGGGGGTTATTCAGTCATCCATCGTTATTCAGTGACTCGTCACACCGTCATGATATATTAATTTTATATATTCATATTAATGAATTATCCTTAGCTTTAAGCAGATACAGCCATTACATGTCAAATCTAGGCAATAGTTTTACACGAGCGTGATGCGCCCGCTCCCAGCGGGCTTCCCCCGCTCTTTTCAATGCAGGTCCACAGGGGGATAGGCGCGTTACTAATTTTAAAATGTAGAAAAAAAGGCAGGGCCTTATGTACAAATTTAATTGGAATTTTCATGTACAGATTGAGGTCAGAGGACCTATTTAAACACAACATTGGAAGTAATTACACTATCCTCTGTTAATACTTGTTTAGCGTTTTCCTTAATATTTACAAAAATATTTGGAAAAGATCTTACCCTAGAGAATGCTACATAAAGTTGGCCATGAGAGAATACAGGGTCAGGCAGGAATAAGGCAGCTCTTTGCAAAGTCTGACCCTGAGCCTTGTTAATAGTCATCGCATAGGAAACCTTGATGTGAAATTGTCTGCGAGTCAAATTAAAAGGCATGGTGGGATCCGACGGCGTTAACTGTATTCTTGGGATGAGGACAATCTTGCCGGAATCGATTATTTTTTTTAAATCGATTATTATTTTTTTTTGTTTTTAAAAACCAATTTTAGGAAACAATAGCAATATTTAGGAAGTAAGATATGCCGTCGCATGTTCTCTGATTAATTCTGTGCATTTTGGTACCTCATTTGTGGAGTTTGGTTGCGTATAAATTGAGAAAAAGGTATCTATACAGTAGAAATAATATAGAGGATAATTTATGTTAATTTCTCTGAAGCTATTGGGGGATCTATTCCTTCGTCCCCCCCCCCCCCATAGCTATGCCACCGGTGTGGAGAATAGTTAACTTTGAGGAAGCTCCGAGAAAGCGGTACTGTAGATTACTACGAGAAAACTCGGTTTGACGGATGCCAATAAGAGTTCACTTTTTAATAATCGCACCGCATTAAGACTCGTAATTTACCGTGTCATGGGACGTCGCGACGGTTTACGCCTCATCTGTCCGAAAATGGCTCTAGCGGTGGAAGATTGCCCCAGCTCACCTCCGATCGGAAGGCAGCAGTCTTTCATTGAACCCCGTCCCTTCCGATTTCGGAGAAAAAAATTCCCTGCTTTCCATTCCGCCAACCACCACCGAACACATTATATGGATCCACTTCTTTACCGCTCCTATCCACAACTCTGACTCGGAAAATATATCGAAAGAACAATGAGAGAAAGAGAGAATGTGCTGTAGATAGAGAAACTTTTCACGTCGATAAGTCCATGGTTACTGGCCACGCATGAGTGATTACGACTTCAGAATCATTTGAATCTAACTCCAGACCCTATTCCATGAGGCGTAAATCAGTGTTTTATCATTTTTTTAATGAAGCAGAGCAGAAAGGAATATTGGATATCTAGGAAGGCGCTGCAGGTACGTTATTCACCGGTCCACAGGAAAGGAAAAATATTCAATATTTTTCTTTAAATTTTAAACAAGCTTCGATGAACAGGGTGTGGTTTAAAAGAATTGGCCATGAGCTTTTTGCTAAATTATATTGCTTGTCTAATTATAGCCTCTTATATAAGTGTGTACTTTGTAAATACTCCTAATCATGATAAAAATTGGCATTGACATTTTCTGTGATTTAAGGGACAGAGACCGTTAAAGTTTTTTATCTTTAAATGGCTGGTTTGGTTATTCTATCATCAGGTTTTCATTTATAGGATAGAAATATAGAATAGAAGGTATAGGGTAGAAATTAAACACATGCGATCAGTTAAAAAATTTTGTCCCACATTGCTATGTTTTCCATGATAGTTGCCTAACCTTTATCTGCACCAAATTACTTGTAATTAATTGTTAGTGTCTTTTAGACGAATTTTCTGAGCTTTCCAAATCATCTCATTGAACATCCTAGGATTTTCGGGCTATGTAAGTGAAAATACATATTTTCTCATTTTTAACCGCATGCATCATTTAGTATCTTTTTTCTCCGCAAGTTAAATGTATTTTAAAATATTAAAAATTATGAATTGATCTCGAATTCCAGTTGCAAATATCGTTTTTATTCAGCTAGATGAGTGTCAGAGAAATGAAATTTACTTAGACTTGCGGTAGGAACCTATAATCCTTCCCTTGTACTTTGCTAAGATTCTCTTATTACATGAACCCTTGATACAACCTGATCATACGCATAGGGTACATGCCTCCGTAGGCAGCCAAGCCATCCAATATTTTTCCTATCCCCATGAATGGACCCCAATACTAACCACCCTTGATACCTCTCTTCAGTACCCTGGATCCCTGCTGGTCGCTTTGAGTCACCAAGCAAAATCTCCCATGCCGAAGGGATAGATAAGTGGAGACCCTTTTTACTACGTCCGCCAAGTATGGGAGTTAGGGTTTGGTCAGGGATGAAAAGCAAGAGGGGCAGGCTATTTGGATGGTGGGGGTAGGGAACTTTCACATAATTCTCACCCTTACAACGTTTACTACTTCATCACGGGTAAGGGTTGAAATAAAACGTGGGAGGATGGAAAAAAAATGTCGGAAGATCGGCAGCAGAAAATAAAATCCGTAGGAAAAAAATGGATCAGGACCTATTCTTCCCTTCTGGGATTACGTGCGCTACCTTCATCAATTCGTGCACTCCCATATCCTCCCTTTCTTCTCCTATAGCTCCCTTCATTCCCTGGGCTACGTAAATGAGCCCGCAGTGGCAGTGTACTTCACTCCGCCGATGCCTTGCATTTGATCTAACATACCTTGAACCTATATTTGAAGCCAACGCTCTAAGAAAATAATATCAATTAGTATGCGATAGTATTTTTTTGGTGTACCAATGCGAAACTAATTTACAAGAATTAATAATCTTAGGGTTTGGGTTAGTGTGGTGGCTAGAATGTTGGCTTCCCACCCCATGGACTTTGGTTCAGTTTCCGACAGTCGAAGAGGATTTTCAGAGGACACCCGATCCCTGCTGGAATGTCGTGTGGAGGATATTTTAAGCGCAACACTCCGTCCGTCGGATGGGACGTTAAGCCATGGTCCCCTTGGCGCCTTTCGTTAAGAGCATGCTAATTCCGGCACCGGGTTTCCGTCACCCTATCCTCATGGCTCAAATGACCTCAGCTGTTGGTTGCCTTCTCCAAGTAGCATGCCACACCATAAATAAACTTCTCTCGGGTTAGCGCGCGGGTCAGGAAAAATGAGGTAGCCGACGTTTCGGGTTCCGGATTGTTACCCATTCTCAAGTGTTCTCAAGGCTTGCCTGTCAAACAGACAACCTTTGTACACGCATTTTTTCATCATTTTAGCATGGTGATTTTCAAACTGTGATTTCTTGAGTGCTTTGCTGTATACTACTCTATTTATAACTATTTTTCTGCATGAAAACTGTTTCACTCGCTGCTTACTTATATCAGCGTAAAATGTAGCTCTAAAATAAATTGAGAATTCTCGGAAAAAATGTATTTCTCAAATGGAAATTGATCCTCAGGTGCCTGTCGTACATAATCAGGTGTAAAAAGACTATCGTAATTTTTACAACATAATTTTACTATCTGCAGAATGTTTCTGTGAAAATTGTGATAAATACCATCGCATAGGATTTTTGTTAAATTTTCAAGGATCTGTCATAATCATAAAATATAAGCCTGCGTAGGCCTATATAGATTCAGCTTTTGATGAATCACTTCCGTTAGCAATTTCTTTTCTCATTTAACTAATTTTTTGCCTGCAATTGTTATTAATAATCAAGAACTGATTGAAAAATATATAATATGTTTATTTCCGTTTTGCTTTTAACAATATTCCTTTAACAATATTCAAATTAGGTCAGTTATCAGATGCACCCAATCCCTTTTACGTGGCGTTATTTTCAGCATTTGCGCTTATATAATTGGCAATGATCTGATAAGCGTTATCCAAAATAAACGGACCATTTTCCTATCACGGTTGAAATTTTGTCAAGCTCTCGTTCTTCAACGTGTAAAATGATATTGCTAGTTTTTTCACTCAAATATGAGGATATTTTGAGGAGTTATTAAAAAAATAAATATGTGAGTCGATAACTTCTTTGTTTTCAGTTTATTTACTCATATTAATCATACTGTTAGAAATTAATTAGTAGGTTTAGTTTTATTCTTGCTTTTTACGGGAATTCCAAAATTTGTCACTGGCTCAATTTTTCCTTTTTTTATAATAAATTGCGTTTCTAATAATTAATTAATATTTCAGCATGATTAACTGTTTAAGAAGTGTTAAAATATCATCTTCATGAATGTTTCATCTCTGCCATAAGGCGATTTGTATTTCTTGAATTTTCATTCCAAAACAAAAATTTCGCAATGTAACGAAAAAAATTTCTGAGCAGTCGTGCGTATTATCCCAGCCCTGGATCACAGCATATTATACATTTCCACGATAATGGCAAAATTTATGGCCTAAAAAATCTTCTTCGCCCCATCGTAAATAGAAACAAGGCGATAAGTATATTGATCAATATGGGTTTGCGTATTTCATCCACTCAGTACCCAATCTATATCATTAGCATCCCATCACTTTCCCTCAGCTGAATCATCTCGATTTTATGTCTTCTGATGGTAATAATTTTTTCGTTTGCGATAATAACGATTCACCTTCATAATTAAACGGCTGGAAACGTGATATGCATGTAAGATAATTCCTTAAGTTTCCTTTAAATGTTTCCCTGGTCTTTAGATAGGCATTTAATGATTTACAGTTTGATAACAGATGTACCATTTTAACCATTGCTTGCCATAACTTTCATCGCAAATGATGCGCATTGATTTTTTATATCTATGCCTCAATCCGTGAAAAATGTTTGAAAGCGACATGAATAATTTCATATTATTTACCCATTCTTACGTTGATTGAAAGTGAGATTTAACGACCGATATTAAAATTTCTAAAGGTCTTAAATATCTTCAAGCATTTTAAATTATCTTTTCGTAAATTGCTGGTCGATCATTTTAGTAATTTGAGCATCAATTATTTTTTCTGTTTGAGGTAATGAAAATAATAGTTTTCTAAGCATGATCATTGTACGACTAAAATTATAACAGTTGTGAATTTCAAAAAGTATACAAATAGAAACATGGTTATTTTGCTAAAAATATATATCCGAAGCAATTTCATGAGTTTATGTTTCACTTTTTGGTATTCTTTCACTGGTTGGAACGTAGTGAGCAGTATTTAGATTGGATGTCAGGTAATAAGATCTAATTTTCTAGTATTAGCTTCTTATAATGATTCCTAAAATAAGATGTAAATAAATTTTATTGACCGTCCAAATTTTAGACATTAAGATTCACCAATTGTCGTCGACAAAGAGGATTTTTACTCAATTTGTTCTTATGACATGCAGCTATCTTCATGAATCGAGCTAAAGGTCTTTCATTGACAGATTTTGTGCACCCTGCGCAAAACTTTGGTTTTAAATGAAAGACTTACTTGAAAATGCTCATGATTAGAATATAGAATCCTTTTCTGAAAAAACTCATTTTATACCCTTTGTCTTTGAGGAGAATATTATATTTATTCACGTAAAGAAAAGACCGTGCGAAACATTGGAAAAGAACAAGTGCCTCATCTCTACTTAGAAGGGGACCGTCGCACCGCTAGATCGTGACATTTGTTTGCCGATCACGATCAAAAGGAAGTTTGGCAACGAAATTTGTTGGCTGAAGCTCTTTTGAAGACCCCCGATATTGGCGATCGAAACAATGGAGGAGTGACCAGCAGTGACCAATAATGCACACTCGTATGTCTTTATGTCGCAAAGTAGGATATTTGAAAGTTCTCTCCCTCTCATACTGGAGGATGTCCCTCAAAGGACTCGTGTACGAAAAGCCATCTGGGTTCGCGAGAGTGCTAAAAAAGGAACCAAAAAAAAAAGGTCTCGATCGCGTCGAAGATGAAGGCGGCTCCGGCTATGTCAACACACGAGAAACCAATAAGGCTTTGGCTGTCATCGATGTCAGCGCCGTAGGTTCCCTTGGCGGTTATAATATTTTTTCGGGACAGGTTTTTTTTCACTCGCTGCAGGAATACAGCTTCTTATCAAAGAATTATTTTTTAATGATAGTTTTTGCCACGTTTCTGCATATTCTTTAAGGCGAAATAAATTTAATTAATTCTTGGTGGTCTATTTCACTATATTCATGAGATTTGGTTGGGAAAAATTGCTCTAAATTGAAATAACTTCACTTTTCAGTGTTCTACAGAAATTATTTATTTATTAACCTATGTTTCATCTATTTCAGCGTAATTATTAAGGAACTTAATTAAAAATAGTGTTGTCTCTAACAATCATTTTAACTATATAAGCTATTAATACGGGCTTATGGATTAATAAGAGTTGAGTTAGGAGTTTTACCCTAGGTCGGCAAACAAAAAAATCCGTGGAACATGAAAAAGTGAAGTTTAGTCAATATATTGGTCAAACATTTTCCATTAAAAACCATGTGTTTCACATACGATATTTTCAATTATGGTAGACACATTTCACTCCATTCAAACTGCTCGTAACACGTCCAATACACAATTACTTGGTATGGTGCAGAATTAAGAGACGCAGAAGATGTTAAAATTTCATACACTCACTCAGTTGAAGGATATAATGGTGGAATAGATTCAGTAAACACCTATGAAGGAATTTTCTGGTTCTGTTTTTTCATGACCAATTAAGTAATTACATTTTATCTTAGTATCTTATTGTAATACTATGTGGGGAGGTGTTAACTTGCTTATGATGTCACTTTCGGCCGTCTGTTACTGCTTAGATAGCTCTCTTGATAAAAAAAGTGGGACCCTCACTTCCCACTTTATATTCCCCGGTTTTATACCATTAAGATTCTAGATGCTTTTCCATTCACATTCGATTTGAAGCCTATGAAAATAACCATCGATCAACCGTCTAAGAGAGGTGTTGAATCTTTCTCCTTACAGGCGATAGAGATTCGGGTTCAAGAGTCGCTTTTGGCAGAGGGTGTGTGGTAGGAAGGATGGGGCTAAAAAGAAGTAAGGAAAGGGAGCGGGGGAGGTTATAATGAGCGAAGGAAATTTGGGGTTGTTGGCGCGTTGCGAAGGCGGAAATTGGGGGTGGCGACGGACTGAAGGGTTGTATGTTAGGGAAAGGGGTGGGATACAGTTTACGGTGGGGGGATGATTGTTTGGGAATAGGGGAAATTTTGGGGTGAAAAGGTGGTCCTATTTCTAAATATTAACCCTAAAGCTTTTTAAATTTCCAACTTCGGCTTGGGGGTGAATAAGTGAACGATACCCATCCATATGAAAGAAAATACGCTTTATGTCTTGACAAGCCATATTGTAGTGCCTAAAAATTTTGATTAGTTTCTAAGGTTATCTTTATTTTATAATCTCATATTATCTTCCATTCTGGTATTATTTTCAATGTATACCCGATGATCCAGGTTGTGCGTTTTTATAACTTGGAGTAATTTTAGCTCACCTTCATTATTTTTAACAATGAAGATCATTTATATTTTTTATTAAGCCATTATAATTGAAAAATGAAAGCTGTACCGAATCCCTACCTTCAATTCGTATTAAAATTTATTCTTTCAATAGGGCTAAATCTTATTCGAAGATCCTAAGTATGAGAAAAATTTTATGAAAGTTATAAAAAAAGCTTTTATTCCAAGAAATACCGGCATCAATTCGTTTAAAGTTGAAAGATATTACAGTGTACGGAATGCCGCTATATATTTATATTTATGATGTAAAAAAAATAATCAGGAAAAGAATGCAATGAACCTGGTCTTCCATTCTATGCTATGAATAGTCTTAGAATAATTTGTAGTACTATTGGATGTATTTGTACTAACTAGTAACTTAATTTTTAAAGTGAACAGTTAAACAGTTATACGTGAAACTTTGATGCAAGTTGGAAACCTTGACCGTGTGTTAAATTCTTTCAGAGCATTGTAACAAAATGAGTTAACCTAAGGCTTGTCATCAGAGAAGTTGGGTGCCTAAGTCGTAGCTTGGGTTCTCCCTAGAAATTATGACTTATTTAGAGGGCCTAGGTAGTTAGCCTGGAGTTAAAGCTGAAACGTGAAACAAAAGGGGCCCCCGGTGAAAATGGTTTTCTTTTTAGAATTAAATTACCATTGAAGAAATACTAGCGGTTAAAAATTCGAAAAATAGCGCTGCGAAGCAGGCAAATGATCCAGGAAAAATACAACAACCTTCTTCTTCGTATCTCGTACCAGCTGTGGAATTTAGTTCTTCCCCTTCATGATACATTGCTTTATGGATAAAGAACGTTTGATAAAATAGCAATCGTGGTTGTAAGGCGACTCTTCGTGTAGCAATGCCGTATCGGTAATGAATATTTGAGCGAAAAGAAATACAGAATATGACAAAGGGACTATTAACTGGCATTGACTTCATCAACGGCGATCCGCGGCTTTTGTTCCACAGACGCTGTGACTTTTTTATTTCATACATATTTGATAAAAAATTCGTTTTAAAAATATTTTGTTAGAATTGTTTTTTTAAGCGAAGGAAAATTCTAAAATGTTGCATTAGGCAGAAATTCATAGCTTATTTTATGGTTTTCCAATGCCTGAATTCACTCCAAATTACCAGTAAGTGACCCACGTACCTCTTAAGTCCTCCTCGAAGCAAATATGTGTTTATGTGCGTTACCCTGATATGAAATAATTGAAAAATATCTTATTTTTCTATTTAATTTAACTTAGTTATGACAACTAATTTTCTATGACAATTAATGTTAATAGTGCAACTAGTTTCGACGCATATTGCGTTACCTTCAGGTGCTAGATCTCATTACTGGACGCTTTTTCCAGTTCTCTCTTTGCTGATGGTTATGACATTAGCTAGCTGTGCGAATAAAATGTAACTGTAGCAAAATTCAACAACTCATTTGCTATTTTCAGTTTGTGGCAAATAATAATAACCAGAGTGAAGTCCTTCGACAGAACTTTGACAGTACCTGAAGAAGACGCAATAGGAGAGTGACAGAATAAGACAGTAAGTGTGAGAGGGGTGGATACCTGAAAGAGAAGTGGCTGAAGGCTTAAGAGTAAGGGAAGGGAATCGGGTTGTCCTCGCGAATTCGGGTGGAAAACTAGATGAATCTTCCACGACGCTGCACACCGGGAAATGCAAGAGAATAGATATTCTCGCTCTATGGCCTGATATAAAATTTCGTATGTGTTTTTTATTTGAATATGGCCATTTCTAATTTCTTTCTTAAACCTCCCACAAGCCTACGCAGGTTTTTGACCGTACCTTATTGAGAAAAAAATGCCAAAGCTTTCTTCAAAAAGCAAAGGAAAAAAAAGTTTTGAAAACTGCGTTACTATCAACTAAAAAAATGACCACAATTAAGAATTTAAAAAATTTTAAATGTGGTAAATTTTTAAAGTAATAATTTTTGTAATAAAAAATATTAAAATGATTTCTTTTCGTTTCAAGTATTAGCTATACATAGTGCCTCGGCCTGATAAACATGGCCCCTGGAATGTAATCCGGCACTTAGGAACAATTTTTTAAAGTCATGCCAAAAAATAAAAATAGTTGAGGACCAAAACTTATTTAAAATATCTTTCAGACCAAGTATTAAACATCAAACCAAGTTTCAGCAGGGAAGAAAGTTGAATTTTTACCCGAAAATCGATTTGAGCTCCCGTTACCACTCATTCGGGCAATCGTCGCCTAGTGAGGATGGCGACCTTCACAACGAGATCACTTTTCTCGCTCAGCATCGCGTTTTGGCTCACGGTGGCGTTTATGAGGGGAGGAATGAAAAGAGGAGGGCACAGAAGAAAAAAAAAAGCGTCAATTTTTTTTCAAGTCTCCCGTGACGTCGAAGCGGTACTCCTTCCGGGCTAGCTTAAGGCGTTCAAATGAACGCTATAAATGGAGAGAGTGGAAGGGTTGCATTGAGGGAAGGTGTAAAAAGGGTTACGAAGGGAGAAGGCAGGGATGATGAAGAGAGAAGTTCGCTGCTTTAAGTGTAAGAGGAGACAAGGGGAAGACAAAGGCAGGGCGGAAAAGAGTCTCACTTGTTCAGTCGGGAGCTCATTGTATAAACCCCATTCCTTATGGCCCGGAGACCTTAAAGCGACTTGCCTGCTTAAACGTATACGGCGCTTCGCTGCTCCCTTAAACATCTCACTCACTTCTCACTGACGCTTACCTCTTCCTCCAACTCCATCACAAGGACACACTAAACCCTTCAGACTCGCTTCCTAAAATAAAAAAAAAGAGAAACGGTTCGTTTTGTTATTCTTTCTTTTTCGACGCAGCTCGAATACAGCCGGAACTCGTGCCTTCCTTTCCTTTTGTTTCTAGAAATTATTATCCAGTTCATTCGAGCCCTAAAGGGGTGGCTGAGAAGGGGTTTTACGGGTTGGAACATAAAAGGGGTGGAAAGCATTGCGTCAGGCTCTTCTGACCATTTCGGGAAAATCTCAACACCCCTCCTAGTTGCGGCGCGAAGGGAGAACAATGATTCCCTAATAAGGTTCGACGTCACTGGATTCGATCGCGTCATAGGTGTCGATGCTGACGCACCCGGCGTCCTGAATTGGGACCATGGACCACGGACGATTCATCGCGCATTCGGTGTAATCGGTGATATTTACGAAAATCCTAAGAAATGAAAATAAAAATCGTGGCGGTGACGAAATACTGTAAACGCACGTGAGTTCTGCTGAGGCCGAAACCGCCTCCGAGGACTAAGTTTTCTTTTAAATTACAGTAAAACTCACAAATAACGATCAAGCATTCAATGAAATCCCGCATACCACTACGTGAGTTCCCGGTTCCTAGGACTTTCCTATGATCGCCAGTTTTAATTTCCCCTCGTCTAACGAGTTTCGATGATACGAAATCCCGCTATTACGAACTATTCTTAAAGTAATGAGTAATTATCTCAGAAAAACTGTGCAAATTCGTTCGTCAATTAGACCAAGAATAATTTTCACAGGGTTTTGATGCAAATTATGCTAAAGACGGGGTTAAAAATTAAATAACCTAATCTCCTACTCCGTAATGGTTAAAGAAGTATGAAAGAATTCAGTGATTAAAACTGTGCAAAGTCCGTAATCCAGCAATTTATACAATATGAGTATGTATATTACAAGACGTGGACCCGAGGAGCAAAATATATTTCAAATTTTTCATCAAAAGCGAAGGACAGAGAATTTGTTAATTTACTGAAGCCGAACACAGTAATCGCTCTAAGGAGCCAAAGCTATTCTCATTTCGTTTAGCAATAAATAGTGCAAGTGAAGCGTTCGTGAAGACCAGTTTGATAAGTTTAATTAATTTTTATAGTGAACGGTGACTCTAAATAATGATTATGAACGCATATCGAATCTAAAACCTCATATCAATCCACGACCTTCATTAATCGAGAGAAAGTCGGAGGGTAAGTGCCTCAAAGTTGGTTGTCTCATAGCTATCGTGGGCAATCGCCACAAAATGGAAAAAATTCGACGGACGGAGCAAAGACCCCCAAGTCCCCGACTACGTGCCTTGGAAGGACACTTATCAAGAGTAACATTATCTCTCTTAGTATTTCATTCAGTACACTGCAGGGTTATCATTTAATAATGGTACGGTTTTAAACGTAGTTTCAATGAAAAATTAATTACTTACAGTTTTTGTTTTTTATTTCACGAATTTTTGTCTCAAACGGTTTGTTTTACATATACAAGAATTGCCATGAGAAAGAATTCCCCTGGACCGGGAATCGAACCACGGACCTTTGGCTTTCCGGGCCACTGCGCAGACCACTACGCTATCCAGGTTCTTTAATTCTCATGGCAATTATACCGAGGCTCAAGGTACTACATGTTAGGCCCTCGCGGTCCATCAAGGATGGCAACGCGAGGGAGAAAGGACTTCCAAGAAGCCACAACCGGTTGAGAGCCTCAAACCTGCGCTAAAGCCGCGCAAAGCGGTATGTGTAATGTTTCTAAACCTGCCACGTGAACGGCGGTGAAATATACAAGAACTTGACCTTGTTTTACATAATTTATAAATTTCAAATCAAATTTGCGCCCCTAGTCGAAAGAGATGACTGAAAAACCCAGCGTCTACATTAGCCTGCACTCTTAAAGAATGGAGCCTAGGGAACTACGGCTTAACGTCCCATCCGACAGACGGAGAGCCACACTACAAGTGTCCTCCTCAAAGCACTCAAATAGGGATCCGGCTGTCTCTGTAAAATCTGAATGCAGCAATCCGTCCATCGGATGGGATTTTATGAAATATTAAGCAATAAAAAATTGTTTAAGGCAGAAAATTCGAAAAATAAAAAACATAAAATTTAAGAAACCCGTTTTCATTTAAACCATACCTATATTTTATAATAACCATGGTAACGCCTTAAGCTTGCAATAGAAGTCCTCCAATTTGAAGAGTTTCCCTTCTCCTCGCTCATTTTCCCACCCTAAAATTCGCACCTTTCTTTCTGCTTTGTCGTGAGATACCTCTCTTCAGATTTCTCTTCCATCTCCCTTATCAACTGAGATAAAAATAAAACACTCAAGACGCGGCTCACTCTCCTCAACCAGCCCTCAGGTGTTCCTCCCCGTGCCTCTGCCGACTGTCAATATTTACGCCGGCCTGTTTTTCTCTTTTTATTCCTCTACCTCTCTCTTTTCTGCGTCCTTTCTTTCGCAATCTCTTTCACTCCATCTCATTTTTTTCCGGTGGAAAGTGTGCAAATGAGTCGAGAAAGAAATTAAGATTTCGGAGGGGTCGAGAGATTGTTCACTTTTCTCCGCCATTCTCTCGCGAAAAGACTGACGCGGAGCGAAGTTTGCTTTTGCATTATACATTCCCGTTTCTCATAAAGCGACTCTCATCTCGGCCTTTCTTTAGTGTATTTATCAAACGAAATTATTTACTGCAACCTTATTGTCAGCCGTATGTACACTTAGAATTAATAAAATGGCCTGGCTCGCGAAATTATCCAAATACGGCATATTTTACTTCGTCATGCAGTAGATATAATTGTATATCATGCATACATAAATATTTGTGTGGAGTCCTTATGAAGTCCGGTCTCTTCAAGGGTGTTGTGGAAAGTTTTTCTTGTAAAATATTGAAAGAGAGATGCTAATTAGCACTCGTCTGGTCGCACCTTGAGTACGTAGTGAGCTATTGGGATTCGGTGCAGTAAGACTAAATCAGTGCACAAAGGGTAAGAAAAAGACTTTGCTGTTCCAATAATAAAATATATTTACGACCTGTTTCGTCACGGCGTATCATCATCTGCAAGATGAAAATACGCCGTATCGAAACCGGTCGCATATATATTTTATTTTGTGGAACAGCAAAGTCTTTTTCTTACCCTTTGTGCATCATGAAGGAGTCCCATCATGTTACGCCACCCACCATCGCACACTAACTCAGTGATCACAATGAAATACAACGGAAGAACACACCGGCTCTTATTGCATGAACTCTTTTGTGCATATGGCTACAAGAATTTCAATTATTCCTACATCTAATATAAAAAAATATTCAATCACTCAGTCATTTTACCTGAAGTTGAATAGATTGGCGAGGATAAAAATCACTCTCATAAAACCACAGGTGTGTGAAAGTAACACTATCTGTGTAAGAGGGCCAATTTATTACCCTTGAACTACGAGGATTATTGTTGGAGATGTTCGAAGGCTTTGCACTGGTTTTGAACACAAAACTTTTGGTCAGTAGCACAAACCCAGTAATACGCAAAGTTAAGCGTTCGATTTTCTTCGCCCTGAGGGTGAGGATGGGGTAGTACATGGCGAAGGGCTGAGGGAAATCGACTCATTTTAGCAACCTTCCGATTTCTCCATGCCTCCTGTGCAAATCAGATGTTCAGGTGATCAAGAATGCTTCTAAATCTACCACTGATATGTGATCATCACAGGTTTATAAAGCATGCATTCTAATCTTATCGGGAAATCTGATAATTTTATATAATGAAGCCCCTAAATAAGGAATAATTAAATCAATTTCTTAAAATACTGGCGGACGGATTTGATATAGCAATTAGTTTTGCCTTGAAAAGATCTGACAATAGCATCGATATCGCTATAAAGTAGAATTTTACCAGTATTATCGAGTTCCATCTTACAGTTTGTGAAATCGATTTGTAGCAAGGGCAACTCTTCTGTTTCCCAATTAATATGCCTAATAAAATCTAACAATTTTTGTGTTGAACTTAACGTATTGAATAACAAAATGTCTTTGAATAACATAAAATGCAAAGGAAAATTTTTTTTAAATAATTACTCATTATCGGAAGGAAGTTCGATGTGTTCTTCCTATCAATTGGGTATCAATGTCGGAGTAAAATAGTACCATTTATATGCCTACCGTGCTATATGATCCGCTCCCGAATGTAGAATAGATTGGTCGCTTATTCCCCTACCCTTCTCTGCTAATTCGTGAATATCTCTCTCACTATTATATCGCTGATCCATAGGGGGATAAGGGGCAGTAGACACCCCCCCTGGGGTATCTAGGCTAGAATAAATAAAATGGTTATTTTGTTCAGTTCTTGAATATACACAGGAGAGGAGAGAACCAAGACAACCTTAATGCGTGTTTGCATGCCTCGAAGTTCTTAAATTTTTTGTAACCTCCCGGACCCCCACTACTGCTGGGAGATTACCCCCAGACCTCCTATTTAGTCCCCTCTTGTCCCTATCCTGGATCCGTCAGTATTATCGCGTGATATCTTATGCTGGTATATCACATTACCTTAGATATCGTTGCATATACAAGTATGACTCACGAACGTAAGGTGTTTTTTATGTTTTAATTTTTTCCCATACCACCGAAAACATCTCTATATTGCCTTTTACTTCGGGGTTTTCAAGATGTTAAAAATGTCATCGTTAACGAACAGGCATGCCCTGGATAGGGGCAACTTACTCAGGCGGGACTTGAATCCACGACCTCTTTTTTGGTAAGCGAGAACTTCACGTCGCCAACGACGCCGATTAATTATTAAATTACAATTCATGAATATTTCATTGCAAAGAAAATTGATATTAAATGTGTCGCTTATACTTATCTATTGAGTGTCGAGGTCGTGGTATCACAGTATCAGCTGCAGTATAATTCCAAGTTATCCTTTTTCGTATTTAAATTCATTGCCATCCTTGGCTTTTTTGCTCCGTATATTTAATATAACTTACCGTGAAATTATGTAACAACCGAAAATTCACGTATCAATTAAGAAAATAATTCAATAATAATAAAAATTTTTACATAAAATAATAAAATCAATCACTATATTTTATGATAGAGAGATTTTAGGCGCGGTTTTCTCCAACCGACTGAGCATCGGAGTGGGTATATCAGTATTCCTACCGTCCCAAACCGTACTTCCTGGCATGTAAAACAGATTCTTGCACCCCTAGACCTTTTTCTGCAACTTTATTTATACCTATTTATCATTGTCCACTTTAGAGCACAATATTTCTAAAAAACTATTTATATGATGTAGGTAAAGTGACGACGTTATTGTATCGCCTTGTCCTGTCTCGAGCTACCCCTTCTTGAATGTTTAATAGGATCGTGGTCACTACTGAACGCTTTTTGCCTTTTTATTCATCACATAATATCGAAATTATATATCGAATCGCCCTATAGTTTGATACATTTAGTAATGTGATTAATGTATAGAATAATATAATTTAAATTGATGAATCGCTAAAAACTACCCTAAGCTATTATTAAACCATACTTCCTAGTATGTAAAATAACTCTTGACCAACCCTAGACCATTTAATCCAACTTTATTCATGTGTAAATGTATCACTTTATCCTGTTCCGAGCTATCCCTTCTAGCATGTAAGAGAGGGTCGTGGCCACTACTGAACGTTCTTTTCCATCACGTGCAATCGGAGCGATATATCGAATGACCGTATATTTTGACGTGATTAAGTAAAGAAAAAATAATTTAAGATGATACATCGCAGGAAACTGTCTCTATCCATTCCTTTTCGCATTTAAAATAGATTCGCGGTCATATCCGAACCCTAATAGGCTTCCCTAATCTCTAACTTCCCTCCCCTATCTCCCCCTCCCCTTCAAATCTCCCCCTCCCGCACACTCACAAGAGTTCTAAGAGCGTCAGGCGTCAAGGTTTTATCGGCCGCAAACCAGTTTCATTTCGATGCCCTGCCAATCCTCTCCCGCGAGCTAACCCCTTTTCGTCTGCCGTTTGCGATTGCCAGTTTTTATTTCCATCGAGGCTGGTCCCTTCCCCTCCGCCCCAAGCTGAAAACTCGGACGTATGGTCATCGATTCCGGAGTCCAGGGCGTAATTACCCCATCACGGTCGGGCTGTTGTCGTTTACTCTCGCTTAAGAGTCTAAAAACCCCGATGATTTCTCCTTACGCGCAACTCCGACTAGCATTCGGTCCGCGTGGCATTCGGTCAGTTCATAAATAAATGCAGTTGCCGAAATATGGACTCCATTTCTGAAAGACCGATTAAATTATTTTACCCTTCACATTTTTTTGCCCAATGGCATGAGTAAAGTACAAATTATTCAAATTCTAAATGCCCAAATTATTTCAGAAAAAATATCGAATAATTTGGATGGCGTATAGACTAGTGAGAAAGTTAATATTCATGGGATGGTTGCTGAATTGCACGTGTATAAGGCACCAGAGTAGTCACAAAATGACTCTATGATTGCATTGAAACATCATTATCCTTTATATAAATAGTTTGTCTATCTTAATTAAGGCTGTTAGGAGAAAGTTTATAAGAAATTCCTATAGGCATGATAAATTTAAAATAGTGATCTTACAATAGTTATTTTTATCAATGTTATTAAAATTATAAAGAAGAACTTTGTACTTTCACATGAATAGTTATTCACACATTTACACGACCATAGTTTCAACGTTAGACGTCATCATCAGGTGAACTCTACAGAGGTCCATCACATCCTTTTATACCAGGCTAGGAGGGGGAGGGAGGAAAGTAACTAGCTTTTTTCTACGGTACGACCAAGTTTTTTCCCCCTCCCTCTTCTCTGTTGACCAATCCGTTCAATCTAGTTACCTTCCTCCCTCCGCCTCCAAGCCTGGTATAAAAGGACGTGATGGACCTCTGTAGAGTTCACCTAATGATTACGTCTAACATTGATACCTTGGTCGTGTCAATGTATGAATAAATATTCATCTGAAAACACAACGTTCTTCTTTTTAATTTTAACAATGAATTGCTTTCACTAAGTTACGCCTCAAACAATCAATTTTATCAATGTTAATTTAATAAGGCGTCTAAATAATTTTAATTTTGTTTTAATTCAAATAATAAATATACTATTGATATTAGAATCCATTGTTGTAGTCGAATAAACAATTAGTGTAACGATACATTACACGACCCTATGGAGCTTCGGTATAATTTTATACTAATGATTGAATTTCAGCGTTCTAACGTTTTGTATTTGTTTTATTTGAATGGTAGCGTTTCCGTTTCCTTAGCTTTATCCTAGTTTCTGGTCTGACCACGCGTCGTTGTCCTGTGTGCTTGGCCTTTCTCCGGGAAGTGAGCGCGTTTATGACAAAGGCTAGGAAGAGTGCTGCATGCCTGATGTGGAATCACCCCGTGCCACACACCTTGGTGGTGGCTTGCACGGTACCTCTTATATGGATATTTCTCGTCTTTTTTAATCCATTAACATCCTGTTTAATAGACATACTAGGTAGTATATTTGAAATGACTTAGTAGTAACAGAGAATAATTTGGAATAATTAATGTTCTATAACTCATTCCCACCCCACTTCCTTAATCTGAAACTTACCTTAGTTAGTGAGTTTCTGGTGCCCATACTAAGTCTGATGAGTAATAGTTACCAAGTTGCATCTAAAAATAGCATTTTATAGGTATCTGATTCATCATTGATAAACTTTTTTTTAATTACGGACGCATACTTACCACACACTTTTTTCTTAGAAGCTTTTTATTGGAATATAATTTTGCGAACTGAATGCAGAGTGCTAAAAGGATGAGGTACTGCAGTAAAGTGCTGGCCATTGCTTTTCATTTTATTAAATAACATTACGAGGCATAATTTTTTCCAAGGAAAGTCTTCCGATGGTATTTAATTTTTCCATTCATTCGAGTATGGTTTTTTGGAGCAGTCAGTAGAATTATTTCTTCCCTGTAAAATTAATTAACAAAAGCGGGATAAAAAGATGTTAAATTTTCAAAAGCTTTATAGGCATTACAATACCCACCTTTTGTTCCATTAGCGGTTTACACGTGCTGTACTTTGAAGTTGGACCTCGCTGTGATAGCCGAAGCCTTATAACGGTTTCGTGCGGCGGTTGCAGTGGTGATAGGAGGCCATTTTTATCGCACCATTATCAAAAGTCGAACTAAATGCTAGCTCAACCTGAAGACCACACAATCCAGGTATCCATGGTGATATGGGAACGCGATTTCCCACTTGCTCTTCTCATTTGTTCATCTGGAATAGGAAAGGGGAATGCAGTCAGCTAATTACGGGTACAATAAGTGAAAATTTGAAAATGTTCCTTGATAACTTAAATTTAAACCATGAAAATGAACGCATAAAAATAAAAAAGTTCACATTGTAGGAGACATTCATATGACATGGAATAAATTACTCGCAATTTCTGTGGAAGAGTTGTGCTTTTCAAGTATCATCGTCGTTTTATGTAGGAAGTACTATTTTTTACAGAACAAATTCTTTGTTTAAGATGGGATATACTGTAGAAAAGTTTAAAAAAGATAGCTTCGATTACGGAACGAATTCGCGCGGTAGGGTTAGCCCGCGAATGATTTCAACACGAAGAGGACTGTGTTGCTGGTCTTGGCGTGCAGCGCTCCCAAACAGACCAGCTCTCTAAAACCAGGCATTGTACGCAATTTTAGACTGAATCACTTAAATTATTTTAACTAGCCTCTATGTTACGATCGCACTTTATTATGAAGAAATCTGAGTGTTAGGCTTCAATTCTCACCTCCTAGTAAATATACTGGTTACTCGAAGGGTCCGTAAAGCAAACTGCGTGAAAAAATTAAGTATGCATGCATTACGTTCGGTATATATTTTTTACGACGGAAATGAATCCACATTTTTATCTAAAAATTGATAAAACCTGACAGCTATTTTGACAATATATATGTGCTGACAGTCACTCGTATATTTGCGCTACAAAGGATTTTGAAGTTTCAAGCATTAAAACAGCAGTAGCAAATGTTTAAGCATGGTTTTATGTGGAAATTGTGCCCATAATGCCCTAAAAATGTAATTTAGCAATTAACGTAAGATTGAGGATTAGATTAAGTGCGAAGGAAATTGAAATCTGAAAAAATATTGAACTGTCTTAGAAGCGATCGATTCGGCTTTCATTTGGTTAAATATTTATGTTTAATGAAGATATAAAACCTGTATAAATTTTCAAAGATTTTTTTATTTGTTACGACGCGTACTCGAGAATGACATCTTTGCTTTGAAACGCGTCATATCAAGTAAAAAAATTGATATATCTTCATTAAAAATTAATTGTTTAATGTTGTTTGATACGAGTTATACGACATGATACCTCATAATTTAAAATTCTGAGGTACTTCATGATTTTCGGAAATGAGAAATCAGATTGATGTTGAGTACTTAAATGGAAAAAATTTCGGTAGGAAGAACAAACTAGGGAAGCTACCACTGGTTTGAGTTTCCAATAGTAGTGTGTGGGACTCGGAGTTTTTCGGTGGAATCCCGGAATTCTTCGTAGAATTGCCAAACTAATTTTTAATATCGACTATAACATCCATAAGACTAATTAATTATAAATATTGCCAATAATCTCGTAAGGTATATCATTTATTTATTTATTTATTTTTGTTGGAAGGTACTTATTACTGCAGAAGTGAAACTTGGGATTGAAAGAGTGCGTCACGATGATAAGGGGTTTGACCAGGCCTAGCGTAAGCATGTTGCAGTAGTTTCACAAAAATTATTTTTTCTCAAAATCTTTCATAAGTATAGGTATTCACTGTGAATCAAATGCAATAGTGTTTATTTGCTTTTTACTTTTCAGTTTCACTCTATATGCAAAATTTAGCACAAGTTTGCGTATTAGTTCTAAAAAATAGCAATTTTTTATTGTAATCTCAAACAAGCTTTTCGTTTGCCTTGCATTATTAATTTATTAATTATAGTGGTAGTTGATAAATTTTGAATTCTTTCCTGGAAGGTTATTGAACGCAAATTATACTAGATACTTTTCGATCGGTGGCTAATTTTCCGGATAAAAAAATCGAATGGATCTAAATTATGCGCGTGTAAGATCATTTTAGGCTTGACTTGGACGAAATACGATATACCCATGATAAAATATAAATTACAAACGGTAATTTCCACATTCCTATTAAAAAAACTATATTTTCGACAGTCTATGTCATTTTCAAGAAAAGTGTGGAAATTATGCGAAAATTCCACGGAGAAAAAATCATTCGCATTGATCGCATTCCCGGTCAAGCCAAATGACTTTTCTCTATGTTGAATTTTTGCACAATTTTATGCATTGCCGTTGCCTCCGTAAAGTTTTCACCGTGGCTAGTCATGGAATACTTTAAGTTTGAAAATTAATATTGGCAGTTTATATCCTAAAATGGATAAATTATATAGTTGTTAAATGCAACAAATTTAGGGATGAAAATCATGTTGACTTTCAACGAAATCGTAGTCTTGGACCGTATGAGTCTCGGATCGCGGCGGCAGGGACCTTTACGAGACGCCGGCCGTCGGAGCCGCATCTCCCGGCATCCACGCCGCCGCCCGCTCCGTGTGGCGCCGAGCGCGGTAGAGCACACCACGGCACCCGACGCTCAACTCCCACATCAAACTCTTTCGCAACGAGAGGGGAAACGGAGCAGGGTAGGGGAACGAGACGCAGCTTCCAATCGCCACCGCACCATTCCTGAACGCGGTGGCGCCACTTGCCGGCCCAGTATTCGCCCTCTCTCTCGCACAGTATATATCCCTCTTTGTATCACTCGCACCGTACACCCTTTGCGTCTTTGGCAAGCCGGCTCCTTCCCCTTAGAACTCATATAAGCCTCCCCTGGCCCAAGCGAGCGCCGTACCCTTTCCCCATACCACTTTACGAGTCTCCCCACCCCACTATCCCAATGTTTTAGCCCGTCTCCTCACACCCTTATCCCTTCTACCCATCCCCTACTTCCTCCCACACCACCCATCCTTAGTCCGCCTTCCCAACAGGGCCCCCATGGTTCTCGATTTTCCCTGAAGATGACGTAGCCACCTTTTCCTACCCTCCTCCGTATATACCAATAGAAAGAGGGGATTTAACTTACCGCCCTATCTACTTGACATGCGCCTGTCTCCATTGCCGGCCCCCCCTACCACGGCCCGTGGGATGCGAACGGGATACCCCTACCCCTTTTTCGCTACGGCACGTCCAACGATACGAGCGCACGGGGGGAAAAGGCACAAAAAGAAAAACTTTTTCGGGGGGCGTTTCGCTTTTATTTTTTTTTTAATTTTTTCGCTCTACCCCCCCACACCAGCGACTGTATGGGTTTTAATAAGGTTCCCCCACCCTCAGGCCCGCGCCCCTCTGTCGGCGAAATAGGGTAGGGGTCGTTCCCCAAGCTTCTCTCTTCTCCCTAGCTTAGCTCCTATCCCCTCTCCCACTTCTATCTCTTCCTCAATACTTCCTCCCACATATACACAGAGACTTCTCTTACCCCTTCTCCCCCTCCCCCGCCGTCCCCACCTCCCGCCCCTCCACGCCCCCTCGTACCGTCCAGGATGGTTCGTCGGCGAGCCACGTTGATGCAAAGAACGGGAGGAGAGGCAAGCGAGTTCGGAGGTCTGGTCCTGGGGTTCTCTCTCGCTTCTCTCACTCCAACACAGATACCGGTGGGGAAAAACGGGCACTTTTCAGTTTTTGTGTCCGCGGCCCGAGTTCAGCCCGCGGGGGTGGAGCAAATTTTTTCCCCGGCGATCGGGGCCTGACCATCCCGGTCATGCTTCCCCATCGGGGTGCCCGTACTCTCGCCATGATCGGCGCGTGTTGTGACATTTTTTCGGCTTACAGTTTGTGAATGAGGATTTTTTAAGCGACTTTTTCGTCTCGGGAGTTTCGAAGAGAAATCTGTCCCGGAGACTGTGCAGTGACAATTTTTCCCTCCCGAAGTCAGTGATGTGTTGGACGTATTGAAGGTGTTTTTCTGGATATTTTGCATCGCTTCCCCGTCATATACTCAGGCGTAAACATTTGTGTGTGACAAATTCATCTACAGACATGTGTCGTATCTCGTTCATTTCGCCAAGAACATTGACTCTTTTGAGCGATGTGAACTTGTGATTTTGGTCCACGATTTAAGTCTGTGAAGGAGAACTTCTTCAAAATCTTTTTTTTTCCTTGGGTGAAACGGTTCCCCGGAACATTTTTGTAGGAGTAATCCTACATTATCTTCTTCACCTGTACCGACAATCTTCCTCGAGACCGCACTTCTTCACGATCAACGTGAGCAACATATAGAATAACACGTTCGTCGCGTACCAGCAAGGTAAGTGTGAACACGTAATTTTTTCTTTCTGCTTTGGCGGCTTAAATTCTTGGCTTTCGTGAAGGATTATTTATCCGTAAAAACTTGCTTAGATGAATGGTTATACCAAGAATAGTATAGGACTTATCTAAAGCCCGAGCCTTGACATTTCCTCATCAGTGCTTCGCTGAGATGTTTTCGTGCCTTCGTTCGTCAACAGTGAATAGCTTGGAAAAAAGCTTTATCTGCAGAACAGGTGCAACGCAAGGTAGTTGGAGGATTTGCGTTACTTCCGCGCCGGGCGGGTTTGCCGGCTTTCCCGGGGCGGGAGACCGCGTCACCGGCATCTGATGTCGGATCCGCCAGCCCCCGGTCTGATGACCGAGCCTCGGCCGTATTCGTTCCCGGCGACAGACGCCCCTCTGACGGGGGTTCCCCATCATTGCGTCTCCCTGCTTAGGCTCTTCGAAGTGCTCTTTGCGGTATGGTACTCATATGATCAAGCAAGTTTATCACCTCTCCCTCTTAGCGAGCAAGGAATGCCATACCATACTTTATTTATTGCACCTATCTTATTTCATATAAATTTTAATTTCCATTTGAAAAACAGCCGAGATTTACCTTGGGAATTCCCATTTTGAAAGGATGAATATAATCGGAATTCCAAAGCGCAGTTTAGTTAACGGAATATTCGTTGTAATTTTTAGGATTTTGTATTGAAACTATTCTGCCTTTCTAGGTTTTTCCCTAAGGCTTAGTATGCATTGAATATTTTTTTGTGATTTATGCGTGTGCTAGAATGCTATCCAAGTCTGGATCCCGCACATTTATAGGAGAACGTCGTTAAAGGCAATCATTAAAATTGTATCTCAACAAAACTTAAATGATTAATACATTCAATTGTCGTCGTAGTTTTTTAAATATCGGTAATTATATATTAGTTTAGAGTGAGTTGCCTGGCTTTGTATTCTGCATTTTCGAACCCAGTTATGCTATCGTAACCTCAAATTATAAATTGGAACCTTTTAAGTTGGTGACAGAAGAGACTCAATCAATTCGCTAATGAACGATATGAGGCGTTTATAGTTTGCGATAATTTTTTTAGTCTTATTTAGGTAGTACTCTTGTTTCAAAGAAGGTTTTATCTCAAGAAAGGGTTAAACTCACTTTTTCACCGTGAAAGTCTTTTTGGAATGTGCATGAGGATTTGCTGTTATTCTGGGCGCCTGCATAGCCGGGTGTGCCTTGCTCCTCGGCGCCCGGCCGGACCCCCTTCGGCTGACCGCCAACAGGCGCGGTATCCACCCGCACTTTTGCCGGATGAGGCGCGGCTACTTCCTTGACCATCCATCGAGTGTAGGCATTGGATTGATTACGATCTTCCTAGTAAACTTCCTCCTCTGCTTTAAAATATGTGAAATAATCTTTTCATTTCTTAAAATAATTGAAAATATAATTAAATTAACGTAATCCACTGCTAAGTCTCTGCTTTGAATGGCAGTTTGACAATACTTTGACAACTTTAGCAGTCTGGAATAAGGTTTTTACTGATCCACATGTACACTATCAAAGGGTATTCTTTGCGCTGTTACAGTTGGGTATATAGTATATCCTAGGTTCATACTCGTGATTCTTTTTCATTTATTTCTTCTTTAGGGAGACAAACTCATCTGTGCGGATTTGAAGTCTGGCTTAGTGGTCACTTTTGTAGTGTAAATTATAATTTTTTTTCAAAATCATCATAAGTTTCGTTGTAGTTTTGTGGGATATGCGCTTCAAAAACTCGGTATCAAAACAGTATAATTCTCTAAAGGTGGATGTGGTTGGTTGGTCTGGGCTGAGGCTTAGGCCAGTTCCCTACAGATCTAGGGTTCTCATTTTACATGATTTGGGACCCTGATAACGGTAATAGTGTTGAAGGTGTCTAAAATCAACCTGGAGTACAGATATTTTTACAGAGCTCTCTGTATGTCACATTTATGTGGGTAAGATAATATAGTGGCGGGTAGGTTTCTCTAGGGGCGGTAACATAGACTTTTACCATAGTCACGTACGGATCAGCTTTGTTATTGATACGGGAAACAGTTCCCCATAAAATACTCGTACGAATCGGTTCTAGACTTTCGTGGAATACTCAGCGGCTTCGACTTGCATACCGACTTGCTTAAGCACAGAGTGTTGCCCATTCGTGCCCCTTCTCGTGAATGAGACGGATAGTGCAATAGGCCAGTCAGGTGAGGTGAGGTCGTATGTAGAGAGGGAAGGTCGTGTGGTTTTTAGTGTCGAAGAGCATGTGTTTCCGTCCGATGTGACTCGCTTATCGGTGTAATGCGGCATCGCGCGGTTACGTCAGCGAGGCTGGCTGGGGTCGTGCTGATCATCGCTCGGCATCTCCGGGATGAGGTTGCGGAAACGTGGGAGGTGGTAGGGACGGAGTCTGGGGCCGGGATGGGTTGGGAGATGGAAGCGATGAACAACGGTCAGTCATGTGGGTGCAGACAGGTGTCCTAACTACATCAGTGCGTACCTAAACGTCTACACCACTGACTACCGGCCAATCTGGCTTACTATCCGGCCTCTCCCGTGAACGTACACTAAGAAACTTGTCACTTTCAAAACGAAAAAGAGTTCCTGCATCAGTTTTAGCGGCATCATTGTGCAAATATCAACCATTGATTTCCTTAGGGCACTAAGAAACATTCTTCTTTTTAGCATTGTAAATGCACGTTAGAGTAAAATGAGCGTCTTCGAGTTCAAAATTTTCTGTATAAGTAAAATTTTGAAGAAAAAAATTTTTCCTTGATAAAAGAATACCATTTTTCTTCGGCGTCGTGTGGGTACAGCAGCAAACGGAAATTCTATTCTATAACTTTTTCGGTCATTTATCGATACCGTAACCCTATCCCTAAGCATCTTGTCTCTCAAGAAATGAGCAAATCAGCAAATTTTCCCAACCAGAGAATTTTATCCTCATTTGCACAATCGCAACAAGCAAAGAATAACTCAGGCGAAATAGCCACTTGACAACTAATCCCATGAAGAGAAAGGTTATGCATTTCTCATTTATACTATAGTTGCGCAACTTTATCATAAAACCGTATTCACAATTTAGCTCTCTTATCCACGTAGTCCTATCCGAGCAAAAAGGGGTTGGGTGCGGCCATCCAATGCGTAGTAACGTGGTCATGAGAGCTAATCACTCCAACTCGACCGGTCTTTTTCCGTGACGCAAAACTCAAGATATCATTTTGAAATTTTCATGGAGCATAGAGAACACCCATATTCTTCCCTGTGTCCATCATTCGGCCGTACCTCAAATTTCAAAATTTTTATATAGTTATTTTCTCAGTTGTAAAATTTTCAGACTTGAGATGCAGTAATTTTTTTGGTACACCCACTCAAATAGCCATGAAAATTTACTGAGACGATAGCTTAATTTATGTAAAAATGATGCGTTACAAGAACAGAGAAAATACGACCGATCTAGCGGGATTGATATATACTCATGACCACGCATTCTATCCACGCCTGCCAAGTTCATCGACACACTGAAAACGGTGACGCTCACGCGAATGGCCCAAACATTACGCCCACTCGATGAATCGTAACGAGTTATTTGGATCACGGCGTGTATGGAGTGGGATGGGTGAACTGTTTAGGCTTTTCGGGGTCAACGTATCTATACTCACATACATACATACATGCACGCTCGTAGCCGCCACTCTGTCTCCAACCGAATTCCCACCACTTCCCAAAATTCCGACCGCCTACCCCACCTCCTCTTTATACCGCGGTGATTGTTAATAGCAAGCTAATGCTTTAATGGGGAGAGGAGTTGGGGGAGGAGGGAGGGAAATGTGTTCATTTGAGGGGAAGGGCGTGAAGATCTCATTCATTCATTCATCGAAGGCTCCCGCGGATGGATCGGTTTTGGAGGTGGGAGGTCATCGGGATCGCAAGGGAAGGGAGTTGGTTAATACGTGCATTTGATTGCATTTGGTGTCAGGGGAGGGGCGGAGTAGCGGGCCAGACTGGAGTGGGTGTCATTATGTAGTCAGGGGTGTGTTCTCCACCTCCCTTCCCCCTTGATTCGCGGTCGCGATGTGGCGCGGGGTAATGGGACAGATGGGCTCGGATTCCGACATGTTTTTGTTTCTCTGCCCCAGTGAGAATGTTTTGTTTACAATTTGTATACAATTTTATCACTTGCAAGTGGCGATCATTGCTCCCAAATTTGGCCTCGAAAAATTAGTGTCCTGCACTATTATTTCATCCTACCATGAAAGAATAGGATGAGCGGTGTGCATATTTCATGCATTTTTTGCTAATGAAATAATCTGTGAATCTGGTGGCTGTCATCTTTCATTGAAACTTATAACTGGAAGATTTCTTGGAACAATCAGAGCTATGAACGCTTTCGGGCTTCATAGAAACATTTTGTGCACTATTTCAATGGTGCTCATAATTATAAAATTCATAAAAATTTATATTATATATGCGTTTGCATTCAGAGATTGAAGTTGTGCTACGAATATAATTGTAAGTAAAAGACAGAGTCGTTACTGCTGCATCAACTGAAGGTTTCCCTGGGATATGCGAATGTTAGACATATCAATGAGGCATCAAATTGTCATTAAGGTGACCGGACAGGTCGAAATCGGCAAGGTCGCATAGCTGAATGTGTCCCCACGATCAGACAGGACCGTGAGGAGATGAATAGATGGGGGAAGGGATAGGGAAGAGTAGGGAGGAGGAGGTGTTCCTGTCGCGACTGGCGTATTGTTGTTGTCCGCGGAGTGGTCAGGGGAGGGGGGTGCTAACTGAAGTGTCTTCGTGTGTGTGTGTGTGTAAGCTTCACGGTCATTCACGTGGCTAGAATGCACGATGTCCTCGCTATAGTGATGCAGTTTCCCCCCCTCTCACACTCTCCCACAATGCAACGCGACGCTCCGAAAGCTACCCCTTCTCCACTACACCACTTCGCACACTGCCCTGTCTCCGTGTATGGGACGTTCTCTGGACTGCGGGACACACAGAGGGTAAACGTTTTGGCGGGACCGCTTGACAGGTGGGTGGATACGTCACACAGGGAGGGGTTTCGGTTGTAGGTATGGCATACCATTCACACATAACGGACACCGCGGGTTAGGAATCACTCCGGTGGCGGAGGAGGGGGTTGGGCGTTCTAATCGGGACGCTGACGGTGGTGTGAGTTCGCGGCCGATCCAAGCCCGATCGTGGGTTTGGGTGGGCAGGGTGACGGTCTTGTCGCTTGTTCTGTGGTTTCGATGAGGTTGTACGTTGCATCGGTGGTCCACCGCCAAATGCACGACCAAACCCGTTGTGCGGCCGTGAGTTTGTGTGGGTGCGTTGAGGAAGCCTCGGTAGTTAACGGGGCGCCAAACGTTTTGGCGTGGTCGCGTGTCGATATTGGCTATGAGTCCCTAAACGGACGTGCGGTACTCGTGAATCAATCCAGGAAGAAATTTCAACAGGAATTTGATGCTCGTAAGTATTTTACATCGCGGATGAAATTCAATCGAAGTAGCATTCCTTAGAGATGAAAATAAATCCTGCTACATTACACCGGTGAGGTTATAGCCTAGCTGGTTCTATCTTAGAACTAATTGAAAAAATAGAAAAAATTTTCCCTGGATAATAATAAAATCCAATGAAGGGAGGTTTAAACCTATGGATTATAGAATGGAGGGTGAGGAAAGATCCCGTCGTGACTGGGGTCTTCAATAAATAGTATTTTTCCACAAATATAATGTGGTGTCAATAATTTACTTGCTGTAATGTATACATACCTCTTACAACGGACTAAGATTATTCCGACTTTTTCTATCCACATTGCTTGTTTTTTCCAACAAAGTCTTTCCTTGTATTGTTTCCTTTCCTTCGTCCATGTTTCACCATTATCTTTTACGGGCTCCTCTGAAATTATAAAAATATACACATATTAAATGTCGTGTCTTCGTCAGGCAAACGCTATTTACACAAGCTGCATAGTCGGACCACGCAGAAATCACTGTCTTTAGAAAACACTTTATGCTAGGACGGCTTACGATAGCTTTGACAATCAAATTGTTTTTTAAAGAAAATTTCAAAGCATAGAGCGATAAAAGTATTATTAAGTAGGCGTGTTATGGATAAAGAACCTATTTTTCTATTTATTGTATAACTGAAAGAAAAATTTTTCTCGTTCAGAGTAGTTTATAATCTCGAATAGGATTCGACGAGGTTTTTCTTTGCGTAGTGACAGAGAATCACGGAATTGACGAATGATAAATCTTCTTGCGCCCCCTACGGCTTTTTCAACGTTAACCTGTCTGGAAACAATGCGCCGTGGAAGCCTTCGATGCCCGGTTCTTTTCTCCCTCCTCCGTTTACAACATCGGCGAATGATATTATAGAATTTCCTCTATTACTTTTTCGCTACATATATAGGGTGTGTTCACTTATAGAATGATTAAGAAAATGTATTCCCTTCAGTATGAAAGGTAGTGACAGAATCCATCGTGCTTTACGAAGTATGAGACTTCAGTGCACTACGTTAACTCTGAAATGGTCGGGAAACAGAGGGAAAATATGTACCTACAGTTTTTTTATTATTTTACAAAAGCTGTCTAACATTAGAGTTTTACTAACTCTAGAATAACGCTCTAATTTACTTGACTTTTTAGAATCAGAAATTCATAAAATAGTTATTACCCAAGCCCTTAACCTTCGTGTAGCATGAATGTGAAATCAGAGCGTTATAATTGGAATATTTAACCTATGAATGCCCATCTCAACGTTCCGCATTTTTCTGATTCCGCTTTGAAAGGCATAATGCCATTTACTGCAAACTTAGAATATTTTTACCACCATCGCAAGAGACTCTTAGCGTGTGCTTACCTACCATATCCTAATTCTTACGTTTATATCTTTAAAATACTCCCTTACTCTCTTATCGACGGTTTTTTGTGGATCTCTCGCGGTTTTATCTGCCTCAACGTGGGCCTCGGCGGATCTTCGAAATCAACCGGGATACCTCGCGACCAGCAGCCGCGAAATGCGCGACCGAGCGGCCGGCAAAAACTCGCGATTTTTCCGCCGGACGTAAAAACTCGCCGGCCATCCCCGCTGACCCTCCCGGCTCTTCCCCACTCGTCGGTGTTCCGAATCTCACTGTTGTACATCGCACGTCGCGGTGGGTCGAGAACTCCTCCGTTGGGGGTAAGAGGCGGCATTGGGGACTGGGAAAAAAGGACCCGGGAAGCCGAAGAAAGAGAGTGGGGAGGCGTCCTCCGATACATATTCGTTATTTTTTTCCTGTTTTCCCGTTGGATTGGTGTATTTACATTCTCCCTCCCTTATACTGCCTCCACCTTTCTCCTTGATTTCTATCTCGATATCTCTCGCACGCAGAGTCCAATTGACGACCGTTTGGCCGCACATGGGGAAAAAATCGGATGTTTCTCCTGCTCCCACTCACGAACGCGTTCGGTGGGAGGTGATTCCGGTCTTTGGGAGTGGCAATCGGTATATTGTGCCGCAAGTTTCTCCCGCGGAGAGGGCAGGCGAGGAAGAAGGTTTCGCTTGAGGTTCTCCGGCGTTTAGCGGAAGTAGTTTTTGTGCCCAAGATTTTTGATGGGGAGTGAATTTAACGCCCAGATGGTGGTCGGGTGGGTTTTTTAAGGGATATGTAAGTGCTATTAAAATTTTCACTGTTTTATGCTTTCAAATTATACCGAAGTTTTTCTTCTTCGACGATAAACTTATTCTCTTCTCGGCGGGGAGAATGCTGAGTTTTTTTCAAAGTGATGGATTTAATTATAAACATTACTTATTTTTTCGCGCCTCGTCCTTCCTTCTCTTACGGATTTTGTTTAGTTTGATTTAGCATTTTTCATCGCGGTATTTTAGCCATTATTGTTAAACCGCCTGTTAAATAAAGTTGCATTTCATGCCTTGTTCTTTACTTTTGGATCCCGAGTCCAACCTCCATGGTATTTACTTAGGTATTCTGTATAAAGTCGATATCAAATTATTGTAGTTAACTCTTTATCCGTTATTGCTAATTTATACTGTATCCTTGTCGATGGTGACAAGATAAATGCTGTCATTGGCCAAATTTTTATTGAAAGATAATCTTAGGAATGATTAGGTGCACCTGGGAATACTGAAGTGGTCAGGAATTGAAGTGTACTTTACTGAAAGGTTTTCTTAGCCGAGGATCGCCAAGGATAGGCAAGGAATAATAGGAGGAGGAAGTCGAAATCTACACAGACTTTAATTGAAACATCTGGATGGCACCCGTAGTGATCGAGTACCTAATTTGAAAGTTATCAAATATTATCGATCCCTCTATAAATTTTACGTGGCTTCGCACACCAAATTACGTCCAGTTTTGCGTGCCGCGCATCCACATGAACTAAAGTAATTCGCGGACCGAGAACGTGGTCTCAAGCGCGACCGGCTCGCGTGTGTTGGAGAAAACGATGCGAACGGACGGAGGAAGGTATTTCGAGGGGGCGTAACCGAACTATTTCCCAAAAAAAATTCGAACGAATAAAATTCGCGGAGAGAGTAGAGAAAGGGAGGGTGCTACAATTTTTTTTGCACCGAAAAGTACACAAAAAAACGAAAAGTGGGAGGTTTTTAACTATCGTGGAGGGGGTAACGATAGGGGGAAGCGGTGGGGTTTGAGCACAGGGTTGAGTTGAGGATTTGGAACGGGGACGGATTTTTGTGAGGGGGTGTGGGAATAAAAAGGGAAAGAGTGGGGGTGTTTTTTGAGGTGGGGAAAGTTTCAGGAAGGTGGAGTGGGGGTGGTCACGCTGGAAGGGTTAAGGAGGGGTTGGGGGTACGTCGAATAGGGAGGGGTGTGAGGGAATACGGCGAGTAAAAGGTCTACGGCGCAGGTCTTCTGATGCTCCAACCCCGTAGCTTCAGGAGTTTGGGACCCCCCGCCATACACCCCCACCGCCCCTGGACCATCCTCACATTCCTCTCTCTCTATGGGTCTTTCCATTTACCCTCTCTGGACTCGTATCCCTCCCACTACCCCCACCCTCCCCCTCCGCATCTACTCCTCCGGCACAGCATCCCTGCACTTTACTCCATTCCCAGCCACGCACCTCTCAAAAACGTTCTTTCAGTCGGGTCCCAAGTGTGGGGAAGTTCGGACCTGCTAACATCTCCTCTCTTTGGCACTGTCCATAACACACACCTTGGACGTGGCCTCCCGCTTTACCCACGGGGGGCAGGCAACGATTCCGGCACCCCGGTACAGCCATAGCAGTTCAACGGAGACCGCCCCCGCTCGCAAAACCCCCCCAAAATATACACACCTCTCTCCGGGTGCAGTTTTGCCGGCGACTTTGGACTGACCTCACCGCCGTCTAACCCTTGATCTCGCCCGCGTATCCTGGCCGCATTCTGCGGACTTTGTCGTGTGTTGTGCCGGTTCGGGCAGGTTGAGGGAAGCTGCGGGCATTGCTCCCGCCGGACGTAGTGGGCATCGGGCGGAGAATTTTTCGGCTTTGGGGACTTGGATTTTTTCCAGTTGTGGCAGTATCTCCTGTTTCCAGTGCAGGGACGAATAGTTTCTGATTTGCTTCATGCGATCTGGACTTGTTCCTGCTTTTGTGGAGTTTTCCCTAATTTTTAACGTGGAATTTCTCCCAGCTTTGACGGAACTTGGTGCTTTTTTCAGGAGTCGACGCTAAATATTTTGTGCTAGTGTGCAGTTTTTCCAGCAAAGCTGTATCATCGAAGTAGGACTTCATCCCAGTAACTCAGTTTTTCCTCTGTTCCTATGACGGAATTTTGCCAGTTATTTTGGCCTCATCGTCAGATTTTTCTGAAAGCAGACATACATTGAACGGAAGTGTACGAAGCACGCGAAGTGACTTTGTGGTTTCCACCCTTTACTTGTAAGAATAAATATTTGAAGTTCATACGTGAGCTTGCTCTCGGAAAATTTGTGATCGGAGGTTTCTCAGTTTTGCACTCTCTTTAGAGAAATTTCCAGTGCGTAAGCGAAAAACGGCAGTGTCAGAATCCGAGGCAAATTGTTGATGGCTAAGACGATCACTATCATACACGGGATTTCAGCAAGCCACTTCTTTCTCGCATGCAAAGTTTGATGGATTTCTTACGGTGACATGAAAGTTGATCTGAATGCCGCGTAGTGTCGAACTAACTACGACTATGTCGTCAAGTTGAGACTTGGGTCAATTTTTTTACCCAGATCTTTTCCCGCTGAGGGACTTGCTGAAATTCGTGATCTTGGTGTCAAAGAGAGACCACAAGTTTTTCTAAATGTGTTCTGTGAGGTGATTGTGGACAAAAGGTGTTGGACGTGAGGAGAAAATTTTTGTTTCGGTGGGTGTGTGGCGTTGAATTGAGAGTACTTTTTCTGGCGTTGGAGGAGAGACTTGCTTCACGTTACGTGCTAGAGATTTTCCCCGCGAACATGGGCGCCGCGACGCCGGGCAGGACCAAACCGCTGGCCGGCTAGGCGCTGACCCGGGTCTGGTCCTTACTCGGAGGGGGTCCGGCGCTTGACCGCCCGCCTGCAAGACCCCACTCCCTCCCCGGCAACTTCCCAACAATAGCACCGGACTCGTTGATCCTCTCAAGGTAATCACAACGTAGAGTTCTGTGAACTCTTTACCAACGGACGCTCATCAATTTTACTCTGCTTCTTTGCAAAAACTCTATTTTTTCCAGCTTTTGATTCTAAATTAACGTAGGAGGGTTTGCGGACTTAGAATTTTTTTCAGGGTGCTTCTCCTGATTCACCACTGCACCTGTCATAACGCTGGCGGTGATGGGATATATGCACAGTTTCTATCATTCTCAATATTTTTGCACTGGTCTTGGAAGAGCGAGGCTTTATAATATCAATATTTGATCCGAGCTCTGATGTAACTAACATAATTTGAAATTAAGATTTACTTGAACATGAAGTTCATTTCAACTGCGAAGTGAGTAATGATTAAATCCGTCAATTTCTAGTTTTATCTTTATTCCGCTTTTCCTTCAAAATAATGTTAATTTCACCAAATAATTTAGAATAAACGCTTCATTTGTTCGCTTTAGTGTGACTTAGAAACGTCCCGGCACTAAGCCAATCCTTCTCCGCGGAAAAGCTCGGTCATCGCCCGGTTAATGACAGTCGGTGTTCCTCTGCATGGTAACTGTCATTCCACTCCGTGTTCTGTCTGAGGATTTGACTTTATCATCTCATTCGCAACATTATTTCAAAACTAAATTTTCTAGACCTATGCGTTCGTAATATTTTTGTTTTCGCGTTTACGGAAAAACTTAACTTAAGCATTCGCAATATTTTAAAAAACCGTCCACTTGAGGCCTTATCGGTGACTTCTTTTTCAGTTTTTTTTGGTGCTCTCATTCATTAATTTCTCTCACGCTAAACTTCTCACTGAAATAATTTCTTGATCTATAAGTTCTCTCGTGAGAAATAGTCTCATCCAAAGGGAAGGAATGTGTGATTTCATTCGAAAAAAGTTATCTCGTAGATGTATTGTGGTGGACGCGAAAGCGTTCAAGTGATAGAGTTTTCATGGTGTGTAACATAGCGATTCACGGCTTGCCGGAATCATAACTCTGCATGTTTGCAATACTTATACATTAAAATAGCCTTTTGTACATATTATTGGCTGTAGTTATGCTTTCTAATGATTTATTTTGCCTGAGCTGAACTTAAGTAGCTAATTTTTGTCTAGTCTTTTTTTAAATGTAACGTTATGAGGCGCGGGTGGTTTTCTTTTCGAATTCTGCTTGCAGGTATTGAAAATTGCAAGTAGAGTTTGAATTGTGCTAAGATATTTTAAAATCTAGACACCGTGGTGATCATATCTCGGAAGGAAATATTAATTCAGCGAGGATGATTGTGCCGGATGCCGTCGATATCCGTCGATGTTCCCGCAGGGAGCCCCAGCCGCTGCGGGTAGTTATCCTGTCCACTTGATTGAGTCCGCCCTTTTGGCCCGGGCCTTGCCGGCATCCGCCGGGGCGATCGCCGTCAACCTTAGCGGTCATCACCCCTTGGCTGAGGGTTATCCCACACACATTTGACTTAGGGATAGGAAGCATTGGAAGTAACTGATAGCCAACGGTTTTCAACCTTTTCCCTGTAACTTCGCGCTACCTGAAATTCTTCGACGGGCTTTTAACTCTTTTGGACGACTTGGTCATTTTTTGTGGCTTCCTGGACCTTTTCGGGCCGAGGAATCCGTGGGACACCTTAGGGGGCTCGACCTGTCCGTTCTCCCCATGATGGGGGAAAGAGACGCCGACTACCCGTTAGTGTACTCTACGCTCACTCGCTATCGCTTTGCTGTTGTGAAACCCTCGCCCACTGCTTCAAGTGATTTGCTAAATAGTTTTTCATCGTTTTCTAAAGCTCCACACGGATAGATAGGAGCTTAGGTTGTCAGTTATCCTTCGAGTAGGTACTGGAAAATGGGCTCATCAGTTAGTTGGACTATGGATCCCTAGTTGCGTTGCTGTTGTTCAGAAGTTCTCCTCAATGAGACATGCCTTCTTAATTTTGCAATTCTATCCTTATGCTGGAATTACCTCGCGTGCACAGAAAAGTACATTTATTTTTCCACGGAATGTGACTACGCAATTTCTGCCATTTTCTGCATTTATTTTTACTGAATTGAAGACTTAGAAAATTTTATCATTATACACATGTTCAAATATTTTTTCGTGGCGTATTCTATAGCATTGAATTTTATTTCATTTCTGAATCCATTCCTGGTTTTATTTCACTTTCTTCAAATCATTCGCCGCTACGTACCCTTAGTACACCCATTTTTGTAGCGTCTGCTTTGTACTTAAGTATTTTCAACAGATTTTCGTACTTCGTTCATCAACGTGGAACTTGTATATTAAGCGTGCTTAGAACACGCTCTGGAATTGACTGATCATTTTTTTCTTAAGCTTTACGCACTAAAAGAGGTAGACTCATTCATTCCATTTCCTGAGACTGAATTTAAACGTTAGATAGCCGCCGCGGATGGATAAGTATGTGACTATTTTAGGTTAATGATAGGTTTTAATATGAGCGGAGGTTGCTGTCGTACTCCTAGGGCTGGGAACTGCCGCGCCTATAGAATTCGATCATGGAACGGAGGTTTGTCGGTGTTGCGATTTGTGCTTGCAGCGGACGACTCAGTTCGGAAGTGACGATTTCCTCCGCCGTCTCGCCGTCGTATGTACGCTGCCGTGTGGATATGTACGCATACCGCGTCGGGCTTGAGTTAAGGTGGGGTGAGGCGCTGGGGGGGGGGCAGAAGTGGGGATGGTGCATTAGTAAGTCCGGATACGGGGGTGAGAGGGTAGGAAGTGTATGAGGAGAGGAGGGGGGTGAGGGAGGGCTTGGCTGGACTTGTGTGCGTGTGTGTGATTTTGCGTCCGCGTGTGTGATTTTGCATGTGGCCGCAGAGGTGTCGCGACGTGTGGTAAAGAAGAACCAACGCACAAACCCGGGGTGAGATACACAAACAGACGGCTTGGGTGGCAACGCATAATGAAGACCCCTTCGCAAAATCTTAACTCGACTTAACCCTTGCTAGCCCAGAGCTGCTTCGGGGAGAGATTAATTTTCCAGAGTTCTCATTAAAAATGTGAAAATTTTCTACTCAATCGTTATTAATGAGGTGGCAACATATTTTTATCATTAAACTTCACAGGACAAAATTGCACGTATTTTAAATATTTCCTAGATGAATAGAGCTGAAAATTTGTACATTATTGATGTAACTAAGAAGCAACAGTGGGTCATAATGGGTTAATTACATGTTTGAATCACGTTCTGACCTTCAATTGGTGGAATACTTCACTTATAGCTCTGCTTGATACTAAGTCGAGATACGCCAAGTTGAGTTGTGGTGATCGGGGCTTAGTGGCCCATGAACTCCACGCTTCAGTTGGTAAAAATAGGCCCATACCCAACTCACGTGCTCGATAGGTAAAGAGTAGTTACTTAGCTTCATTGCGTCCAATCATATGAGCTTCTACAAAGTTCTATACTAGGGACGGTTGGCTACGTTAAGGAAACGTTAGAATAAGGGATAATTATACAAAAGTATATAAAGCGCAGAGGTTTTCCGTGTCAAAATTTTCCAAGCAGTATTTTCAATATCTTTGTTTTGCACGGCAATTGTATGAAAAGTACTTACATGCATGAACTCGGCATTGTGCCCTCAATATTTCGTTGACAAACTCAGATAAGATTCATTTCACAATTGCATAATCTCATCCACATTATTCAGAAGAATATACATAATTCAGTTAGAAAACAAGGATTCAGTATAGTTATAATTTCATTGTGTGTATTGTTAGGAATGAGTTGGCAGGAGTCTTACTTTATAATGAAAGAGATTGGTGAATTTTCACCCCTTTTTTAAGTTTTTACGGTAAATGGACAGTCTGTTCCGTTATTAACTAAATTTGTCAATGTTTTCGGCGGAAGAAATTAACAAGTCCATTTTCTCAATTCATCAAATATCAGATGTTTGGATTTACTGATCCAGTCGCTTGAATTTTGACGCTACCGGTTGCTCAAAGTGTGTGTGGTTTGGGTCGAGGTAGTTCGGACAATCGCAGTGCGCGTTGGAGGGCGCTGGAGTGGGTAAACTAGACGCCATTCATGTGTTTGTGTGGACCAGTGCGGGGGTGTGCGTGGGTTGTGCTCTCATGACGGGCGTGAGCACGCGTTTGTCTGCGTGAGAGAGTGGTCTAGGGGCGGTAGAGTAGACGGTTTGAGGCGTGATTGTGTTCAGCGCTTCGCACGCGCGCGGGCGTATCCAGGGGAGACGTGTTAACAATCGGGTTTCCGGTAGTTATACCTCCACGACAGCGCCTCATCCCCTTTCTCCTAATCCGTATCGCTATCTGCCGCGGTCTCAGAGATCCCGCCAATCAGCACGCATTCCCCTGATCTCTCACTCCTTGCCACTGGTAACGATATCCGGCTTTCTTTCGCCAAAGGCTTTCTATTTCTGATTATCATGCGTCCAAATTTCCATCATAATTATACTGCGCAATTGTAACGTTAATGACTTTCTGTGCATGCTCATAAGATGGTCTAAACCTTGCAAGTCAAATGTGTCCCCAATACTACTGTGACTATTTTAATTAATGCCATATTTAATGAAAAAATCGTCTTTGAAGAATTCACCTCTCTTTCTCGCTTTGTTTTTCCATGTATTTGATCATATTTGTGCTTAATTTACTGCTTTTAATGACCAAATTTATGGAGTTAAGGTAATTTATTTCGTGCGTATGTGATAGGCTTTTTTTATGGTAAATCGATGCTGATACTATTTTTTTACGGGTAGACATAAGTTTATATCATTTTCTGCCATCTGAATGAAGGTTAAAAAATAATGCTAAATGTTTGAGATAGATTTTTTAGTTCTAATGCCGGTAAATGTTCTGTTTTGCTTTCGTTTTTGTTTAATAATTTGTCTTGATGGCTTTCCCACCAGTATGATAATGCCAATGCTCAAAAATACGCAAATCATGAATTGACAGACGTATTCACTTGACTGTCTTTTATAATTACAACTAACCTAACATGTAAATCATTAAATAACCACTGTTGATATTTGTTCCCAAGGGTTTTGGTTAAAATTATAAGTATATCAATCAAACTTTCCACACTAATACAACACTATTACATCACTATTGCAGCATAATGTGATCTTCACGAATTAATAGCAAAACAATTATTCAAATGAGTATTTTAATATGATGATTGTTCATTCTGCACTGCAAGTAGGCTCTCTATCCTCTTAGTTAGTCTACAACAAAGAAAAATCAACTTATCTCAATAATTTGTGGCACTTAATCGATAACCTGAAGTGGAATCCTCCATTATTGACATGAAACCTATACTTTTAAATGGCGTTAGATACATGCCGCCTAATTACATAGTTCATACTTACAAGGAATAGATATTCTTCCTGGCCCGAGGTTGTGACGCCATCTCCGCCTAGGCAGCATTCCTCTGTCCGGTAGATTCCTTGTCCTTCGTCAGCAACACTGTCCATCGTAGCCACCTAGAATACCCAAATATACACGCACGAGTCCGCTGAGATCCGAAGAGGAACTGAATTGTCAACTAAGCGGTCGGCGAAGAGAAACTGAAGGCCATTTCGATGTGACGCAAAAGATTGCGTTGCTCAAACCGTACCGGTTTTCATCCCTACCTCATCATTAGTCCTCAACTCATACCCCTGCCTCACAAATGGACCCTTACCCTTCCTACCTTGAGGTGTCCTGTGACCTCATCCCAATCTGAAAGCCAGCGTCCACGCAGGGCCCCCAGCTGGTTGACCGGAATTTTATAATACCCCGAATGCTAGGCCTCCCTTCCCCCGTGTTTTTTTAAGGTCTAGTCCTTGGTAAGGTTTCAAATGCCTTCCCGCTTAAAAGGGGGACATACGCTTATAAACATGTATTCTTACTCCACGGGGTGAAATATTCGTAGCTTTGACCGTTAGGGAGATCCCAAGTCCAGGTGTGTGTCCTTTTACGGGACAGAAAGGAGAGGGTTGAGTCTTTGAAAAGGACTTTCCTAGCCTCTCCCTCCACCGGATAGGATAATTTTTCAACGCTAGATGCTTGGGACAAGACTAGTTCGTGGTAGATGAACAGATCTGGTTAAACTAGAATGGTCGCCATACCTATCCTTTGGCATTGCTCATCTATAATTTTTACTTTTTGAGACCCCATGAATTAATTCTTACCTTCCTATGTTTTTTTCTTTTCAATCAAATATTTCACCCATCAAATCATTTAATTTATTTGACATTATTGGATTTCGAATTGAGAGTGCTGAGTTTGTATTGCAATCTCATAAAAAAATATTCTTTCATTTTTTATCAATGTTTTTGTGAGTAATATGTGTATAACAAGCGGATTAGTTGTCTTCATTTTTTACTGTAGGACTTTATGTTTTAAAAAAAATATGCTACTTTTAGTATTTTTATCGGTTAAGCAGCCAAAAACCTTGGAGATTTTTTAAAGAAATCTTGCATTTATGCGCCTTGATGTGAGATTTTCCTCTCTGACCTTTGGTTGGCACTATATTAATTAAAAGCATATTTTGATTAATGTGGGAAATGAAAACTAAGTATCTAACTAAATAAAATAATCGAAATTTTTTATTAATGGTGGACACCGAGTTGCTTGCAGCGAGCGCTGAGAATTCTCGCTACATGATGCCCAAGTCGATTGACATTTACTTCTACTTAAAATTAGTACTACATGAAAGTGAGCCAAAATTAGCCAAACTACATCACTTAGAGTTTTGTAGAATCGAGAGACAACATTTTTGCAATGGGATTTAAACCAGGCATGACGAAATGAGTGAATCGTTTGGAGAGTTTAATGACGCGGAGGAGATTTAAAAGAAAAGAAAGTTACCTAGTTAATGGAGCGGAAATGTCCGTTGGTATCACTCAGTGAGATAACGCTGGCCACTCCGGTGAAAACAAAATAACACGAGGAAATTAGGGTAATGCACGTTGCCCGCTTGTGAATCTTAGGAAAAATCGTCGAAATTGCCCGTATAAAGGTTTTCTGAGGATTTGGAATGATATTCCGAGGGCCTGAACGGGGAATTTTAGCGATGAGTGTAGCTCATACTCCCGCACTCAATCCAATCTTTCTCTCAAACTAAAACTTCCCTTTCCAGAAGATGAGTTTTTATTCCTCATCCCAGTACACTTGAATGGCGAGACAGAGTATCTCTCTCCGTGAAAAAGTTGCCTCGTATATGTATTCCTTCCAATTGTATCCTCTTGTACGTAATATCCTTAGTACAATTTCCATTCCTTTCGTGTTATATGGACATGGAATTATCCACCCATAGTATGCTGTACAAGTACAGGCATCTATTGAAACTAAAACTTTGAAAAGGACTTTCTTAGTTACTTATAAATCGCATCTCGTCATGCAAAATACATAAAAGTAATTTCACAACAAAGTACCAGTTCCGTTATAATTATTAATTATTTTGTGCTTATCTGTCGCTTTTCTTCACCTATTCAAATCATAATTACATTTTCCATATTAGTTATTCTCTGTCGTCGAGTTAATACACTATCAGGATCGTAGAGAAGTATGTCTGCAGTATTCGGAGTGAATACTGAGATTAATTAACTTTGACTAATGATTTCCCGTTTATCGCTCGCATTTGTTTACATTTTCAAATCATGAGGTATTCTCTTGTAGTCAAGGCAAATACACCGTAAGGACTTTAGTGACGTATGTATATAGTATTTGAAGTGAAGATTGAGATGAAAATGAGAAGGCATAAGAAAATTATGGCCAAGTGAATGGTAATAAACGTATTCAATAACCCTTTTCCATTCGGTTTTTCTTTGATTGATTACGAACTTGTTTTTGTTGTCATTTATTAATTTTCATTGCTTTATATTTTGGTAAGGGCCATGCTCATACTAATTATTGCTGCGTATTTTTCGAAACAAAAAGTAGGCAGGGAACTAGCTTATCGCATTTCTATAAATTGTCGTTGGCATGAATTACTTAAATATTTTCGATGGCTATATTACATTAGATTGTAGTTCTAGAATGACACTTAAATAATTGGCAGGAAAGATGAAAGTAATCAGTCCTTTTTGATGAATTTTAAATCCTCAGTTTTCTATCAGAATCGCGAATATTTTAGCGGAAAATAGATGCCTAATATTGTCTTCCTAACCTGTCGTCTCCAAATCCAAGCATCTGTAGAATCAATCCAACACGAAATAATTGCGAGACCGCTTCCAATTAAACTAAACGTATTTACGCGTAATCTTGTCCAATTAAGTCTCTTCGTCGATACGTGGGAGAACCCATGAAGCTTCGCCTCTTCGCCGCCTTGTGGCGCTGAAGTGGGTGTCCGGCGTCTCGTAGTGGACGCTTGAGAAGGTGGTGAGGGGAACCAACGATAGGGGTCTCCAGTGTAGGGGAGGGGAGTTGTTGCTTAAGGGTTGATGCCAGGGGAGGGGTAAGAGGTAAAGGGGTGAGAAGATAGGGGGGGTATGCAAAGGATTAAGGCGCAAAAGGGGCGGGAAGTGCGTCAGTTAGCCACAGGAGGGCACTCCGGTAAGTCCTAAGCCGAAACAGAGACTTTGACATCGAACCTATTATTATGCGTACTTACGATTGCTCTTATTATTTATTCCATTCCTATAACTTCCATCAATCGTCTATAACTAATTCACAGTGGTTATATCTACGTACTTGCAAACTGTTATTAGGTTTTGACTGGAATTCTCCTAATGTTACCAAATTTCCCTTACGCTTGAGCATGTAGCAGGTACTAAAAATGCATTTAAGTAATTTTATAGTTACCCACAGTGACCATTCCATTGAGCCATAGGGCATGCGATTGTTGAAGCAAAGATTCCATATTAAAAAGCCGTTTTGATTTACATTGTTTTGAGCCCATTTTTCAAACATTCTTTGCAATTTTAAATTATAAAATAGCATCTACCATCTCTTTGTTCTTCATTATTTAAAATTATTCATTACCCAATTTAGTGTAGAATACTCGCAACTGAAAGCATTAGCCATATCGGTCAAATTTATCCTTTCTGTCTTGCCTATTTTGGTCATGATTTACTTATTCATCAGGATCATACTACTTAACTGATCATTTTGTCGTCTCTTAGCTGTTTGCAAAGAAATAACTATACTTTGGAGTGGGCATGACGGCATTATAAATAACTACATCTTCAATGTGTCTAGTTTAAGGGTCAATGTATTGCTCTATATCCATCGCGCCATCAGCGTTCCGCTGCGTTCGCCTAATCCATAGCGGTCATTTTATTCGAAATGGAAAAAAAAATCAAATTCACTCCCGTTTTATTCCCCACCAATTGAGAGCATCTCACACCAAGACACTTTTTTTTAATCTCTTTGATTTTCACCCGGAAAAAAATTTAGATATTGAGGCTAGCTCGTAATGCATCAATTCCCGGTGATTCGCAAAACAGTTTTCGTTGTTTTCATTCTGTAACCCCACTCCCCTACTAACTCCTCCTCCCCATATTTCTTTCCCCTACCTTCAAATCCACCTCCCTCCACCAAATTTCTCACTCCTACCCCTCCCCTCCCTCATTTTTACGCTCGTTTTTTATACAGGGCGTCCAGGTTTTGTAATTTTTTCAGTCAACCGAATCGCGTACGATATTTGAGCCGCGGTTCATCAATAAATTGTGGAAAAAAATTCGGGGACGTGGTTAGACTTGGCAACACTGTGTTTCTGAACGGAGAATCGAGCCCAGTGTCGGGTTTTGTTGTTTTGTTTGACGGCGTCATCGATGACGACTCCATATTATTGACGTCTCTTTCATTTTCGGAGGGGTGTTGGATGTGTAGGAAAGTAATTAACAGTGAAGTTTTGGTAATATAATCTCTTCATTGAGACAAGGCTTCTCTTTATTGCATTGCACATTCATCTCTTACCGATAAATTTATGCGTAAGAGCTAAATTCGCAACATTTTACATTATTTATTTAAAAATTACCATTTGCTTACTTGCAAGAGGGATAATAAATTTTACTCGCATATTTTATGTATATAATAACGCCCTTTCAATATATCCTCTTACTCTGATAAATTCAAGTTATCCGTTGAGAATAGCAGCGCAATTAACTAATAGGTGAGCCAATGCATACTAAAAATAGTCATAATTCCAGTAAGAGCTTCCATCAATTTCAACGTATTCAATGCAAGGAAAAGTTATAAGAATTGTTTTTCTCTCGAACAACAAAAGACTTGAGGAAATGATAGGTGGGATTCAGAAGTCACACATTTTAGACACTCGTACTAATTTTTTTGACTACTGGTTTTACAACGCCTCTCGCCAAACGCCTATTGAGATGACTTACTGGGTAGTTTTTAGACTTAGATGTTCACTTGAGTCATTAATCTAGAGCCGATCATGTTGAACTGTTCGAATGGGAGACTTATTAACAGCGGCCTCGAAGCGCACGCATTGCTTCAGAGTTATGCTCTACGTGCTATCTGAACAGTGGGGTGTGGCTCCGCCGTTGCCTGCGTATAGGCAAGTCGTATTAGCCGCGGACTGTCGGTCTCAGACAACCAGCCGCTTTTACCATTGTGCCCGCGAGGTAAGCACCGCATTTGCAACCGAGGAAATGTTTCTGCCGTGGAAGGCGCTGCGCGTGTTAATAGGGAAACCGTCTATCTCGCCTAGTATTGACTGCGGATGTTCCGCTAACAGATGCAGGGAAGAATGGATATCACCATTCCCTTGTTGGAACTGGAGATGTTCGTAATGGGATGTTTTCAATTAATTTCCCTGCGTCCATTTATTTTGTGCTTGCGAGCCAATAGAAATATTCTTCTCTTGCTCGAGTTATCATGTATGTTTGCACAATTTTAATGGGAATTAAATGGACTAAAGATAGATATTTACACGATAAAAACCAATATATTTGCAGAATCAAAGTCATTCTTTAGCAGTTAAGCTCGACATATTTGCCTAAATTTTATTATATTTCCATGCTCTTAATCAGTCATTCGCATTATAAATTTCTGTAAAGCATTAATATTTTTGTAAGGCCATTGTTATTAATTTTCATGTTTATCCTAATTCCATATCGGTTATTCGATTTAATGAGGATTTCTGCATTTTATACAGCTACCATTAAAACTGCAAAAGATAGACGCCTTCTCCTTACGCAGTCAACCGCTTACCTGATTTACCTTGGGTTGTTGCGGGCTGTGTAATCGGGGCAGGGGACGCTAGATGGTGCTGGTGTTGGCGGTAGCTGAGGTGTCGGCTGCATCCGCGGTCTAGTCCTGCGGTCGTGTACATCTGCCTAGGGGGAGGTGAGGAACTATACCTCATCCTTCGCCACTTATACCAAGCATTATCTCATCTAACAGAACCATTCTTGTAGGCTCAATGATTCTTATGTAAAATCTTGATGTTTTCTTCCTTAATATCTTTTTCTGCGAGTGTTCTTTTCAATTGTGTATATCCATTTAAAAGGGTAGCCGCTTGAGAAATCAATGGGCTTACTTCCTTGGCTATAAAAATTCGTCCAATTAAAATTATATATTCGTAGTGTTTTCTCGCCATTTTTTCCTATTAATAGTCGTCAGAAGATATCTCAAACATCACTCCTTCAATGAGATTTCAAAAGCTAACTCTGATAAAAATTGGTGAATATGAGAACATTAATGATGGAGACCAAATATCAATATTTTATAAGCTCATGTTTTATAAATTGAACGTAATTTTCAATTATATATTAATATCACATATAATAACAAAAGATAAATTATGCATAACGTTATTCAGAGATTAAAATATAACGTGTTTTATTGCCCAGTCTTGCTTAGTTAAGATTTTGATATCGCCTTTCGAGGGCTTAATTTATGCATTATGTTCGAAGGTAATATGTAATGGATTCTATCAATAGTTTTGATATATCAATAAAGCTAATCAGCACGAATTTATTAGGACGATACAGCTTTACAAATAACTCTTTGAGACGCGAGTTATGACGCTTTCACTGCGGATCCTCGGCCTAGAATCGCCGGCGCTGTAACCATGATGACTTCTCTGCCCGGTTGAGCATGAATGGACATACGAAAAACCACGTCGAGTCTTGCGGTGAATTTTTCAGTTGGACGACTTCTCGCTTGCTTAGGATTTGTCCGCGTGGGACATTCATCATCGTCCCTTTCTTACCGTGATTCGTTATCACTCATCCGTGATCTCCTTTCTCGTCCACTTTGCATTATCAACTTTGCTTTTCACGTTTCCTTATACTCGACGCTGCGTTCCATTTTTCGTCATGCTTCATTCTTTTGTATGTAGGATAACTATGATGCCATGGTTTCCATTCATGGGAAATTGTATCTTTTTTCGTATGCTGCATTGTTTATTTTGAAAAGCAATCGCTCACTACTTAACTAGTATAATATTCTGCTATAACTTCTCATTAAATAGATGACTAATTATTTCACCACAAACAGAGCTGAATTTTAGGGATGCAATACAAGCTAATATAGATGACTCTATTGAGTACGTAAGAAACCAAATCACTTAAAAATGTATAAATAAATCAGCGAATCTTAGTTTTTTTACAACATTAACAAACGCTATATTCGAATTTTTAACCTATATTTTAGGTGTTTCATAAAAAATATTGTTCCATTACTAATGTTTCAATTTTTTTCTGATTTCCTTGTTTAGTTTAAAAATATTCTTTGACGTAAAAATAGCTACACCATTATTATACTTAAGGTATTTTTCATAAAATAGCAAAGCTGATTGAAAATGTGCACTATATTTACCTCGCATTTCGACACAGACGCATAGTTTGCGTTAAAATGCGTATTATTTTCACGCTGCATACAGCCTTCGAGGGGAGTAAACTCAACCTTAATTGCACATAGTATTATAGTGACTTTCAAGTTTGCGATCGGATAATGAAATTCTGAGGTTAAGTCCAGCGTAAAGAGAGAAGAACTCTGATTGGTTCTCCCCCATCCATTCCCTAATTGGGACGATACGCGGTAATTAATTTTGCCCAAGCTATTTTGAAGGAAGGGAATTAAAAAGATATCGGCGTAAGAACCGGGAGACTAATTTACCAGCCTCTCTACCAAAACCCGCCTTCCGCGTGCATTATAAGAAGGAAGGCGTCGGTGCCGAAAAGGATTATGGGTACGAAAGCTTAACTGAGAGCGAATGAAACTAATGGCTTTTTGTTTTTGGCTACGGAGTTGTTGGGGATAGAGGGTTTTCCCGAGTCCTTATATTGGAAGGTTAGAGGGGGTTGTTGGTTCGGTCGAGCGGAATGAATTTGGAAGAGGTGGGGTAAGAGGTCGGGAACCCAGCGGAATTTTGGAGGGAACTTAAACATTGGGGAAGTGGATGAGAATGGGAAAGTTAGGTGTCCAGTCAGGAGAGTGTTTCAACCATGCATCGCCAGGAGGTATGATGAGTCCGTTCTGTTCATTGAGGGCTAAAAGATGTATATTTTTCAATCAATACCTCTGTCACTCCTATTATATTTCGTCAACAATAACATTGTAATTAATATTTCTTAAGTAGAATTTTCGTCTAAAAATCTCCTGAATTGTGGCAGTCTCAAAGTGTAAAGATTTTAATTAGATTTAATTAGATAATTAATAGAATTTCTTTTCTCTGAATTTTTTATATCGTAGAATAACTAGCACGTCCTTCGCTCTCTTGATAGTCGCTTCAAAGTGTAGAAACTTTAATTACATTTAATTTCTTCTTTTTTCAATATCAGAAAGTAACTTGCACGTCCTGTCTTTTTAAGTTGCTTATGAAATGTCTTGGGTGCCTTGGTTATGAATTATTTTCAGCTTTCTCTCTGTTTTCCTGTGTTGTCTTGGGAAATATAATGGCTTTTGGGAATTAGGGTGAATGAGATAGCATGTTAGAGGTTTGTAGAAATGGCATAGGAAGACATTTTAGCGGCTTGATTGATCAAAATTGTCACTAATCGTCAATCTTCACAAATATGTGTCCTTCGATTCCAACTAAGTGTTCGGAAAATTGCTACCAATTTTCTGAAAATGGTGTGATTACAAGCCATATGGCTGCTCTCAAATTTGCTTCTGCCTATTACACGTTGGACATCTTAGTCAGCGGAAAGGAAGGTATGCGTCTCTACTTCTGTCAAATTGCTTTCAAATGAAATTATTTCTGACAGTGACGTTTTCAGGTGCTCATAGACTTAGTTATTGTTACCTTGGGAGTGCGGTAGCTTAGTGGGTAAAGCGCTTGGCTGATGATTGAGGGGTCCTCGGTTCACATCCCGGTTGAAGCCTTCCTCAACTCAACCAGAATATTCGTAGTGCGAGATGGGTTAGGGAAAGTAATTGACCTCCCTACCCCGAATGGGTGGTATTCACACCCCTGCGGCTTAGTTCGGCGCGAGCTCTACCCTCACCTATCAAAATCAACTTTCGATTTGAATCACTAAAGGTGAGACTGCTACCTTGTATTACATTTTGTGTCACATGTTATTAAAATTTTTATTCATTCCAAGGTGGAAGTCATTTTTAGGGGAGGAAATTATAATTATGTAACTGGTGTTACCTATTAATTTGTCAATTTCGTGACTGTGAAGTTCGTAACTCGTTCATTAATATCCGTAGTAAAAGCATAGGTCTCATATGTGGTATTCAAAGATAGCATGATATTTTTAACTTACCGTAAATATAGTTTTGCAGATGAATTATTTCCTAGGAGGACATGATTATTTCCTGCCTGCCTTCCTGTTTACGACTGGGAAGATACGAGAGCACAAGAATGCTTGTCGCATCACGCGAAATGTTGGAAACCAGCTGAGGTTGACTGGTATAGGTCATCTTTGTCATTACGACAACGAAATTCACGCCTACGTGGACAAACCGAAAAGGATTCATTCTTACGTTCCGTGCTCCCGCGAAGAGGAGAGTTATATTGTTGCGCTGACCTGTTCTGGCATTTTGTCTTGCTCCCCATTCGCTCCAGCGACCAAGGAAAGAAGAAAAATCTCAAGGGAAGTGACGTTAAAATATAATAAAAAACAGTTTGAAAATATAGCAGCCCACGATACGTAAGGAGTAGGTGGTGATACCGGCGAGAGATGGCGTCGAGTTTTTGTTTTCCTCGGCAGTTTCCATTCTTCCTCGCAATCAAGTGGTTCGCGAATCATGACAGCGTGAAGTCCTGCTATGGTTTCTCGGGCTCAGTAGTGCGTTGAAGTGTCGCAAGAGGGGGTTAGGGAGCGGCGGGAGGGGCACTGCGGGGAAAAAATATGCATGTATGTATGTACGCGCGGTGGTGACGCGAAATGAGAAGTCCCAACGGGAGGCACTATTGCACGCGAGCGGGATACGTGTGCCAACGTAGGTATGCTGTGTTTAACGTACTTCCCCGGCAAGTATTTGTTTTTCACGACTTGGGGTAGCACCTCGCTTTTCCCGCTCTTTTGTTTCAATTTTATTTCCCGCCTCCATTCTCCCGCGCAAGGTCTTTTTATCAAACTCCTCCAAAAATTCCGACGACGTCTTTGTCACGGGAGTCGCGTTCTTGCTCAGTGGATATATCATTCTCGCACCGCTGATCGCAAGCATTTGTTTTGGCGAGCCAAAAAAAAAGTGTTTCACAAGGGCGCGCGAAAGAATCGTGGTAGAGCGCTCTTTTGCGTTCTTCATCTTTTTTTGTACCCTTCCTTTTTAATTCCTCCCTTCGCCCCGCGTGGCGCTAATGAAGGCAGTAGTGTTCCTGGAGACCCTTCTTTTTCCACTCTCCCCCAAAAGGTAGGTGGCAGTCTGTCGTTAACGGACAGACTCGTGTTGTCGTTTCTTAACTAATTGTCTCGCGTCCCTCAACGAGAGCTCGCGACTAATTACCGTGACCTCCGCGCTGACATACATGCACCAGGCGATTGTCTTTTCTTATGTCACAAACTTCGGAGGCACATAAATTTTCCGGGTCATCTTCAAGGGTTGCCTGATTTTTCATATTTTATGTAAAGCATGATATAAGATATGCCCTAATAACTGCATTTGAAAGACATATCAATCCCTTCGACACTATCCTTATTAATATTAATTATCAGACTTTATTTTTTACTGCTAAATGACGTAATCATATCGCAAAATATTTGGTCAAATGCTTTCGTAAGATAGGCTAAATTAACCGGGTTTGAATCCCGCCTATAGCAAATAATTTTTCATGGCTAACATCATATTGGTTTCTACCACTTTGTATCCGTGCACGTGACTCGTACAAAGTGACTTGTTTCATGCAGTGCTTTAAATTAATGATATTTATTTTTGGATTAATTTAATGTTTTATTCATTCTGAGCTATGAAAACTCTTCATGATGTTTAACTATTTCTTATTGAAAGTTGTAAGCTCTTTACTTGCACACTTCATCAACAGTTGAAGAAATACAATGCTTTCCTTCCAGTTAGCATAAGATAATCCAGTTTTTAACCGTTTCTGAATCAATAATGATGCACTCTTCCTTGTAATGAATGCGGAGAGATTTGCCCAAGTTGATCTTGACTTCACCTTTTCTTCTCAATTTATACGGAACACCTTTTCTTCTACTTCAGTCATGAAAAATCAATGAACACCACAAATTAAGATTCCCCCATCTCGACACTTGAGCCAATTCAGAACTCCTCGAGCTCCACCCAAGATGCCGGCGGCTTCACTTCGACTTGATTTGCATCCATTTGCTCACTTCAGACAGGTGATGAGTAATGGACGGGTTATAAGAGGGTTTCCACAATCTGGCACTCAGCATTATCTAATCCATATCCTTTCAAGGTTGCATTCCTTAGCATTTTAATGGTAGTTGGTTCCCTCCTTCGTTTCCTATACTTTTAGCAAAGGATAGCAAAATTTTGAGCTGAGGCTATGAAATGCTGCACAAGCAAAATAGGTGCACGTGTCTAAGGGAATATTTTTTATCTTAACCCGGTGGCTTCCATCCATAATCTAAGCCAGGATCGGCAGGAATCGTTGCTAACATGAAGAACACTATTAGTTTGAAGGGACAGAATTAATAATTACGGGATGGTTATAAATATTTTCTCATTGCGATTTAAAACATTAAGGTTATTTTAAGAAACTTTTCTATGGCACAGAAAAACAGCTAATTTTTCGTGCTAGGTTCTGTACTATCGTGAGTTAAATAATAATAATAAAACCTGTGTTTAAATGATGATCTAACTTAGTTTGATGCCATATTGATCTGCCATTATTGAATGAATAAAAATAGGACTGTCCTACTCTTAATATTTTCCCTGTATCTCAAGTAAGTCTCAGCATTATGTTCCAAAATTAGCCACGGAAGAGTCTAAGTATCCAGGAACTTACTCTTCGTAATTCCGATGGTTTTCCTGAGCACAATATCAAGTCAATTAGCTGCGGTGAAGATAATTGAAGGAGTATAAAAAATGAAGGAATGCATATCCTCAGACTTCCATGTCGGCTCTCCGTGTATAGAGATGAAAGAATCGCCCAAGAGACGGCGGAGATTGTGAAATACAAAGAGAGGAAACGGTTTTGCAGCGGCGAGCTGAGACTTTGATAAGGGTTGGAACTGGACTGGGGGTTTGTGCTGCGTGCCACACAGCGGGTAATATGGAGCGTCATATCGAGCACGAAGATACATTAAGGCCGTTCTGTAAAGGATTGGGTAGGGGTGGAAAAGAATAGTCGTCGGGTGCCGAAGTTTTCTGGAGAGTGGGTGTTGGAAAGCGTTGGGAAAATGAAGAAGAGTTTCCTGGACGCTGGGAAAGAGAGCGAGGCATGGAAATCACAAAGTAGTTCTTTGGAATGGACCTTTTCCATCTCTTTCCCATCCTCCCACCCAACTGTGGGCCTCCGCCGCAAACTGTGGCCTCTTTCCATAAAGTTCTCAAACAACTCAGTCCTTACACCCTCAAATTACTTCCATTTTCCTCTTTTGGGGGGAGAAGAATAGGGTAAAATGACAAATGAATTCTCTCTCCTTCCAAAACCGTGGTCTTTGTATCGGGTCTCAGTACACCACATCTCACGTATATCCTCCGTACTTTCTCTCGCGAACCAGATCGCTTTTCTCGTTTCCGTATTTCATTTCTTTCCTCCAAAAGCTCTCACAAAAGAGGGGGAAAATGACTCCTTTTTTTTCGGCTCCATCTTTCTCATTTTCCTTTCCCATCCAGGGCGACCTAATCTTCATTTTCGTTCCTTCCCGCCCGACGGAGCGCGTGTAGAAAGTATCTTTCCCGCAAGTTTTCCACACTCACTCCCACAGAAAACTCATGCACGTTCGTAACCTCCTTCCCAGCTTCACGTGGCGGGCTTACACCGACCCAAAGCCTTGCCTTATACAACCTTCAGAGGAAGGGAGAATAATGAAAAGCCTTATCACTTTTTGGATACGACTTCCTATTAGTGGGGCACCTCGCTTTCTCCCTTCCAAAACACTTTTATTCTCCACTCACATTTCCCACCAACGAAGAGTTCTCCTTCCACACCATCTAACTGGAGTATCTCCCCTTCATTTGCATACCCTTTAGGGTCTCTCCTGCCATTTTTGAATATGCAGAAGGAAAACTGCTTTTTGCTTCTTTTTTCTCTCTTCTCGCCTTGCAGCCCTGTTTCTTATGCAACAACCCCGCAATTTATCACGTCACTCTTTCCAATCTTCAAAGTGGCTTTCCACTTTTATTTTATGCTCTCAATCATTATTTTGTGCCTCAGCTGCCTTTATTCCTCATTCCAATACCCAATACCCATATTATTAAGTCTCTTTTCAATATTTTCTCTAACAGTAACTTTATGAGTGAAGTCTTACACAATGTTCCATATTTTAATATCCTTTCTAGTGGTAAACCCACGACACAAGCTCTTCTACGCTATTTCTTTAGCTTTTAGAATTGCCTCTCTTTTAAAACACCCAATAACCTCAATGGTTAACTGTAAAACCTCTTCCTATGCCTGACCCAAAAATTCAGACTTATTTTTTTCCTTTTTGAGATAATTTTGTCGCCCTGATATTTGATCAATATTACCAATTTGTGAATTCTTCTGCGACGTGTCTCAAATAAAAAACATTATGATCATTACAGAGTGCCATATATATTGACTTTCATCCCATTATTTTATTTATTACTTTGAATTTTGAAGTAGATTGTATTTTAAATTTGAGCAGCGTAAAGGATTGCTAGCCGTGAAGCTGCAGAGCTTCTTTAGGTTATATGTGGCTATTCGCCCATAAATTATTTTCTAAAAACATACTAAAATTGACTTCTGAGTAATAAGTTACGCCAATGATTGTTCTTTTAAATTCTACCGTGCTACTTTTCTGTCTTAGCACGTTGTTAATGAGATCAAAAGAAATTATTTTGAAATAATAAATCTTAACGTTAAAGAATGTTAGCTATTTTTACATTAAATTTTACCGAAAAATTGTGGTGGGTTGAGTTCTTAGCCTGTTTCATTTTGAAGCACGCATATCCTCTGTCACAAAGACTGTAAGACGATGACAATGATCGCTTTTATTCTGAGGCTCTTGACGTATAAAGACGCTTGAGTTTCGGGAAAATGAAGGGGAAGAGATTCACGGAGCACAAATGGATGCTTTCATCTTAAGTGGTATTTATTGTTTTTCTTTTCTTTTCACGTGAAAGCACAACAATAGCATCCCATGTTCTTACGAAGATAGGATGCTTTTTAATTGTCTTTTTTTTTAAGATTTCCTTGAAAAAAATATTTCATCTTTGAGATTCCGTCATTTTCGTGGACGAAATCTTTCCTTCACCCTTTTGCAATTATCAGTCAGTCTCATAAACTTGAAAGCACCCTTAAAATGATAAATGATAGCATTCTTTTTATATTCAAGGTGACCTTATATTGAATTCCTCTTTCGTTATTAGTCGAAGAAAATAAGTCTCTCAATGTCAAAGGTAAAACCTAATGTGAAGGATAAAATTCACTACCGGACTTCAATATCTTTCCTTTTAAAACTTGTGTACTTAGGCAAAGTTCTGCGCTGAAAAATATTTTTGATAGCTTTTCCACGTCCATGGAAGCATATGTTCTTCATAATTTATGCTCACTGAATATCTTAGTCTATCAATTTTCCTAGGTACGTCGGTAATCGTTTTTGCTAGGTAGGTACTCAGCTCCTGAAGATGAATAGTCTTTATATCAATTTATTATCAGTCATGTCACAAAGTGCCAAGTTAAAATGGAATATATGGATTACAGAAATAGTATATGATAAAAACCATTTAACGTGTAAATTATTTCGTTAATTCGTTAATATTAAATTCCGTCGATATTTGGTATCCTATTATTATTCCTGAATTGGTTGCTAATTCATATTTGGGGCATACAATTTAGGACATTATTCAGCAAGAAATTTTCACTACGCAATACTTTCAACCGAAAATAGCTTGTGTCCTAATTTATGTGGGATCCTTTTGCGAGACTAAGGAGTGAAGATACGAGATTTACAGTTTTTCTCTCTCACGAAATCACTTCAAAATAAATAAAAGGAAGAGGGATCCCTCAAGGATGTTCATCGTAAAAGTGCCTGTCAGAGAACTGGGGAGAGATCTTTATGATCTTTGAGATGTTTTTTCGCATTTTTTAAATTCCTCTTCTTCATATTTACCTCCTTTTTCTCTCGCCGTCCCTTTCAGTTTGAAATCTTCCCTTTGCCATCCATCTCTTCCGTGCCTTCCCATCTCAAAATACCACTTTTGCCACCCCTCAAGCCTTTCCTCCACATCCTGCTTTATTTTCAAGCAGGCTCCCTTCTTCTTTCGTACTCCCTTCCCATTATTATTTCCAGTATACTTCTTTTCCCCCTCCTTCTCACTCCTCTTGTCTACTACCGGGCATTTGCAATTACCATTTTCTTTCCGGACTTGTCTCAGTACCCCTTTCTCTCTTACGTCCCCACCCTCGTTCCATCAATGAATGCATCGTGTATACACTCAACTCACCGTCCCTTGTTCATTCTTGTAATTGCCACCGCCTTGGAGACGTAGTCTTTAAGAGGGAATATTTTTTTTCTACTTCCCTCCTGGTTTTTTTATCCTCGTTCACTTTTTTTAGTCTCAATTCAGCCCCTTTCTGCGTTCGTCTTTTGTCCTCCAGTTCCTTATTGGCGGGAAGAAGTAAAAAGTGAATAAAAATCACCACTATTCCCGGTGGAGTGGTGGTTGTTTTGAGAATTTTCCGGCCGCTTGTGTCCCTTTTCTGCCTCAAAGGAGTTGGGCCCGCCTACGTGCGTTTTCTCGTTACCTTCCCGCGTCACTTAACACATCCGGTTAACTTGGCTTATCTTAACTTATCATGAATTACACCAGAAATTGACATATTTATTCAATCACGCCTTATCAATCGTGGATTTCATTTTAGAGGTCGATAGTTCTTAATCGTCTTGATATACGGAACTATCATGACTGATGTAGGTTGATTTAAGGAGAAATTAGATTTCTTTCTATATAAATGTGTCTCTCCTAGAAAAAGTGGATCTCTTAGTGAATATTCGCCATTTTTAGTTGGAAACCTAACATGCACACCTTTTGAGGTTATCAATCCATATTTTTCCTAATTTAAGTAAAGTTAAGTCATTTTGGTCGGGGATTTATTCTTCCTTCCGGAATGTTACGGATGTTTGCTTACCTTTTTCCATGACGTTGTCAAAGAATCGAAGAGGGATCTCTACTCCTTGGTGGCAAAGAGAAATTAAATTCCAAGAGAGTGAGAAAAGGTGCAAGAAGGAGCAGTTTGAGACGTAATCCCTTCGAAAGAGAAGAAAAAGTTGGGAACCCTATTTATAAGCGGCCTTTTCAATTTGGAGAAATGTTTGGGAGATCGCGTTCATGTCTTTTCCTTTTTTTTCATAATTCAAGACGTGGATGTTGCGTGATCATTGTTTGCTCAGGGAAAATTGGTAATTAAAATTTCCCTCCTCTCTACCTTCATAAAGCAATGTCGGTTTTTTGTTCGCTCAAGTGAATTTTAAGGAAAGGCGATTTATTTTTAATTTTATTTTTTATTTGACGGTATCCCCTTTTCATCAGAGCTGGCATGTCTTCCTTGCCTTTCGTATCTAGTCTTTTCCTCTTTACATCACTCAATCCTTTGAAATTGTTGCCTTATGAATATGTTTTGGAGCTAATTAGCCATTACGAAGTGCAGGAAAGTTACATTCTAAAAACTTTTGTGCGCATTCGAAAGCACCTCTCCCCCAAAAGGCGATAAGTTCTGCAATCATTCAAAAGGAAATAGTTGGAAGAAGTGTGAATTAGCTGTACTAAAACTTGGGCTTGCGTTCATTTCTGTCTTTGATCATTTTTTGCTTGTGTCCTTAAATTTTGCTTCTCGAATTAATTTTAAAAATTCCTGCTATAAGCGACTTAATTTTTTTTATAAACTTTGACATGCAATAAAACTCGATGATCTAATTAAAAACGGGAACCATTGCGAGGGTAGGATGCCAAGGAACATGCCTTTATTTGTAATTAATGTCTTCTTTACTATTTTTTGACATTCAAGCATTTGCCTTATTCTATCACGTTTTGGAGTTATCGAAAAATTCGCGGAACTTTTATATGTTTCAAGATTTTTATGCTAAAGATATGAATCTCATTCAAAGAGACTTTATGAGACTTCTCAGCTCTTGCTAAAAATATGTCTTTTCTGTGTAGAATTTTAAATTTTGTGTAGAAATAGGTTAGCTCGTTTTTTTCCGAACTATGTCATGTTAATCAGATCATTTACTGAGAGATTAAACCCGCAGACTGTTATGAGTTAGTGATAATAGAGGTGACTCAAAGCCAAGACGTGTGAATTTCAATTATCAAGGGTTATTTGGCTAGTTCCTCTCCATAGCCATCTCGTGCTATGAGGACTTTTATTTGAGGGTATCCAAAGGTTTCACTCCGCATATTATGGTGGGTAGATTAGCGCTCTACCCACTTAGCTATTGTTGTTGCCCAAGGTTTATTTTTTATCACAAATGACTCTTTAAGTATTAAAATAATCGCAATCTTGAGACCGATTGGTCGGCAGAAAAATACATTTCTTTACTAAAAATTAAGAACACAGCCACGAAGAGAACGCTTATCCATTTTACACCTTTATATTTCTAAATAATTACGAAGCTAATCAATTTTTCACCTGTAAATTGAGAAATCTAATTTTAATTTCGGCGTGGCCATGAAGGAAAAACTAATCCATTTTATAGCTGTACATGCAACTCATTTCGGCGAAGTGCTTTAGCGGAAAGATAGTGTAAGGAAGGGATGAAAGAAGGAAGAGTATATCTCGCAGATATTTCGGCAGATCTGCACCTATTGGTCTCGCACAATGACACATCGGACAAGGGAGAAATTCTGAAGCTTCTTTCTAGTCTAGAGGCTTTGCAAGGGGATTCCATTGTCTCCGCACATCCTTGTCAAACGAAAGAAAACTTCCCATCCCTATTTTTCCGCTACTCCCCTCAGTTTCTCTTCTCTTTCTGCCTTGTTGTCCAGTCATGCACGCCTCTTATACAGCGTCCTCATAAGAGAACGAATGTCTCCTGGGCGTGTATATGCTTACCCAGTGCGCCTCGTTGTGTTACGTCGTGAACGTGTGTGTTCCTTTACACGTGAAACGGTCCCCCGAAACCCTTAACCCTCTTTTTATGAGGACTCTCGTGCGAAGTCTGTCTCGGACCTCTCCGTGCTGTTGCAGGTCGCGAACAAAGGAGTTGAGGAGGTGAAATGGTTGTCGCGTCATGTCCATTTGCGACTTTGCCTCGAGCGCAGGGGGAGGCAATGCAAAAGTGGACCCAAACTAGTAGGTAGAGAAAGAAAGTATGTGAAAGAAACCCTCTCATCTCACCTATTTAGCAAACATTCCCGCCTAGTAATTGGGAGTAAATGTCTTGGCTGTAGATAACTGGAATTCTTCAGCCTGAGATGAAGCGTTTAATGTAGGGTGATCATTTTTTGCCTTGGCACAAGCTTTATTGTAGCCTTTCAATTAACTGCTTGTTATCATAAACTGCCCTCGGCTTCCCCATTTAGGGTTATATTAATATTATACCAGAAGATGATGGCATACTGCGTCATCAAAACGTCCGTATAGTTTCAACCGCACACCTGGTGGGAAGCTCGGGAACAGTATATTATAAATTCCGGAAAAGCTTGAGATTGTTTGACATAATGTTTGTTTCTCTATGCAAGTAGCTGAAATTCTTTACTATCATTATTGATTCTCCTACAACTGTGAAAATACAAAAACTGAATTTAATGTTGGATTCCATTGCCCACTTACACATTTATTACAAAGTTTCGTCATATTTTTTACTCGCGGGTGAAATGAAGGAAATATGAACTTTGTACCACATTCTTACGAATCTTTCTATTTAGTTGAACTTCAGATCGCTTAGACGACATCGCAAGGGATTTAGCTTGCTGGCTTGAGTATTTTCAGGAACAAACATACTTGCTGGAGGTTAAATTCATTTTCTCTCCTTCAGTGAGGCAATAAATCCAAGTTACATGCTTTTCTTGATGGGGTGCATATAAAAACGACTCATTTCCCTTTCATATCGATGCAAACTTATAATTCACCCTACCTCTCTAGCGAAAGTAATAGCTGCTTGGAGTGAAAGGCATGGGAACGTGGAGGCTTTTGTCGTCAGAGAAACGAAAGAAAATATATATCGTAAACGTCCGTCACGGTATATCGTTTTCTATTGGTTTAGAACCCTAAGTCTTTCTCCCGAGCATATCCCAGCTATCCATGGTCATGAAAATGGCGCGATAAACATTTTAGATGTGGCCTACATACCCACTTCTGAGACAACAGAAAATTCACTCTCTTTCGTATTTGAATCACTGCGGCCTCACACGATTTTCGCTGGTGGTGTACGTCTCTAAAGGTTGGACTCTATCATTTCATCGTGATGTATCCTTGGGATAAGCTCGCTGCATGCTTCGATTGTTTACGAAACTCATTTAGAATACTCACATTGTTTTCCCGTTTTATAGTTTGTTTTTTTCGAGGGAAAGTAGCGCGAATTGGAGGAAAATTCACCAAGTTTCCTCTTGCCTTCTTCCACTTTTTTTTCTGCCGAGTTATTTTTGGTCATTGTAAAGTGCCTTGCGCTGTCATTATTAGCGTAGCGAACACATTGAAAAACGAGCGGCTGTGTCTGTATTTTTCCTCGGGCCGGCTCGTTACTTCCCGCGAAAATAAGTCCAATTGCTTATATCCCACCCTTTTCCTCTGGGGACGGAGATTTTTCGCGTGTCCCCAAACCATCTACTCTGTCCCCTACCCCCGGCTACGGACCAGATATTTCTCGTTCCCCACTTCATGCACGTCATTTCCTTTCCACTGCACGACTGAGCATTTTTACCTTCCACTCCTCTTGTCCGTCGTAAGTGTGCTTTTTTACGAAAATGACACGTGACTGAGAGATCTGTGGGGGGAGGGGATGGGGAGGAGGAAGGGGGTGTACTATATTGTATGGTTTGGGATGAGGGTATAGAAAAAAATATCGTACATATTTTCCCCGAGATGGAACGTTTGTAAGCATGCTGGAACCCGCACTGCCTTCTCGGACAAAAGCTGAAACGTTGTACACACTGCTATCCGTTAACGTGTGCATGCGCAAGTAAAGAAAAAAATGATAAATACCTTTAAAAAGATAGAAGGAATCATTTGGTAACTTAAACCGAGTCTTTTACGGTGAGAGTGATGGCAGAAAAGAAAAATGAGTCATGCGAAGATGAGAGAAACTGTTATATATTTTTGAGTGCGAGACGGGTGGATTTTAGACGCCGTAAAAATTATGTGGACGGACATTCGGGAAGGAAAAATATGCCACTCGACGGTAGCGCCCTGAGCGGCTGGAGGAGCAACTACGGCAGGCTAAGCACATGGGCGGGAAGGAGACGTTGTGTGCACCGTGTTTTGGGATGGGCTTTCGGAAGCTGAGCTGAGCGTTGGGTCCGAATTCCAGAGAAATTACTTATCCTCGTGAAAGACGCACGGTTTTTCAGCCAACGGAGGCGGTACGGCGAAGAACAGACGCAAAGAAAGTGGTCAGTCAACCGCGGATACATCCATCTCCATTGCGGGAATTATTTGAAACCATTTCTGGATAAAGAGCTTTCGGAATGGCGATGAAAAGAAGCAAAAAGCAGCTAATGCCCTCTTTAGAATATTTTTTGACTGCGTTTAGCCTTCCTTTGCTTGCAAAAAACTTCCTTCATAAATAATCCTACCTGTCGATAATAGTACAAGAAAGATACAAGAAAGTTGTGATCACCTGAATCTCTGAGCATTGGGTTGTTTAGTTTGCATTACAATGCATAGGAACGGGCAATTATTCCATGCACTTTTGTCATCCACAGATCAGCATTTAAAATAAAGGTAGTTTCGGGCAATATTATTAATTTTCTTTACTGAAGACAACATCGAATAAGATCATAATTTCCAAGCTAAGGAATTGAACTTTTTAATACCGTAGTGACTCGCAATCAACTAAGTTTTGAATCGGAATTACTCAATGAGAGAATATGATGTGTCAGCGTAAATAATTGAATATAAATTTCACAAGATTGCCAAGCATCGTAGTCATAAGAGATTATTATTGAAGTGTTAATGCATTTACTAAAACCGCCGACGTAATTTGGGTTATTTTCAAAGCAATAATCATGCGTGGAGGTAAGACATGGTTACTGAATTTTATAATGTATTTTAAGTAAGGTTATAATATTATCCTCACATACATGTATTGAAGAAACTATCAAAACGCATTTATTTATTTTTTTCCTTCAAAGTTTGCATCCCCAGGAACAATGAAAGCTTTTCACATGTGAATGTGGTCGCCTGGATATTATTCCTCTCCCGGTGCAGCTTATCATTCGTATTCTAAAACACAGACGTTTACTCACACCCACCTCGTGCAACATAAGTAAAAAGGAAGATTCCCTCCCAGGTTTTCAAGCAAAAGATTTTAATGCTTTTTTTTTACTGTCGTGCCTTCTTCCCCATCCTGCATTGACGTGTCGTCACTTCAGTCACGGGGCTACTCAAATGGATGGGAAACTGAAGAGGGAAGCGAAAATGGTGTTATTATAAAATGGCCCGGTAAAGAGAAGGGGAGGGACGGAGGCAATATTTATCTCTCACTTGTACGGATGTATAAAGTGTGAGGGAAATATTTCTTTTTTTTGTACCCCAGAGCTGATGGCGTGTGGAGACGGAGGGTAGGTAGGTATCTCTTGTGTTGGGAAGTGAGAGGTGGTAGAATGGACTCCTGAGCGAAAATAAAAAAAAAGAGTAACGAAATGGAAGGAGGAAGTTGCTGGTTTCCTCTCCCACGTACACGTGAAGCGGGAAGAGTAGGTAGATCCGGGGACTTAAGGCAGGAAAGCAGTGACGAGGGAATTCGTATCCATATGTGTATATTTTAAGTTTTTTTTTTTTATATATTCCGCTTCTGAACGTGTTCTCTCGTGTGCGGATATTTACATGTATAAGGACGATATTTCAAATTCTTCCTCCCCGTTCTCACGAATATATATATTTTTTTCCGTCCCTGTGGAAGCATCTCGTATAAGGATCGAGACTTAAATACGTCGCGTGGCGAAAATTTGCCCATTTTTTTAGGTCTTTTTTTCCCTCTTGTGCGAAAAAAAAAATCTGGACGATTCTCTCCAAGTCTCGGTGGCCATTACGGCATCTCGTGCAACAGCCAGCCAGATATCGCTGTAGACTCGAGTAGCGATTCCTGGAGAGAGAGTGTAGGAACCTGCCCTTACCTACACCTTGTTCGTCCTCAATCTTTTAACCTCTTGAGGTTTTTATAAACACAGTCATTAGATATATCTTTTCAGCATATATGCTCACATTAAAAGGTGTTGGGGATTACTTCAATCGCATCAAATTTTTTCTCCAACCGAATGGCTCAGCAAAAATGAGAACTTATAATCAAAAATAGTACCTGATTTTGTTCGGGTAGGTGGAAAAATTGGGACAACCAATTTGGATGGGATTAATAAACATTAACATTTACTCGCAGAATCAATCTGTCGCAAGGTTTCTCTTGTGATTGCGTCTTTTTTAAACCATAAGGATGGAAGCGTTTTCAATTCATTTCCATGCTTCCCGACGAGCAGACGGGAGAGTAAACGAGGTAGCTGCTTCGTCATTTTCGTCCTCTCCCGAGAGTTATATTAAAAGACAGCAGAACGAGGTCCCTCATGCACTGTAACGCGTGTGTTTTCTCGCACCAGCTTTTGCTTAAAAGAGAACAGGAAATAAAAAGACAGGGCGAGAAGAGATGGCGAGAGATTCACCATTATTTAAACGTATATATCCGAGCGCTTCCCTCAGTGGCGCCACAAGTAGATGGTGGCTGAAGTTGTGCCGGAGAAGACAAACCATTGACGCGCGCATTCCGTCAAGTCGCGGGACCAATGAAGATAACGGGAGACCGATGTTAAACCGTATCCGCACGAACTGGGGCTGCTATTTGTTCACGTTTCACTTCTCATCTGCAGCATGTCATGTGTGCACACACTTTAAGCTTCCACGTCTGTGAAGACCTTGGGGAGTTCGTGCGGTTTTTGTTTTTCGTTTGTTTTTTTATATAAGGGATTTGGATATGGGGACGCTCAAATTGCATCTTTAACAAAAGGCTCTTCCTCGCCCGAAACTTGACGGAACGAGTAGTTTATATCTCTCGCGCGCAACGACTTCCTTTGGGACGAGGAAATGAAACAAGTACCTACCTCCAACGGTTGCCATCGTATGTTTTTGCTGAAGAATGCCGTTGGCGTTTGCGGTGGAGGATTTTACAGTTTCTGTTTTTTTTATATATTCCTCCTACCCTAGCTGGATTCCCATGTGCGAGGGACTCCCAGCAGATAGGTGCACCTTGCCTTTGTAACGATGCACGGTTGGATGTCGTCGCGAGAAAAGATTCCGTTGCCAGTTCGTTATGTTAAGCATCATATGCGACCATGTTTATCGACTCGAAAAACTCACCAGTGAAGGCATACAATTCCCTATTTAAGTTTATCCCGAGTAATTTACGCAAAAGTGAAAATATTTCATTGCATCACTATGTTCAATTATCTAGCCTCTCCAATACAATCAGTTTTATTTTCTTCCAGACGTAATTCTTTTGTTCAAGGGCCTTGTCCTAGTTAAAATAGTTTACTCTGCGTTTCAGTAATGCAATGCTTGAATCTTAAAACTCCAGATTGCAGTGAGAGGCTTGGGGCATAATAATTATCGGTGAATGACTAAGTATGTACCAGTTCTAAAATTTTTTGCTTACCATTTTACACTTCAAAATATTTTTACGAACATCTTTCAGCATCGTGAAGGAAAATGTTTTCCAAGAGTGAATTTCTGCTATTAAGTAAAGCATGATTCATTCCTCCCCTCGTCCAAATGATGAATCTTCCATCTTGGAGATGCAACTTTTTAGCCTGTCGTGTTCAATTTAAGCGACTCGTTGAGTTCTTTCCCTATTTTTTTTTCAATCTCGTCGATTACATTATCCGCGATTCCCAGCCTAAGTTCCGTGTTCGTCTCTGAAGAGGCATCAAAACTCGACATTCTCAAGTTTCAGTTCATTATTTTCCCCGGCGACCAATTAAAAAAAAATCTTTGCGCCGATCCTCGAGACTTGCGGTAGAGATGTACCCCGGGAATGGAGAGAGTAAAAGTTTCGATAAGAAACACTCCCCAAGTGGAATGGAGAGGTTAAATGAATAATTGACTCGGGGTCCTCTCCTTCAGTCTGCCAGCATCAACAGTGCAGTGGAGATGTCGTGGGTGCACTGAACATCTCCATAATCCTCTTCCGTACCTCCTCCTCCAGCATCCAATGGATGGTAGCCTCCCCCCACTCCCCGATTTAAGCCTTCACTGCATTTTGTATCATATATGATACACTACACTCATTCCCGGTTATTTTTGAAGGGCTCAATTCTTCCTCTCTAGAGGCCTGGTTACACGATAAATTAACACGTACAAGGTAGTGTCTAAATTTATGAACACGTGAGCGAAAACGAACATGCACCGTGTGGCCACCCAACTTGTGCGAACGTATGAACGGGAAATAGAACCTGTTCTAATTTGGTCTATGCATTCGTACATATTCCGTTCCTGTCGACCAAAATCATTCACGCAAACGTACACAAACTTGTACGTATTAATGTACCATGTAATCAGGCCTTAACGCATGGTGTATGACGTATACTACACCCCATCGTTATACTATGTGGTTCTCGAAGCAGTGAGTAAGTACCAAAGGTTCTAATTATGTTGGAGTAAGTCAGCTACCCGCAAGGAATTCGAGTAAGAGGATTTACCAGAGTGATATCTAACAAGTAATTGAAGCGTTTCTGGATATATTTTAGAAAGAAAATTTTTTTTGGCACTTTGGTTAATCGTTTTCCTTAACATTATCTACCGTCCAACCCCTTATGCTATTAGTAAAGGTACGGGTGCCAATGAGAAGTTTTGAATGAGCACGTGAAATTAAAAACCTTTTGTGGAAAATTGCCAAATCTGGGAGACATATCCATTTACTGTAAAAATCTTCTATGCATAATCATATGCGATACACATTAAAATGTTTCCACAGAAATTAAAAATATAGTAAAAAAGTTATTTAAGTGTAAAATTGAAACGTTTCTGAATAAATTTCATAAAGAAAAAAAATTGCTGGCATGTATTTAGAAATTCATGCAGTTAGGGTTAATCGTTTTCCCTTCCACTATCTACCCTCCCACCCCTTTAAATAATGCCTTCAGCTCCACCACCCCTCAAACTGCAGTATAGCAACCTTTCTTCCATCGCATGGGAAAAAAATCACTCCAGCCCATCCAACCTTTCATTCATCCTTGCCTCATATTGATCCTGCCGCACATATTGGTTGGCTTACGGTTACCCACACCTACGTTCCCCCTTCGTGCACTCTTCAGCAAACCTCATCCCCTGCCATGCTCCTTTTATGCACTCCCTCCTCCAACACGTCTCGCAAGAGCCATTCAAACCTTTCCATCTCTTTTTCATTATTCATCCATCTACCCACACTGTGGTCGAGTCTTATGGCTTGATTCTCTCTTTCTCCTTTTCTCTCTCATAGTCATTTTTCTCTTCCTATGCTTTCCCTGCACTTGATTTATCCCTCAATCCGTAATCATCCTTCACTAATAGTCTCTATCGGCACCCAGTAATCCCCTAAGCCTTACTTTCCGATTCATTCTTCAGGAAAGGAGACAAAACTATTCGTCGTAAATGAAGACACTATAAAATACAACCCAGTGTATGACACGCCTTAGCGATGAATATATGCTAAATTTTATTGCTTTTTATTCATTTGCAAAGCTGAATGCACATTCAGTTACTATTTATTTCTGAAAGGAGATCATGCATCAGTCGTGACGAAGTCTTTCTTCGGCTGAACTACATTTTCAGAAGACACGGCATGCTTTGCATTCATTTACACCTCTCTGAAGCGCGGCAAGACAAACACGTTCACAGTGATTGTAATACTCGCCGAGTCCTAATCGTAGCTCTGAATCCTGCCACGTGGCGGCGCTCATGGGGATGGGGTCAGAATGACGTTTATCGAGCGGTCTCGCGAACTGGCAATGAGCCCGGTTGAACGGCGGGGAACTAATCCACTCAATCAAACGTGTAAATGAGTGCACACACACTGTACGTGTTTGATGGGATAGAAAGGGAGGAAGGGGGGGTATATCGGCGCGCTATCTCGCTTGTCAATTGTTCCTCAGAGGAAACATCGCGTGTCGAGACCTCAACTGCTAGCTCCACGCCTCGGTCAGGCGGCCAGATGAGGTAACTACTAGAGGAGAGCTTAGCACCTGGCCGGAAGCCCTCACGTGGGCAACTCGTCTCTTTTGAAATTGAATTGAGTGCCCGAGGCGGGAAAATTGATCTTATTTTTAAGTCAAACATATTTAAATCGGAGAAACGAATACCTTAATACAGTATTAGGTGGGTTTTTTTGCAATCAACCTCTCACGAGCTAAATCACTTTTCCGAATATATAATATATGTAAGTGTGCATAAAATTGCAACGAGAGTGGATCTTTGTAGTCAATTTTAGTGATACACATAGCATTACAGAATGCCATTCGATACCATTAATTTAATAACATACCGAAAAATTATTATTGCCGCACAGCTTTTCTGAGAGAAGAATCTCCTCACCTCACGAATATCTTTTAGTTTCTTTTTTTCTTGTTTTTTATGAATCAATTCATCACTAGCTTATCAATATGTTTAAAATACATTCCATTACATGTCAGAGGAGAGACATTCCAATGCGAATTCGTTGTTCACTATTATGTTATATGATATAAATTGAACGATTGAAAATCTTCGATTTTTTCTGCGGTGTTGACATATTAGTTCATAGTTAAAAGGAAAGTAATTTTTGAGACTTTATGTGCTCAAGTTTAAGGACAGATATCAATTGAATGTGATTTAAATTTTTTTATATTTTTCATGTAAACTTAGTTTGGAACCATCTTAAAGAACTCATAATCCTTTTCAGCGCTGCCAAATAAAAGCAGTATGAATAGGAGTTCGCGCTGTGGAATCTCCGCTTTTTCACTCTTCCGGGGAACATGACACCGAGATGTTAACGCTCCTTGAGAATCCTCATGGAGAGGTGTCATAAGAAGGAATCCAGTTTTAGAGTGCCTTTCTCTCTAAGTGTATCTGGCATTGGAAGACAAGCCTTGGTTTCTGTATGTTGCCATTATCAGGTTCTCGCAAGAAACCCATCCATGAATTCGCGGAACTCTAGTTATGATTTATATTCGCTCGACGAATAGCATTTCCATTTCTTGTCTTTAAGTGTTCGAAATTTTTATGCAGAGGCAGTACCTCTCCCTCACAAAGATTTATAGGAATATGGTGAACGAAATCCACATGAAGGTCCTCTATTTCCATTTCTGTTCAAATTTGTATATTATGTATTGCAACTGATGCAAAATGAGATTTTTAAGTTGAAATGTTTAGATTTGTTTAAACGAGGAATGCCTTTCAACATCATTTATTCACAACTTTATTATTGATAATTATGTTGTAAGTAATTATAAAATGCATTAAAAGGCATAAAATTTTGTCATTATTTTATATTAATAGCTATTTAAATGATATAGCTGAAAAAACTATTTTGCTTTATCCAAAAATTTTTAGAAAATCTTCTGATTAAGTTAAATTATTTATACGGGACTAGTTCTGAATTTTTAGACCTTCCCCATACGGCAGCAACCTTAATGGTATACTTTGGTATAGAAAGTTTTGTTCTGATTACAATAATCCATTTCCATGGGGCTAAGCTGCCATATTTAGTATGTATCTCCCCAATGCTGTAGCAACCCACCCTACGCTACTGGCCACGAGCTCCTGTTTGCAGGAGTCGGTTGGGGGGATCCGAGCTCGCGAAGATAAACCATTTGCGACTCCCTTCCTCCACGAGCCAGATCACTCCCTTCCTGCCCCTTCCCCTCAACCTTCCTTATCTTTTTCAAGGGAGAGTGGTTAGGGTGGTGTAAACTCCTCGGCGTGTGCCAGAAGGCAAATGTTACACATCAAGTCTCTGATAACGCCCCTGGGGCGTTGAGATTTCCAAGTGGATCCACAGTGACGCGCGCGAAAGATGAGGACTCAGCGTGCTGGAGAGTGGCTTATTTTCTCTCCCGCGAAGGAGGCATGGGCGTAAGCGTGAGAAACTCGCGGTGCCAATTGTGACGAGATGCGTGTAACTGTCTCCGTAAGAGAGGGTAAGTGGAATTAGCAAGGCGAGACGCATTAGGAGCTTGAGATTTCATAAGGAGGGTACAGACGGGTGAAAGTGAAACAGTAGGGAAAGATAGTCGCATTTCATGGGTGAGAGAATGCTAGTTAAGGTTCGCAAAGAGAAAGAACCAAATTTGACAGCCATTTTCATGTGGTTCAAAATAGGTTTAATGGTCAAAAAGTGGTGTGTTTTTGGCCAAAATTGGCCATTTAGTAAATCCTTTCTTATTGTATTTATTGGACGTTAAACAAATAAAATTGAATCGATACAATGATAAAATTAAGATATATAAAATGTTAATTTCACCATATATATCATTTGGCATTTAATATTGAGTACTACTACAGATCAGTGATGCAAATTTGCACAAAATCAATAGTAATTTATAATTCATGATTCAATCATCATGCTAAAAGAACGCTTTTATTAATATGTGACTTCGCGGTGACGCGAACTTGTAAAGTCGTTGAGAGATTTTCATGTTTATTGATGCATTTGGCCATCATCTCGATTATAAATTCATCTAATAATACTTGTTTTAACTAGTTATTCTTCATCCCCTAACCTTGTGATTCCGCATTAATTTGAAAGGTAGGTAGAACTTGTGCGCTTTGCATATGAATTGAATTAATTCTTATCTTTCAATACTCAAGGCACTTCGCCATATGGTTTCTTATAATTAATTACATCCAAGCTTACCTTGATCCAGAGCGGAATATCGTCTAGAATGTCCACTGTGAATTGTCTTCTCTGAGCGATCAGTATTTTTTATTTAATTAAGAACATTCCTCAAGGTATGAAAATCGTGTATATCCTTGCAGCCGCAGGAGATACAGACAGTTGAATGTTGAGGTCGAATCGAGCGTGATTAGAAAGGGGCGAGGGTATGAGTTGTGGGCCATGTGCATGAGAGCAATGACAAGGAGAGAACGCGGTGACACCAAGGAGCAGTGTGGGTGGTTTCGGGAGATAAAGATAGATGGCAGTGGGGGTGGATGTATCACCCGCCCGGCTGAGATAGACAGTCTCTCCCACTGAGATGAGTGCGTCGCCGTTCGGTAACTTGATATGGGACCACGTGCCTTCTCCGGGTGCCTCTGTCTCTCATCGACTTGCGGCTGTAACCTTAGTCGCCCGCCAGAATTATATTTCGTAAGATGGTGGGTGGGATGTGAGTGGGAAGTCCCCCCGCTCCCCGAATTATGAATTTGTCGCTCTGTCGATGAGAGCGCCACTCTCTTCACTTACGGATGCTTGTGAAACAAACCTTTGCCCCCTTAAGATTTCTCGGCATTCAATCTACACATCTGACATGTGTCGTTGACTTTATTGTGTAAGTACCTCCTAAGCGCAATGATGCACTGAAGATTAATGTCACACTTTCCCTTCTAACTATATCGATAAAGTTCCCTTTGTTTGTGGGCCATGTGGCATATTCAACTGTATTGAAATCAACTATGGCATTCGTTTCCGTGAATCGATTTCGTGTTAATTTTCACTTTGTAATTTTGATTTGTAATTCTTAAGGTTTTTTCCTGTTAAGTAATGGTTTAATACCATCAAGATTTTAATTGCAAATTCACATTTAATTTAGCAGATTTAATTACTCTTTCCTTACCTTAGCTTTATCCTCTTTTATAGAAATATTTGCTGAGTGGAATAAACCGTAATACTCCTTCAGCCCTACATCATTTTACGTTCACTCAAAAAATTTCGTCCTCCCACTGAGATAAAGTAATTATCAGAATCGTTGCAAAGTTAAAAAAAAAGAATGAAAAATCAATCGGTAGCGAAAGCGAGGTATGGTCTGGTTAGCTGTGGAGAGTCGAAAAGCCCACGCGATCTCTGCTAACTCAAATGCGGTCTCGTTTGTCCATCGGCGAAAAAAAAACACACAAGCTCGGCGCGAGTGTCGGACAATTAACTGGGAGTGACAAATACCTCCCACTCCGGGCCAATGCTGTGCGCGTCCATCGAGTGTGATAATATTTCCGCCAGAGGGCACTGCATTACGGCTGCGGTCTCGCGTGTGACGTGTTACGGGCGTCGACCGTTTTATTGGCCCTTTTATGAGATTGCCGTTAAAATCGCGCGCCCGACCCCGGTCGATGATAATGGCATTGTTTAGTCCGACTGGACGATGTTATGGGATGAGCAAATTGGAGGGGTGGGGGTTGGATTGGTTGTTGTTTCCATGGGAATTCTGTGGGGGTGGGGGGCATAATCCGAATCATTTCGTCTGTTCTCACGTCCACCGAACATAGGTTGGCCCGTGTCCAAATCAGTTGATGTCCGAGTTCCATCGTCTGTCATCATCTCGTACGCATTGGAAATCGTGATCTCTCTCGCGATTATAAACCTCCCAAACTCATCGCTGATACCTCCGTTAGGTACAATATTGCCATCTCCAACGTACGTTCAGGAGCATAGTGTGATTTTCCCTACAGTTCTCAAACCTGACTCAGACAAAAGTGCGTAAACACTATCCTCAGTTTATCATGGAGCCCTTCTTGGGTAGGCATATCGTATATTATTATAGTTTAAGTAACAACTCAAGTATTTTGGTTATTTTACTTCGTAATATTTTTTATCGTATTGAATATTTTTATTAATAATGTTTCATTCTCTGGAGGCATTTTTTTCTTTTATTTATGTCTACTAAAGGTTTCATCCGGGTCCCGTTACTGTAACAGATCTAAATGATCTACGCACCATTTTCCGGTATTTTTAACTGCTGATTAAAAAAAAACCGCCCGCAATAGTTCTAATAACAAGTATGGATCCGAATTTAATTATTCAGGCTTTTCTCTTGATTGGCATGGTAAAAAATAGAAACCGAGATAGGTAAAAAAACACTTTTCGTCGTAATTAATGTTTTATCGATCAGTTAACTTTTCATCAATGATTCATCTCCAGTTTTTTAAATGAATTTACTTTACTTTTTTCATTTTTATAAGTTTACTTGACTGAAATGTTCATGAAGGTTTAATTCAATCACTTAAACACCATATGATATTTTAAATCATCATAACTGACGTGTAAAATACCGTTTTCTGTCCTAAATGGGGCATAATCATTTAGGGTGTATGTAATAGATTCAGAAGCGTTAGAGCTGAGTCAAGGAACACATATGTGTACACACGATTGAGCATACGAGAGCCTTTCTCATTCTTTTCCTTTCTGAAAAGAAGCGAAAATTTTGGACGCGTTAACGGAAAATAATTAATGAATGGAGGAGAGAGGGCATGGCACCCTAGGAGTAAGGATAAAAGGGGCACTTCCTCACGAGATGGGGTCACCGTGGGCGGTCTTGAAGAGTTCGCTTCTCAGAACGGCTCTCGCTTGCCGACTGTCAATTTTTCTCCCCTTGAGGCAGATCTCCTCATTGGTCGCCCACGCGCCATCTCGCTTAAGATCCTCCTCTGCGGGTATATCGCCCACGCCGCTGGGGAGAATATTCCTGCAGAATCGCGGTATCGTCCTCCTCCTTGCTTCTTTGGAAACGAGTATTCTTCGTCGAAAGGGGAAGAAATAAACGCCTACGAGGAGAAATCGTGCTCTTGCAGCTCTTTTCTTTTTATTCCAGTCGCTCCAGTGTGTACCGGGTGTTACATAGCACCATAAATGAGGAGAAAGGAGTGGGAGATGAAAAGTCTGCGGCACGATCGGTTATAGGAGAGAGGGAAGTCGATCCTTAAGATATCTTTGATTTTAAACAGCCAATAAAGCAGAATGGGGTGTACCTAAATGATGTTTGGCAATATTCCGTGAATACTTCTCCATAAAATAAGTCTTCATTGCGATACCACAAATTCAGGTCGTTAGGTGTATGGTAGCAAACGTTTTTCTTGTGCTCTTAAAATTTATTGAGCCCTGTCCTAATGGATTGAGTGCATTCAACCAAAATAGTCATTAATCATTTATTAACGAACTGAAAAGATTATTTCCATCATCAGCAGCATTTATTTTGTATGATTGGATTCATTTTATCATCAAGTAATAATTCTTCAATTCATAATTGGCTATAAAATGAATGCATTTTAAGCTATGTTTTCAGGAAGTTTTTTTTAAACTACCCCTTCATTAATACTAGGAAAAAAACCTTTGAAATCATCCATATATTGAAGGTAAAAGACTCAGTCACCTTCAAAAAAGAACTGATGCATTTTCTTTAATTCCAAATATTTATTTACAGTAACTAATGTAATCAGTATTGTTGTTAGGTTGATATGAAAGTGCATTACCCTGTGAAAAATCGAATATTTCGGTATTAATTAATTTATTTTACTTTGCAAATAAAATTTCAAATCGAAGCAATTTTTAGCATTATAGTAGAAATCTTTTTTGACTGAAAGGACTATGCTACTGTTTGAAGGCTAAACTTACAATTGGGCTCATTTTTTCCCTTCCAGAGAACCTTTTTTTAATCATAAGTACATAATTGGATATTTTTTAAAATTATATATTGTGATAATTTTTATTCAAAATTTGCATTCATACCAGATGCAGATGATGAGATTCACATTTGGATAAATTGACTTAATATTTTGATTTTTCTTTGCAGGGATCTCCCTGAAGGTACAGCTGTCCAGCTACTCAGCATCCTGGCATCTTCGAGTATCTTCCAAAATACGAGGTTGCAGATTCGAGATACCCAGGTATGTAAAGAACAAGTTTTTATCATTTGGTACTGTTCAATATTTTTTTTTTTTTTTTTTTTGAAAACGTTTTAATGCAAGAAATTCTTATTGATTCCCATCTGGTAATGCAACACCTCATGAAACAAATTTTCTCATGGATAAATTAGTCACCAATCCCTCTATACTCTGCTGTTTGAAGTTTGGAATAAATTTCCTAATGAATATCATCCATTACCCTTCTTTTCCAACTTCATATATCTCTCTCCTTTTGCTGTGGGAGCTAAAGAACCAATTTTCGTGGTAAAAGGAGCTTTCTGGAAACACCGTAAGGAGTCAAAGCTTAAATTGCTTGCCAGACGCGAGGAACAGCCACCTTCTTAGCGCTTTTTCCTCTTTACCTTCTCAATACCCGCCCCTATGTCTGCTTCATCAGAAGTTTTCTCAAAGAGAATCCAATCGCTGTGTAGCCTTATTGGAAGAGACCGCTAAGCCTCACTAATTATTTTCTCGCTCATTTCTTCGTGAGGTCCTTTAAGACAAAATTACTCCTACGAACTTCGTTATTACTGCAGTAAATGCAATAAGCTCTCTCATTGAAGTTTTATGAAAGATTCATTTTTATCTCATCCTAGGTGTGATATCTTTTGTGCTGGAAAACTGTAAAGAAAGCTAAAAATGCTAATGTACAACTATTATTTAGGAAAGCTTTGAAGCCTAGCAGCAGATTTATGGATATTTATTTCTCCTCTTCAAAATGAATGTAATGAAAATGTTAAGCCATTCAACTGAGGGGGTTTAGGTGGACTCAAATGTTTTACGTCAGTGTTGAACCTACCAGCTATCTTTTAAACGATTAAAATGTACCATTTAAAATGTGTCAATGGCTATTTCTGACAAGGTGTGAGCAGAAGGGTTTAAGAAACAAAACATTGAGGACTATGCCACCAATATAGAGCCTACCTCTATAAGAATAATATGCCTACCATGTTAGAAATTAAAGAGTTGCAAAACAAATTACTCTGCCCTTTTTGGTGCGATACATAAACATGTGATAATAATCATCGCGTTGTATCGATAATGATGAATGTAATCGAAATGCTTGCGACTGCTGCGTTTTGAAGAATTATGTATTGCGTGCACGAGGATGTGCTTTGTCAGCAAGTATAAAGAAGAAGGGATGGGAACTCGACGATCGTATGGTGTGGAAAAAAAGAAGAAAATATCTTTCCACTCACTTTCTTGAGACGCATGGTGCTCCTCTGAAGCGTACCGAGTTCTTTCAATCGACCCCACTGATGTTCCAAGACCCCTTCTGACGCCCCCTTGTGCCCGCGACACGTATATATGCTCCGCGCACCAGCTCCCCCCGTCTTCATTGAACCCCTATACCCTCGTAAAATCTCCCCCGCATTCAACCAACCCCTGACTCCTTCAAGGACAACCTCTTACATCTCAACCCCCATGCATGCATCCACTTCCTTGCCTCGCGCCCCTACCAGCCTTTTCATTAATACGTACCGCAGGCGAAAAACAAAGAAAAAATCGCGGGAATAAGGAAAACCACGAGGGTGGAAGTGAGACGGAAAAGTCAAAACCCCTTCCTTGTGGTCCCGTAACCTGTCTTTCTTCTTCTCTCATCGTTTCCTTGAATCTCTTCCGTGTCGAACAGACCCTGACATCTCGTATACTTGCTCTCGTACCCCCGATGCATCATATTTCTCCCCCTGACCCTTTCCATGATGATTCCTTCCGCCTGAGCTCCTGAATAAGTGTTCTGTCATCCGTCCTTTACCTTCCAAAGGAGACTTCCTCTCGAACAGCGATGTCTTCCCCTACTCTCCGATCTTTTCAAAGGAGAACTTCCAGCCATTCTTACGAAAAGGCAAAATATAACTTCCAGGTTTTCTTTCGTTTTTTTAATCACTTTATCTAAACTTGCTTCGAATTCTGTCCGCTAGTGTGTCACCACCAAAAAGGTGAAAATGAAAATAAAATAAAAAAGATGAAAACAGTAAAAAATCTTCTAATAAACAAAAAAATATGAGCGATTTTTCCAAAAACAGTAAAAAAATTAACTAAAAAGTAAAATACTATATTTTCATCGCCCGGAGAATAATGATTTGGTGCTGATTAGGTTTAGATGTAAATACTTCTATGTATATTTACTTAAACCATTCATTTTATAGCTGGAGATATTAATTTTAATGTGCCTATTTGTTCATTGACAACTAAGACGTCTGTCGATACGAAAAGTAATTTTCTGATCACAAAAATATTTTTTAATATCGAAATTTTTAGTAGTAATATTCCGCTTCAGCCTCACATCAATCAATGAATATTATCTGAGAGCGAATTTAATAAACGAAATTTTACAATTGTACTTTTTCATCCAAGGAATGAAAAGGAAAAGGAGCTTCAGTTTCACCCTTATTTCATATTTATGAATAATAATAATGTCGTCTTTATTTCACAAGCGAATTTAGGACTAAATAGTCCTCTCTTACAATTAACTTGTTTGACAATCACATACATCCATGCCCTGGATGGTGGTCAAATCACCCAGGCGGGATTCGAACCCGCGACCTCTAGGTTAGCAGTCGGGGGACTTCACCCTAGCGCCACCGAGGTCGGCAAGTCGTTTTTGAACTAGAATATTTCCTCACTCCACACATTCTTGCCATCCATCAGCAAAAATGTCCCCTTACACTCTAGGTACAATGATGGGGAGACGGCCCTTAATCAGGCAATTAGTGGTTGGAAGGAAGTGTACCTGTGAGGGTGAATTGCTGGTTTGCCAACGTTGGCTTATGCTTGTAAGGGAATGTATCCCCACGTCCGCGGTATCGGGGAGAGAGCGACTAGTGATATCGGTCGACCGAGCGATGGGTTGTGGAAAGTTCCTCCTTGCTCTTTGCGAATATTGTGCACATGATCGAGGGGAAATATTATTTTTCGTAAAGGCCGTCCATAGCGGTATTCCATACTTACAAAAAGTAGTGTAAGATAGTTTACCTGCAATATGAAAACATAGAGGCGAAGATTTTATTCTGGAATGGTGTAGAAAACTCTATTAATGGTCTATTTTCAATTTCGAATGAAACCTAGTCGTTATTAACGAGTTTCGTTCAAATTATTTCCGCATATTTCATTGTAAAAGTAATTTAGGCTTCCTTCATGCTTTCTAGGATTGTTTTCGGCGTTGAAGTAGTAAATAACATTAAAATTTTGGGTCTGATATGCAATATTTTAGTATTAACAGTAATTTTGGCTACATATTCACTGTTTAAAAAAGAATTAGCATATTAAATTAGAATTTTTACACACTTCATCGTTCATTCACTTCGTTTTCAATTAGCGTTGCATCTTAGAGGGTTCAATCATGTCCGGTCGAACTACAAATTTTTGCAACGGACAACTCTACCGAAAGAAGCTGGGGTACTTATTTTTTCTTTGACGAATCCTGGCTCTCCCCTGGCCTTTCATCGATGGAAATGGCCCGAATGCAGCGACATCACCTGGAAGACAAACGTACTTCCCTGTTTCGACGCTCCACCGTCCTCATGCTGAATGTGGACAGAAAAATAAGAAATTTCTGCAGCCATTGAATCACAGCCTCGCTCGCAAAAAGGAATGGCTGTAGGATGTGTATTCTTTTCTTTCCCGGAGCAAGGGAGACGAGTCACGTGACCTCCTTAGTCCGCGCAGAGGCCGAGGGTTGGCGCCCAAGTCTCTCTCGCCTCGAGGGGAACGGGTAAACGGGTGATACTCCAGAACTGGAGCTGGAGAAAGAGTTGAGTGGAGTGGGGAGGGGTCAGCTGGAGCTATGGTGAGCCTCGGGCGTAGCTCCAAAGGTACAGATATAATTGAGAATTGCGATCCTTTCCGTACTTGGAGGAGGAAAACATCCGATGTTGCTCCTTGCGTAAACATATTATCGTAATAACATTGCCTGTTATGCCATTATCAAGTTTAGAGTTTTTTATTCGGGATGATCATTCATGCCATTGGGACTGATCGTGCATTTGAAAGCTTAATATAGTTCTGCTGCTTAACTCTAATGATATCATGAAGTTTAAAAATTGATCCAAGAGCTCATTATAAAAAGCATTTAATAAATTATGTACAGTCTTGTTACTTGCCAAGTTTCCTTATATTGTTAACTAAACCCTTTGATGGTCTATGTGGTAATTCTTATCATGAGAGATATTTAATTTTTTTAGCATAGGAAAATTATTAAATGTCCTCCAGTATATTGAAATGTATTAATCTTTCGCCTTAAACTGCTTTTCTGTAAATAGGGCCACGTCCTGTGACAAGAAAATATTAGTATTTTCTTAGAAATATAAAGGTATTTGTTTTCATGGCTGTTATCCGTGTATACTTGTTTTAGAATAAGGAATAACAAAATATTTTTGACTTGAGTTTTTTTCTGGCATTCTAGAGGAACTTTCAAATATGTTAGACAAATCACGATATTACGACTTCATTATTTTAATGCTTAAGGGGCAGTGAAGTGTGTTTTCCTTCTTTCAAATTATTATTTGCTCTCATTTGGACTTCATATATCCTACGTGGAAGTATGCTGACTTTCAGAACGTCCACTCACGGGCTACCACTTGGCCGAAGCTAGCGCGCGGGGCTCTTGTTAACAGAAGCTTTTGCAAAGGAAGAAAAGAGAATACCGGGACGTTGGGGAGAATTTCTTTGGGTAAGACGGAAAGAAATAGGTCGCGTTAATTTTTTTTCTCGGCCTTTCCTTCCAGTTAATGAAGGATAAAAATGCAGAGCAAGCCCTAGTCATGAGAGCTGAAAAAATAAGGTCATCGGAAATTCGCGTAAATTAATGTGATGAAAGCCTGCAGTCATCTTTCCTCTATTACCGTCCTCTCATTCAATTTCCCATTTAAAGGTCCTTGTTTCCTCCTACTTGAAGCTGTTTATTTTAGTGAGCTCTTAAGCTCCCCGTCTCTTAATTAGTGACCAGATAAATGTGGAGTTCTTGTATCGATTAGAGGATCTTGAAGATAAATATCTCAATATTTCTTCAAAAATATCACGCTTCAATTTTAAAATTATAAGAGGTTTTCGGTTGTAGAGAAATTTTCATCTTGTTTAATAATTTCTTGGAGTTGAAAAGAGAATTGTAAAATGTAATGAAATTATACTTATTTTTATGATAGTTAATTAAATTCTTGATTGAAGTTATTGAATGCAATGAAAAATGCATTTAAAAAAATAGTTTTGGTATCATAATTTATAATATAATTATGTCAACAATTGTTGCCCAGATTCCATTTTACTTGTAAACATTAATTTCAGTCCTACGATAAGTCTGACTACTTACTCAGTTTTCTTAACAGTAAATAATACAATGATTTATCTGAACAATCTCTACGGCATTAAACCAATAGGTATTTTTTAAATCTAAAACCTAGTGAATCATATCGTGTCAGGAGATGAGTAATGTTTCCGACTTGGATCTTTCTTCGAATAAAATTAATCTCCATTTTCACCCTACGGTGAGATAGAAGAACCGTCATCTCCGGCCCTTTTCCCCTAAAACGAGGAAAGTGCCTCTCTCGTCCGGAGCTAAGTCCCCTTACTCCATTCCTTTTCCTCAGGTCATGGGAGCAATTTTTTTTATCCATTTGCGAGGGGAAGAGATGAGACGTAGGGAAAAAAGGGGCAAAAATTAATAAAGAAAGCGACTACGATTTCGCATCAACGTGAAGGGAGGCAGGACGAAAGAAAAAAAAACATAAACAAGTCACTCTCGACGATGTCGCAGGAGGAAAAGGTTTCGCTTGCTGCTCGGAGGATCTTTTCCCGTCTCTTCCGAGGGTCCGACGGCTTTCATGCGCTCCTCCATGTCCCTTCCAACCTGCTCTCGTCAAAAACTTTTATTAATCTCTTTCTATTTCTCTTAAAAAAATTCCATTTTTTCCACCTCTGCCTACCTCTTCGTCGTTCGGGGCCGAGAAAAGGCACATGCCTTCTCCTGCCATTCTGTTAAAAGAAAAAAAAACATAACCCTACCTTGATGAGACGGAGAAAGGAGCATCAGAAAAGAGGAAGCAGTAGGAGACGATGTGTGTCTCTGTACATGTATGTGTGTGTTCGTCGTATTGAGAAAAACTACCGGGGGGAAACGGAAAGATTAGCGGGAGTAGGGGACACACTCGTGACGGAATTTTGAATTGGTGGAGAAGTGCTGAAGGACGTGAAGGAGAGAGAGAGGAAGATAGGGGGATGAGGGACTAAGGTGGAGAATGCATGGTAGTATGAAGGGATGAAAAAAATAATAAACCTGTATTCCATCCTTCTCGTTTCGCATTTTTTTCTGCCTCCCGAGAAGTCAGGTAGGGTAGGATGGGTTCGTCGTCGTCTCCCGCTGTTATGAGATGGCGGGTGGCGAAGGTGTACATTAACGGGAGGAGGTCGCGGTGTGTATGGCGGGGGGTGACTCGCGTATGGGCGTGGCGAGGAGGGGTAAGGATATGTGTGGAGTAGTAAGGGGGGGGGGGTTTAACTGAAGAAGAGCAGGAGGTATATGGAATGAGAGAGGGCTTATTCTGGAAATGCGAGGAAGGAAAGGATTGCGAGTCATATATATACATTTATTTTTTTCCTCCGAAGGTGAAGCTTGGGCGCCCGAAAGATGGGGTGAAGGTATGAAGCTATTTTATTTATTTTTATTTTTTTTGCATTTCTCTCTCGAATGGGAAAGGTAAAAAGAAGGCTCGTGGAGGAAGAAAAAAAAAGAAATTTTCCCTTCTGGCTTAAGGGGAGGCAAAGGAGGGGGGGTTGAAGAAAGATGAGACGGAAAAGGGGAAGTTGGCTTAGCCGTGTGTTTGTTTATATTTTTTCTTTTTTAATTATTTTGAAGGGATTCATCGGTGGAGGGGGTAAGGAAGGAAGCTGCGACACCTCACAGGGATATGTGTGTGGGGAAGGGTATAAAAAAAAAAGATTTTGGGTGGAGAAAAAGGGGACGGGGAGGTCTCCACACCCCTCCTGGATGAGAATTTGAAAGGAAGATTGCTCCTGCAAGTGGAAGATGTCAATAGGTAAAGGAGAAAGGTTAGTCGGTTTGGTGGAAGTTAAAAAGAGGACATCAGCTGGAGAGTGTGACACATGCACGATAGCATGTAAGGGAAGGGAGCCGGGATTGAAAAAACATTGAAACATACACAGGGGCCACAAAAAGACAGTCGACTCGCGCGGGGCGTATTCAAGAATCCAGGCAAGATATGTACGCGAAGGTACACACACACACGTATACAGGCATAAACAAAAAGCTGCCAAGGTCTTATTACCCTTTTCCATTTGCGCAGAAGTTGATGTTCCTTTTTGTGATGCATCGGCGACAGTCTTTTTTTTCCCTTCGAGCTTCTCCTTCCAGCCACACCAGCGACCGATGTCGCGGATGTCGTTTCCTTTTCAAAATAAAAAAATTATGAAGAGTGGAGTCTTCCGGATTTTTTCTTCGCCCGCTACATCCGAGGCTCGTCTTCCCCGCTCGTTATTATTTCCCATTATTTCTTGTTCTTCGATCCGAAATCCATATAAAGAAAGCTCATGCATGGCGGAGTTCGTTTCGTGTCATTTCTCCTTTTTATTCACCTCTTGGTTTGGGAATCAGGTATGATCCGTACATGTCTGGAGTTGCGTTGTCCTTTCCCCAGTGTTAATTAATTGGTTTCATCTCCCGTGGAAAATTGATGAGGCTTCTTCGCTTTATTGCGTTCCCGTTTTCACATTGCTTACTCTCAATACCGATCCGGATATAGATCTTTCATTTACGTCTTCATTATGAATATATCGAATATATTGGATCCGATGTGTCTCACATCCTCGTATTTGACTCAACCTTAACCAGCTACATGTGTAAGCTTTGCTTTGGGAAGCGACGAACCGTATCGAAATTCCTTCTCTCTTCTTGATTGGGTAAAATATTTCAAGCCATGACTCGTCTCTTATCTCATTTTTGCGACTTTCTTTTTTTAATGGCGATGCGTAAGGAAAGATGCTTACATAGCATCCTCCTGATATTGAGTTCAATAGCATATCTAATTTCTTGGAATTTTTGTAGTATTTATGAACCTAACTTAAAGTATACTTTATCATTATAATGACTGGGCCCTCATCATCTTTTAATGTCATGGCTTGAATCCTAGACTGATCATTTCTTAGAAAAAGTGTCCCGCCGTGGTGCCAACAATTTTTTTGTCTCTTTTAAACCTTTTCAGCTTCAATGTTTGTAATCCAATTTTATCTAAATACTAGCTGAAATCGTTTCTCAAACTGGCCAATCGTAATAATTCGGTGAATATTGTATTGAAAATAGACTGTCGTGAGCATTGTCTATGCTTTGAGTATGAAGAACGACTTAAGTCGTCCCTCAGCAACCGTTTCAGTGACTTTGTTTCTATGCTGGGAATATATGTAGAATAACAGTCGTCGTTTAGCAGCCATTTCAGTGACTTAGTTCACGACTTAGTTGCGATTTCAGTGACTTTGTTTCTATGCGGGGAGTATTTAGAATGACTTAAGTCGTCGTTTAGCAGCCATTTCAGTGACTTAGTTCGTGACTTACAAATAGTTTCGATTTCAGTGACTTAGTTTCCATGGTGGGAGTATTTAGAATGACTTCAGTCGTAGTTCAGCAGCCATTTCAGTGACTTAGTTCGCGACTTAGTTCCGGTTTCAGTGACTTAGTTTCTACGTAGGGAGTGTGTAGAATGACTTGAGTCGTCGTTCAGCATGCGTTTCAGTGACTTTGTTCGGCTCTTCATGTTTTTAAAATCTGTTTTCCTTCTCCTCCGTTCTTTGTCCCTGTTGTCATCCTACCATCACCCTCTCTATCTACATTTCATCGTGCATCTCTTTCTCTGTCTCTCCTTTATATCTTTCCAAAACGTCGTTCGTCACCCTCTCCACACACCTCTCATTTTCCCCATTCCTGCCTCCCTGTACGTCCTTTCTCCCTTTCGCCAAAAGAAGAGAAAAAAAGCAACAAATGAGGAGAAGTCAGCCGCTTCACCTTCCCCAAGGATGACAGTCATTGGGAATCTTTTCGAGTTCGTCTGGGTGGTGATTACTTTTTTCCCACCTATCCCTCCGTTCCTATCTTCCAAACACATGCGCACACACATATTCTTTCCCTCTCGAATGCCGTCGAGACTTCGAGTTGGCGAGAAAGAAAGAAAGAGAGATGATGACTAAAAAAATTGAACGGTTCTTTTCATTTACAACTCCCCTGCGCCATTTCTTCGATTTCGATCAGAAATTCTCTCTCCACTAAGCTCTCAAAACATTAACATTTCGCATCTGAAAGATATTATTAATTTTCGTGAATTTTGATTCATGAACATTAATTGAAGGTTTGTATATGTTCATTATTATATAGAAATACGTCGTTATGTTCAAGAAGTATTTGTTAGACAATCTATCTGTTTCGTAAAAGCAAAAGCATGTCATTAGAAGTACTCAGAGCAGATTTACGTATTAAATTCTTTTCCTGACATGCACGTAGTAGCGAGGCACTCTTAAAAATGGCCTTACGTTGCTGAAGCTGATGTAGTGTCTAGAAGACGCATGTCGAATTCAGAAACATGTTTTCATTACTACGAAGTCCAGCAGTAAAGTAAAGAAACGTTGGAGTTATATGTATTTGATGTATTCTCGGGATTTTCAGGTAATTTTTCTCTTGTAACTATTTTATGTATCCAAAAAATTTTCAAAAGATATTCGAAAGAATAACTGAATCGCAGCCTATTATTTATGAGCGGAAAATGGTCTAGTTTTCTTAGGCATATGACCATCGCCCTAGGAATGAATTTCGTTTCACGATAAATATTTTAGTAGATTCACCTATTACCCTGGAATCGTAGCACCATATATTAAAATTTTATTATAAGTAAACCCGCCTCCAACGTAGTATCATTGGTATAAGTGAACAGCATCATCTTCATCGTGTTTACTTAAATTTTCAATTTTATTTGAGTTGAACTGCTATCAATGAGTATAAGAGGTATCTAGATAGCTGTACGTTATGATTTATTTCCAGCATAAATTATAATATTAGAGTCCCATCGTTATGATAGTGACCTTCCTTTATCCTTAGAATAGTGTTTTCTTCCTCAGCAAGGCTTAATTCGGTATTTTCGTAACTGCTTTTCCTCTTTCCGTCTGCTGGGGTCTCTGATTGCCGGCTTATCATGCGCCATGTTCTCTGCGCGTGTTTCCTGCCTCAAGTTTTCCGTCAGCGAATCTTGCTGAAAGATAGGTCTTTTCATTATTTTTTCAGTCTTCCAGCTGCCAAATTTGATCATTTGCTGCGTCAAAATCAATTTCATTCTTACTTTTATCCGTAACTTATCTTCAATGCTATGCATTCGTATATGTATTTCAGCAACTCGTTTTCCTTCAGGACTTACAGGCAATCGTAAAAGTAACGGGTAATCCAAGATAATGGCATTATTTTCAATTTCTACATCTAAAAAATAAACTAAATGGCAGAAGGGATATAGCAACCACTTCAAATAACACGCCTTCTCCTCATTTACGAGAAATATTAACGTAAACTTGCTTTTAGTACCACGCAATCGTGGCCTGAAAGGAATTTGATTCAATGCTTGCTAACTGACAAGCTAACTGATGAGTACAAAAGATTGGCTGAAAAAAACAAGTTCCTCTCCAGGCACCTTCATAATTATCACGACCCTTGGGTATGTGATGATATGGTGATTAGGTCGTCAAAAGCGTTTGATCGCACTGAGATTTTTAAATGTTATCTCCAGGGATCCTGGAAGTAGTGTGCATACAATATTACTATCCCTACTGGTCGCAGTAATGTGGGGAAGCGTTTATTATCATGCACTGGTTAGGAAAATGACATTATTATATGTGAAAAACATGGAGAAGAGTGTAAGGTGAACCCTCTGAGGACGCGAGACATGCAAGATATACCCGCGGGAGATAAGTCGCGTGCCATGCACCTGACTTATAAATTGAAAATTATGGAATGCGCGAATATATAAGCGTTCGCAGAGGAAATTCTGAATGTCTCGCCTTATCCTTTATCCCTCCCTCCAACTCGACATGGCTCGTGCATCACGCCATTCATTTAATGCGAGCACATTTGCTAAATGAAACGAAATTCTAATATCGTATGACATCCTCACCCCAGCCACCAACCTCCTGTTTGATTGTTGATAGGAAAGAGACACATGCTGAAATATCGGTGTCATCGAGGATAGGATGATAATCAGGCCATCGCGTGAAGTAGGTATGGGAATAGATGGTCTAAGTACTTGGAGAAAGTGACCGACAGCCAAAGTAATTACTTTCATTTAGTGTGTGGTAAGCGGAGAGAAACCTGGTTTGGACGTTAAAATGTTTCAAATTTGCTACATTCCTCACTAATGTACTTCCTCTCCTTGCTGGATAAGGGTACCTAAGTGGAAAAGACCGCCGCTCAACGTCCTATACAATGGACGGAGTTCTGTACTTGAGGCGACCTCCACCTCTTCACAACTTTCAGACAAGATTTGGGATACCTATCTAGAAGAGACTATGAGTGTATGATAATAAAAAAAGTAGATTTTGGTCTTCCACAAGATTTTTTTTTCCTGAGAGCACAATCAATTTCGCAGGTTACGGCATAATCAGACACATTCTTCATGTGTACCTGATGAGGCCACAACCTTGCGATTAGTATTTGGAGTCCTGAAGAAGACGCAATGATACTATAGATATCATGATAATGTATATATTTCACAAACTAACGCCTGCAGCCGTTATTTTCTTCAGTTCAATGCCAATTTTACTCCGTCAGAGAAAATTATCTGTGGTTCTTAGATTAAAACTATGACCCCCGCGATCATGGAACGGTTCTCAAGTCACCAAAAGGTCTTCAAGAGTTCTGCCCATGTATTTTTTCACAATCGTGAATCCAGATTGTTCTATAAAACATTTCTGTGCCTCTCCAATGCTTCTAGCACATCTAGACGTTCGCGAGTGTCGTATCTCAAAGCCGCCCACTCCGGCGCCATAAGTAAGCCCGCTGCCTCCTACTACTTCCGACCAAGGCGCGCGCCAAGTTGGTGATAACACCCGAGAGGACAGAAATAAATGAAAAAAAAATGACAAATGAACGGAAGAACAGTGAAGAGGCCATTTTTTTAGGATTGCGACCCCACGCTTATCACGTGGAAGACTCGCGACCGGAAACTGTGAGGAGTGTGTCGCATAAGGGATTTCTCGCGATTATATTTTTGAGCGTGGGGCCTGCTCTTCATTTTTTTATTATCATTATTTTTATTCCCGCTCCTTTTCTAACCTCGGATCGTGAAAAGAGAGCGTGCATTATTTTTTTCGTATTTTATATTAATATCGCAACGGAGGCTGGAGAGTGTGACTTTGGATATAGTTTTGTACGATGTCAGAAGCTTCCAGAAGAATTTGCTTGAGTTTGCGCATCCGGCCTTAGTATTTATTTCGGGACATTCTCTCACTCACTTATTACCTCTATTATTTTTTGTGTCGATAACGAAATCCTAATAAAATGTGTTTTCTTTCATGTGTCCAATGATGTCTGAGGAAATTTTTTAAGGTATTTCATCAGAAATTGGCATTTTTTTAATCTAAAAATACTAGTTAATGAGCCTTTCCTATAGATTATTCATTATTCTTTCATCAAGAATTGGCATTTTTAATCTAAAAATACTTGCTCATCTAAACGTCTGTCTGGAGTCTGGATTTTCATTCTAGAGGATACCGGCGGCTTTATATTTTTATTTCAAGCATTTTCATAGGGCGTATTTCGTCAGTTTGTCTGATTTTTAGGAGCATCCACTTTAAAACATATAATAATTTGAGATTAATAACGTGTTTTATCCACTACTTCGGTTACAGCATGTTTGAGTTATGTGGCAACATTATTTTATTACTTAATTATATACCTTTGTAGCATTAATGTTTAAAAAAGTGTTTTGTTGTGTAATATTGTTATGAGTTTCACTTTTCTTGAACAACGCATTATGAATAAGAACTCCGTTCTGCGCAGATAAACTATTTCTTCATGATACATATCGATATTTTGTGTACAAGAAATCAATATATCTATAAATACTTAATAAATACCCATACTGTGCAGATAATACTGTTTATTCTTAATATATAATTCATATAGATAGTTTTTGTACGAGTATTGGACTAACAGATCCCTGCCAAGTAGATAGTATCCCTATTTAGATGCGGTACAAGCGATATCCCATTATATCCACCCTTGGATCAATTCCGACGGGATATATTAACATCGGGAACATAATGTCCTAAATTCGTCTCGCATCTAAGTCGATAGGCTATAAATTCAAGAGGAAGGAGGATGCGGATGGCGTTTGGGGAGAGAGGGAGCGACATTCTTTTATTTTTTTAACTTTAAACTCCGCGGATGGACGCGTTTAGAGATGGCGGAACGCCGTGGGAATTGGTCGTATGAAAGGATGTGGAGCGGAGATGTGTTTGGGACCTCGTGAGATGAGGATTGAACTTCTGTGCGGAATAAACTGGGAACTTCCTTTTACCCTGCACCGCAGGGTCGTTAATGGCCCGCGATGGAACGCGAAGGCAGACTACGGGAACGAGGATTGATTCTAAGTGGTGCATGGAGGACGCTGTAAGGTCACAGAAACTGAGATTGTGGAGGAAGTCAAGTAACGTGGAGGGTCCTACGGGTACTTCCTCGTCATGCTTATCGGCCTCTTCGACTGAAACATCACCCAAACCTACTTATAGGGTTCAGTTTTTTTCAATTTGGTGTTCCTAGCAATGTGAATGTACGGGGTATTTCACATCAAAGTTAAAAAAGATTACTTTCAGCCAGCTTAGAAGATAAACTTTTTTATACCATTCAAACAAAGAAAGGCTTTCGCCGATTTTCTTCAAAATCAAGTATAATAGCTTTTCGTAGGTTTTCTCTTAATGTCAATTTTGATGTTATTTTGTACAATGCAGTCTGTGACACCAAAATTACGATTGGTAGTCTCATTAATAAATATTTTTATGCGAGAATTCAATATTTTGAAGAGTCTATTCAGATGAGTTACGTAAATGGCATATCTGTGCTCGCATTAGAATATTATGGCATCTAAACTAAGTTGAATTCAATCGATGATCTCTTTGAATATGGGCTGAATTTGAGTTTATTTACAGAAACTAAAAACTTAGATTTATTACATGTGTTATAAGCATGACAGAAATTCAGAATATTATTTAGTAGTCAGTATCAAATATGTGTAATATTTATATCGGTGCACGGGAGGTGTAAGATTGACTACTTATATGTTTACTACCATTAAGGATTTAAGAAATGGGCATTTCAGAATAGAAATACTCATGTTAGACTGTGAATTACTATTTACTTGACCAAATATTCTTCACGTTCAAGTGCTTATGTTATTTTCATGTTACTGTGAGCTAGGAACACAGCGACGTTATCTTTGAAGTCGTATGCTGACGCATGTGAGTCTCGACGTTCTGCGCAATACACAGATTTATTCCCGTCACCCATCTTTTTCTCATATTCCTTGAAGTGGAACAAATGGTAGCGCATGAGATCTCTATAGTCGCGGTGGAGGGAGAGATTGAGTTAAAACGGCGCGGGGACAGATAGGATGTCAGCATTAGCTCGTCGAAACTCGTTTGTCCTTCAATTTCATCGTTCATTTTTTTCTTACTCTTTCCCAACCGCGTCTCTCTGGCAAAGCGTCACTGATTTCGCTCGTCATTTTTTCTCCACTCTCCCCATGAGAACTGCGGCAAGGACGATGGAGTGAAAAAAAAATGACGAACTATTCCGCTAAAGCGTATTTCCCGCACGATCTTGTTCTCTGATGGGGTATGTCTGAAGGGTCTCTTTCGTCCCATTTAGTCTTATGTGGTCAACACTAGTTTTTAAAACGGTTCATGAAAATAAATCAAGGAATATTGACCGCTTCCAAGAGCAATTGAAAATTCATGCACTCGCTTTGAGGGATTGATGGCGCTAAACATACATATTTTAACAAACAGCGTCATTGAATTGCGATTCTAGTTTTTATGTCTATCTACGACTATGGAATGAAAGTTATCCTAACCGGATCCCATTATAGTTTATCCTTCATAATTTTCAAATCGGCCTTTTCAAGTTTTGCTTTTATAGCAAACGAAATTCATTTAACATGATTAGTAATATAGAGGGAGAAGGCCTCTGATGCTTAAGACTTTCTTTCTTGAAGATATTTCGTGAAAATAAATGTAACCACTCAAGTGTTCCAGAGTATATTTAAAGTAGATATCAGGGAGAATATCAGGTATCAAAACCAAACAACTTTTAATAGCACTTATATTTGGGACTTCAAAATCAATTTATAGCTATTAAATCCGGTGAATTGAAACAACTAGTTATTTTGGGCGTAGTACCGTGCTTAACCAAATCATTTGTCGTTTGTGGAACGATGATTCAATTTTGTTAAGGATCTCTGCGTGGCTCAAAATCTTTGATTTCATTGTATATACAGTTGCTATTCGCGGAGAATGCATTGTGGCTATCCTTTCCCATTTTGCAATCGTTGAACCTAGATCCAGGCAAAGCTTGCGTGCCCGACAGTCGTGGGGGAAAGAATAGGCTTCGTTTTCGAATTCCGCGGAGTTGCCTCGCATGACGGAATGGGTGGTCGCGGATAAGGTGAGCATGGAAGGGATAGAGTTGAATAAAGGAAAATTAGTCGGTCACTCCTGATGCGCTGATGTGGGAGGTGGTCTTGCATGGGTGTTGGCGCCATTTCCGGCAGGTGCTCCTCTTAGAAGTGGGTGGGAAGGAAAAGGGTAATGTCCTCCTGTGGCCGGAATAAATACGTAGAAGCCGGATCTAAACTCTGACCCTATCACCTAAGTTTCCTCGAAATCCGCTTTGTTATACCAGTTTAGACTTCTAGAAGTTATGTATGGACTCTAACATACATAGCTAGCTTCTATTGAATGGCTACTGGTGCAAAAAACGTTGGTTGCTGTTGATTTTACAAATGGTATGTCCATCAAGGCCTAAGATTGTCTATTTTCGTATTTCTCACTGACTCCGGTCGAAAACTATTGTTACCTGATTGAATATTTTTTGTAGGTTATAAATTTAGATTATTTACCTCTAGTCTTTACATTTATCCTTTACCTTTATCATTTGCCTTTATTATTTGCCTTTATCCTTCACTTTTTAATGTAAATCCGTTTTTGTTCATGATTATTCCAGTCTGATGTTCTGTTCTTAATGAATGAGTGTTTATGATAGATTAGATCTAATTAACGGTAGTAATGAATTTTTTTACTGTTATTTGGATACATCAACTGGTTATTTAATTGTATCAGCTCCACCTTATACCATGGGTTTGTCTCCGCCCAGTGCCCAAGGCCAGCCAACCCGCTCCCTCTTTTCCCTGCATCCACACTTTAGCCGCCCGCCATTGTGTTCTGTGGGAGGTTTAGCTCCGTCCACGGTCTCCTGGTTCTCATCTCGTGTCTCGCCGGCCATTGGCGGGTGAACGAATGAGAGCGAGAGAAGAATCGGTCCGTGATTCCTTTGCAGATTGCTTTTCGGTCAAAATATCTCCTCTCTTTTTTTCACCATTGTGTTTAAATTCACTCCCATCCCATCGGGGCCCTGGGGGCTTTTCATCGTCGCCAGCGGGCGTGGAAAAGAGTCGCCGGGTCGCGCTCCGTCGCCCGCGGGGTCATCCGGCTCTCTCTCCCGCGACTCGTGGGTGGGAAGGCAACGACCAATCGGACGAGGACATCTCATCTCCAGTCCGTCAGAGCCAAGTGCACCGGTTTGTTTCCCACTCTCGACCAATGGGGACGGCTCGAGGCGTATAATCTTTGGGTGGGAGGTGCAACTTCCCCTGGCTGAGTGGGATGGTCGTGGCCTTCAGATGCGCTTTCGTGAGGGCCTCGCGGGGAAAAAAGCTAGGCGTGTTGCCACGGAGAATGTTTCACTCTTCTGCGGCTTGGTTTGATATGTTCTCGGCACGTTTTACGTGCGGAAATAGCCATGATAGGAAAAAAATTGATTTTATACATCGTTATTAGTGTTGAAAAAGTGCTAAAATTGATGATTCGAGTCAAATCAATGTACCGTAAGATAGCCATTTTCATCAAGTTTCTACAAATTTGGGACAATATTTACTATGGACGTATACTAAAGATTCTTTATTCTCTCAGTTGCAAGTTGTTAATGCGGATACATAGCAGTAGAGAAAAATCTATGGAAAAGCTTTGTGGAGATTTCAATGGCTGCCTTAAGACTATTATTAGTTCTTCCTGGCTTCATTAGGTTTTTTGATAATTTAAACCTTTCCCCCTAAAATTTATCAATTTATCGTGATTTTTTAGGTTTTCCAAATCATGTTCAATGTCATTCTGAAGGTTTGGGATCGTTTCCTTATAGCCATGTGTCAAATCTAGATTTAAGATGAATCCAAAGCAAAAAATTGACAGAGCATGTGTAATAATCATACTGGTTCACAAAAACATAACATATACCCTCGTCAATAGCGAAAATTTTTTAAAATGATTTTTATTTGCATATTGGATGAAATCTGACCAGAAATTCCACTTGAATGTTCCCCTTATCATAGAATTCCCTAGGAAAAAGATCATATTTTTTCACAGAAGGCCTGTCACTAACTTGAAGAACATACTTTCAATTGTAATCAGTGGGATGGAAATTTGATTATTTTAGTCATACATTTTTCAATATAACCTTCGTTTGTGGTAAAAACTAGCAAATCTTATCTTGGGAGATAGTACTAGTAAGAACGGCATGATACCCCCATATTTTACTCGCAGCGCCACGGATGCGATTTCAGTCATCGTTTTTATTATTATTATTATAGTACAAGTTACAAGTTGGCTATTTGCCAGGTGGTAACAGGTTATACAAAATAAAAAGAAAAACAAAAATATAGCAAATGAGAAATACATTACCAAAATGAAACTGTCTCAGGAGGCCTGAAATTTTTATATCTTAGCAATCATCGTAATTCAATCGCATTCATTTGCAGCCCTTGAGTGACCCGCTGCCACGAACCTTCCCTGCGGGTAGTGCGTAAGTCCTTTAGGTAATCGGCGGCCCATTAAATTTGTACTGCCTCTGAGAGTGAGCGGACGGCAAAGAGGTTGGTATTTGCCGTATTTTTTCCCTTCCAGAGTTGTACGAAGGTACTTACCCGGATGAGGCAGTGGACAGTGACTGATCTCTCGGACCCTTACGGTTTCATAAGCACAAACAGGGTGATGGGGTTGCATTACCCTTAGGTTGGGAACGGCTCGAGACGAGAAAAAATATTCTCTATGCAGCGGAGGTTTTATTTAAAAAAACAGCATTTCTTGATCCAATTTTTTTCATCATACGAAGATTTATATTACAGAATTTTCTTTACGACTTCCTCCGTCCTAGATAGCTCCTTTTCTACTCTCTGTGATGATAAGTCCTTAGTGGAAGAATGTGTCTTTTCCAAGTCATTTTTCGGCACGTACTCAAATTTACTTCCAACATATTATTTAAATTGTAGACTCAACTAATCGTGTTATTATAGCCTTTCAAAAATATTTAAGGGGTGCAAAATGGGGTGGCTTATTTTTACACTAATTCTAAGGCGCACGATATAGCTGATATAGACTCATTTCTAAGGAAAGAATGACTCGTTTGGAAACATGCCTACGTCTCGAGGAAGGTTTTCTTAATTGGCTTCTTTTAGGGGCTTATACTTATGAGCGAATAATTATTTTACATACAGGCTAACCTACTTTTTCTTTAGAAGCCGGAGAGTTCTTTGCGAAGGTTCTCGCTAAGAAAATAACTGGTATGTGCACCGTAGAAGCTTTCATTACACCCCAATAAATTTTAAACTTTCCACGCGGAATATCATGCTCTCCTCCTTCATCTTATATATTCGAAAAAGTCATGAAAGGTAAACTTAGGGAAAGGGGTAGCGTCATATCGTGATCACAAGGTTTCTGAAAGGGAGTAAATGTTTCTATGGACGGCGCAATTTGGCGACTTCAAAAAGAGCCAGTACTGAGGATTTTAAAAGAGATTTTTCGCGAAAACTTATCTAAATCCCACATGCAAAGCCTTTACAGGATCCGATAGCGCTGCACTTCCAGGCTAGCTCCAACTCCACCTAGCTAACTCCACCCGAAAAGTCTTGTATCCCATCATCGTATTTTCTGCTAGTTTACATATCCCAAAAATACTCAATCTTTTACTTGCGATCTATCCTCTGATCCTTAAATTTTTTTTGGTCTAGAATTTCTTCATGCAACCACGGATATACTTTCGTTTGAAGTATTTAAATGATGACGTTTCCAACTCCTCAAATCTCACATAAACATCACATGACTGTTCACTTCTCTCTACTGGCTATGGATGTAGACAGGGAGTTACCAGCGAAAAAAATTCACTCTCGCGTTTTTAAACACGTCCAGTTTTTTTTCCTCTATATATAATATATTTTTTTGAATTTTCCTCACAAATATTTCAATGCCCGACCACGTAAAGAACCTCTCCCCTTATTTCATGTATTAGCGGCGACCAGCGACGTAATTAGAATCCGTTTTATGATATTCGCCCGAGAGGATATCATTGAGATAACCCTCCGACCTCTTGCTTGAGTTAGTATCTCACCCCTTAACGGCTTTTTAATCTATTTATTTCGCAAACATCCACAATTTTTTTTAACCATATAGGTATGCATGCGTTAACACATGAAAGTACATACTCAGGTGAAACATAAGGGAGGCCAACTGCCTCTCATACGTTTGCTCAAATCGCTGGCAATCCTTACCCAAGCCAAGGAATTCTGGGAAGGGGTGAAAGAGAGGACGTAATTGAAAAGGAAAGAGACGGGTCTTCATTTTTATTTGCCACAACCCTCACCACAGGGTCTCGGGGAACTTTTAGGGGAGAAAGTTAGCGAAGGGAGAAGAGTCATGTGTATATAAATTTTATTCCTGGTAAAAGATTTCCGGGCTCACCCTGCGTTTTGAGGGTCGCGACGGACTCTACCGACCGGTTGCAGCAGTCCTAAGAGAGGCAAGGCAGGAAGGGTCCTTTTCAAAGTCCCCACCCTAAGGGATGCAAGTGCACATACGTCTCTCATACGTGTGTGTTGGTTATATGAGTAAGTTAATGCAAGGCCCTAGGGGGGAAATATTTTGGGAAGGGATGGAAAGAAAGTAGGAAAGGGAGTGGAAATGATTTTAATCTCGAACGATTTCAACTTATTTATTTTTTTCGTCAGAAGGGGGTTGCACGGGTATGAGGTAGAAATGCTTTGATTTATCTTCACCGCGTCTTGATTAGCGGGGACATATTCGTGAAAAGGGAGGGTCTCCCTTTAATGACACCCGCCATTGGGGTTGTTTGCCATGTGCACTGAATTTCTTGATTTTCTACTTCCGAGCTTTGATTTATTTCTCCGACCGAATGCAAAGGAGAGGAGTAGTACTCAAAGAGGCCTCTATTGAAAATTTAAAAAAAATAATCACGTCGGGTCCACGTAAATTTCTCAAATATTAGTGCGTAGATTGACGTCTTTGAAATCGTATGATGTCTTCAGGCATTCCCGCTTTTAACCATTCCATGAAAGTTAAGAATCTACGCAAACTAAGGAAATTCAAATTTTAACAAAATATGCATATAATTGAAGGAAATGATCATGATGTCAAAAGCGTATTAGCAGTAAGATTAGTTAATGATTTTTTATAAGATTATCATACCATGAAATTATTCGTCACATCATAAACTTGCTTCAATAAACCAATTAAAAATAATGTTTGTAGTTTTTTTTTCAAATGAGGACTTGGAATGTATTAAAAGTATTCGACTTTAATATAGTTCATATTACTGAGCTCAATTCCAATTGAATACTTTATTTGTCCATCGAAGATTGGGTTAAAATGCTTTCTGAATATAGTGTACGAATAAAAGAGTAGTACCAGAATATTAGCATTTCGAAATAACCGTAACCGAAATTTTTATTATCACTTGGGCATTTAATGTGAATATTTGTGTGAAAACATCAAAAAATTCCGGTACAGGACCAATACGCGTATGTGACGACCACGTGGCAATACATCTCGGTATAGTGCCCGAATGAATAGGCAACACGCAGTGTGAGAATTTACAAACACTCCCCTAATCTCCTTTCAAGCTCTTTCCTACCACTCGCCCCAGCTCAACCTTCTACAAACCTCTCCCGACACCCCTTGTCGCCCTTAATTGGAATTTGCCAGCTAGAATTTTGGCCCCACAACACGGTGCGAGTGAAAGAACTATTTAAGTATCTGCCAGCACTGTTTTGATAGGTGGTGGGAATCAGCTCTCATTCAGGAAGTGAGACGTAAAAAGCATAGGGGTTAATAGAAGACGGGAAAAATTAAGAGCGGAAATTTTTAAAACATTGATGCAGCGGAAGTTATAGAAATCAATTTTACCCACAGCAGTAAGGATATGCGTAAGGTTTCTTATCTTCTTGAAAATTTTAAGTAAAGCAACTTGACCTAATGGATAGTTTAGGCAGTCAGATTCACCTTGATGTATAGGATCGTGAGACTCGGGTAAAACTAACATTTCACCAACTTTCAGGCAAGTTGTATTCATGTATTCCATATTTTGAAACCTTTAGCCCATCAGTCAATTACCTTTCATATATCGTATGCGTAATTGAAGGCTTTTGAAAGACTGGGTAAACCTCAACTGCTTTTACCAAATAATTTATGGGATGAAAGGATACAAGCTCTCCTTCAGTTTCTGTTCTGTATATCACAAAAACAATGCTAAAATGTCGGATTGAGTTCTGGATTTAAGACACAAAGTTGCTATTTCATCATTTATAATGAACTCAAATCGTGATAAAGTTTAATAAATATATACTTGAATTCCCAAAATAAACAAGCTAACAAGACTTATGATGTAATGATCAGATATTTATTGCATCCCATTCAAGTCATGATAACTCTGCAATCTAGAATTGTAATCCATGTCAGGGCATATTAACTTATAAAAGCTCTGAAACCCTGTACGATAATTTTTCTTCCTGGTGAGATGAAGACGACCTGGTTACAGGCGTAAACTAAAATACCTAACGATATTGTGTCGTGAAGAGTGTATCAGGGGTTGCGCTCATCTTGCCTCATATCCCCTCGCGCAAATAATGTTAATTATCTTACACGGATCCACCGGCTTCGCTGCCTCTATTATATTTCCTGCTCTGAGCGAGCTGCCTACCGTTGAGTTGCCGTGTAGAAAATGCGCAATTACTGATCTCCTTTTCCACACCTCCTTTTCCCCTCGTGAGTCCCCTACGTACGAACGGATTTTTGTCCAACTGCCTCATTATCTGTACCTCCTCCTCACCACTTTCTCGTCCTTACATCCGAAGCCCGTCTTGTAGTTCGTGGAAGGAAAAAAATAATAACATTAGAAGAGGAATGACTGAGAGGGAAAAAGGTAGGGAAAATGTAAGCTTGGGAATGGATGGAGGTTGGGGAGTAAAAAGAAAAATTGAGCATCACTCCGGCGCTCCGTTATCTGAGCAAATTAGAGAAACAAAATACGGATGAGATGCGAATACACACGTACACACACACACTCACGTGTGTATGTGCCCTCGCGAGCGCTCGCCGTGCCACCTACTGGGGAGACAGCGAAGTTATCGCGTCAGGAAGGAGTTCCTGGAGGATGAGTCCAATTGGAAAAAAAATGCGAGGACAGAAAATAAAAAAGCGCGAATGAATGTTTGCCTAATAATAAGTGGTAGCGGGACCCAACCCCCGCCTTAACTTCGTACAAAACTCCTTCCCCTGCAAAAAGAAAAAAAAATCAAAAATCACCTCTCATTCCCCACGTTTAAAAAATTATGTGCAAGAGAGCGCTGGCGAAGACAAAGCCAAGGTCCTATCACGGATGCTCGGAAAGTATGTGTTTATTATTACGTTTGAATTATTATTTTTTTTAGTTTTTCTTGCCCAAGCGATAAATATTACGGCAGGAGAGATGGATGTGCCGGATGTAGGGAAAGGAACGCTTTCGAAGCTTCGATATTTATTTGTTCATCATCTTTTTTTATTTCGTTCGTTCTCCCGCATTACTTTATTGTTCGGCCCGTGGGATCTCCCAGCGGTGGCTCAGCCAATGGTGACGCGAGGAAAAGTATAAAGGAGCGAATGGAAAGGTGGTGGGGGGGAGAAGTCATCATATTACGACCCTCCTCCAAACAATCCGAAGCTATAACGTCCTTCCTCTCTTGCAAATGGGCGCTTAATTTGTCGTCCGATGAAGGGAAGAAAATTAAAAAAAAATGATCGCCTCCATTATCTCGTATTTTTCCGACCCCTTTTCCACGTTCTCCTTAATACCCTCAATCCACACTCTTCCACCTTCCTCAGTCCCTTAACACCAGGGGTACCCCCCCCCCCCCCCCCCCCCCCCCGTTTTAGCAAGAGATACGGCTTCAGTTCCGCGAGCATGTTCGTATCCTCACACATACAGACTTCTCGTTAACGCTTTTTGATGCCAAGGATGGATATATCTACCCCTTATCGCACGCGTCGGAAGAGAGAAGGGGTGGGGGGGTTCCCACATTAGGAGCCCCTTATAAGCGCCTAGCTATCCCCTTTTCTCATATCCTTTTTGCAAAGGGGAGATTCGACCCTCTCAACCCGAACCTCCCAGTAGCTTGTATCTTCTTCCGGCCGGGAGTCGCAAATTTACCCTTTCACGAGCTTTTGTTTCTGGATTCTCTCTCTCACTGGAATCCGCCTTCCTCTTTTGGAAAAGCCTTTATCTCTCAAGCAGTTTCCCCTTCTCCTCTTGTCTGAATAAAAGAACCGGCCCGGCCTCGCGAAGCTTTCTCCTTCGGCATTGATGATAATTTAGCTAATTTCTCCGGCTAACATTTTTCTCATACAAAACCCCTCCGACAGTCTCTCATCTTTTCCTCATCCAATAGCTTCTCTTCCTTCATTCTCGCCATCCCCACGATTTGCCATTGTGAGTCCCATTTTTTTATGTTTCTGTCGCCTTTGAAAAAAAATCGTCCATATAGCACCCTTCTCTGTTTCTCGAGTTCGGCTGGTCATTTGCCGCCCTGAACGACTCGAGATTGCGGAGCAGTTAGACGGTATGCGGAAAATGAATTCTCCGCCTATTTATGACGAGAACAAAGGGAAATACTGCGACGTGCGCTATCTTAGTTTGGACTGAGAAATATTTCGCTTATTTGTGAAGCTCTGTCGTGCCTTTTAGTATGTTGAGTTATAAGTGCACATGTATTTAATATGTTGTGCATTTTTTAAGAATATCTTCCTGAATTTATAATGTTATTCTGCTAGGTGACAAACTGCGTCATGCTGTTTTAAGACTAAGGAAAATTATTCCTCTACATTTATCCCCTCTTCCTTTCTTCATTCTGTCTAGAATGTGCTCTTGACTTATTTAAGTAGCTGCTTGCTTATTATTAGCCTTTCGGGGAAAATTTGTATTGATTATTCCCATCCGATTCCAATCTATAGACTTGTTCATGCCTGAGAAATTTTCACTTGCATGTTTCTCTAAACCACTTTCGGTAGATAATAAATCTTCTAGTCATATTTTATTGGCGTTTCCATTTTAAATTTATATTTCATTTATTCAACACCTATTCATACTCATCATCCATCGTTTATCAATGTCGATGAATCATGACTGCATTTTGTATTAAACTCTTTTCATCAGCCTTAAAATTAGTGGCTCTAGTATCAGTTAGTAAAGGTAATTCCTGTGGTAACTTCTTCATTATTGTTGCCAGTTTAGATACCTATTGAAAATAGTAAAACAGAACTCATCTCCAATCATGCTAATTTGAGGTACGTCTGCTTTTTCATTCACGGATGCAGGTTACCCCTAAATCGAATTATGGAAATCGAGGAAACATACGGCTGTCAGAACAGTGACCGAATGTGTCAGAGGAGATAAGGTCAGCGTGACCGAACGGAGTGAAAATCTCCCACGATTTAGCCAAGGTTACGCCTCCGCGACTCTGAATGCCTTTGCGGACACATGAATAGACTCTATAAACAAGTCTCCGGCTCTTCACTTTCGCCATAGTCCACTCTTCCACCTGTACCACCCTACGCCGCCGTTCCGTAGCGTGAACCGATTCAATGGCTGCCGTTGTCAGATCGTAGGCATGCGGGGCTAGATTGAGGGAAGACATGCATTATTCGTTCACGGTCCAGTCGTTGTGTGGGGCGGTGCCATTGGTGTGACCACGTAAGCAGTGGGAAAGCTTAGGTGAACACTGCTCATCTGACCTCGCCGTTCGTCTTGTATTCATGAAGGTAATATGGCTATATACTGCGGCTTCAAAATGGTGATATAGCTTTCTAATGGCTCTAATTAATTTGTTTGCTCTCGCCATTTGTATAATGTATGCTAGCTAGGTGATACCTCTTATCTGCTACAGTATATCCAGCCTCTGTATTTATGCTACCTTCGCATTTTTCCGATGAAGAGATGTATCATATCTGGCTGTGTTTTTGATTTGTCTTCATTTAGCTATAGAGCTTGATCAATATAATGTACTTTCGGTCATGCAAAAAGAAGACAATTATCCTTCATTCATATATTAAATTAATAAGAAAGGCTAGGAGAAATTTTAAATCATTGCCTCTTTTTACTAGTTATTTAGACAGAAAAATATTTGTTTGCCGAAAAATATTGATTTTTTGCCTTACTTTCACCTACGTATCTCCAAATATAAATATTTCTTATCTTAATCTAATATAGAAAGTTTATTTTACGAAAGCGCCTCCTGCTTGATGCCTAAATAAGTATTTACTTACATATTAACCTGTCAGAAAATATCGTTGTCCCCCGCGCATTAGTATGTACTTTTGACGCTCTTCCAAGGACCTGAATGAAGTATTGATAGCTTTCTTGATAAAGTCGATCCCCTCCCGGTCGCCTCAAGGGTCTCAGTCTCTCTTCAATCCCCGTGATAATTACGAAGCGCCGGCATCAAAGCTGAGAAATATTGATTCCTGAGCAGTAAAAGCATCTCAAGGCCCCGGAAGTTTGATTTCGCCATGAAATACTCTCTTTTTTTTTTCAGAAAATCCACCTTTCTCCTCGCTTCCAATCCCCGACCGCTCTTCATCTACTCGAAAAGTCTTCAAATCCACAAACTCCTCATCATCCCCAAAGTCAAACGGGCGTGATGCCTTGAAATCCGTGGATAAAAAAAAAAGAATATCGGGATCAATCAATAAAACGATAAATGCTTCCAGCCTTCAGGAGACAAAAGTATCGGGGAAATCTCTCCCTTCAGAATATCCACCTTTTCGTTTTCTTCCACCAAACGATACGGATGCAGAAGTTTATCCTTAGCCATTGTCTCCGGGTTATCAAGAGAAGTTCTTGGACTAAGCGCACATTCTCTTTGTCCAGAGCCTATTAGATTTTCTCTTCCTGTTGATTGAAATCGCAATCCTTTATGCAGACGGTGAGATGAGAACGGGTCTTGGCATATCCGTCTTTCTTTTTCTCGGAATGCTTATTTTTCTTTTTCTTCTTATCCCATTCAAACGGTCATTTTTTCCGTTTTCCCATTACCAATCGGGAGTTTTTATTTTATTATCTCCAGCTCTTCCTACGCCTGGGAATTCAGGCTATTCTTCTCTTGCAAGTGACGATTTTTTTATTGCCTTTTCTTGAATTCAATAGGTTAGCCGAGGGAAGAGGACATTGTTTTTCCATATGCCCTGGAGAAATTACGTTAACTGCGGCTAAATGTGTTTAATACGCTAACTCACGCATATTACTCATAAGCGAGGGGCGTTCCATATTCTAAAATAAATAGCGGCAGCAAGCCTGTCCGTGGTAGGAGCGTTTTCGTTGTCCCTTGAGAAATAAGACTAAATATTAAAATTCGTATTTAGTTCCTTTTTTTCCGAAGATAAAAGACCCGCTTTTTAGAACAAAGATTTTAGCGTTCAGGGTTTACCGTAAGAGACCTTTTAAAGAATTTTTGTACGCTTCTAATCCCAGAAGATGATACATTTTCCGAGATTCGCGACGTATGCTCATTACTAGTTCTGCGGAATTAGGACGATTCCAGCCTTTTCTCTAAAATCATATACTTATTTGCCATAGGTATGATCATAACTGGGTGTCGAGGGATATATATTGATATGGATACTTCTCATATCTGCAAAAGTCACATTAAAAAGTCACATTATTGTGAAAACCAATGAAAAGAGCTTACCACTCAAACGAAGTACCAATCTTGTGCCCATATGTATACCTCACTGATACTTTTACTTGTAATTAATATTTTTGTAAAGTAACCTTTCCAGTTTTATTTTCTTTCTCAGATTTTTTGCCTTTGAATATCTTAGTTAGCGTTTGTCTGTCATTGTTTTCCTGAAAAAATATTGCTGTCTTTGATTCTTCCCTCTCAAATTTTAATAATCTGCAAATTATAACCGCACTGATTATGCCAGAGCTTCCGATTATGTCATTAATCGAGAATTATGAGGTAAAAACCACCATTTGGAAAAATACGTCGCATTATTCAGTTACCGTAAGCGACTAAGCTTCTGTCCCATGTTCTAATGAATGACATTCATCAAAAGTCTGAGGAGAAGAACTGTGGAGTTAATTTAAAATTTTTAGCCACAAAAAGTGATTCGTAAAAAAACGACGTCTTGAAACCTCTCAATTTGGAATGTATTCGGTAGAAAACAGTTCAAAGAATACTTCATCCCTACGAGGCGGTCTCCGTAATAGACTCCAAGTCGGAGATGGCGCCGGACACAAATGAGAAAAAGAACAGAATGAGAAGAAAAAAAAAACAAACGACAGGGATACAACCAAGCCTCGCTAGAGAAGAATCGAATGTTTTCTTTTCCACATTATTTTTTGCGAAATGTATATTTTTTCTCGCTCCCTTTCCACCCCTTTCGCATTCTCTCTGAAAAAAAGGAACGAGGGAAAAAAATCCCCGAGTGAGGAAACGAGATATATGAAGAGAGAGGGAGTTGGCAGGGCTGGAGGAGTTGGTTGAAAGAGGGAGGCTGAACGTATAAAGAGGCACAGGAAAAGGAGACGGTGTAAATAAAAAAACGGGGAGACAGTGGGGGTTTTTCTGCTGGGATGGGATGAGAAAAAGGGTTCAGTGGATTGGAGAAAGGAGAGATGCGCGAGAGAAAAACAGAAGGAACCTTTATAAACAAAGGAGGAGCAGTAGGATTGAGCAGAGGCTACATAAGCGGCGAAGTCACAGACCAGATGAAAATGGTGTTGGGTCCTGCTTGGAGGCGTATGGGTAAAGAGATGAGCTTAGAGCGTGAGAGACCCATGTGGCGAATGGGAGTCGTGTGGCGAAAGAATACGACGTGTTATAGAGCCGTCCATGTTCAGGGGTGAGGAGAAGACAGAGTTGAAATAGGTTGAGAGAGGGGGAAAAATATCCTCCCTCACGAAGGATCGCAGTTCGATTTGCTTTTGTTTTATTTTTTTATCCAGAGGCCACGTGAGTATGTCCGCTTCCAAGCTTCCCTCTCTGCATTTCTCTCCTCTCGATTCTTTCTTCCTGATTATTATTATTTCGCGAGCCAGGGGCAAGCATTGGAATCTCCAGGAAGCCCAGTTTTATTTCCGCTTTCCTCCGTCGCTTTCCTTTCCCTCTCCCTCCCCATGCCCCGCTGCTATGCCCGTCTTTTCCTCCCCAGCCTTCCCGCCTTTTTGTCGTACACCGTTCGGCAGCGCCTGCCCTAGGGGTTGACGGTGGACTCCTGAAGCTCGTGGGTCCCTTCAGGAGCGTCGGTTCGTATTGTTCCTTACTTCCCGCCCTTCTTACGGCCCAGCGCCTTGCCAATGTAGGTGCGGGCTATTAGTACTTTTATACTGTCGTTGCATGGTGAATTACGATGGCTGTGTATGGCGTAGATACTTGCATGTTCTAGATGCCTCTTCCAGTAACCAAGATCTATCAATAATGGCCATCGCAAACACTTATCTTCAACAATGGTGCCCCTTAAATCTTTACTCAGTATATTTTCATTTCAAATGTAGTCCTCATCTCGCGTCGAATTTATAAAAAGTTTTACTTAACTTTTAAATAGAAATTACCACCAGCTTCGATTATTATTATAAACCTTGAAGGACAGCGTTATTATTTTTTCTTGGAGTTATTGTCCATTACTCAATAATTTAAACCAAATATGCGTACCATTCACGCTATAAAAAATTTGCAAATGGCACTTTTTCCTTTTCCTAAATTTCGCTGGAAAAATTTATTACTTAGAGGGAGGTTATAGGTTTTTGAATAATCGTAAATATCCCTTTACCTCAGCGTTGCTAATTTAATGCACACCTAAGGTGGCCATGTTTTGCATATCTGAGTTTGAAAGGTCTTCAACTCATTAAGGAAGCTTTTCTCCACTTTTAAACTCAGTATCAAGCATACACAAAAGTGTGCGGTTAAATTTACGCCTCGGCATGAAGATAGTAAAGGCTTTGAACCCCTATGTTGAAGCTATGGGATAAATAAAAAAATTCGATAGTGACGTGAACACAGCCGTTTTGATCAAGTTAACATATGAATTCTTTTGAGGTGTTCCTCCTCGTCATACACTTTAACTCTCACCATAAATTTTTTGCGACATCTTGCGGAAAAATTCTCGCTGGCGAATAAAATAAACCTTTATGGTGTCCAATGAATATGTATCCCATATTCCCTTTCTCTCCTTCCCTTCAAGTCACACGTGCATTAACGAAGCGTATGACGTGGGGTCCTTACATGTATGAAGTCTCTCCTCCCTTGCTTGTATCAAACCCGCTAAGAGTAGAAAATGCATATTCATAAGTAAAGAACGAGGAACGGGTCAACCAGCGCTAAAATCTTCGCTTCTCTTCGCGATAAATCGGGAAGCCTTGATCCATAAGAGACCAAAGAACAACGAATTTATATACATACGTCGTCTGTATACGCACACGCGTGTGGCTCCATTTTTTATTTTTGCTTTCGTCGTTAAGGTGACGAGGCGTTATCATTAGGACCAGACTCATTAAGTTGCTGGCGTATTTTTTTTTCTTTTCAATATTTTTTTTCCTACCCCTCATTTCCAAGTGAGAGACCGTTTTTTGAAGGAGATGAAAATCGGTGGATGGAAGCGGAGGTAAGTGGAGGAGGAATTGGCTTGCAAATAAGCCATGTTTCAATTAAAAATCGCGCGCATTAAAACACTGCCGTGGAGGAAGACCTCCCGCTGCCCTTACCCGCTCCCCCGCGCGACCAACCATCCAACGTGCATTAATTCCTCGAGCCCTTATTTTCCCCAACCCCCCTGCCAATCTAACCCTTTTCCTAAAGGGCATAACCTTTCCACTTACATCAGCGCCAGCACCGCGCGGATACGGACATCTCTGCTGCCCCCGCGGATAGAAACTCGCAGAGAGCGTCAAAAGAATCCCATTTTCGCCTGAGTGTTCTTCGCGGATATTAGAGAGAACACTCCCGCGATACCCCTCGCTCGCCTCCTCCTCCGAACCCCTCCCGGTTCATCTTAATTCCACTTGTGATTCACAAGTCGGATCGCGTTCATTAGGCATGGAGACGTTATTGGCGAGCTGGAGATGTTTCCCCCGGACAAAGAGGGATCTCGCGCGAATAAAATATAAAGACTTCGGTAGTTGGGGCGAGAAAATTTTTGCCTTATTTTTTAAAGAGAAATTTCATGGGAGTGAAGGAGTTGGCTCATGCATTACTTAACCCCTCTGCAAGACTATATCTAGCCTGCTATAATTGGTGCGGAAAATATGCATGATTGGAATTGGGCATTAGTACGTTTCCCCCTGTCGTTGCCCTGCTATTTACGTTAATCATTAGCTGGCATATTTGGCATAATGAGCTAGGTACTTGAGTTATTAAAACAGCTCCATTAAGGAACGAGAGCATCAGTTTTATATCTTTCAAGGAAGTATATTACTCCTAGATTATCATGTGAACCTGCTATCGGTAATGGGCGTAATTGCAGCAATGGTTGTATGTTAAAATGATGAGATAGCTGGAATAACATATTATATTATGGTCCATAGCAAAAAATTCCAATTAGGAGTAGTGAGGTTCATTCCATGCTTATGAGATAAGTTGATACAAAAGTGTAGCAAAGAATAATTCCAAAAACAAAACAATTTACTTTATTTAAAAAAAATCATCAGCATCACTAGTTATAATTACGTACTGGGTAGAAGTTGATAATGCTAGTGAAGTTTCTTATGAAATAAGTGTTAAGTTCGTTGATATATAATACTTTATTTACTATATATAATACTATAGTGTGAAAGATCTTCTTGCTGCTGAAAGTTATTATCAAATTGGAGCTTGAATGAACCCCTAGATATTCTGTAATCCAAATAAAATTATCGTACGGATATTTATAATTTCCTATCAAGTTTCTTGTGCTTTTAAAGATTGCAAATGAAATTAAGTCTGACTACGAGAGGCTTAAAATGTCTCGGATAGCACTCTGTCAGTATGTATCTACGACTTAGTATTCCCAACTAACCATTATCTCTCCGAGGTGATCTATGAATGGATCCATTCCGCCTTGACGTAGGTATAAGATCTAGGTCGTGAAGGGTTGACCTCAAAAGGTAACTCATTTCTTTGTCAAGATTCTGTGGCCCAAAGATCGAGGTTACGCAAACATTATCTGCTCCTATTTCTTAGGAAGCAATATACCTCTTCTCTAGTACAACCAAATTAATTATTTTTTTTGTAGCCAGGGATATCCTGTCCCATACCTGCTTACTCTATTTACGGATTTTAGCAAAACACTTCGTCTTATTATGAAAATCCCTAGATGAGCATTATTTCAGCATGCTATTTTATTCACATATCTGCATACGAAGTTTATTTATTATAATTTAGCATTCGAAAATAATTTGCGAAAATTATCCAAGCATTATGAGGACGCATCACTTATGCTTAATTCATATTTTTGGCTGCGTATTCCTAGTTTAAACGTTATGCAGTCATCATGATATTCTATTTGTGTATCGAGTAGACCGTAGTACCACATTTACTTGTAATTTAAACTTAAAAATTCTGTTTATTCTTGGAATTGCAAAAATGACTTGAGTTCTTAGTGTATTAATACGATAATTAATCTGGTAAGGAAAAATAATCATAATTCTTATTCATGAGATTCTCTTTTATATTTGTTTAATCTTATACACATAATTTATTATTTTTTATGTTAACCAGTGTAAATGGCTCAGTGTTGTTTTTTGTGTCAGAGAAATAAATAAATTAAGAACAAGAAATAGAGAAGCAGTGATACATACGTCCTCTTAATCGCTTGAATAGAGCCTACCCCAAGGTTCGACTCCACTTCTGCGAAGGTTGCGAAACAAATCGAGAAATGCATTGGAGACGACGATGAGTCACCTCTGAGAGGGAGTCTCTCGCGGGCCTGCTGCGGGGAGAAATTCGGGGGAAGACCCCTTGCCCCCCCTCACTCCCATGCACGCGTTCCTCCTCCTCCAACCTCCCCCTTGGATTTTCATTCAGTGGTTTTAAACGGAGCGGCGTCGGGGCGTAAGGCAGATGCTGCTATACACGAAAGGAGGGAGGCACTCCTGCTTGAGGAATCGTCCCGTGCATGAGGGGAAGTGTGCTTTTGTAGAACCAGATAGGGGAGTGTGATCGGGGGGGAGGGGGAGCCCGTCTTTCGCTACGGGGCAGTGGGATGGGGAAGAGTGGCTTGGGCGACTAGTGGTGCCGATGCCAGGTGCGACGGAGGTCGGTGGAGTGAGGAACTAGCACCAGAGGAGGGACGCCTTCCCGTGATGGTATATAATGAGTGTTGAGGGAGGGGGGAAGGTTTTTGAGTCGGAGCGTGAGGGACTGGAGTTGGTATGAGGTAGTCCGAGGCGGTAGGGTTGAAGACTTTCCCGAGTTTATTGGAGTGTCTGGTCTTGCGTGGGGGGAGAATGTGGGGTAGTTTAGCGCGTGCACCCACCTACTAGATAGGCGGGGAAGAACTGTTAGGCCTTCCGATATGTGCAGCGCAAGCCACGCACCTTTTGGCAATCTAACAGCAGCTGTCCTTTCCCCACCTTCGGAGATATATCTACCCGGGTTGTTCCCCACCGTATAACCCTCTACGAGTCCTCCGAAGTGGTTACTGTTCCCTCCTACCTTTGGGGTGAATTTTTTCATCCAATTTTATTCCACACTTTCGATATCCGCGGTCATATCTCTCACCTTTCCTATCTATCACGGACGCCTTCTATTTCAACCCCATTCCAAAAAGAGAACCGTAACGCCTCCAGTATACACCCCTCTTAAAAGATATCTCCTCCGCGGCTATAAGAGCACGAGCCGCCCACCATCTGTTGGTAATGAAAGGAATTTTCCGATTGATTGAGATTATAGGTCGGCCCTTTTGGGGTTTCGCTTCCCTCCTAGTTCCTATCGGCTTTGATTGTTTGAGGCTGGGGATCGAGGCGTGGGATGGGCCTAAAGGTGTGAATATCGTCCGCACTTAAGAAAAGGGATAAAAATTTGGTTCTTTTTATGGAAAGGGTTGGGTTTAGAATAAGTAATGATCGAACTTTATGGGTTGGCCCGTGCGGTACGTCTCCACATCACCTGTTTAGTGGGAGAAACGCCCTCAAGGAAAAGCGTTATAATGCGTAATATTCTTATGTATCATTCTCGCTGAAAGGATTGATAATTGCATCAATATCTTTTTCTCCCTCATTTTCTTAATTAAAGGCTTTGTATAAACTGACTGCCTTCCATTTAGGATCCAACCTTGCATTTTAAAATATTTTCGTGGAACGTATTATTTTATTGCCGTTGAAATTCATATTAGTTTCACATTGGGAAATATTTCCCGAAAATTTAGTTGCTTGTATAGATTTGTTGAATATTTCCATAGATTCACCAGATTAATCAGGCAATACATATTTGAGAAATGTAGCGAAATGATTATATTTTGTTTTAATTGTATTCAAGGCCATTTGCAGTAACAAATTGCTCTGGACCATTCCGAGAATATGGAATTGAAAAGTTTGAGTAATATTATTGCCTAAAGTTTAGTTGGGACGAATTCTCGTAGATTCACCACATTGAAAAGACATAACATTGTCATTAGATGTAAGGAAAGGATTTATTATATTTTATTTCATTTGCATAAGTCAAATAAAGTTACAACTTTCTTTGAACGTACCCAGAATATGGAAGTAATAAGTTTGAGTAATTTACTTTCTTCGACTACAAATCTCCCGCAAGTTGTTTTTAGCTATGTTATCTACAAATGCCTCTGAACTCGAAGGAAAGCGTTGGGACATTTGGCTGAGTTGGAGGAAAGACTGCTGTAGGTTTTGATGAGAAGTCCACCGGTAAAGTGTTCCCGGAGAAAAAAGAGACTTGGATCAAAAGCAACCGTTACACCCTCTCCCAAAACAGCAGAGTAGAACTTTTTTTTCTCATTTTCGCGAAAAGAGGTAGACGAGTCGGTTTTTTTTGAAAGAAAAAATATATTAAAAAAATGATACCGAAAATCACACCCTGAACGCTTCGAGTGTGGAGGGTGGGAAGGGGAAAGACGACGTATTTTTGCGAGGTAGGGTTGGGAGCATGGCAGGGTCTGTTTGTCGGGGTTTGGGAAGACGTGACGGAGATGGACATAAAAGAATGTGAGGTTCTGGGTGGAAGTACGGCAAAAAAGGGTTTTGGGAAGAGTCGAACACATACCCTTCTACTAGTCCGCAGTGTTTGTCTGTATGTATTTATATATTTTTTTCGCTCACTGATCTTCTTTTTTTCTTCTGCCCTGAAGAGCGTCAGATCACTTCATTGTTATTTTCCTCCACCATTCGCCAAGGGTGTAAAGTAATGCGTTGGTAGGGGGTCGGGTTGGGCGGAATTGAGTGTCCCCATGCCGCGAATGGCGACGAGTCACTCTCGGCCTGGGGTGTGAATATTCACGCCAAAGGGTGTGAAAAAAGGGGTGAGGATATTTTTTTTATACCGGAGATCATTGTGAGGAGGTGTGAAAAAATAGGGGGCGTGAGTATAAATACATATATATTTACGTTTTTGTGAGGGATCCGCGTCATTTTTTTTTTGCATCACGAATTCATGTAATGCGGAGAAGGATGGAAAAAGGGTTTATTTTTTTATTACACTTAGGGCATCGATAGGGGGTTGGTTTGGGGACTGGTCGCCAGAAAAATCGATTGGTGGTTGATGCATTTCAAAAAAGAAGGATTCGGAAAACGGAGACAATGTTTCCATCCCTCGGAACTTGGAAGTAAAAAATATATACTCTGAGCCATAATGTATGGACGCTCGGTAGTGTCTTGTCGCTGGAGGGAGCATGGCAGATAAGAAAGGACCTAAGGGGGTTCACGAAGTCATTATGGAAGAGCTTGGCCATACTTAAGGATAGGTTACTCTTTAGAAATGTAACGGACAGAGTGAATTCTCGATTGATGAGAATTTGTTTTATTTATCAAACCTTCATTCCTACTTTCGTAGCTACACAATATTCCGGACACTTTCTTACTTAACGTTGCAAGTAGGAAATTTAACACGTGAAAATTCATGCTTACATATTTAAGTAAAACCCAAATACCACTGGTTTTATACCGCTGCATGGCGCTAGTTTTAAACGCGTTTGTCTGCAACGAAGCGAAATATATATTTTTTTAATTGAATTTTGGTTTTCATTCCATACTCAGTTCTTGGAGATCGTACGAAATATATTATTATGCCACCTCATTCAGGTACTAAAGAAATTAAATATTTTCTTACATGAAATTTAATATCATCTAACTCTTAGCGTCTTGATTATCATCGCAAGTTTGCTCTTTATTATTTTATTTAGAGCTCCTTTCATAAGTCATTTGCAGTTTCATACATGAACGCATCAATCAACACATCAATCATGGACTCGCAACAATGACTATTACCTGACTTACCCTTTTTCTAGAAGCCTAGAATTAGTACCCAAGTAGAAAATTCAATTGTGACCGAAGGAAAGCATTTTCCCGGGATTTGAATGGATGCACATCTGTGAATATTGCTGAAACGATTGAAAGGAAACGGATCAGGGGCCATTTACCCGGTGGATTATCTCTTCCACCCACTTAATTTCCTCAGCAAGTTCTCCATTTAACGCCTTCGAAATTTCAAACGTTCAGCTTTCTCGTCCATACATGCTCAATAAAATTTCCTGCGCCTATATGGCTGGGAGAAACAAAAAAAAACATGAAAAATATCAAAGAGGTGTTGGAATGGGGTTTGGGAGACTTTGTGTCGAAGCCGCGAAGTTGTTGAAGTGGACTCTCTCGAGAAGAGTGCTTCAAGGGTGTACCGGTCTGTCGGACGGGGTTTAAAATGTAGCGGCAGGGATGTTTGAGGGAACTTACGTCCTCTGTCGCTCTCTATGTCAAGCCGCTACTGTTTCACGGTAAGGGATAGTGCGGGGGTGTGAACGTTGGGTTGGAGTGTGACGGTAGACAAGGACCACCGCGTTCTGCCTCTGGTCCACGCTATACGCGCAAGTCGTTAGACGGGTGTTTAAGAGCTGCCCTCTTGGAATCGCGTATGTTCCTGCCGATTGTAAACCGAACACGTTACCATACTCACTCGTATTATTTCCCCCCAGAATGCATCACTTCCATCCGGTGCATCGGCAGTTTGCGGCTCCCTTGTGATGCCGTTTACATTATTTTTTTCGCTTCATTCTCGATCAATCCACGACAAGATGACACATCAGCCCGTCAGAGGAACCCTGTATGGAGCAGTGGGTGTGTTTTTGTCGCGCGATCTCCTATCTCGGATTCTGAAGGGTGTCGTCAAGGGTACGTGAGTGAGAAAAAAGGTTTTTTCGGACGGGGTGCATGCAGCGAACAGGGTTCGGGATACGACGAGTGGAGGGAATAAAAGGGAAAGACCCTTGATTCACGGGATCTGTGAGCTTTTGGGTGTCCTTGCGGCATTCCGGTGACGATGGGGCGGAGAGCTAGATAAAGCATCAAAAGGTGCAACAAACGATCGGATTATGGGATAAAATAATGGATTTTCATTTTAATCTGGCCGGGGTGTTTGATGCACGTATGTTTTTTCATGCTCTGCAATGGAATCTTAGTCACGTGCACATCTTACTGTAGCTCTTACCGTATGTTAGTAGAGCGCAGAAACGATCCGTGTGGGCTTCTATTTTCTGGATTGCCCTAACGTTGGACGATTCCTTTACTTATTTTAATGCCCCCCGAGCGGAAAATATCACAGGGTTTCTCGATGCTCTTTCCCTCATTTTTAGAGCTTTTTCTTCCACGGTCGCGAGAGTTTTGCACGGAAAATGTTGACATGCAAAATAATGCAAGCATTTTAGATCCTCTTTGTCTCTTCAGGTCCGGTCGCGAGTTTTATTTTTTGTTCCCGTGGTATTTTCATCCTCATCTTTTGGCGAAGCGGCAGAGATTTTACGGATGCGGTGGGTTGGGGAAAGGGATATTTTGTCCGCGAATGACTCCTTGCCGGCAAACTGAGTGTACACTTTTCTTAATATTCTGTAGCAAGCGTTGGAGTGGTGAGTGAGCTTTCTGTCCCTGAAATCTCACGTTTCGTCCGCGAGGAAATAAAGTGGTGTCAATTGCTTGCAGGGGCAGGATGGCCTTCCTTTTGTGATATCACTTGCCGGCTTCTGGTGTTGCATCTCTTTCAGATGGGCGGTTGAGGATCGTGGAATAGTGTTAAGGTGTGGGAGCGGTGTTTTAGGCCACCGTTTTTCCTTCTCCACCAACTCGCTTCGCTTTCCATCTTCATTTTTACGTCACAAAAGTGAAATGCTCTCCATGGAGCTAAGTGCAGTCCACGTGCCTCAAAGAACGAGACGATTCACTCGAAATACATACCTAACTTAAATCCTCAACTCAGTATGTAAATAAAGATGTAGGTAACGGACGAGTAAATTCAGCGTCATATTTGTAAAACTGAAGAATTAAAAAAAAAGTTCTTATTTAGTCGTACCGGAAATTGCTAGTTTTATTTTAGACCATCAAATGTTCACCTAGAAATTTATTTTCATTGAGGCTAGCTTATTTAGCTGAAACCATTATCTTGGTCGAAGATAATAAGTACGTAAGAAAGCTCCATTGCAGAATCGCAGAACTCTTATTTCTTTAGTTCTAGCCTTTAATATTGGGATTTGAATGTTTTTTTTATCAACTTCGTGGTAGTTATGAAAGCTGACCTTTAAGTTGGTTTTATATCATGTCCTTTTCTACATAAGTTACAGCAGCTATGTTAAATAATATTCAGTACTAACCAAAAAGGTTGATGAGGTCTGTCTCATACTCATCGGTGAGAGAAATGTGATGTTAGCCTCACTTAAATGTCTCATAATCTCTTTCTGATATTTTGTGTACTTTTTCTTAAGTTTTTCACTCTATTACGAAGATTCTTGTCATTATCTCGGTCCTTTCAAACATTTGAGCATTTTCTTGGAATGTGCCCCCATCTCTCTTTTCATTGCTCATCGGATCATACGCCGAGAGTTAGTTTGTCATTTTTAGCATTCCCATTCGTCTTCATTAAGATTCAAGACGGATGACCTAAGCCCTCTTTACATTCTCATCCCTTGCATGAGTGCCCAGCCCCTTTCTCTTTCCTTTTAAGACCCAGGGGCCACTTACGAGAAGTCTCGACTTCTTTCCTCCATTATCATGTCCCTCCAGCCCAAACTCTTCTTCACTTTTTTCATTTGCGTCTTTCAAAATGCAGAAAATAAATTTTAATGAGTTTGAAAGCACTCCACTCTACATAAACTCAAGTCGCTTACTTTCTTCTTCTATTGTCTAACTCATATAGGAAACCAATAAGAGAAAAAATGGTAATTATTGACATATTCATACAATTTATTCCCTTAAAATATGGAGTTATGACTGTTACCGAATGGGGAAATCCAAATTCTAATAGGATTAGCCGACTAAAAAGTTTCGAAGAATTTATCGAGGAAAAACACATTTACTTTTTTTATCGGATGTGACAGCTGAAAATACTGGCTTCGTTGAAAAGTAATGCATTTTCTTACATCTAACCTTGGAGCGGCTCTTTAAATAAACGGGAATAAAACATACGGAAATCATCATCATTTAAGAAAGAATTAGCAGCTACTATTTACTTGATATGCTGTCTTGAAGGGCAAATTGGATCCTTGCTCCATCTGCAATGCAATATTTTTACCCCTGTTTCCATTGTACGTAGCTTACTGCGATGAATTCTTTGCCTAACTCAGGAGGAGCCCGAGGTTATTTTTGCAACTCCGTTTACAATATGGATGTATCAAAGTTCTGCTGAAAAAGATGGACACTATTATGCGAGGTGTTTTGTTCACATGTTTTGAGAATTCGGATATTTTGGAAAGGACGTTTTTGGAGAAACTCGGCAGAGGTTTTAATGGGCCGTGGGGTAATTCCTGTTTGGAAGAGAGAAAAGAATGATAGCTTGAAAAAAATCGAAAGACGAGTGAGCACCGTTGGTGAATGGCGAAGTTGAGCAGTTGTTTTGTCGTGTAAAATATTTGCTCAAGTTTTCGCAGCATTGTGCTGTTCTACAAAGACGCATTCCAATGATTTTTGTTTCTTTTGTGTTCTGCTAGGGAAGTTATGTTTCCCGAAGCAGGGAGCCAATCGATATACGCTATGAATGCCGACGTTAACAATGCCGTGAAAGTTTAAGATTCGTTCTAAGTTATCCCCTCGTTTCCGGCTAATTAGTTTTTCCTGTCAATTATATCGGTATTTGAAGCAGTTTTACTTCCATCTTGATGAATCTTGGCTCAGATTTAAATCAGCCGAACAAAAGAAAGCGAAACAATTTCTCCAAGAATAATATATTATCCAAAAGGTTTTTATTGTGATGGAGTTTTCTTTCCTTCCCAAACTAAGTTTCACTCCCCAGACTTTCGTATTCAAATAAAATGATCGGAAAGGTAAGGAAACAAGGAACATCCGTTAAGAATGGCCGGAGTTTTTCAAACTAATTATCGAAATCCGATCCACTATACCCCGTGTTATCGCTATTTGATTCCATTGTTGACAACTATTTTCGGCATAATTTTTTCATCACGGTCGTGGGTACTTTCATTTTTCTGCTACGGAAGAAAAATCAAACATTCTTCGCATGGATAACAGATCATCGATCGTTACAATATCACAATAATTACTCTGATATGAATGCTCACGTCCGCCTATTATTTACAGAAAGCGAACGCATTCGGAAAATGTCACAGTGATTCTCATTGTGGAAATTATTTCCTATATTCGGGGGAGAAAGTTTAATTCTTGCTTTTCCTAATCTCTGGAAAGTTTTCATTTTCGTTACCGAAAAGAAAATATATGATCAAGATGGAAAGTCTCGACTACAATTGCAGCAATTAAAATATATTTTTTCTGCATTTCCAGTCCGTTCTTAATAAGTTCCCCCCAAAAAAACGGAAAAAACAATGGGTCGCTGAATTTGGGATAAACTCCATATGCCTTTTTTATTAACGAGTTTTTTTTCTCCTCTGATTCGTGATTCACGGCATCAGTTAATGAATAAATATGCGTAATTCCAATTAATTGGAAGGAATATTCTCGCTTCCCCTCTTGCATATTTTATTATTTTTAGAATTCCGATGACTTTTTCATCGATCCGGCCAAATTAATTTAATTTCGTCGCGAGGCCGACAAATGTATAAAAAGGGAGCCTTTTTCCCCGCACTCAATTTTTTCGTGTTTTCAAGCTTTTAAATGGCATTATCCGAGCCATCATTCGGATTTCATTCATTTCATCATTTCGCTCTTAGTTCGCTCCGCGTTTTGCTAACTTAAAATGTGGAATTGGCAGCTAGAAGTCTTTTCCTTAAACGAAATTTTGATCGTTTTACATTTTAAGTTGGACTCTAAAATGTTTTTCATTGGTAGGAAAGTTAAGTTTTAGGTTTTAAGTTAGGTTTGAGGAAGGTTAAGCAGTAAAGTTAAAGGCCCAGAGGCAATCTTCACCTTTTTGCTTACGTTACCTTTTTTACATGAAACAAGCCACTTATCATGAATCTATTCGTTTCCCATTTTATTGGAAAATTATATATGATGAGTGCTGCATAATTGCATATCAGCGAGGTGAGAAACACCCATAACCCCCCGCGTTACAGTCAAGGTGATTTTAACTATCTCCTTCCATAATAATTAAGGTCCTCGGGCAAAATCTGTAACCCTTTCTTGAAGAGGGGTAGGACTTTCAAGTCATAAGACAACCCAGTTCTTGGAAGCCCTCCCGCAAGAAAAAAAAAAGGGTCTTGTTGGCTTGCGAACAGAATTTTTAAAGGCCCCGAAAGGAAATTGGGCCAGGCACGCATGGTCTTGGGTGGGTGTGTTACATGGGTGTGAGGTTTGGGCTGCTCCGAGGGTTGTTTAAGGGTCGTTTTGAAAACTGCGGAGAGGTTGGAGGTCTTCCGTAGCGAGGGGGTGCAGCGTTGCTTGAGGATACGGTCGGGAGAAGGGAGGAAAAAAATTTGGCAGCTCCTCCTACCTGACCGAACTACAGGTGTTTTGATCCTCCGACACCGAAAAGACCCCTGCCCGCCCCCTCTCAAGGTTCTCAAGGAGACGGGGGTGTGAGGAGAAGGGGGAGGAGGAAGTCTGCGGCAAGGTTGAAGCGTGCCGCCGTAAAGTAAGGAATGAAGTCTACGGGGGTGCGTGCCTACTGAGAAAGCGCATCTGCTCCTTCAGTTTTTTTTTCTCTTCCCCCATATCCTTGTTTGGGGAGGGACTCCTACGCACCCAGCTGATCGGGGTCTGGGAGGAGGAAAGGTTTTTTTTATTATGAGGGCTCTCGGGAGAAGTCTAAGTGGTTAAGATTTGGTTTGGGTTTGGGTAAGCGATCAGCTGTCTTTTCGAGCCAAGGGGAAGCACAGTGCCTTACATCGATGGAGATAAGCCTTTGGAATGGTGTGAAGTTCTCCTCGAGGGAGTTTTAGATTGAGCTACGCTCTCTTTTAAGTTTTTTTTTGTTGCACGTGAAGATAGGTGATGTTTAGGTTCAAATCTCTACGCAAAGTGGGCCGGTGCGTTCTCTTGAGTGGTGGTGAGTTATTCCCAAATCTCGTCCAAGAACATGGGACGACATGGATTCTTTAGCTATTGCCTCAAGCGTCCATATCACTTAAACACTAATTTGACGCCTTGGACATTGGGTCTTGCCAGAAATATTTACCTCAAACCCCTCAGCTTTGAGGTTTTGTCTAGAATTAGAATTTACAAACACATCTCGCTCTAAATTACTAGTTAACTAAATTATATTGAGCATAGATATCTACTTACTCGTTAAATTGAAATGATTCTAATGTGTGTAAAATCATGTGGCTACGAGGTCATCCTTCCAAATGGGCGTAGTTTTTATCAGCTAATATAACTATCTAATTAGTCAAAAGGAAAAAATGGACAATATGATAATTACTTATCCTCTAATTTATTTATGAGAACCCACGTGCCTTTTCGGCTCCTGTTTAAAACGTATTTCTGGTTGCGTATGTACATTATAATGTTACATGATAAATTTCTCCTTTATAATTTGAATAATGGATTCACGATTATATCACAATCAAAGAATAGTTCCTACGTATTTTATATCATACTATGTTACATTGCCTAAGCCACAGTACCCTTGTGTGCGTTTAGCAGATAGATACCCCTACCAGTCAAGCATATGTCTAAAGCCGTTAGACATCTTTCCTGTTTACTTCCTGTTCGTCCAGGTTTCCCTAGAAAACAGTGATAAATTGTGTTTGGGTTAATTAGGCTTTTCTTTTTTCTGAAAATATATAACGGGAGTGAATTGCAGAAAATATGTATGCTGGTAGCTTCTGGCTGAAAAAAAAGAAACCCAGAATCATTTTCTTCACGTTCATGTCCATTAAATCATTCGAAGACATAGGAACAGGGTTCCGATGAGTTAGCCACATGCTGCCTTATGTGTGCACCAAAGTAGGTCACAGAACCTTTGCTCGCGTGCCCATGAGTGTAACCCAAATCCTATTTCTTTACGAATGGGATTGAGGTCAACCCTGTCGTTTTCGGTCGAATAAAGAATCCTCATCTCACAAGTTTCATCCTAGGATGAGCAAGCAAGAAATAGGGTATCGTTGGTGAATCCGAGGGAAAACTTAGGTTTGCTATTTTCGAAATTTCGTGTTAGGCTGTAGTTTTTTTTACTGCCATTGCATAAAATCTTTGGACTATAAGCATGTATTCATTATTTGCAAGCAATATTAGCGTGGAGTAATTTCATAGCATTAAAGGGATCTTTATTATCTTTCGACGTTTTTAAGTAGTCAAATCCACATTAGCAACATCCCTAAATAAGCTACAGTGTGGAACTTATATACAAGGTACATTTACCTTCTTAATGCCTGCATTTGGTAACAGCTTTACAATAAGTTATTTACGTGCTTCGCATAGGGTTCAATTAAACGAACATATATCGCAAAATTGAGATTTTCCCTAAATATGCACATCTGTTGTTTTATCAAAGTTATCCAAAGCCAATGCATCCATTTTAAAACCTTAAAATTAACCCTAATTTCACCATGTAAAAAAAAGGAAAGTACGCTTTATGGCATGTTCAAGCTCTTCCTCCAAGAGTTGCCGAGGCCTACTGAGTCACCAATTTTTTTATATGCGTGCAAGAAGCGGGTAACGGTCTGGATAATTTCAGAATGAGAAAAAGCGGGTGGAAAATGTTAAAAGAAGCGACTTAGGCTAGTAAAGCCGGGGATGCAGAGATGACTAGCTCAGAGAAACCAGGGTTGAGGTAGGGAAAGTTTAGTTTTTTTCGGCATGGAAAGCATTCTCTTTTGTGTCTCCGAGGGAAGGAAGCTTGAGGTTATGTGATGTAAGATGCGTGCTTTTGTTCGCGAATGTGAGGGAGTTGGGGAAGGTTGAGAGGAAAGAAGGAAGAGGAGAAGTCATTTAAAAGGAAATGGTGGGATAGGGGGACACGTAGTAAGGCGTGCGCGTGGCTTTGTTGGAAGAAAAAGGTTTTTCTCATCCTTGCGCTCGAGATAGCATGGAAAAACCCACCTTACGAGTTCCATTCATGTCTTCGACTGCCTTTGCTTCCTTAGCCTCACTAACCTTACCTCCCCTGTTCTCTTAACTTCCCTTCCTTTCAACCAGGCGGGTTGAAAATCTTTTGAGCATGGTGGGTGTCACCATTCATCGTAAACAACCACACAGTGTGCATCATAAGTGACTTTATCCCTTTAAAAGTTACGTCACAGTCGTTCTTGAGGAGGTGGGGATTTAAAAATGGCCCCCTTTTCATGAGGCACACTTGAGACGATAGCTTAACACAACACCTCTTATTCAAGATTGTTTTGTATTTTATCCGTGTGGACAATGTCAAAGATTCTGAGCGCGAAAGAGTGGCTTTATGATGGCTAATGTATTATTCTCCTTTTTCACTTATCTCAGTTGTATTTAATGTCGGGATAAAAATACCGTAACACTCATTCCTCGTATTTTGTGTATGAGATTTCTCTCGTAAAATTCTTAAAACAGCATTTAAAAACCTCATAGTTAACCTCATAACTACTAATGATGAATCACTTCTTTCAAGTCATTATTTTTACGTTATTTTCATAAAGTGTACCTAATTTCCTTTTCTTCTCCGCAATAACAGTTTCTCTTTTTCTTTTCTGACAAATTAATGAGGAACGCCGATGTATTAATTTCTTTTCGGATCAATGAGCAAATTTTAAGAATGAAAACTTACGATTCGGGATTGTTGTGATTGGTGAAAAGAAAGCAGTTTTCCAGGCTAGAAAAACGCTCTCCAATCCGCTGCTTGGAGAAAAAAATAAGGCTTTTTCGAAACTTAATCAGCATCTCTCGGGCACCTTAGACAAATATTTATGCACATTAACATGAGACAAATTAGAACTCGTTGTGGAATCTGTCCGATGAGTCTCAAAAGACGTACTCATCTCCACGCGAATGCTCTTAGACTGAGGAGAGGAGGCAATGAGAAGAAATGAGCATGAGCCCTTGGAAAGAAGAAACTGCGCCTGCCGATGCGTCCGTGGTGAATCTCCACGCAATAACGTTAAGTAAACACGAGGAGGAAACGCTTTCCGCTTGGAGGGAGACGGTCGAGGAAAAACCCCTCCCACTGATTAAGTCTCCCACAATGCTGCGCGCGAGATAAAGGACACGTCCATCAAATCTTTGCGAGCAGCAGCGGACCCTTGAGAGAAAGAGATAGGAAGAGAGCGAAGCGCAGGGAATTCTGGGAAGGGAAAGGACGTGGGGAGCGAAAAGAAGACGAGAAATGTTGGGAAGGAAGATGAAGATGAGACGAATTGGAAAAAAGGAGTGGACAATAATTTTGATGTCAGTCTCTAACTTGTAATACTATTTGTTTTGGGCCATTCACCGATTTATTGTTGGAAGTAATTGGAGTAATTATCAAACCAATTAAGATGTTAGCAATTTTAAATTGAAAAATGGAGTAATTGGCGTATTTTAGGTACTTTTTTGAAATCTTACACCATTACAATTTGTTATTTTCGGATAATTTGTGAAACCTCTGAATTTGGTCGATTTTTTCCATAAAATTAGTGCTACCCAAAACATGACCTTTGTCTATTATCTGATGCCTATATCTCACCCAAACATAGCCACAGAATAAGTCATCTTGCGATGATTCCCTAAAGTAGTCAGTCAACGGGATGTTTAACTCCCTTGTCGAACCCGGCCTCCTGAGATGCCATGCGCACAGTGTGACCCCGCTGCTGTAAGCGAGGCAGGAGGCAAAGAATGATGCACCCGAATAGTGACTATGGGAGGGTGAGGCAGAGGATGTCCCCTCGCGTGTGTAAACAGCTGCCCTCTCCGCCTTCCAAGTCCTGCGATGGTAGGGGGAAATCCAGAGGGAACATTAAGACAGCGGTCGTGGACTTGCAAGGCTGGCGGATGTCCCTCTCCTGGGAAGTCAACCGGGGAGTGGATAAACCTCTTGCCCTCTCCAGGAAAACCATAGTTTTTCCAGCAGGGGTCTCTCCCCTCTTATCGCCTTGCGAAGACGACTTATGTAGGTCTCTCCTTTTCTTTTCTTGGATCTAGGAGAATATTTCTATCCTCATTCTACAAGCTAATACATCAGTTTACCCATTGAATTACTTTCCCTGACAAGCCAATACTTTTTCGTTCAACCAAACTTCCCCCCAGTGACATTGTGCATACAAAATATAAGGTAATCCGCGTCATCTCATCTACATGCTTGATATCACTGTTCCTCTCATCTCATTAGTACTCCTTGCGTTATAATTTTCCGTATTTAACTTATCGGAGAGTCTTGAAATGGGAAGCAAATGCATCTTTGGTGATGTGCCTGTGCCTAAGATTTATTAACCTACTATCTATCGATCCCACTCTGCGCAAATGGTGCATGGTTTTTGTATCCTTCTCTCATACTCAATGTGGATATAAATTCGTAGATCTTTTGAATAAACCCCTAATTAGTAATTTTTCATTGGAAATATGTTTTCAAGCCCAATATAGTCATTAGTTATACAGATTATGACCTACTTTAAATGAGGGACAAACGAAAACAATGTTAGATAATTCGAAGCAAGTATCCAGAATATATATTACGCGTGGTAGCACCCTTTGACATCAGGTCTGTTCCATAATTTTTCCTCGCGTTTGCCATTATTTATTACTTCGTTCTCGCTTCTCGAAGGCATTATTTCTGGCACTCCGCATTAGTCTCAGGAAGCGAGGAGTCAAACCAATTATTTCAGCCCTCCAGAACGTGCACCTCGAGGGTGAGCGTGTCCAGGGTTTAACAATTGATCATATCCTCGTTTTCCGCACGGGCCTCGCTTCGTTTCGTGACTCAATGGCCTTGGCGTGATATCCAGAATGACAACCACGGGGAGGGGGGAGAGGTCTGCTGCTGCTGCGGGGGTACTCGACAGAAGACGTGCCCAAGATACCCTCATTCATCTGGCTCGGAGGGGTCAAAAAGTTCCAGCCTCCCTGGTCCAGGGCTGGGGAAAAAGAATGGGTGTGGATATACCCATCTGCCCCCTCCCCCACTATTGTTCGTCCTCTTTTCTTTTCAGTCAACATCTACCCTCTCCCTAGGGAGACGGACCACCCTTTCTTACATCCCCTCCGCTCAAAAATTCCTGCTTCACCCACTGCTCTTATGCCCTCAGCTAAAACAACCCTCCCAATCCTTCCACCGCCTTCCACGGTGAATTTGACCCCTTTACTTTACCCGACCAAGACCCCTGAGAATGAGAAGTCATCCCCAACCTCGTGTCTTCTTGTATTTTTCTTCAATCCATCTCCATACTTCATTTTCTCTCTTCAAACTTGATTCACGGACGGGGGTAGGGCGCATTGAAAGTCAAAGGGTGCAGCTTGTGTGCTACCCGACCGCAAGGAATGGGTTTCAATAGGATTTAATTGACGATGGTTTGGCTAGTGTGGTTTTCAGGTGTCGGTGATGTGACTATTTTTTCACATTATATCCTTTGAAGAATGTTTTTGATGGTGAAGGTGCGCCAACACAAGCGCCGATGGATATCATGATCGTTTCCTGATAGCCGACCGTTTACACCGCATTATTCAGCAACTTTGATATTCATTCCTACCGTTTCTTCCTCCTTCTATCTTTCTTGAAGGCAGATGTTAATGATTGGCTTCCTTCGCTGAAAATTAATTATGATCAATCATACAAGGATATGTAAGTCAATAATCTTCTTAATAATTTATAAGAAAGTATGCATACGTTAAGAATCTTCTAAATACTTTATAGGAAGATAAATATAAGCTCATAAATAATATGCACGCTGTAAAAAATCGATTAGAAGAAAAGATAGATGAATCCACTTTAATGCTGTAAAAAGCTTATTATTTTTTTATTCGTATGGATTAAAATCGTTTTTATAATTACTGCTATAATGCCATCCTCATCCTGAGTTAGTCTTTGTTTTATACGATACAAACCATAGGAAATTCTATTTTGCAAGAGTTTTTTTTTTTGCAATTACCTAATGGCCAAGACAATATGTTTTTAGGATAATCTTACAACAGCAGCGATCTGAATATTAATTAATGTACCCCATATACCCGCAAAAGCATCTTATATCCCCCATCAACTCTTCCAGACGCCGTCTCATCTTGCATATACCTTCTTGTAGGCCTCCCATATTTTCGTCCAGCGACATCTTTCTCCATTCTCTTTCCTTTCATCAATTCATGCATTGTTTCCCCCAGAGATTTCGGACTTGCTCGACACCGAAACTATTGTCCCAGACCTCCTCTGCTTTAAACAATTCCTCTTTCTTCTCCTTCTCTGCTACTCCTTTTCCCTCTTGTCCGGGAGATCCCCAAAAGACCCCATTGTTACCCCCGGAATAAGTCACGCGAAAGAGATTTTTTATTTCTCCGGAACGTAGGAGTTTTTCCATGGCAAGGCAAGAGAAAGGATTGCTGGACGAAGCTCCCCAAGCATGAGTATGGATGTGTGGATAAGGGGCGAATATCTCGACGAAAAAAAGGCCAATGTTTTATTTTTTTCTTCACATTCACGCCAGCGAATAAGGAAGAGCGATGGTGATAAGATGGCGTCCCAGAAAAAAATGCCTCCTCAGATTTCTGAATTGAATTCAATGGACCGAGGGCTTTTCTTGTTATTTCTTCTCATGATTTCTTATTTTCCTCTTTTTATGAGTATGAGAAGATGCCATGGGCTATTTTCTGGCCTGCTTATGGCGTTTTTCCTCTTTTTCCCCCGCTAACCCGAATCTGGTGGGACATTTCCTCATCACTTTTGCGGATCTCTATGGCTCATATTATCCGAAGGCTTAGATTGCTTATTTAAGTCCACATTCGTCTAATATGTAAGTAATCTTTCTACGTTCTTACAAAAGTGAAATATTTGAGGGTTTTATTCAAACCTAATCCAAATGCGCTTGAGCGGTTAGTCATCTATTGTTGACATTATTTTTCTCTGAATGAAATGACGTCGAATATTATTTTAAGAAAACCGCAGGTCTCATCAAATCCTGATAAATATTTAAAAAAATTAATTTTATCCTAATCTTATTCATTTTTTACAGTTTGTAATAACTGATAAGGTTGATACCCTGTTGAACATTGGCATGCGAATAACCCGCGGTCGCAGAAAGTACCTAAGCTAATTTTGGAAAGATACCTTTGACATTTTTTGCATTCGCTATGAAATTTTTTCACAATGAAAGCTATCTCGATAATAATGCGAACGCTGCACAGCTAGATAGCGGCGCGGATGCTAAGTTATGGGATACGGTTCAATCTCATCTCAGCACGTCACATAGCTTGCATCCCTGAATTTTGCTAGTACCTCCGGAAACAATCCACTTTCTCCACGGAAGTGTACAGTACCCCAACAATTCCACGTCCCACCCCAGTCATAGACACTCACCGGCACCACACAGCAACACACACACAAGCATGAGCGCAGAACACATGCATTTTTTTCTTTCATTTTTAGCCAGGTGCGCCTGAGGGGAAAGAGGCTTTCTCTTTGTTAACTTCCCCAATGTGCTGTGCAGGGGGGAAAAAGGTGGGGTACCCCCGCGTCCCGACGCCAGGGAAGTACGACCAGGGGGGAAGTCCTAGGATGAGGGTGTCTGCAAGTCTTGTCGGAGTGTGGGGTCGAAGCTATGAGGAGAAATGCTTTTCTCGACTCCTCTCGGCGGTCGCGTGCGTTTCCCTGGGCCGGGATGGGCGCGTTAATAAGGGGACTGGCGGCACGCTTCCCTTCGATGGATAAATGCCGCAGGTCATCAGACACGGGAACGTATATGGTTGGCGTCGTGGTTTATCCTGTGGATGCTTGGAACCTGGTCGCTCAGAAATCGTTGGATATGGTAGGAAATGAATGTGTGGGTGCTGGTGTTGACGACTGGCGAAGATGGGATGAAGAGGTGTGGAAGGAAATAGTAAAGAGTAAGTGGATTTGTTGCTTCGTTGTGATCGTAAATTCCCTCCCCAACGCGCGCACGAATTATCTTGTATGTGTTGCGCTCTCAGTTATCAGTTCAATGTATCTGTATGTGAAATCAGTAGTTGCTTTTAATTGGACAAGGCCGGATTAGGATTTGGATAAAATCAGGAAGCAATAATATTGATTTTATATTAGAAAGTATCACCGTTAGTCGGGTGAATTGAACTAATTTCGATTTATTTTCCTCTTAAATACGTCTACGTTATGGAAAAGTTTAATAATCATCCATATTACTTATTCATTAGATATTATTTATTATTAGTAATCGTAACGTACTCGGGTGAACTGAATTATGTTGGATTTTTTCCCCTCTCAAATGCCTCTGAGTAATAGTACAGTTCAAAAATATTTTTTTAAAATCCGTTCTTAACTTGAGGTATCTACTCATAAAATGAATTTCTATGAATGTACTTTACTATTTTACTTAAGTCGTCATAGCCAAGGGTGTTCATCTGGATCGCAAAACAGTTCATTTTAGCCTTCACAAAGAATTTATCGCTTTCCTTTCATAAGAAAGCTGGATTTAGACGTAGAATATGACATTTATATTTCAAATTAAGATAACTCAAGTAAAAAAAAGAATGCACTTAAAGCTGTAGCCTCGTGTATTTCAGTGAGTTTGCCGAAATGAAAAGGCGATAGGATTTTGATGATCCCTTACGGTGTCAAGGGTTGGATTTTGAACAAAAAAGCTGGCATTTACGATCCCCGCCCCGATAATTGTCATCGTTAAATTCTCTCACCTAGTGAAGACATGATCGTAATTTTTAAGAAGAAGCTGCATATAAAATTTTACGACGGAGGAAGAAAAAAATCTTTGAAACTTCATGCCTCCTAAATAAAAAAGAAAATACCTTCGTTGAACTGTCGTAACCAGGATAGCTCTCGTGTGCGAAACCCCAAGATGATTGGTGTGAGAGATGAAAAGCGTTTAAAAAAAAGTGGGATCGGTAAGCAGTTCTGGGCACGTGACTGCTCTTTCGTCCGTCGGATTCATAAGGGAAATGTGAGGGTGGTTTTCTGCCAAGGCGTGTGGATAGTCATACCATTGATGTTGGAGGGCCTTTTTGGTTTTGTGTGTGTTGGGTGGGAGTAGGTGGGTGGGAAGAAAGACGCGTGCGCCCGCATATCTGCCTTCAGCTGTTTCCTCCTCCCACTGCCGAAATACAGCGATGTGTATATACTTAATTCTCCGCGCTCCCCCTCAAGTAAAACCGTAAAGTAGACTTGTGCCTCCACGACAAACCAACCCCAAAATTCGCCGCTCCGCGTTCATTTTACGGACCACTGAAATCGTTCTTGTGCCCCGGGCGACTGCCGCCAGAAGCGTGCCTTCTGTACGTCACGCTTCATAGTTTACAGATTCATCCTCTTTCCCTTCGGCAAGCACACTCCACGACACCACCTTGGCCTCACCACTATAATTACCGTCCGAAAAGCATAAAAATTATTGCTTATTTCTCGCCTAAAACCCAAATCTTTTGAACCTTCTGTCTCCTTCGAGCGTTTAACGAACGTAGTTTAGTTTGCTGAAAGATCATCAAAATATATTTCCTCGACGTGTTTTTATGGGCCGCCAACAATTTAGGGCTATAAATTTCATTCTATGAATCCCATAAATGGTGGTTTTTATTTTTCTCGACTGGCGTCTATTGAGGCAGACATTTTTTTAGGGCGCAAGTTAATTATGAACTTCAAGAGGTTTTATTTTCGCGTTTATTGTGAAGATTATCAGTCTGCATAACTAAAACGAAGTGAATTGTTCGATAACAGGTGTAGCTAATATTTCTGTCAGTAAAAATTGTTATCATAGCCAATTTTTCTGTAAGAGCTATTGAAGATATACTTTTACCACTCCTTTCGGGAATAGGTTTTGGGCCTAGATTAAGGAGATAATATGTAGTATGAGGTAATGGAAACCACTTCTGTTTAACATATGTTTTCAAAGTCGTTTTCCTATAAAATTCATTCGTTTCTATTTGTAGTAACCCTGAAAGTATTGCATTTATTCGGAGAGCTTCATTGGCAGTCTTCGTTGTTCTGCGCTTGGTTGGGGTCAAGTTGATTTCTCTTTTATTTCTTATTGAGTGGAAAAACATTTATTATCGTCCCAAATAACACCATCCAAGCTCTTTAAACCTGCTCAAGCTTTTTACTGTTTTTTTCATGTAATATGAAATTTGGGACCATCGGAATCATATAACGCAAGCAAAGAATAGTTTTGCATATTGTTGAATTGATAAAGAAACCCCCGAAGGTGCATTCTTTTCCTCTATACCCCCTGCAGACTTTTCCCGCCTACCGCGTACCTACCCCTTTCGTCAATGCACGGGGTGAGCGTCCACCAGGTGCCATCCGTGGCAAACAGGCTGCAACAGGCAACACGTGTCGCGGGGTCTTCCAAGTCAGAAACCCGGTCGTGGCATGACATTAGCTTGTGAGGGGGGGGGGGGGGGCTTTCCACAAGCGTGTTTAGGGAAGCGGGAATAAGCATGCGGTAGGGTGACTTCAGTATAAGGGGAGGGGTGTGGTGGATTACCTGTGCGTTTTGCTTATCGGCACTTGAGCGGTGGGTTAGGCTAGTGACCTTTTCAGAGTGCAGAATATCTCAATAGTTATGGCCAAGTGATGCATTTCGTCTGGCTTTTAATTTTATTGTTCGACTTGAAATACTCATGCTGAGCTGAAATTGGCTGTAGTTGAAATAACGTCGAGGGAAAGTAAAATGTTATAGTAATCTCTAAGTATACGATAAAGATCTAAAAGTAAATTTTCTCCAAACCTCACCAAACTGATCCATGGCATAATTTTTGAATAGCCATATGGCATATGCATATCATATTTTTTTATTATTCATTTCCGTTTTATAGCTAAATTTTAAATCCGCAGAAAATTTCTTTTATTCGAATAATCGTTTTTCAGCTAGCATATCCTCTTTCCGTAATATTGAATAAATGTATCTGACCTTTCTCTGGACCATAAAAAAAAAACATTTAAAAAAATATGAATCTCTAATTCCGCAATATTGCATATTCTTTGCATAGAATTGTAATGGAATCGTATCCTTTCCAAGCATTTTTCAAAGGATAGAAGGTGACGATTTACATTTTATTTCACTCCCTTGTAGAAAAATAAGGGCGAGAATAATCTTTTTACTCTTTAATACGAAATTCATTATCTTCATAATCTCTTCAGTACAAAATCGAACGTCAGTTTTCGATGGAAGGACGAGTTGATGAATCACTTCCTTAAGTGGGATAACGAAGACCCTCATCTTCACCCCACAAAGTGCCAACCCTTAACGATGTTTCCATGTCCCGGAGGATTTTCTCGCCTATAGCCGACTTCTTAACCTTACAAGCTTTCTCCCCTCCTCATAGCAAATTTTACCCTTCTCCGCAAACGACTGAGGAGGAAGAAAGCCAAACTTATCTCATCCCCCCGCTGTATGGCACCCTTCTCCCAACTTCTCTATCTCCCATCCCTCAAGACATTCCGAAAGCGGTGCTAAAGCAGCCACCGGTTGCTCTTACGCCGTCTTGCGAGGAAACGGGGTGTTCGTTCTGCCTGAGGTTATGGGGGAGGGAGAAAACACAACGGACTGTTGGTGTAAGTGGCGCCTTGAAGGGGCGGGGATGTGGTTTTCCCCCTTTACTAGCCTCGGTGGCTTTCCTGAAAGTAATTAAGACGCTATCCCCGTACTTCTGCTTTCTTCTGGCCAATCTTCCCCACGGAGGTTCACGGAAGTCTTGGAGGGGCCGCAAAATGCTTCCCTCGTTAGGGATTGGAGGGGTTGAAGGATGTCGGCTTGTCAAGGAGGCAAATTAGAGTGTTGACTCGACCAAGAGGGTCAATTTTCGCCTAAGAATCCGGCTATGAGTGGTTACTGCAGAGAGTTGAGGGCTTCCGCATTCAGTGTCTCAATTTCTAAAGGAGGCAGTACCAATATTTAGATCGTAGGGACAATATGTCTTCTTGCGCAAAAATTTGTGTACTCGTAAACTGATAGATCCCTGAAATTTTTGGTTGTTTTTTTGATTAAAAGACTATTTGCTTATATTTAAAACCTGTATCCACAATTCATCGCGAGTAAGTTAGAGATTTTAGACGGTTATCGATTTTAAATATTCAATATTGGGCAGATTATGATCAATATTGTAGGATATGAATCATTTTTAAAGAGCTTAGAATTTTTCATTCATTCGAAGTTTTTCTTCCATTACCTTAAACATTCTAACATAAGCTGTATAATTGATACCACTGGTAATATATCTTATTCTCCTCATTTTAAATTAACATGCTTCCAACTAGAGTTTAGGTGAGTATAATTCACATAAATTCTGTTAAAAATTAGGTAGCAGTAGATTAAAATTAACTAAAAACTGTATTGATCGATTAAGGTTTGATCTATCGCTGTATTTCTTACGAAAGAAAATAGTATTTCAAGATTATATATTTTGATATATTTTTCTACGATGCACGTTCGTTTCCGTCGTACTAAGTTCTTTAGGAATTTAATCCTTCTTCCAATGTATATTTCTTTGTTGGTGAGAATTTATATAAGATAGATCACTGAAGAAACACTAGTTAATATAATTATAGCACCCATGGGAGTCATTTTCTCAAGTGAAGAAATTATGAACGATCTTAAGGGGTGGAAAAGGTTGAAAGGAGAAGTGTAAGGGGCTTATGAAATATGTGATTACCCTCTGAGCCGATAAAGAACACGGATATATCTTGAAGGGGTGCGGCAAAGGAAAAAATGTAAGAAAACTTTGCAAGAAAAGCGAGTTGGGGGAAGATGGAGAAGAAGGTTGAAGTCGTTTACGTGGAAAATGGGGTGAAAGAAGGGTCATTTCTCACAACATCCCCTTTTTCAACCCTCTTTGCCGTTTTCAACCCTCCCCCGTCACTGGTCGCACCCTCTTTCCATCTGGAAGAAACACGAAAAGATTGTGGAGGGTAAATCTTAAGAGAGGGAATGGGGTTGGGATCTGAAAACCACCCCTTTGGAGCGCTCCCTCAACCTGTTGCTCCATCTTCCCCGGCGTAACTCGAGCGAAAAAGAAGCCGGAAAGCTTTCCTGAGTTCGGTGTAAGGGGTGTGGCCGATGGAGAAAAATAACCGCGGAGTATGGGGGAATATCTCATCTCATTTGCTCCCCTGAAAAGGAAAGAAAGGGGGAGAGAGAAGGAAATTCTTGAATAACTCTCACGCGTTCCCAACGGAAGGGAAGAATTTCTCAAGAAAATCTTTTGAAAGGGTGGTAGAAAATTTTTTACGCCGTGTGGGAAAAGAAAAATAATTTTTACGCCGCATTTTTCTCGATTTCTTTATTACACATAACCCTTGCATCTCGTCACGCATTCAAAGATTTATACTCTGGAAGGTCCTTTATTTTATATTTGAGGGAGAGAAAAGAATGAACTTAATTATCACAACTCTCAAGGTACGGTTGTTGGTGGTTGAAAGTGTCTCATTTTTTGCATCTACTGAGATTGTTTTTTCCTTAAATCTCCAACCGTATTCAGATTTTACCGGCAGCAAGGTTCTTTTTGAGGGGATAAGGATTGTAAATAATTATCTCTCCTACTCAAGGTATGGCAATTTAAAAAGATCTCCTTTTCTTATCCTTTCATCCACACTTTTTCCTTAAATCTCCGTACATATTCAAAGATTTTACCCTCAGCAAGATATTTATAAGAGATTTTTCATTATTCTTTTCCCCCTTAAGGCTTGGTTCTTTAGGAGAATCCCCGGTCTCATTTTTTTACTTGCTTTTTGAATGCAGATGAAGGAGTGAAAAAAATCTGCTTTTCTTATTCTCATTTTTTTAGCAGAATCTTGTGGGGGGACCCAGAGATAAGTCAGGAAAGGTTTCCCAGTGGATTAGAACGAAGAAGTATGCAGTGGAATCTTCAGGGAAGATTGTTCTTATTCTCGGAACAATGGAAGAAAGGATCCTGAGACAAGGAGCGGCGGTCTTTGAAAAGGATCTTTTGAAACGTCCAAACCCTTTTTTGCCTGCCGGGAGTTTGTGCAATCTTCGAAGATTCTCCTTAGGGTTTTTCGTAAAATGATTGCGCTTGTAAAGTTCAGATGGTTAAAAGGTCTGGAGTAAAAGAAAATTGCTCCAGCAATTTTATTCAGATGAAGGAGAGCACTTGCTTGTGTTTTCTTTTTTTCATCAATTCCACCACCGCTCCTGAGATGGTGTTATAAGGTTGGGCAATCGTGTGGAACATGTCTTCCTTTGCGCGAAGGCTGGTGTTTAAGATGTGGGTACATTAGATGATGGAGGAGAAAATTTTTCTGTTTGAAATCCATGGGAAGGTCGTGGGATTAAAAAAGGTGGTGGGTCTTTAAAAAAATCACCGTCCTTGCTCTAAGGGTAAAGTGCTGTAAGGGTGGCGTCGTAAAGGGTTCAACCCTTCTTCCAAGCCGTTCCCCTTAACCCTTGTTGGTGAGCGAGATGCTCATTTTTTTCCATTTCACTCGTGTTTTGTTTCGAGATATTTTTATTGTTTCGTCATCCGACGCCTTCGCTTACGTTCATGCCCTCCTCTCACACTCAATCCCTCTCCTTTCAGTTGTTTGGAGAGGGGTATGGCCTGCGGGTTTGTTTCATCTTATCTCACGCAAGGGTTGGAGAATATTTATTCACCCTCGTTGCAATCCGAAAAGACCTTGCCTCTTGACTCCCCACCTCTGTCTTGGCTTTAATGCAAGGAAACGACCTGTAACACCAGGAAACAAGAGTAGAAAGGTTTCCTTTTATCTTTACGACATCTTGCATAATCAGACAATTGTTCAAGCCGACTTAAAGAAAAACTGCTGAAAGTGAATGATTATTCCATTTACTCTCATTGTATCACATAACTGAACTATAATCTCCCCCTTATATTTTTTCAACTTTCTTTTCTTTAGGTATGCTTTCAAATAATCCACTACAACTTTAGTTTTTAGCTTATCTAACCGCATTTGCGTTTAATGAGCTTTTTATTGATAGGAACTCTTGAAAGGTACTTCTTATCGAATGAAGATTCTTAAAATAAATTGATATTATAACTGCGGTAGTTATATATTATTGCAGTTTCATGTATTTAAATGGTGATGTTTAATTTGAGAAATAATTCATCGGAATTTCATGGTAGTCTGTTAAATTAGGGGATACAATGTTACAGTATTCTGTATGTTCTATGTTTAGGCAAGACCTCCTAATCAAGCGAATTTGGGAGGTTTTTGTCAGTTCCATAAATTGTAGTTAGTTTTTTACACATCTCATGGTCAGCCCATTTTTATGAAGACTTATTGTAAAAAATCGTTTAGGATGGAGTCTTGAGCCACTGTTCCCTCGTGAGCCGGCAAATCTTAAGCGCCCCTAGAGGAGAAACTTCGGCGTTGGAGTCAGTGGAGCGAGGAGAAGATATCCGGCCGGAGGAAGGGTCGCCTCCACTGATAGGAAGTTTCGCCCTCATTTCAAAAGCCCTATATGATGTTCGCCAGCCCTAAAACTTGGCCCAGTAGGTCGCACGTCCCTCGGTCCTGCGCCCTCTTTTCCCCTTTGCCCTTGGGCGCAGAAATACTTCTTATCCGGTCACATGCATCTTGGGCGTATTACGCCCATTAGGCACAAACTTACCATTCCAGCCAGATACGAGTATGGCCGTATTGTAACCGGAAATACTGGATGAATCGTCATTTTTCTACTCCTTGGTCATGCTCATTGCTCTTTCTGAGAAGTGGCGACCGAGAGGAATAACAATTGTTAACTTCATCATTCCCTGTGCTAACTTTTCATTTGACTGTTCTAAAAGATAGGAGTGTTTGAATTAGGAATAGATGCAGACAAGTATACTCGTTAAAGAAAATATGTTCCGGAGTATGGTTCAAGATTTTGTAAATGCGATGCCAGAAATTCTTCTGTAATTCCGAAATCGGAAGTAGTTTTGGTATCCGAATCCGTGTCAGTATAATTCAACTGCAACCATGAATGGCGATTATGCCATCGCGTCTACTTTTTTAAGTATCTCGTCGAAGTCCCATCTAAATGTTTTCCATGATCAGATTTATTTATGGAATATGTATGATATTCACACGCCTAAAGCTTAACCTGAGGTGAGCTCTACTCTCACACAACCGTTGCCAACCCCCGGATTGAATCATTGAGTGAGTGAATTTTGATTTATTTCGATGTACTTTTCTTCTCGAAGCGATTTTTATATTTTTCGTGTTCAAACAAGTGCCCTTAAGGTGCGAAGGTTTGAATGTAATTTTTTAAATAGTTTATTATTATCCCTCTGCCTATGTGCATCATTTTGTCCACCGGGATAATCATCTTCTGATATCCTCATCACATTGCGAGCGTGCATCCAGCCAACGATGCATATCTATGTCTCTCCAGTTACCAGGGATAAGATTTGCATGATGAAGGAAAGAAGGAACTTGCATGCGAATTTCCCTGAAATCCAACCGCACAATTAGCCAACATACATTCGGAGACGTGAAAACGGCACCGTTGCGTCACCCATCTTGCTCGAAACTTTGGTTGAATCGTGTTTTTGCCACCTAAGCGTCGTTCTCTTTAAGTAACCCTTGATATCCTCGCGAGATTAAGGTAATGAGATACGCAGAGGGCGGCTTTATCGTGGCAAGAACCACATAAGGGTGGGGAGTGGAGGCGAACCTTGACTTGAGTCGAGTTATTGTAACGTCACTTGTTATCTTGTTTGCATTTCCAAAAGGGTTACCTTCCTTGTCATCTTATACTCATCTGCCACCGTGCCCTCTCATCTTCCCATGCGAGGTTTTCGGCGTCTTAGGGAATCGTATGCCGCATTATCATTCCAAAGGACCTTAATCTGTCGCTGCATTCAAGTCCTCACTCTCCATTTGACTCCTGTCTCAGGTTTCATTTTCAGGTCTCAACTTGGAAGCGTGCTTGAGATTATATTCGACATTACAAGGAGAATAACGTGCCGTTTGAGAAGTCACACGGGAGGAATGTTTTCGGAGATGCTAACGAATACTACCGTGGAATTTGTGGCGAGTATAAATCTGTTGTCAAAGCTCCTTAGAGGTGTTGGCGTATGTATTTTTTCTGAGAATACTGTATTTTTTATAAAAATAACACGTGCACCGAGTAACGCATCGTACTTTTTTGCGTGCATCGCAGAAGGTTTAAAAATGTTTTTTCAGTCCTTTGTAGACTATAATTGGCACATTAGGAGATAAGTAAATAATATTTTACTAAATTAGGGTAAAAAAAGTCCTAATGTTACGCTGAATTTCCTTTCTCATTCTTTCACAGGTTCAAATGTATTTTTAAGAACAATATTATCACTGAAAGATTAAAAATACTTACTCAGCTAAAGGTTTATTTGACTTAAGTGTAACTCATCTTCTAAATGAATCATGAAGATTCCTGTGTGGAATATTTGTTAATATATTCAAAGACATCTTTTATAAAGTTTTCGGAGTTGATTTATTAAAATCTCATTTAATAATGAGGAAGTCTTTTTCGATAGCTCGCGCTGATGCTAGGAATATGAATGACTTTTCAAGTATAGCATGTAAAGGCGTGGCGGAATGTTGTTTTCCGAGCTCATAAAAGTTGGAACACAAGACCATGGAAAGGAATCAGACCATTATGCATGGATAATAGTGAGGGAAGAAAGTTTGGGAAGGGGGTATTAAGGCTGAATAGAGATAGGTGGGAAGTAGACCAAACCTTCGAGAGATTAGGGTACTTAGTATCTGCCCGATATTATGGCGGAGGAGTTGACGGTGATGATGCAGAACAAGTTTTCCCATTGTTCCTTCCCCCAACCCTCGTTAAAGGAGTTTTGGAATATCCTCCAACCCAGCCAGTGACGTTTCCCCAAACCTTTTAGCCTCTGCCCTCTTCTCAACTTTCATACTCCTTCAAAAACCGTGTGGACCCCTTTTGCGACATTCCCATAAGCCTGCTACGAGGAGCAGTGCCGAGTATCATGGTTGAATTACTTGCCGATCTTATTATTCACGTGAAAGTACTTTACGAAAAAAGTTTTTAAACCACCAGCATCACCACTCCGTTTCAAATTTTCCTTATATACATGCGCTGAAGATTTAGGTACGATTGTAATTCTTATGAGTTTCTCAATTCACATAAACTTTGCAATAATTACCGTTGCGGAATTACTTTCCGATCTTATTGCTCACGAGAGAGTACTTTTTGCAAAAAAGAAATCTTTAGACAACCAGCATTAGCACTCCACTACAAATTTGCATTGTATGTTTGCGCTGAAAATTAAGGTAAGATTGCCATTCTTGTGAAATTCTCAGTTTACTTGAACTATGCAATAACCCTCTCATAAACTCTCGCGAGATGGATGAACTTCGTAGGAACTTTGTGGCGTGAATCTTGACTCTTTCCCTTTGTCCTGAAGCATGATTGATAGCTCAAACTTTGATGTGTGAGGTATCAAGAATCTCACCGTCGTCTTTATTGCAGTGGCATCTTAGGATCTATCCTTATCCTAACCAGCTTTTTCTCTAATATTGTCGATTGCTGCAGTGTCCCACAAGTATCTCTTAATTGTAGTTCTGATAATCACCAGAAAAAATTAACTGACAATACGAACAATGGATATAATTCTAAAAGCTATGATTAATACATATTTAAGACGAAATATATCACCGGTTTTTTACATGTGTCTCAATTAAGAATAAATTGATTGCACAATTAATTTCGAATGGATATTGTTTGAAGTTTTGAAATGTCCAAATCGTTTTATTTAAAATATATTTTAATTTTTTTGTGAAATCTCTTGTTAAAACATTTTCATTTAATGGTTTTTCTCAGGCATGGATTCCACTTGGTACCTGTGCAAAGTTTGTCGAGTCGATTAAGTAGTTTGGTGTTGCAAATACCGCTTAAGGCCCAATCTCCCCAAAGTCTCGTAGCACCCCTGTTTCCAGTGCACGGGGGTAGTAGAGAAATGTTCTCCCATTCCTTTAAGCCGCTTGGGTCTCGAGACTCGTCGCAAATTAGCATGTAAGGTGCACCTTTGGGCTTAGGTGCTTTGATTTCAGATTTGTGAGTAATCCCCCAAATTACTTTTTTCTTTGAGACTGGGATGTGTCAAATTATACCTGAATATTCTCTTCCCTCAAGAATGGGCTTTCAGTGTGATTTATTTCGCATTAAGTTGAGTGAATTACATTCCCTGTAAACAAATAATGCATAAACTGTATGAAAATAAGGAGTTTTTTCTTCTCAAATTAGACTTTGGCACTTAAAAATCTGACTTTGCAAGTCAGGCAAAAATGATAAAACATGAGTTTTTGAGTATGATATTTATCTAATTCGAATAAAAAAATTCTTGGGCCATAATCTGATCATCAATTGTTTTAATTGACTTCTATGCTTAAATATCACAAACTCGCCCTAATTTTTTCATTTTCCTTCTTTCACAGTTCATGGCGATTGAGGAGGGAGGAATCAACTATTATTTTCTGGTAAGTCTCATATCTCTGTGTAGCGTGTAAAACTCTCACTTTAAAATAATAACTGCATGCCTGTTTGCTGTCACTGCCAATTTCTATGCGCAGTTTGTATTCCGTCCGCTGCAAATCATCCTAAAACATCTTTGGTCTAATTTTCAATGTCCAGTCAATTCATCGAATGTCATTAATTGCTTTTCACATATTGATAGGTATTTTGACTTCGTTTGCTTAACCAAATGAAATTATTCTTGATTAAGACGCAATAAATGTGGTAAGACACAAAGTTTCTATAGATGGGAGCAGTCAGTCACTGGAAATAGCTGAAAAATCTACCTAACCTGATTAAATATGAGGTTCTGAATCTAAACATATTCTTACAGTCGGTCACGTGTCAACTTTGCTTTTATATCTCAATATTCGTGAGAGGAAGTAGACTTTCGTTTTCTGCATCTCGATACGTTATCTTCATTTTTTATATATTCTACGTGTCGCCTTTTGCTCATAAAGAATCATCCCCATCGACCAACTTGCCTTTCATTCGTCACAACGCTGACGTTTACTTCCTCCGCGCTGGGCACAAATGACAACCCTGTGTAAGTTTTCGCGCTCCGATGCATGCCATTCTCATACTTATAATTATGTTTATTCATGCGCTGAGAAGTTTGGTTCGTCCACCGTCGCCCTGTGAACAAGGTGAGTGTTGGAGTTAGTTTTTATTCCCAACGACAGATGACACCTTTATACGTTATATATTCAAGGATTTTTTTGAGTGCATGATAACTGTGGGAGCAAGTTATCCGGTGACTTGTCCTCGACCACCTACACGTACTTCTCCTTGCGTTTTTCTGCCTCTTTCAGTTTCCTCTCCTTTCTCGGTACCCAAGCGCGCCTACGCATCATATATTACTCACGGGATGGAGGGAAAAATATAAAGCAACATCGCACACGGAGCATCAAACCGAAAAGCACGTCTACTCCGACGTGATTTTTTTTTATCCTCTTCTTAAAAATCCGTCGTTTCGCATTTGTTTTTCTCCTCGATGGGCTCGTCAGGAGCGGCCTCGTCGCACGAACGTAACGAAACTATCTCTCAGCCATTATCTCCTCCTTCGGGAATAATTTTAAGCCTCCCCCGTCATTCTCCAGGCGCTCCTCTTTGTCTCAGATCTCGTCGCATCACTATCCAGTTCATTTCTCCTTTGTTTCTTACGTATTTACGTGTTCGCGGAACGATTTTTTTTCCGAAAAATTTTAATTATATTCCGGTTCGGAGCTGCTGTTGTCTGGAACCACCCCCGCTCTGTATCTCCCCGCTATCTTTCGTTCCCTTCCTTTGCAGTCCTTTTCATTATTATTCGGGCGAATGCCCGAGAAAGTTGGCGTGTTATAAAAGGGATTTTTTTCATCAAGAGAACGCGTGCGTTAGTTGTGACGTCGTAGTCGTCAGGTCGCGTCATATAACAATGTGTCGTCTCCAAGGGGTTTTTGTGTCTCTATCTCTCAGCTCTTTGCTTTTCGCAAACTCTTCCAGCCTCCGAATATTTATTCGGATCCACGCAGTAATGTTAATTCTCAGCTTGACGGCGAAGGAATTTTGCCATTCTAGAATTAAGGCGTTCATTTTTACCCGTAAGATATTTTCCGATAAATGTGGAAGAGTTCTTAGCAGGTGTACCATGAATATAATTTAAATCGGTCTTACTGTTTACATTTATCTAACAATCTTATTTCATTTTTTTATAAATTGAGACCTTGTTTTCTCCCCTTTTTATCTACGATTATTTTGTTTCAATTCGAGTTTAAAAATTTATTCCTCCTAAGACTTTCTGTGATCCTTTTAGAAAACTTTTATCATTCGAAACGCTTAAATGCACACAAAAAGTATATAAAGACACCGTTACCATAGTACAATTGAGGTAAATATTCCTCTTTAAAGGTCAGTTATATTTTACAATTAGGTTTTAATCCTATTTTCTCTGTATAATTACAAAAAAAGAAGGATAGAATGCCTTAAATGAAAAATTCTTTATGAATCTCTTTTGCCTATCTGAACTTCGTTTTGAAAATCTGATAACTGAAGTCCTCCGCAATGGCGAAATAGGTAACGCTACCGATTTCTCAATTTTGAGGTGGAAAAAGATGCGACGTGGCAGTATTAAGAATGAAATTGCGGAGATTTCATACTTCGTGAGAGTTGAGATTGGTGAGAAAATGAAGTGAACGATGCATACAATCGAAACGAGCGATTTTAATGTTTCCTTACGCCCTCGAGGAAGGCCCCGGGAATTCCTTGCGAAGAATATGAATGGGGTGTGGGAAAAATGTCAGGAAATGAGATATTAAATGACTAAAGCCATGCACGACTGACTTGGGTTGCAGCTTGAAAATGCATCTCTGTGTGACGTCTTCAAATCATCTCACACGCAATTCCTGAATCTCCGTCCATTCGGATTCTCCATCTCCGGATCTCGTACAATGCCTGTCTTCCGGAATCATTTTTTTTAAGGAATGAAGGGATTTAATATCTATCATCAATCTCCTGATGATGGTATGGGGGCGATGATGAGGTATGGGGAACAAATTTTGTGTTCATATTCGTAGAATATTAACGCGTGCCTCCGGAAAGACCCCAGGTTCATGGTGGGAATCGTAATGTTCATTGGAGAGCAATCATATACTACCAGAAATCTTAGACTTGGAATGAAGTATTCCTTCCTCCTTGTTCAGAGATTTAAAGACTTTACATTACTTTTGACTTCAAAGCTTTGATTTCCACCAATTACGTGCAATGAAATTGATTGTAGCCGTCAAGCCTTTTTATAGGAGCCTTTTTCCTCAATTATTTCGTAATTTTTCCATTGTTTTATACGAGAAATAGAGGTATAGTAATAACTTGCCATTGTAAAAGTAATTGCGTTTTATTCACCATTTTATCATTTCGGCACGTGGAGAAATTCCATCTATTTCTTTAATCAGAATCACGATATCCATTTTTCTTATATGCATGTACGCAGAAATGCATCACCTGTATGCCTGAATGATAATGTCTATTTGAATTTCTATTTTTTATTTAATAATCTACTCTTACAATACAATATTTCCACCCATCTCAAAGTAAAATTACTCCTTGAAGTCAGCGTAAATTACTGCAACATGTCGTTGCGCAGCAGCATATAGCTCCTCTCCTCCAGAACTTAACTTCCCGTCTTCATTTTCCGTCACACGTTTCATCATCTTTCGTTACTAATAAATATAAGATCGGAAAAAACTGAAGAATCTCATATCCTGGTAGATTAAAAGCACGTGAGGTAGGCCACAGAGAAATGTGACGCTTCGACTAAAATAATTTTTGAAAAAAATAATAACGCAACACCCTTGCCGAACACTTTTACCGAGACACGTCAGTCGGTGACATTGTCGTGGGAAAAAACAGAGGTAAGAGCTCACATTTACACTCATCAGTCGTTCCCATCCCTCAACCCAACACCCCCTCCCATCACCATCGTGCCAGGGACTTATCTGTCCCTATTCTCCCTTGTCACCACCCTTTTTACCCGCCCCAACCCCTCTACCCACAGCCTCTTTCTCGAGCAGCGCAATGACAACGGAGGCGTCGGGCTAAAAGCACGCCTCGCCAAAGATTGAATCGACACTCCCAGCTCAATCACTCTAAGGTTTTGAGCGCGCGCACACTATCGCCGGCGAGACCGTCGGAGAATCCCGTGCAATGAGAAGGCTTCGCGGCGCGCACAACGGACGTGCCTTGCAGATTTTCGACGCCTCTCCGAAGAAAGGAATAAAGAGTGTTGACGGGGATGATAAAAAAGAAATATGTAATCCTCGCGGACGCCGGAATGTATGTACGTTACGTGCGGTAGAGTGGGGTACGTGTGGTGGTTTTTGCTTGAGTTAAAGTATTTAGGGGAAACGAGGGAAAAGTTTTTCATTTTCAAGTTATTCCTTCCCGAAAGGAACTAGGTTAGCGTCATGCGCGTTTTACTAAGCCTTCCCCCTCATCGTAGCCTCATCTCGGATAGCGCTCTGATTTTTCAAGTGTTTAAGGGTGTTGGGAAATTTGTATTTTTCCTCGCGTCCGAAGGAAAACATTTGTCCGAGAACATTGAGCGGAAAGATGCGGGAGTGTGTTACTTTCCGATGTTTTATATTTCATGGAGTCTTTTTTTTCGCACGTCGAAGTCACTTCACGCTTCAATCTGTCCTACTCTTTTATTCTACCCAAGTTGATTCTTGGACTTCCTTGCCTAAGAAACAGGGATGCACATTAGCTTAGTAGATACACAATGGCAGTTTAGTTATTTATTCTTTCGAATGTATTTTCCCTTCGTGTGCATGTTGGTTGCGATCATATATATTGTTTTCAGGACATTATCTTTGTCAAATATTTCCTAAAATAGGCATTTTCCGTAATATCTCTTTAAATAATTGTGTACTTTAAATGGATAATATCGATGCTTGGCTAAATATGACTATTTCTCTTTGGTCGTTGTAATCCTCATTAAGCCGTAAATACCCACGTCTTTTCTTTTGCCCCTGTTACGCTGCTATGTATTCAAAAGTGAAATGATTCATAAGTAATGAGACTCTTAGGTAAAGAATTTGACTGAATTCTTATTTAAAAAAATACTTGTTCCATTTACCATTTCTTCGAAATTTCTCTTTCTTTCTCGATAATGACGTAGGCATTTCGTTGATTGAAAGAGCTCCTGAATCAATGTTGGAAAGAAATTACTGGTGCCGATGGAGCCGGTGATACTCTAATGCCTTCCACCTACAGCACCTCTCAAAACTTACCTTTTCCATAAAAAAATCATACCTCGCCCTGCTTTCAAACACAGCCAAGTATTAATATCGAGAGCAGAAACTTTAGCGCGTTCGAATTGCTCGAAAATGCGACGCGTTATCGAAGATGAATTGACGCCGAGATGGAACGCAAAAAAATTCAAGTTTTGTAGGTTTCATGTTCGAGCACTCGAGCTTGGGGAATTTCACCAGCGATACTCGGGTCTCGAAATAAGGAAGACAGCGCCCTTGTATTTTTTTCTGTTATTTCACGTCGCATTCATTTGTTCTTGACATGTGAACTCGGCCTAAGCCGCGGCGGCAAGCTCGCGAATTGGTATCGCGTCATCCTTGGTCCGATACATCTCATCTTTGCCTCATCGACTGGATTAAATACAGGAGTATTCTCTGGATCCAGGCTTCCAATGCAAAGAGGTGTGCTTTCCATATTACTCTCGGCTACCGCTAAGATCATTGGAGTGCAGCTGTCACATAATTATCTGCGATCCGTGATGATGTATACATGAGCTGTGTCGTAGTCCTCTTTCATTTGAATAAGCTTGCGTAGTAACTGTTATTTTTAGTATGCATAAATTATAGGGGTAGGGAGTGAATATGATAACCCTGAAATCGTTTCATCCTTTACAACTGGTATCCTAGGAGTTTCACGTTAACCAATTTGTTTGCAATTTCTATGAGATGCTTAACGTTCCGTCATAAGATTTTTGTAACGGTCATAACGACAGCGTTTTTTGTGAACGACACAATGACATTCTATTTCAATTTTGATTATATTGTCTTACCTGAGCATCCTAATGAACAAATTAACATTTTTATCATTATTATTTATGCTAGTAGCTGTATAATTTCGCCAATGGTGAGCAATAACGCCATCCTTCCTCTGATACGCGACTATTGATATATATTTTTCTCCATATTACCATTCCTCAAATGGGATAACTATTGATTCAAACATTGTCTATGTGAACGCATTACGTCTGCGTTGTGTCGACTGGGTTTTCTAATGAGTGTCGTCTGTCTCTCGATCGGTGTCACAATGCGGCCATTTCGAAAGTGTTAAGGAAAAGAAGGCGGTTCGCTTACAGGTAAAGGCATCCGTAAACCCCATCTCAAAGATCTTTCCGAGCAATTTTGGCTAGAGCGATTTGGGTCCCGGTGTAAACATCCTCACGATCGCACGCTCTTTATGGCGGAAATCGCTCGTCTTTTGTTCCCATCTTCTCCGTCTTTCAATCTTCCTCCCTTGGCGCTGGTTTTTTTCCCACCCCTTCCAGGCAAGGCAAGGGGTTGAGATTCTGTGAGGGGGGAGGGAAAAGTGTATGTATTTGATTATTTTTCGTCCGAACGTATTATTGTCTGTTTTTTTTTTCCTTCATCGCTGAAGGGAAAAGGTTGGTGGTTTGGTAGGATGTATAGAGAAAGGGAGAAAGATGGTCTTAGCAAGAGTGAACGGGTTTTTATGCGAAGGCTCACTTCTTTATTTTTTTGTAATTGTGACGTACGGACTCAGTGCTCTTGGCAAGGGAGATGGGGTTGTCTTTGCCGGCATCGTTTTGGGATGAGAAGGGATATATACAGGGTGTTCCGCCAAGGATTTCAGTTCCGCCCAATGGCTTTTACTTGTTTATCATTTTTTTCACTCCTTTCCCCTCACTAAAGATCCTCCTTCATCTCGCACGGATGCGAACGTGTTTTCGATTTGTTTCGAATCTTTTTCCGCATTATTGTCTCGTTTTTTTCCCCTCATACACATCTTCTCCTGAAGTGATTGACGTTCGGGGAGGGGAAACGTCTTAAAACGTCTCATTGTCACAATCCCTGATCGCATCGCCGAGAAAAGAGAGTGGTTTTCGTGGGGAAGGAATCGGTATCTGGAGAAATTTCCTGAAAGCTTCGCATTTTCTTTGAAAAAGGGTGTTTTCGAATGGAAGCTTGCGGGGGTTTCAATCAAGGTAGGGGATGCTCGTGCGTCACTTTTTTCCCCTTTAATACGCGAGGTTAATATTTATTTCTATTTCTTTTCGTGCGGAAAAAACATCAAGGCAGGATTGAATCAAGAAAACCTTAAACTTGCTTTTATATGTATAAAAATCAAATAATTATACTTTTTGCAAATGTCATTCAAATCTTTATATATTGCGGTTACAATGATAACAATGATTTTCTTATGATTTTCAATGATCTTAGTTTGTATATTCGCTTCTCGCGTGACTGAGAATAGTTCAGTTTTCTTAGATGAAACGCGGTAGACCAGAAAAATTCTCAGAAATTTCTCCAATATTCTATGTATTATTTATTTATACCTTGGCTGGGTTGTAGTGACGCAGTTTTGCCTCTTGAAATTTGCTTTTAAATACGCTAAACTTAGTTACTCTTCATATGCTGTTGCTGCAATTCAAACGAATTAGTTCCATTTTGTAGTGTTTGTGTTTTCTCTCATTTGTAGGCATCATATCATTACCATTTTAGATATGTTATTCAGAGTATATATATGCATGAAAATTTTCCTTTGGGAATTGAATTATTCTTTTGTGGTGAATACAATTGAGCTGGCAAACTTGTAATTAAGCTGAAGTATCACAGAGAATACACCTTTGTAAAGCCAAACGAATCGCTACGGTATAGCAAGGGGAGTCGAGCGCTTAAGTATGCGGTATTTACGATGTATCAAAGAGCTACAAGGCATTATTTTCTTTTTTTTTTAACATTTATCCAATAACGTGCGTTTTACCTTTAAGGATACTACTCACTTTGAAGGAGAAAAAAACGCATCCAAATGATCGATACGAACGAAAATAAAAGAAAGATGAAGAAAATGCGGAGAAGCCGTCTCACGGGAATGAAGGAATTTGGTGCTGAATTGGGAGAAAAGACGATATAGCGGAAGACTTTTGAGGGCATATCGGGGTTTGAACGCTAGGGGGGAGACGGTTTATGGTGTGAGCGAGGGTGTATGAAGACTTGTGTTTGATCGGGTGGATGAAAAAAAGGGGTAAAAATTGATCGAAGATGTATCGAATGCATCTGCGGCGCCGGTATGAGGTTTTTTTTTAATAGGAACCGGGAGTGATTATTATGAATTTGTTGGAGAGGAAACGACTTTTTTGGATTGCTATTGTGGAGGGGTGAGGGTGTGCTTGAGATCTGTACCGAGCTTTGGGGGGGGGGGTTTGATGGTATCTCCTGTCTTTTCGTTCGTGTTCTTTTTTCATACGAGAAAAGGGTTTATTTTTCGGGATTGAAGAAACGGGAAGGTTTTTAGCGGGAGACGATTCGCAACAGAGAAAAAGATGGGGAAAAGGATTGCGGAAGATATATGCAAGGGTGTGGGAAAAGAGGGTTGATGTTGTTGTTTTTTTTACAGCTATACCGTGTGCCAAGGCGTAAGGGAAGGGTTGATTTTTTTTATAATGTGAAAGGGGAGTATTTTAGGGAAGAAGATGAGTGATCAGAATGGTTTCGGCGTGCATGCTGGGTATGAGGAAGGAGTTTCGCGGGAAGAATACGTGCGTACTTCACTCTCCGCAATCGTATTTCGATTGTTTCCACTCCCCCCCCCCCCCCTTCACGGACTCCCTTGCGGTTCACTTTCGTTAATTTTTTATTTCTGCGAGTGATATAAGTAGTGGGGGAAAGAGGGGTTTGGTGTATATATTTTTTTTTCTCATTCAGAAGTGTTCTTCAAAGAAGGCCGTGTCTCCTTGCCGCCGATTCCAGACCCTCTTGTACGAGTCTTGTTGATTCCATTAGTGGCACCTTCTGGCGCCGACTTGACTCGACAGCCCAGACGCAGACGCTTGATCGTGTTCTTCGTTGTTTCTATACGATCAAGCCGAACACATTTACAGTCGTGCGGGAAGTCAAACACAAAATCGTTTTCGTATCTGGTTTGAGATATATCTTCCCATTCAATGGTGATATTAGTACATAACTTGGAGCTATGAGCTAGTGAACAAATACATCATTGAAATTATGCTACGAATTATTATTCTTTAAGTGAACTTGATCTCTGTTTTAATTGAAAATTCAAGTTAGATTCGAAAAATTTATTTGAGATCTACAGTAACACTCTCAGAAGATTCATCCTTGTTGCCCTCTATTCTAATAAAAATTTAAATCTGTATAAATTATTTAAATTAAAATTAAATACGTTGATTACATTGCCTCCAGATGAATATGGCAGACAGGTGGTTAATAAATTCATCACTTTCCTCGTCTTTTATGTTAGATTATTCGGGACGAATTTGGCCTTGCCAGGCTCTCCTATGTATTTTCTTATGGCCACAGCAGTTGGTTATTTTAATAGCTGCTCACAATTTTGTGCGTATTTGTGGGACTACATTAAATTTTCCGTAGATACCTACTTATTGAGAGTTTTGGCTGAACAATCTTCGTCCTCCTGAGTATATATTAGACCCAAATCAGCCTAAACTGCTGGAATTTAATTAAGGTGAGATATTTCTGATATTGATTGCTCGGCCTCTTGCATCATTATCGTCTTTAAGCACCAATTCTTTTAAATTTTCGAAGACTACTCCAAAGCGTATTGGAACTCATCTATGGGCAGGGGACGAAGTTGAAAACTTGTGAACTGTGGAAGTGTCTAGGAAAAAAAGGCTCTGTGCGCCTTTGTAATTCGTTTGTTTTTTTTGCATGCGTTTTCCTAGGGGGGCAGCCCCTTTCCCCTGCGTGGGGGGGCCGGGTGTTTATCCCGGCTCGTGCCGTGCGGCCATTCGTCCTCTGGTGTCTTCCGCCGTCAAAAGGAAGCGACGGAGTGCGGGTGTGGGTTGACAGGAATTGAAAGGGTATTGTGAGGCGGAAGGGTTGGGAGGCGATGGGTACGGGTTTAATGAAATTCACTATCATCGCTGGAAATTACTCCGTCCTATTCTCCCCTCTAACCCTGCCACTGCGCGCGTTGTGCTGAGACAGAAGTACTCCGTCATCTTCGTGGGTGTCTAGCGCTAGTTATTTTCGCGCCAAAATCGTTCGATGCTTCCCCTTTTTGAGGAAATTAAGATCACTGAATATGTTCCCGCTTAAAATTTATTAAAACCTACTTCGGTACCGATACTTTTCTATCATTATCAAGGTAATGAAGTAGTCTCTCGTATTTTTACAGCGCACAACGTCATTGAAAGCTACTAGGTATGGTTTTCCACCGGGTAATTTTTGATATTGCATCCGACGTTTCGTAAACTGAGTTTGTTGCCTCCTTCAGGGATAAGGTAATCAAGTGGTGTTAATTTGTCCGGAAGATTGGAATCGAATCGGTTTCCGAAACATGGGCAGTGATGTCAAGACCATCCAATGGGAAACCCGAGTGTTTTCCATCACGGAATTATTAGGGAATTTATGTGGAATCACTATTTTTAAGACTTAATTTTCTGCGAATAATATACTCAAGCCGGTAGATTTCACTGCTTGGATTGGCAATACTTATTACGAGCCTTTTGCTACGAAGGATTTCTCGCTGATCAAATTTAATATATATCCTCCTGTATTTTGGGTATAAAACGTGTGTATTAGTATCTAAAGCTTATAAGTTTCGCTATTATATTTAAAAAGTAATTTCGAGCTTGACATGTTTCATTATTCTGTTTATACCTTTCATATCATTTTCTGCGATTATGGAAAGGTGTAGCCTAAAATTTTGTCGTTATCTGCAGGAAGGTGTTGACCGTTAAGGATGCTCTTTTGAAAAGTGTCTAACGACATTTTCAGTTCCTCGTTCATTCTTGAATTTTTTCTCGGCCTCTCAGCCTCTTTCCCGCCAATTTAACCATAATTCACCGGTCGTAAACGATACGACACCGGCGACTGAGCGAAGTGAGCGCACCGTTTCAAGAAAGCCACCCTCAACGCAAAGGCAAAAAAAAAATGGATCATCGGAGCTGGCGTTTCGTGCCGTTTTCCCTGCTCCCCTCTACCGCCTGCTGGTATTTCTCTTCAACCTAATTTCCTTCCATCTTTCCGTGACGGAAAAAAATTTGTTTCACGTGGCTGTGTGTGGAGAAAATTTCACCTTAACCTCACTCGATCGTCAAAAACGTCCTTCGTCGGTGAACTATGACATAAAGCACGCGTCTGCACTCTTATATGCACCTTATGGCGTTCTTTTGCCCGTCAAGGGAAACGTAAAAAAATACACTCCCCACCACGCGAACAGGGAGAGAAAAAAAATTGAAAAGTGGTCACAAAATGGACGGATACAATATGTATTTTTTTTGTATCTCATCCTTTGCTGGCTCGTGTCTGCCAACGGAATCGTTTCACCTGGATGAAGAATATGCGTGGGTGTTCTCCAAAGGAGATTACGTGAATAGGAACGTTATGGCCCTTGCAAAGGTATTCATTCGCCTGCCTCAATGGGGGCGGTTTCGGTAGCGAAGCGTTCTGAAAGATGGGAGTTTCTTCATTGTGGCGGGACCGCTTAGAAAAAAAGGCAAGTTTCATTGCGTCTGCGGTTTCTTTTCTTTCAATACATATTTTTTTAGATCAGTCTTTGTATTTTTTTCCCCATGCTCTTTCGATAAGGTTCGTCCTCGTATGAGAGTAAAGCATTTCGACATGTGATGTGGAAAGAGTAGAGAATGCTTCGATTAATATCTCTTTCATTCCCCTATCCTTGCTTCCCATTTTTCCCTTTTTCGATATCAAGACCGTTGTCGCGTGCTTTTAGAGTATGTTTGACATCTTGTTGAGCTGCAGACCCTATTGAGGTGGCAGATTGATACATTTACGTTTTCTCAACAATTCAGGTGTCTCGTAACGATGATCGTATCTATATTTTTCCTTGGATTAACAGCTGCCGCAGTTCACGGAGGCGGAGGTTGGTGGTTTTTTTTTACTTAGCGGAGTATTATAAAATGCAACGAAGAGATAATATTAACTGCGGATGTACTTGAGCAATTTCTATCATATTTGTTTCATACAGGTATATTACTAGATGTATAAATTTCTCCCCGGATTCCCACTGCGTTAGAAACGCCATGCCGACTTTTATGCTAAATATTTAATCACAAATACTAAACATTCAATTTTGTTCTTCAGCCTTATTTTTATCATATATTCCTGTTTTATAGTTCCCTTAAGCCTTTCTTGGTTTTTTATCCTTAAAATACGTTGCATATGTTTCATGCTTTTCTTAGTTTTATCTATAGTTACCAATCCTTCATACTTAGTACACAATTTCGTTTTTTTGTCGCCGTTTTACCTAGTAATATTAAATAATGACATAGTTATTTGTTTAAGTTCTCTGAAACAAACCTCTCCGTTATTTAAGCTAAGATTTTTTGACTGCAGACAAAATGTCACCAGAATTCCATCACGCAAAAATGTAATATTCGGTTGGCGGTGGGGGGAAGTCCTCGCCTGCCAATCACGAGGTTGCAGGTTCGAGTCCCGTCTAGGCAGGTTCCTCCTATCTAGGGCATGGTTGTTAGCGCACGTGTAATTATTGAAATATTTAGTTAAATTTGATGTAAAAATCCAACACGTGCTGTTTTCGGCGGTATGGGAATAAATAAACAAATAAATATTACGCACGGTTGGTAAACATTTCTTATTGGCGAGTATTTTATCCGCGGTATTATCCTCATATGATGTACTTATTTGTGGTGCGTGGTGTACTTATTCATTACTCCCCAACTGCGTCAGTTTCTACGCACCTTCCTCTAGCGCCCCATCCTCCCGTCTGCGTGCCCTATGGGACGATGTCCTCCGGTCCGTGACGACACACCGGAACTACTTCTCATTGTGTCGTCCCTTTCGCTGCTCCACTCCAAGAGGGTGGGCCGCGTGGTTAAGGGAAGCGGGGGTGTGTTGCCAGTGGAGGGAGGGTGGTGAATTTTTGAGGGATGCCCCCTCACCCCCCCGCCCCTCCTTTCCGCCTCCGAGGACTTCCTCACTTCCGGTTTCACGAGGACCGCCTCGCACGGAACCGTGCCCATGCCACCTCGCCTGAAATTCACTCTTTCCTACCCCGTAACATACCTACAGCTACGTACTCTCCCACCTTGTATCACTACTAGCGTCTGTTTAGTGATGGCATATAGGAAGCGACCGTCAACTAAGGTCATTTTTGCTGATGAGGAAGGTAAATCTGCTGGCCTCGGTAAGCGAATTTTTCTCAATAACGCACGGAGTTATTAAAAATTTTACGGACATACTGTAGAGATATTTCGGACTACGAAATACTACTAATAAAGTCAATGGTATTTAGGCGGATAATAAGCCACCTGGAAGGACTTAATTAAAATTAAAATTATTTTTCAATTCTTAAATTTTAAAAAATATGCATTGGAATTTCTCTAAATACTCGTCGAGATTCAAATGAATGAGAGGTATGAACTCAAAGTGTAATATTTGCATTCTACTCGTTTTTATGATGAAGTTATCACATCAAGTTGAAACGTGAAGGCATCCTTGCGGCGATTATCCCATATTAAAACTAGCACATCCTCCAGGTTAACTTACATTACTTTTAGGTAAATCTAACCCTATTTTTCCCCGGCATGATAACAGACTTTAATGTACTAGGCGTCATCAGGCTATGAGCAACTCCTTTTTGCGTGTAAATGGCTGATTTTCTAATATTTCCCCGCCACACGTTTATTGAGGTGGCTTGTGGGGTAGTATGTACACTTATATGATTCCGAGGATTCCTCCGCTTAAAAAACTTTTAGAAAATCGTAGGGAAGTACGCTTGGTGGAACTGAAATCAACTCGTAGAAAATTCCCTCGTAACTCTTAAATTTTTTTGGATTTACATGCCATTAGGAAGTTCGAAAGACGACCGGTAATCCTACTCTCACTCGATACTTAACCTCTTCACCATAAATCTCATTATTAATTGCATGCGGGGGTGGATTGAGTGATAGCGAAACGAATTAGAGGGGCAACCCTAATTTTTTCCCGCCAGCTTTCAATTTCTCCCGCGTCAGGGAACAGTTTGAGCACCGTCAAAAAAAAAGGAACAACTACGTCGAATGCTCGGGCATTAGCGAACAGCTGACTCTCGGGTAACATCCTCAATCTCCCGGCAATTTTTGCCGTCAATGCTTCAGCGATCTCAACGGAAAAGGGGAACAGTCTATCACCTTTTCCTTCTTGTGTCCTTATGGTTTTATCCTCCCCCGACAGCTATCTTCCAACGCATTTCGTACCCCTCTTCTCCCCCACCGAAAAAAGTCTCCACAAACTCTTCGCGTCTGCTATTTAAGCTTTATTCACAGTCGATTCCTCAGCACGATAACGCTCGGCCACCCTCGCTTCCTATATTTTTTTTCACTTCCCTAAGTCTCTCGCTTTCAGAATCCTTTGCGTGAGTTTAGCTCCTTTTTGCTTCCGGTAGATGCCGCGCCATGTGCTGACTTGGGGAGCAATGCACGGAGTCTTTCTGATTGGAAGCGGCAGAACTTTTCGCAGGGGAAGTGCTGAAGACAATAGGGCACCGCAAGAACACCTGTTTCTTATTGTCAAAGCCCGATTGTATCACTAGTGGCGCGTACAAGAACAAGGCTCCCTGACGGCTAAGGGAATCAGAGGTCAAGGTGTCGTTCTGGTTACGTGGCTTCCTTTCGCTGGCCATACGGCACGGAACCCTTGAAGACTTGCTTTGATGAACTTTTCTCACGGGTCACGATCTGATATTTTCCCACGTTCTACGCACTCCTTGCGTGTCTTTCACTTACTGCTCACAACTTTAATATCTGTCCTCAAATACGAGTGCGGCTGTCACCTGCAAGCAGCTGTTGCTCTTGTGAATCAACGCCAGCTTGAAATTTTTGGAGTATCTTCGATGTTTTTTTCATTCATTTTTTGTTTGCAATACGCATAATTTTCGTATATTTTATTATTTGTGTATTTTTCTCTCTCTTTCTAAAAACTTTTCTTCACGATTAATCAATTCATGAACTACCAGAGATTCGGCATAAAATAGCATCTTTCTGGATTAAATTGCAGGAGTTACTTGATTAAATCAAAAACAGCAATTTTAATCCAGTTTAAATAATTGAAAGAGATCCATAAAGCGCTTTGTCTTATATTTAGATTGGTTGAAAGTATGCGAAAAAAAATCTTTATTTTTTTCACGTGTTATTCATAGTGTTGATAGTTAATTAACTCTATCTTCGTGGTTAACTGCTTTACGCCGCTGCATATAAGACACGCAAGCAGAGGCCATCTGCGATCCCTTGGATGTAATTTGACTCTCACTTTGTTTTGGCGTGGACTCACCAAAGATAATTCGACCTCTTGCCACGGCTAACCTTCCTCACCCAAGCCGATGTCTCCTGGCGAAGGTTAGGTTGACCGCTGGCATAGACCAAACTAAATTGCCTTTCCAAAATAGCAACCTATGCCATCCCAGAGACTTAAAAACAACTCCGCCGGCTTATTCTTGCCTATCGATTTCCTCGGCCCTTACCAGACTTCCCTTTTGTCCGCCTCGGAACAATGTACTTCAGTTCGACCCTATCCTGTTTCTTCGCCAATCTATTATTTCTGCGTTAGAGAGAAGCTTTCGCTCTCTTTTGGTATCTTCTTTGTCTCCTGGGTCCATAGTTAATTCACGACGCCTAACCACATGACACGAGGCCAGCGGTTCTGTCTGCTGGCTTGTCCAAAGAACTTTCAGACCATTTTTTTGTGGTTCTAACTAGCCAACATTTTTTCTGCCCGTGACTCAGCTTACCTCTGCGTAAGTTCTGGTGCAACCCAAGTTTGATTCTAAGCTGACATTAAGGTGTCTCACTCATAAATGGAGTGTTGCGATTAGCTTAATCAGTGATATTTACACATATATACTATTTATGAAGCAGTACAGTTTTCCTGTAACTTGCCATTGAGTGGCATTACATGTAATATCTCTTCTGAGGATATTCAGGCCTTCTTCCGAAATATTTCGGGATACGTTCTGACCAAAGACGGCAGTTGATGATCAAAGGATGATTTAAAAATCATGCTATGATTATTTTTCCTTCACTAATACCCACGAAGTCGACCTGCCGAAGGTATAACTTGGGGAATTCGTAACCTTTTTTCAAAACAAACCACAGAAAACACGTTCTAGTCCCATTAAAAATCTTGCTCTCGCAAAATTTCCGGGCAGAAAATAACCTTTTCTGAGCCCTCGGTTGTGGATTTCGACCTTCCTTACACCTTTGTCGCCTTATTTTTTATTTATTCCAGAATTTCAATCCGTTCAGATACATCTGAGAGGAACTTATCCGCGCCTTTTGCGAAATAAAAAAATTGAAAGACCAGCAATCCGTCTCCATCCTTAATTTTTACCAAACTCGTCGGGAGATGGAGTTACCTACAAACGTGCACACTTTTCTTCCCCCGTGCCTTTGATCGTCAAGCGGTAATTATCGCAGTCCTGGAAGGAGGCATGTAAGCATTGCCATATCGAGGGAGTCAGAGAGAGAGAGAGAGAAAAACGAGCACGAATTTCCCGTTCGTTTACCACTACGGGAGGGGTTCTTCCACTGTTTTGATGGTAGGTATGTCTCGTTCAACCCACCCCTTATGTCACTGGATTCCCTTCTCATTACCCCCACCAATCTCCGTACCAATCCCAGCTTATTTCTTAAAGGCCACTCCGCTAGACTCAGGAGGGGGGTAAAGGGCTCGCAGCAATTAGCGCTGATTATGCGCCCCAAAAAGTACCAAGAGGAGAGACGAACCTCTTAGCACCGCGGTCATAACGGGCAAATCTCCAGGAGAGGTTAAAAAAATCATTTTTTTCCTAAGTAACCATCATTTTCACTCACTCTTGTCCAATGAGCATGTGCACTCGTCATGAATTCCTCCCCCTGGCGTTTCGTCGCAGGCTTATTCAGCTCTCCAAGTCTAAAATGTGCACGCCTTCCAAGATTGTATTCGTTTTTCAAGTGCCCCATTAGGTTTCTTTAGACTGGAACTCTGCTTCAAATACCTGTTATATTATTAATTTAGTGTTTCCTCTGCCAACCTATTCACTTTATCGTGGCAGTAATTTGAAGAGACCAGAAATAAGATGGATAATTTTGAAAAACTAAATACTTTTGGATGGTGTTGATTGCAATCATTCGAATTTTATTGCTATTTTCCTTGTTTCTTAGAAATATCTCGCATTTTTTGGCCTAAAGTTACATGTGGTATCCACTAAAATTGATCCAAGTTTTTACTAACTTCAATCCTCACAATATGCGTAGCTTTGGACGGATTGGTAGTTAGTGTACGTTCAAAAATGTTTACATATAATGCTGTAAATTTTTAAGTTATTTTTTTTTTTTTAATCTTCGAGGTGATTATTCTTTTTAGGTATTTCCTATACAAAATCTCGTTTTTACCTTGTTGCCGTCTCCTATTTTGGAAATATTTCTGCAAAGCGTGCATTCTAGACCTCAATGGGGGGGGTGCATGATTGGAGCTTTCCGATCAGCAAAACATCTTTCCATGCCTATTCCCATGAGAAAAATGCTCTATTTTAATTTTCACTGCACAAAGCGTAATCCACGATGCAATCGGATTAACGCACTTCCCCTAGCTCCTAGAATCTTGTAATAGATCGCAGAACCCTACCTCGAGGTTTTAAATCCGCCAAATAGCTTTCCGTACGTTTCAACCACGTCCCTGCGTGGTCGCTCTCGTGTCCAATTAGGGACGTGAGTCAAGTGTTCTCCAAGAAAACGACCCGACGTCTAGCGCGGAAGGAAAAAAAATAATGCGGGCGGAGTTTTATTCGAAGTCATCCAGCTTCTCCGCGAACCCTTGCCTTGGGAAAAAGAGCCCGTCTCACCCCCGCTTCGCGTCCACATTCCCACCACAGCGTTACTTTGCGAAACCGAGAAAATTAGTCTTGTTAAAGTTCAAGTAAAAATAAAAAAAGACATCTACTCCTTTCCACCCTGCGCTTCTCAGTGAGAACACTTTATTTTTTTCAACCTTTCAGGTGGGCAACGAGGTAGGGGATCGAGAAATATTCCTCCCAAGTTATCCGCATTTGCGCAACCCAGAGGGGGACAAAATACGAAAAAGAAAGTGCTCTTTTTTCACCTCCAGCATTAAGGTTTGAACCTCTTGCCGTTGGAGGGAAGAAAAGGGCGAAATCCGAATTAAAAACAAATTCCCTTCAATCTGCATGAAAAATAAATAAACACGCAATTTCCTCCTGTAAGGAGTTTTCCCGACTGAAGAAAGCGAATATCGTCAGTCATACGAATACATATTTTTTTCAACATGGACATTAAGCTTCAAGCGTTCGCTCGGAAATATCGTTTCATTACGACCTCAGTGTATTTACTGAAAAGGTTTGAGAGTTTAAGGGTTATTCGTGACCGCTTGGGGTCGCTACTAATGGCCACGTAACTTATCTTGATTTTTCAGAGGGACTAGTCTCGTATTTTTTTAACCCTCAAGTCAACGTGCCGTACAAAGCCTCCTGAGATGATGTCTCAGAATTAAGAGCGGCTGACGACTTAATTAGAACTCTGCAACCTGGAAATGTGACCTCTTTTAGTGAAATAAGGAGGGGGACGAAGATGATTATAGAAATGAATTTCTGTACTGGAAATTTAGTGAGAAACCCAATGCAAATTTTCATTAAGGCATTTACAAGACTCACATCTCTGAGATACTACCAGTCCTTCACCTATGAATTCGGATTCTTGTAATGAAAAAGTCACCTAGTTCCTGTGTTTATTTATGAAAAAGTTTTTATTCATGTGGTTCACTTTCACATCCGATAAAAGCCTCTTAAGTAATTTTTTATTTCCTTGACTTAAAAAGAAGCACATGTTAGTTTTCAAAATTAATACTTCAAAGATATAATATAACTAAGAAGAAATATTTTGATCAAATGTATAACGTCTTCGTCAAAATGTTGAGCTAAATGTCTAGTTAATAGTATAAACAAAAAAATCCTTTTTTTATAACTTTTCCTCGTCTTGTATTTAATTAACTTTACGAATGGCCTCGTTATGTTGTTGCCAGCCTGGTTTCTTTTTCATGAAAATAATCAGTCTTACAGTTACATAAATGTCTTAGGATTTATTTATGAAGCTTAAGGAGGTAGAAATTCCGAGTTGAAGAGGCAATTCTTGTAAATTAACGCCACTTATAATTACAAGATGGCGTCGAAAGCAATAGAAAGGGTCTTTGCTCATACACCCAATTGTTTCTGTGAAGCAATTCAGCCCCTCATTTCCTCAAAAATGTTCTTGGGATTACGTTTTCTTTGAGGATAAAAATTCTCCTTGCCACTAGAATTCAAATTAAGTCAAAACTACTCAACGTTTTCCTGCCTAAAATATTGCTTGGGTGAAAACCCAAGAGTACCACCTCTTAAGGGGCTGGAGGAGGGCGGAGCGATTTTTTTTCAATTAACGTCTTTAAGTAATTAACATCCTTTAAGTAACAAGGCTTGATTTTTCGTGAAATAAAATGTAGCTTACGTGGAAAACCTTCCCAAGGAGTCTCGAGGGGAATTCTTAATTATCTCTCTTCCCTCCTGGCAATTAAGACATTTCCTTTCTCCATCGTGGCGAACTCAGCAAGTAATCAGCGTGTGAGACGAATTTTTTTTGGGTTGCAAGAGCTCTGCAGGAGTCCAGAGGGTGTGGGCTGTAGAAGGTACTGCGGCGTTTTCATATTTTTTCTCAACATCACGTCCTTTTCGCGGGTAACTGCGTGGGGTGCAGAGAGGCTGGCTGACTGGTGGGCGTTGTGGAGTTCGGAAGGGTCGCGGGTAAATGCCCAAGAAATTAGGGAGGCGGCGTGAAGGAGGCTGGCTTAAATTGAGAGGAGAATTCCGGTCGCGCTTCTTGAAGAGACGTGAATGGCGGGACGTGAGAATTTTAAGTAGCAGCCTTGGAGAAGTTCTTAAGGCATTTCAAGCATACCAGGAATGAGCTAAAAAAAGCAAGTTCCAAGAATGCTTGGTTGAGAAGGGGGATATTGTGAGTGCTAATTCCACGTCACGAAAATTTCTTTGGGGTGTAAAAACACCTGAAGAAAGCTTTCTTAAATTTGTAACTTAAGTCCTTAAATATATCTTAAATTCCAATATTAGTTATTTATAATGACAGCTAATTTTACCGGCGGAAGAATTTCTTTGGGGATTAAAAACAGCTGAAAAATATAGCTCTAAAATTTGTTGCTTGAGTCTCTAAATGTCTCTTTTATCTCACTCTTGTTTACGAAGGTATTCAGTCCATGTAATATTTGAAAAGCCACTTCAATTTTCCCGATGAAAGCAGCAGAATTTAATCTTTCCTGACCTCTTCACACAGAATGTATGCACATGTAATAGTCATATAGTGGACTAACTATTAAGTGCAATTATCAATTAATTAACTATGAGAATGAATAACTTCATCATGTTGTTACCATTGACAAGTAGTGAGACCACTTGTGAGAAGTATTTTATTAATGTGACACGGGCCGCGAATGATCTCTTCACAGGAAATAAAAGTGTTGTGTAAATTTGTAATTTTATATATGATAATTCAGATGAGGAGTCTACAATTTTAACATCTATTACTTATTTTGAACTCGTTATACTGTATAAATAACTGTGAAGGTATCACGTTTGGAATGAATTTTTGTCATAAATCCACCTTTCCGTGCATGTTAAACTAGTGCACCTGCGTACTTATGATTATGTGCAATTTCAATCAAGCCTTCTTTCTTAGAGACTAAAAGCGGTGTTCACGGGGGAAAAGTATCACCTGCATCTCGAGGTCAAGCAGTCAGGAGAAACTGTCTTTGCTCGTTTCTTAAGCATCATCCGAGGGTGTTTCTTCCATCAACTATACTGTGGCCAATGAGCTCCGGTGATTATGCGGGATGCACACTTCCCTTCATGAAAATCCTTTGATTTTAGTTCGTCTTATCCAACCCCTTGGTCGTTCATTGTCGTCCATCCACGTGCCTTCAAAAAAGATTCTTTCGCGCAATCTTTCAGGAGAGTTAATTTTTTTTTTGAAAAAATTAAAATGCACTCTACATCTCTCTCATACGCTATGTCTCTTCCAAGAGAGCTTTGTCTTCTTCACTTCCCAACCCTCTTTTCCTCCCTTACTCGTCCGCCCAGTTAGCCACTCACCTATCCCTGTGGGCGTGGTGTTAAGAGATTCGGTGAGGAGTCGGAAAAACAAGAATGAAAAAAAAAGATGAATAAAAAAATGCACGCGCGAAGGTTCGCGATTTTTTTTCTATTCTCAACTCCCTTTTTTCCGCTTGCCAGCTTTCGCGAGGTCCTTCAATTACGCCTCCTTCGCCTCCGCAAAACGTGAAAAACCACGCCTTCAACGTCACCTCCCTCTTTCTGTCTCTTACTTATTCTTTCAGACAAGCCGACGGGGAAAAGAACGTAAGGGGTTCTTCCATGGTTGAGAAAAAAAATGGAATGAATTTCCATCCTCCCCTCTCTTTCCCATAAGAACCTGCCCACACGCTCCCCTTCAGATGCCCCGAATGGGTGGGAAGAAATGGAAGTCTTGTCATCCATTAAGGGGATGAGCGAAGGGGTTGCGATTTTTTTTAACGGACGAGGGTACCAGTACGATTTTCCGCCACCTCCTCGCCGAAAAAGTGGCGCCTCTGTCTCCTGTGGGGCGTTCCACGCCATTCATTTGTCTCCCTCCGTATCTTCGCCTTCGACCCAGAACGTGAGCTTCTATGGGGTTGTTACAGGTCAGGGAAATCAGTGAAAAATCTCGCCATTGGAGTAGGGAAAATTAGTACTAAGATGCGCGAATAATTAGAATCGCATCATTGTCGGTTGACTGTGGCTTGCGTCTGCTAAACGGGCAGGCGTGGTAAATTTTGCTTTGAAAACACGTCATATTTTTTTCTAATGATTCAAGTATATTTTTTATTTTATTTTTACTGTACCTTAGCTGATACTTCATGTAGCTATAAAAACGGTAGCGTGAAATAGTCAAGGAAAATGAATCTTTTCGTCCGGGATTACGATTTAAGAAATAATTAAACAATCCTGTGTCTCTTTTGCGGCACCGCCTTAATCCTTCTTCTCCTCAAGTTTTTTTGTCCTTTTTCATCTTTTATCGCTTAAAAGAAATTATAAATACACTTTTAGTCTCACCGTGGCAAATTTGATGCCTGGCGTTTCTCAAGCAAGCCAATGCACAAGGTCTTAAGGCCGTATCACACTAGCGACTGCGGCCGGCGCTGCGGCTGCGACCGCGACTGCGACTGGCCCGTCGACCAATCAGAGCGAGGCAGTCGACGCTGCGACTGCGACTCCGAAGAATAGCCGACCGGCTATTCTTCAGAGTCGCAGTCGCAGTCGCAGCCAATCAGAGAGCTCCATTTCAATCTCGCGCGCTGGCGGCAGACGTGTTTGTTTGTTTTGGTTACCGTAGCGAGGGAAGTTCAAGAAGGTTATAAGATAACGCTGAGATAATTTCGGATTTTTAAAGTGAAGATGGAAGCCCAGTATATTGGATATTGCACCCGAGTACACAGGTGAATGAAAATGAAGTACGTTTTAACATATTTTAGGAACAATTTCAACAATTGCTGCTCTCCATCCATTCTTTGGGCTTTCGTAAACAAACAATCCACAAGCAGAAACGTTCATACGTGCGCATGCGCGATCGTGGCGTCGGCCGCAATGTGTGATGGGGTGTAGTCGCAGCCGCAGTCGCGGTCGCAGCGGCGGTCGCAGTCGCTAGTGTGATACGGCCTTTATGCGGATGCCGAAACCTACTCTGTTATAATTCTATCTCGCCCGCATTTACGCCCTCTTCTTATTTTCTCGTGGGAAGGTTCTTCGGGATAAGACACCCGTCATCATACCCCCGACCTCCCAACCCACATGAGGACACTTCGGTGGTGACCAGCCTTTCCTCACTCCAACGTAAGGTATAGGATGCCTTGAAGACGTCTCCATCCCTCAAGGTGGAAGGAAATCTCCTTTTCCACGGCAGAAAAATAATGCCATTCAGTCCAGCCGAATCTTTCAACCCGTATGCTCCCATTACTGATGGGAAGGGTTCGTGAGAAAGGCCTCGTCTTAAAGGTTTGCACACTAATCTTCCACCTGCCCTACCCGGGCAAGAAGGTGAGGCCGTTGAAGAATAGGATAACCCTTCGGCCAGGTAAAATCTGAGATTCTCTCATAAGTCTTGGGAGAACCCTTTCCTTCACAGCCGGCTCGGGGTCAGCAACCTCAGGTGGGAGATGTGGACAAGACTCGAGCAGATTTTGTTTTTCGCAAGATGACAGACACCCCTGCGCAAAAACCTCCTTCAAGGCTTTTCCATCATGCCAGAAAAGGGTTCTCTTTTACACCGCGGTAACAGCTGGGTCCTATCTTTGGTGAAAAGGTTCGTGAAAACAGGGTGCTAAGAGTAGGGCTGACCTGATAGCGTTAAGTTAGGGTTCGTCTGGTCCAGGAAACCCTTTCCCTTTTCTTCGCGAAGGAAATTTTCCTTGCCGACAGGGTTGGGGACGAGGTGGGCTTTGGCAAAGGTGGTTAGAGGTTATTATTCCCCCAGCTCAAGGTGTCGGTAGCAGTTGTTGTTTTCTGGAATATTTCTGGGCTCCAGCCGGAAGGATGCACTCGGATAATGTGGAAGGGTTCGATGACCGACGAAGCAGATGTCTAGGCAGTAGGAGCACGGTTGCTAGAGGATAGAGAGATTCTTGAACCTTCCTCGAAGCATGCTATTCTCCAATAGCTCTCTAAGAATAGGTCTGGCTCACGCGTGTCTTATTTTGCCTTCCATTTTCTCAGCTTTTATTTCCTGGGTACTTTGTAATAGAGCCTAATTCTTCCTAGCAATTTATATAATTTAATCATTTAATTGGCAATTCATTCAAAATATTTTTACACTTCAAAATGCATTCACATTCATTCATAAACGTCCCATTGCACAGTCTTAAAAGACTATCTATTCTTATGACCGACAGTTTTTATACTGTTTATATTTTACTTAAATATTGAAAATGTTAAATATATTTTATATTTTTCGAGCACCACCAAAAATTTCCAGTTATTATCCAACTTATTTTATTTATCATATCGAGCATATTTTTCGCACCGAGACGCTTTTTTCGGTTCAATATAAATACCATAGAATTGCTATCGAAGAAAAGAGATATTCTGTAAAAAAATTTAATATGTCCGTGACCCTTTGCATTTAATTCGTTCTTGGTTTTGCCCAAGGAAAAGGAATGTAATAAAAAGGCCGACCTACTGCGGCTACCACGAAGGAAATAAATCCTTGTTCTAACTAGAGCAGAAGTTGGTCGGCCTAAGTGTAAGAATAAAGTATCCAAGTTCACCTTTGTTCCCGGGAAATCTCGCCTCACCTGCTCTTAAAATCTCTAACAACATCCCGTTCAGTCTTTCTTACCTCGCTTGAGGTCCTCCGCGTCTTCCGGTCTTTTCTGCAGTGCAAAGTATTTCTGAGGTCGTCGGCTGCCAAGACTGGGCATGAGCCTATCCCTCTCAGACCGAAGACACCGCAGAAAAGAACGCAAGGTGTAGGGGAATGGTTTTATTCTTTTCTCATATTCCTTTTTGCCTTTGAGAAACCAGGACAATGGATCATGGGCAGGAAGGAAAGAAATTGTGGGAGCCTTTCTGCGTTTTGTTAAAAAAAATAAACTCGAGTGGCCAAAAGAAATTTGCCTGGGCATAGGTCAAGCTATGTTGCCTCCTTCCTAGAACCTAAGTGGAATGGCCTTTAGCTGTAACCATTTTTTTCTTAGCCCCTCCTAAAACTGAAAGTGAAGAACACCGCCTTGTATTTTTTTACACAGTTTTTTTCTCGGTGCTACCATTTTACCCATATGTTAAGCAGTTCAAGATGCCAGATCGAACGTTAATAATGTATTTTGGTCACGATTTTTTACCGAGCTAATTGATCAGAGTCGATTTCATCGACCGTAAAAAAATTTTTTAGGGCTTTTTTTACGAGTCCTCACTTCAGAATCGCTTCATTGAGAAATCGGTAGGAGGGTTTTTGAGGCCTCTGTCAAGTTTTGAGCAAGGCTGCGATGTTCTTATGAAAGCTCATGACCCCACTTTGGGAAATATCGTTCAAGTCCCTATTTTTTTATTCAAATCAAAAATTGTATTGAGTGTTAAACTATTTTATTGCCGTATTGATCTCTTTAAATACCCAAAAGGAAAAAAGGCAAGAATGCACATTGAAATGACTCAATATTATAAACTACTGCTTGCATAAAACCTTTATCTTTACTGATACTTCGTAAAATTAGTTTTTGCAACGATAAGTGATGCACATTAATTACTAATTATTTGCACAATTTCAAATGAATGGAAATTGAATTCATGCAACATTTACGTAGGCAGACTATACCTTATACTTACTTATGTACAAGCTCTGTTCATTTTAAACATTGAATAAACCTTCATGGAGAGGGATTAATACTTTATTAATAATTTATTTCCACGCCAAGCATTTCCAGCCTCTTTTTTGCCGAAACATCAAAGATTCTTTTAAAGAGTGTTACTATTGTTAAAAGTGTTTTCACGAGAGGTTAGTAGGCGTGAAGTTAGGGTACACCCTTGATGAGAAATATAGCAGCCTTAAAGGGGAATAGAGGGGTATTTGTCCACCCACACATAGAAAACGAGCAACAATGTGTCGTAAATTTTTTAAGTACCTACAGCCTCCCCTCTTTTAGAGATTTCTCTCTCTCCAGAGAGTCAAGCCATAATAAAGACTTGCGTTCGGCACGAGGTTAAACGTTGACATGAAACTAACTAATCACCTTGGGTTGGCCTCCGACTGAATTAGTGCTGTGGGCATCCTAACCTTTCCAGTTAAGGTCTCCTGCGGAGACATTTCCTAGACATCCGAGGTAGCCCGCTCCAACCCCGCTGCGGTTTTCAGGAAAATACCCCGCAGGGTTTTTCTAGCTTTGTGGGTGGAGAGAGCTGTAAATTATGTCGCACACGCTTTCGTAGGGCGTGAAGCGATGGAGACGCAACTTTTTCGATTTCAAATGGGTTTTCGTCGAGGATAGGCTGGACAATGGACATACAATAAGCCAATAGCACGCTCTTCTGCCTGCTGAAAGATATAACTATTCGAAACCTACAAGGGTAGTAGTTGAATTATTGTGATTCATTTCCTAGGGTATCGTGAGTCCCTTGACATTTGGCACGCTTTTTTGGGCAGGCGTCCTTTACTTCTGCAGCGGAGCCATCGCGTAGAATATTTTCTTCGTTGAAACTTCGTTTTCTTTCCCGCTATGCAAGATATGTCTGCAAATAATGTAATCAAGTTAAGTCATTTTAATATGCATCATGCTTTCGCTACAAATAGGTCCTACTGCGGTGTAGAATTGAATATAAGTCTTCAATAATGTATTTTGATCGCATAGTTAGAAAAACTGACCGACAATTTTGAAATCCATTTTCGTATCTGAATTTCGTATTGATCGGAAGGTCGCGGGTTCTTATCCCCTGGTTAAACCTTCGAACACCGAACTAAACTCACCTATGGCTTACTTTGGGGTGACTACTACCCTCACATATTCAGACCAACATTAGGGTCGAATCACTGAGTTAGTGAGTGACTTTATTTTGTTGCACCATGCTTTCATCTTTCTTCTATTCCACATTAGGATACTCATCGTTCTAAGCGATAATTTTCATGACGTGCTGACCTGAAAATTAATAATACTTACTTAAAAATATTTGGAGACTTAAGCAAAACGCCATCAGTAGGCTATCACAACAGATGCTCATTTGGACACGTGGATGTCTTCACATTCGTTCAAGGGGATAGAGAAATAACTGGAGCCGTGCATTGTGTACCGTTACTGCTCGTGTGTGGGAGGAAAGATGGCAAACAAAGGCGGCCAGATGAGGCGAGCAGGGTCTAGTGTGGTCTTGAATCTTGTCGCTGGGCGGTGAACGCTCGTTTTCGGACCAATCTCCTTTCCTCCCCCGCTGGGGTCATTCTTCCCAACACGAGCCCTCTCACAGGTCCGACGAACATAGCCGCAGCCGGCCACTTCTGACCCCCATCCCCGCATCTCATGGGAGCACACTTCAAGGCATAAAGAAACCTAATAAGAGAAACTTTTAAGAGATCCTAACAGCTGCTCCGGGTGGTTTTCTGTTCCTCTAAATCTATTTGCTCTCTTCTTTCTTCCTAAGTTGTTGGCCTCGTTGCATTGAAATGTTCCATCCATCATGGCAATACACATTATAGGTCATGAGGTAGGAGCGATATATTTCGGCCTATTTATGCTATATCCCTGGTTAAACCTTCGAACACTATACTAAACTCACCTATGGCTTAGTTTGGGGCGAACTCTACCGCCACACATCCAGACCAACATTAGGGTTGTATCACTGAGTGAGTGTTTTTATTTTGATGCACCATGCTTTCAACACAACTTTCTTCTACTCCATTTACTGCTACTACTTTAACTAGAATAATATTGGTTCGACAATTGCGTATAATACGATAAAACATTAAACATTATTAGTTGCTGCAAGTGAATTAGAGGACTTTTTAAGAGAGCGCAAAAGATACTCTGGGTGGTTTTCTGTTCCTTTAAGTATATTAGCTCACTGTATTTAAGAATTGAATTTATTAAAATTTAGCACTGTATTATCAAGTCTTATGAGTCTTTTTACTTGGAAAAATCACCTACCTCAGATGAATTGTTTCAAATAACTTTGCGTTTATCTCTTAAAATATTATTCGCACCGAGTCATGCATCTCATGAGTCTTTCATACAAATCATTGATGAATGGAAAAAATATTGTCATGAGCGTAGAATAAAGAATTTAAAGTCGCTCAGAATATTGCTCGTTAAAAAAAAGGAAGAAAGTATTTAACGGCGACTTTTCATCAAGCAATGAACGAAGAGTTCTTTTCTTTCATTCCACAAGCTCAGGGTGCATGTCTTTTGAGGAGACAAGGAAAACAAAATGGCCGTGGGGGGAGAAATAAATGAGGAGCGAATCCTGTCTCTCTCTCTTAGGCCTTAACGGAAAACAAAAGTCTCCGATCTCTCACAGAATGGAATACGCTTAATTGCATCTCTCCCAGAAAATATATTTCTTCAGCTTTCGTCGAAAAAATATAATCTTTAGTCGGAGGGATGGAAAAAAAGTACCAACGAAAGAGTTCTTTCTCCCTATCTCAGCTCTTTCTCTTTCGTCATCTTTGCTCACTTCCCGTACAAAATTTCCAAATTATATCAATGCGCCTCCCTGTTTGTGTATATGCACACGTAAATATTTTATTTGTGCTCGGAGTATTTTGTGACTGAAAATGCCAGTGCCTTGAGCTTTGTTTCATTCACTTAGTTCGTGGAGGGATTGGTGGGGGTAGGGTTTCTCCTCAGTGCAGAGAGGAAGTAAGATCGAGAAAGAGAAGCAGCCGAAGAGAGGACAAGGGAGGAGTTGAAGGAGTATTTGTAACTGGAAGGAGGGTGAAAATTTGTGGGAGGGACTGATTTTTTTGCAGGGAGATGGGAGTTAAAGGTTTTACTGAGTTTATGGATGATATAAAAGGGGGGAGGCACTCACAAGATCATTATTATCCGACGTATGACTTTTGTACCCTTCCCCCTTCCTTTTTTCCTCGCGAAAAAACTACACAACTCTTCCCCCAATCATCATACACCCCCCTCCACCCACCTTCACCTTTACAATACGCCTCTCAAACTCCATAACCCCCCTTTTTATTCCGCTCTCTATAAACTCCTTAATACAAACCTTCCCTTCAATGCTCGCAATACCCCCTCCTCGTATAATATATATATAAATATCTCACCCGACGTTTCCTCTCTTACTTACGCCTTGGAAAACTCCTCGGGCAGGTCCCATTGCTCGTTATAATTACTCCCTCAGTAACGCACTCAGCCTTCTCATTTTTCTCTTGCTCCTTGGGAAAAAAAATCGAGGCTGTACCGAACCGGTGCCGCCATCCTCTTAGAGATGTGTATCTCTTCCCTCACCGCGCGTACTTCGTCGTCATTCAGGACGACTGAAGGAGAAAGGAAGAGGTTTACCGGGTTTTGGGCGAATAATAAATGAGTGGAAAAAATTTCGCGTGGGATAAAGGTGGTGAGGGTAAAAAAAATGTAAGCAGTGCACGGGTTCCGTTGGCCTCAGGGAATCACTAGCAACACATAAAAGGGTCGCAATAGGGGTCTTCTTTGTTTTTCGATCTTTTTTTATTCCTATGTATTTTTTTCTCCTCCCTTTCTCCTTTTCGTACCTCGTCTCATTTCACCCTTCTCCCGAAAAACGAAAGGGTTTTTTGTGCAAGTGAGAATAAGGAGTTTAAAAATGAGGTATTTCCTTCTCCAGCCTTAACATACTCGAGCTCTTTCTCTTGGTTAGGTCGTCGCAAGAGCAGGGGCAAGAGAGAAAAGCAATAGGTGGGGAAGAATGCTCAGGGAATCGACTTATATTCTTCATATGCGGTAGCTCGCGAGTTAGTAAGGGGACTTTTTTTGCGATAGTGTTTGGGAAATGAAGGGGTGGTATCATTTTTTTGTCAAAAGGGAGACTCGGTTACGTCGGAAAAGATGACTTCGCAGGGCCTAACCTTTCGTCTTCTCCTTCTTCATCTCCAGCCCACAAAAACGATCCGAGTAACTCTCCGCCCTTTCGTCAGTGTCTAAAGGGTTGCGACCATGCGAGAATGTGCTCATCTTTTGGTCGAAAAGTTCGTTCGCGGGGTGAGATAATGGGAGGTGGTTTCAGACAGTCATTTTTTTCATTCTTTCTCTCCTGTGGTTTGATTTCCAGCACTCCGGTGTTGCTATAGGAAGCCGTCCCATTCTCCATCCTTTTCGAGTTTTCTTACGGTCATGAGGGGGAGAAGAATAGTCGTGAAGAGAAAAGGGGTGTTTTTCCTTTCATACTCGGTTTAGAGTTGACAATGATTTGAAATGGTCGCGATTTTTTTATTCAAGTTCCTGCTTTACCTTGAAAAAAATAACGTTTTCTCGCGACAATTTTCGTATCGAAAACTTTCTCACCCGTATATTCAAAATAATATATTTTCTTCTCGTCATACATAATTTTTTAAAGAATATCTTTCATATCTCGTTGTTTTCTCCGAAAAGTTTAATATTTCCCAAATACGGGATACAATTAGTTATCTTGGCATTTTTTCACCAAATGAAATATGTTATTTTCATTTCACTACATTACTAACTGCTTATTCGTAAGATACTCTCCGTAAATTGACGATCATATTCATATCTCTTCAGATTTTCACAGAAAAACCATCTTGGTCAGATATGTGAAAAATCCTTCGCAATTTCTTGTTGTTTTTTTTTAACTTTGCTCCAGGATCCAAGAGAAGGTTTCCTATTCTTCCACCATACTTGTATCGGGGTGATCCACAAATAGTGACTTATCATGGACATGGTCATTATAAACTTAATGCATTTCTTTACTTGTCTATTTAATTATTTCATATGAGTATTTTGAACGTGGAAGAAAATTACACCGTCAGCTGTCGTAACATTTTGGGCAGGCCACTTGTGAATTTCGCGGTACGATGCGATGGAAATCGGACCATGAAAGTGCCTTGGGGGAGAGAGGCAAAGCAGAGGGGGCTCACAAACTCACGTATGCCTTTGAGGGAAGCCTCGGAGCTTGACATATGGCGACAATAGCTTTAATTCTGAGTCTCACCGATGTGATCTCGTAGATGCAGCGACCATGAAAAGACTGAAAACGATGTCTCACGCTATGTGCTGTAGATAGAGGTTTGGCATGTGTCTACTGTTACTCGGTAAAAGGAAGAATAATTTAGGGAATTTAGAAAATAAAGGAAAAGGCTAGCAGTAAATTATTTGATTAAAGTATTAAGGGCTTATATTTGTTAGTAATAGTGGTCATAGAATAGGATATGCAGGTATGTATAATAAATATAATGAACCCTTGCAATAATGCCCTTTGTATTGAAACAAAAGTACTGAATTCTGTTCGATCCACTGAAATAGGGCTCGAGATTTCAGAACACTGAGGAATAATTTTAGTTCAAACAATTGTTTTACTTCTTGCTATTAAATATATTTGCTTTCATCATTGTTTAATTTTTTGGCTACGTTAAAATCGGTTTCGTGAATGAAAGTAAGTACTTCAGTGCGGCGTTTATAATTCATGAGACAATTAACGGTTTTATACCTCGTTATATCTTGCTTGCACACTTATTTTTAATATTTTAAGAATTTATTAAAGAAAGAGATTGCTTTAAAACTAATTTATATTCTGGCTCATTCCTTAGCATTTTCCCTGAATACTTCTTGCAGAATTCCAGACGAAAAGATTTAAAATTGTTTTCTTTTCTTTCCGATTCTTCGTTTTTTTTCGCGACTCCCAGGAACTACACGTCTCCGTGACGCTTCGTCAACGTTCGTGTTCTCGTTTCAGTCTGTGTGCGTGAGGCACCTTGTAATTTCTCTGAGATTCATCTTACACCCCCAAGAGGAAAAGATCCTGGCATCTTGCCCTTGCGTCGTCATTATCTCGAACCTTCTAGGGCTCACACGCCGCCTCATCTCAGGGCAGACTTCCCCTCAACACCCTTCCTAACCCTTAGCACCCCTTCTTCCTCCGTTCAGAACCCTTCCCCTCGTCACATATTCCCCTGAAACGTCACCCTACCCCTTGGCTTTCTCTTAACGTACGTAAGGCCGCAAAAAAAATAACCCTTAAAAAAAAGAAGAATTTTATTTTGCACCTCTGACATCCGCCTCCAAACCTTCCAAGGATAACGCAATCCCTCGCCCGTTTTTTTTTCAACGGAAGCACCATCCATGTTCAATTTTTTCTTAATTTTTTTTCACCTCATCCTTCCACGGTCTCCTTACACCTAAGGTAAGATGGGCTTCCGTGAGGGTCGCCTAGAAAATAATCGCTCCATAAATCGTTAAAGAAAGTTTATAAAAAAAGAAGAAGGCTATTGTTACACTCTTTAAAAAGTGTGCCCCTGATGCGTGATTTATGGTTACTGCAGAAAAAAATCCTTCATCAATCGAGCGACCTCCAATTTTTTTAGGGCTCATATGCATGCGAGTTTTTGCATATCTTTTTTCAGTACACCCCTGCGAACTATCAAGGGATGCTATGCTGAGAATTTATCTCACTTCATTTTGCATTCTTATTTTTTAATGATAATTTACGTTCCTTAAGGGTTTTTGATCTTGAAAGGTCACAACCGTTGCTATAAAGTGTTTAGTTTCTTATCAGGAAAGGCTAAAATTAACATAAACCCTTTTTTTTACTCACAAAGACCGTTGGTATTGAGAGTGAATTTTTATAAATAATCTTTTCAGGCTAAATAAAGAAAATGATACCTCCTTCGCCTCAAATCTACTATTTGTATATCCATTTACTTACTCGAATAACTTAGTAATTCTAGGCACTATGACATAATGGCTAATACTCCCCAGTCTATATCCCAATATTCTTAGCCAAAGTAAACAATTACGATATAAATGATCGACTCTGAACACAAGAATTTATCTTAATGCTGAAAAACGCCTAGTTTCATTGATTTTGAAACATCCTTAATGTTTTCTTCGGTCAAACTCCCTCAGAATGGCTCACATCGTCTTCAGACAAAACTCCCAGCCCTTACCAAACCCTGAGCCCAACCTTAAGTACTTTCCCCTCGCTCAAGGGAATGCGATCTGCTCCTCCCTTATCATCCCCCCTCCTTCAAAATGCACCCTCCGTCGCTTCCTTTTCTGCATCCACCCTCGCCAGCATGCACACCACCTTTGCCAACGCTCCAGACCCTTTAATAAAAAGAAATCCGCCGCATCCCTTAGTCTCCTTGTTTCTTATGCAACCCTCCTGTGATGCATTTCCCAGCCCACATCTCTTCAAAGAAAAAATAAAACCACCCACGACCTCCTTTCCACTTTTCCTTCTTCTCCGTGCCCTCCCTTTTCACTCACTTCCCTCATTGTCGTGGAAAAAATAAGTGGGAGAGCGCGTAGAAGGCTATAGGACCGAGATAGCAACCTTGAGGAACTCCAAAGGAAGCGAGCGGATATTGTTTAGGATGGCACAGCGGTGAAGGAACTGAGGCCCTAGAGGGTGGAACTTGCAGTAAGGTGGATGAGCAACTGCAGAGTGCATGACAGTGTTGTGGAGGGGGTATTTTTTAAAAGAAAGGGAGCAGCATTAAGGGTTTGTGTATCTTCCTTCTGCATGTTCTCTCCTTCCGCATGCTCCCTTCGCTTGCTTCTTCGGGAGTAAACATGGGTATACAAAAGGAAGTGTTTCTTTCAGGAAGTTTAACCCCCTTCCAACCCATGAACATGAGACGCAGCAGTCCGTTGTGCATAAGGAGGGTCTCGAAGGGGGAAATCTGCTTGAGACTATGCAGAAGAGTATGGTAGAAATATGAATCGTCTTTAGAATCGCTGTTACAAAAAATAACTTAGAATTAATAGGAGTTTGTGTATCATCCATTAATTACTTTGCTGATACATAAGATCCATTTTCTTCTGTGTGTATGATGCTACTTTGTTTCCTAGAAGATATCACTAGAAAAATTATTATTAAAGGGATTTACTCTACAATTTGATATATAAATCCTCTGTAGCATATTTCCTTTCAATATTTATTGTATACCGTCGTGGACGTGATCTTTTTTTTATGAGGATAGTTATTCACTGTCAATTTGGTGGAACTGTTTAATATGTAAGATTATTTTTTTTGTAATTGGAGATCGGATTAAGAAAATAGGGGCTCTGCACCCTTGATATTTTTAGATTAATTTATACTATTTTGATGTATTGAAACAGATGAATTGGGACCCCATTTTTTCCAAATTGCTTATACATACCGTTTTCTCAAGGAACTGTCATATTAAATGGCTCGTATAAATTAAAGTGCTTAGGCAGAGAGAAATTCTTTGCACATCATGTGGCGGCATCTTACTCTCCCTCGGTCACATGCCTTCTCGTCCCATTGACTGGATTCCCAGCTCCTTACGGAAGGGCTCGAGCAGTCCGAGTCATCAATTCCGTCATTTCCGCCGTCTTCTCCTGAACAGCAGCATCCACGCCCGCTCCTCCGCACCTCCTCCTCCACATCCGGCGATCCCTTCCTCCCTCCTGCAGTGCCGCTCCCACCCTCGAACCGCACCCTTGGGTGTGCGTGGAATGGCTTCCGCATCCATGCTCGCATTACACGACCGCAGCTATCCAGCATGGATGACGAGACACAGCCGCGGGGTATTTCGACGCATTGGAGACGGTCTAAGGTATGCGGCTAGCCTTTTAAGATGAAATACTACGTATGCTTGGAGAGAAACGTATTCTTTAAGTACAGAACTTCGATGATAAGTCATTCAAGGAAGTGCCTGCAGCCTAGAAAGCGGCGTCCTTATATTCAGTTACCCTCCAGTCCACGTAAAGAAGAAAATTCTACTGATCCTTCTCCTTGATCGAAATATCTGCCATATATATTGGCGCAGTTTGAGTTACGGTCTTATGGCTACGCCTATAAATGGCTTAGCATAGCAAACAATTCTAACAACGATGATAGATCAAGGCAACCTTTCTTTTCCTATCAAATCTACAAAATTTTTGGGGGTTGCGGAATATTAGTAGTGATGGAACCAAATCAATACTTAAATTAAAAACAATTGTTCATTCCCGGTTTTATTTCCGCTCAATCCTAATTTCTACTTCCGCTCATTTAACTCGTTCATCATTGAACACCATACTGACTACTGTGTGTGTCTAACGTTGCTTGGCATGCATTTTCCATCGCTTGAAGAATACCCAAGAAAAGTCATGATAAGTGATGATGAAAATTTGGTCGGTTGTCAGACTTTTTTTTTACAGTTTATCTATATTCCCCTGCATGTATCCTTGCGACTGACAATGCGGTAGCGTCTTGTCCCGTCCCTGGCCGCAATGCAGCCGCCCCTGGAAGTGAGAATTGTATATCCTTGATCCGTGGGGTGGTTCATTAGATGATAGATATAGTAGAGGGTTTACGGCTTAGGGCGAGATCCTATCGACATCTCAGGGGAGCCTGGCAGCGTGAGAGATCTCCCGCCCCTTTATGTATTGTGCTTCGACGTATGGAAACCTAGGGACCGCCAGATGGAGGTTTAATCCCATAACGTTTTACACTCTCGTTCACGCCCCCTCAAGTCTATTAACGGTTAGACTCGAGTCCCTGAGTGTTTGACTTGTTTCAGGAACAGTTTTTGTCTAGGCAAAATGATAGGGATAACGAGAAACTAGTGGTATACCCAATTGAATAGGAATTTAGTCTGTTTGCTACAGATTTTGGTGAATTTTAAATTTCTGTCTCATTTTTGGCGAAGGAATTTAATAATAAATGGTCAGAGATAAAAAAAAATCATGGATAGGGAATTGTAAAAAGATGCTTTGTGCTTTCAACGCTGCTTCGATGAGAGCAATTCTAACAGAGTTTTTTTATTTTTGCGATAACCCTCGTTTGCCTTATTAGCATGAGGGGATTTTCCTTCTAACACCCGTAATATGGTATATTATTATTGAGAGTAACTAAAGAACGAGGCGTTTCTCGATGTTTAGGAACAGTCGAGTGCCAAAATATGCGTGTGAAGAGTGAATTATTTTGCTATGCCGAGTTTCTCGATTATATTACAAGTGTCGGAGATCATCATTGGACATCCTGCTAACTATTGGGTGTGTCTAACATTGTTTGACATGCAGTTCCAATCGCTTGAAGAATATCTAATAATAGGCATTATAACATAAGAGTAGAAATACTTCTTTCTCTGAGCTGCGTCATACTGCAGTGCTTCTTATTGCGGTAATCATAGATGGCGATGAGATCATTCTTCATCATATTATTTTTCCTTCTCTTTTTTCGGACCATTCATCTTCTACCCTCCCTTCTCCCTCTATCACAACCACGGTCTCTGCAACCCCCTAAGCATCATGCCACCTTAACTTCTGCTTCCCATCCTCCAGCTCATATCACCCTCCCCCAAAATACATGCTACTCGCCCCAGCACACATGTTCAAAACCACGGATATGCTGTACTCATACCCCACTATTTCACTCTCTTGCTACACTGTCGTTACATGACATGAACTCTCATTTCTCCTTTACCTCAAGTCAGACGCTGATCACCCTGGACCCCCAGCATTGCATCAGGAATATTTGCAACATTTTAACTTGGCGTGAGTTTCGAGGTATGGCCTTGAGTTTCTAATAGTTCACGGCAGCTTTCGAAGTACTCCGATCCTTATTTGATATTTTTTAGCTTGACTTAATTGTCATTGACTTTTACGAACCCACCTTTCCTTCATCTTCAAAACTCAACTCGCAGCATGTATTCCTGGCTTCTTAATCATCCAGTTGCTTTAATTAATCTTAAATATCGACAAAAGAGGTATCGGGATTTATTGAGATTAGTGGTGAATTGTTTTCAGCCTTTTAGTGGACGTTCAGACCTTGCTGATGGCTGAAATTCATACCAATTTGCAAACTTTGATATGACTAATCAATGCAGTAATGGTGCTACAAGCCATTATTTACTTACTTGTTATTATTTATTTACTTTTCGCCCTTAAATTCCAAGGTTATGCCGGATGTAGTGATTGTAATCAAGAGATAAGTTGGCACGAGGTCTTAAGGAGGCATAGCTCATTTTCTCTCGCTGTATTCTGCTACATTCTACTACTGTACTCAACATGCGAATACATCTCTAAAAGCCATATGGGATATTTATCATACAGCAGCTTTGTTTCTTCGGAAGATCTTTTAAGGTAGAAGGAAAGAGTATTAGATATACTCAGAAAAGTTGAAGGTTTCTAGCCAAGTTGCACAAAGTACAGTATTTGTAATCGATGTTTTGTACTATCTACCACTCTCCTTCCTTTGAATGGATCGCTTCCACTATTCAATCTATTCGTCCACCCCCTCGCGAGTACGGATGAAAATCTTCGCCTCAAGAGAAATGCGAGAGAAAAGAGCGTATAATACCTTCCCCGCTCCATTTTCCCCGGAATACTCGAATGGTATTGGTATAGGAGAAAACGTTGGATTAACAGGGATCCATCCGATGCCTTGGAGACTCGTAGGGTGTAAGTTCCTTCTCCCGTTCATGGCGAGATGTGGGTGCTGTAAAAATACATCGTCCATCTTCTTTTGTTTTTTTATCCAGCCGCTGGGATTTGATGGTGAATTAATGAGAAAACGTTTGCTTCCGAGGAGGATAGAGATTCTTTTTTTAGTCCTTCCACTTCAAAACCCATCCTTCGATTCACGGTGCAATGTGCTTGAGTTTTCGAATAGCCGGAGTGGGGATATAACAATAGCTAGATGCTGGGTGAGCGAGTTGATGCAGCTATGATTTGTGGATTTTTAAGAATTGAATAGTTTTAATTTTAATTTTTTGTTTCAATCTCAAAAGCTAATTCCAGAAACAACGTCGCTTTTTATTAGTATAAAATAGATCCATAAAACTGGCAAGAGTAATGCCTATTTTACCGAGCTATCATTGAAAATATTTTTGGTGCTGGTAATAATTTTACTTTTCCTAGTATTTTAACGTACTCTCAATTGTTTATGTTGATATTTGCGAAAATAATGTGGTATTATAACTCCTTTAACTGTCATTAGAATTTTTTTGTAAGATTACAAGTTTCACGTAACGTTCAAAATATAATTATGCAACTAATATTTCTTTTATTCACATTATCTTTGATATCTAATAAATTCTGAGTTACTTATGGATAATTTTGAGTAAAATATTGAGTGTTATAAAACTTTTAATGAAACAATGTATAATTTAGTAAGCATTTTGTGAGACACAAGTTATGTTAACATTATAGGACTCCCTCGTCACTGACTATGAGACACACGGAACAATTTGCAACTGGAAAAATATTCGTATTTGTGGATATAATAACATTTTTTACCAGTTTCCCTGAGCACTCTATTCAAAGCCCCATCGTTTGGTGTTATCGTCACCCGATTCACGCCTTGGAGATATGACACATCTCTAAGGATCTCTTTCTCTTACTCCTTCTCCAGTCACGACAAGTCCGTAACTTTTTTTTATTTCCAGCTCTTTCAGCGCTTCGGAAAGAAAAATCGACAAAGAAGCCTGGCCGCGGAAAATTTTCAAATCACCCACACTACTTCCCCTTCTTTTCTCCCTAAGCGAAAACCCCAGGGTGCCTCAAATCCATACTCTTCCGAACTCCGCCAACGTACGAGATGAGGAGTGAAGGATTTGCCCTGGGTGCTGTGCGGAATCGGGCGGAACATACCGCGTCGACGGCCGAGATTTCTCCTGACACTTATCCCCGCTCCTCAAAATGCGACTCGCCGAACACATAGTCAGAAATCCACACACGCCGGTCCGTCATAAGACGGGGGAGATGCAGTAGTCTCGGCGCTTGCATGACATTCACGTGTGGAGTGAAAGGCAATACTCCACGAGATTGTGTACGTAGGGTACCCCATTTCCTGTGGGGATTGAGCAAGTCGGGGACTGAGCTTTGGCTGTGAAGTAAATATCGATATTCTACCATTGATATCGTTTTTCTTGTTACGGATGTATCGATATATTGGGGCTATTTAGCTGATACGGTCGTGGAAATAGTTTTCAAAAACTAATGCCCGAATAATTTATTACCCTCTCTTGTCAACGCGAATCGATTTTAAATGATAAAAAATCTTCTGCAAACTTTCATAACCTAATATAATTATTAATTACGTGCTGGTTCGTAAATTAACTGGATTTAATGCTTGCTTGTCTTCATTTTTCTCAGGCTAGTAGTCACAATATATTTTGAAATATAATTTTTATTTTACGTAGATTAAATGAACGTAATTAAAATATAATGGACTCGTGCGTGGACACAAGTTAATGTCAAATAACTGCATTATTATTATTTATTCACGCCTTAAAAGAAAACTGTATAAATTTAAGCCGTGAGAAAATTATTAATCTTTTACACCAAACACCTGCAGTTGAGCAGTATTTGAGGAAATCTTTGAAACTAGCGAGAATATCGCCTTCGTTCCTATCCGTGCATTTTGATTCGCCAGACATTTTTAGCCCGAGAAATCGAACGGGGAGAGAGCCGTCTATTTTATTTTTTTCGGATCGTGAAGGATTCGGAAGATTCCCATCGCGGAAGCAGGGAAATGGTTGAGAGGGGTTTGAAGAGGGGGAGAAGAAATGACGAAAAGGAAATAAGGATGAAGGAGTGTGTGGAGTAATTCCGAAAGCCACGAATCTCCACGCTCGTGCACTTTCATTTTTTTTCTCCTTTTTCCCCATCTCTTCCTGCTCAACGTTCCCGCATCCCTACGAAATCTGCGCTCAGGGTATAAAAAACCCTTCAGTCGCTCGCCTCATCTACGGGGGATGGACAAAAGATGAGTGGTACGAAGAGGAATATGTGGGTGTGAGGTTCGGTGATGGGTGCTCAAGCATTCGACTTGTATCATCGACTGTCGACGGACTTCCGAAGATAGGGTTGGAAGCCGTGAGCATGTATGAGGCTTTGGGACATTGCTTCGGGCGAGCACGTGAGAAATGTAGGATTTGCCGAGAGTGTTGGGGGAAGGATTATAGCTCGTTTTTTTGTGATTTCGCAATCGGAATAGGTGGCGTTGCCTTAATCCTCGTTGATGAAGAAAACGCGAAGGATGGGGAAGAATCGAAGAATTTCGCCCCATCTTCGGTGATTAAAGAAGGCCTTTGTTTGATGGGCAAGAAATTATTAACTATGGGTTTTTGTCTGGGCAGGAAAGTGGGGCTTCAGTAGTATGAGCTCTTTGATAGAAATTGTAATGATAAAGATTCATTTTATTGGCCAGCGATGATTCTGCGTGCGTTTAATCAACTAGGTTGAATACGAGGGTCTAAATTTGACTGATAATAAAATTTTATCAACTAATTTAATTTATCTTAATTTTATGTATCTGTAACCGTTGTTTGTAATTTGTTTATCGTTATATTTTTGAAATCGGTGTATAATTGGACCTAATAACATTATTAAGTTTACTTTTGTTATAGTTTTGACCTCTTACGTGGCTAATATTAGCAGCGTTTCAGTATATAACAGCAAAATGGAGCATCAAATCCCCAGTTAACTTTTTTTTTGTCAGTATTACATAAGTCATGAAACAAAAGCTTAATTAAATATTGCGAAATTTCACCTTCATTCATTGCTTTTATTAACAACTTACGACTATGCAACATTGTACTGCCCCCCTTTTGTCTGAAGTTAAAAGTTATAAGCAATATAGTGATTAAACATTCCTATCCTCGATCCTCGGGAAATTATTATATTACTACATTGAGACGGCAATTTACTCAACCCAACTGAATGGAAGGACTCACTTCGCATTCACAGTCCAGTGGGGATGTTATATTGGTTATGAATATAGGTATCAAGGAATTAGTTCCATTTGAATCATTCGCCGCACCCGCACATTGTGATTGCTTTCGCTTCTTTACAATCTTGAATTATTATCGACAGGGAGTGACCACATCTCTTCATTCTTCCCATCTCCCTACTCTCCCGAGGCTTCCTTATTGACGAACCCATTTCCCTAATCAATTTCCTCGTGATGCTCGCGCTACACTTTTGTTAAACGTCGGCCTCGCAAGCAAACCCACCCAGACGGCAATTCAGTCCCAATTTTTCCGCTTCCTCAACTCATCTTGTGTAACCAATTCAAGCCACTTTGCATCAATTCGACGCGGGTACCCTTCCTGAACGATCCGGATATTTTTTTTCTTAACGCTCCTTTTCCAGACTCCCGTCTCGACTATGAGTGACGAGCAGGGATTGTTAATTGGTAGGGATTCTGTATCGGTGGTCTTAGGGTGCCTTGTGTGGGGGGGGTTCCAAGGGTTATTCAGGGTTGTAGGCCATGGGACATTTGTTCTGAGTGGTGTCTAGGGGGAGGAAGGGTCTGTGGAATAATAGGTCGAGCACGTAGATTCGGGGGAGGAAGGTAGCGGTGTGGGTTACCCAGCATTATGAAATGGTTGCCGGCGTGTGATGGGTTTAAAGGGTTTTTCAACCAGGTCCCGTCGAGGTTTGCTAAAGGCTGTCCTGCGGTGGAAAGATTCGGGGGTCATTGGTTATAGGGCACTAATTGAGTGTTGGCGGGAACTGTTGTCATGCGTGATTTACGCAAGCATCCCACGGGTCTATTGTCTGCGATTATGTTTTGCCATTCCGGTCGTTTAATTGAGAGCAGGGTCTCTGAGTGTCCTCGCAAATTCTTTTAGTTCGCACTTGAAACGAGTGGAACATCACTGGAATATGCTGCGACCCCTTACTTTGACAGTTCGTTTATTTCAATGAGCCCACATTTAATTAGAAAAAAAAATTGTTTAATCATATAAATTTTGATGATGACGAGAGTAAATTTTTGAATGTTTGTCCACGACTATCTTTGGAAATTTGTAATTCATATGCTCAAATATTATTTGAGAGAATGTACTATTATCCGCATCGATTGTTTATCTTTTCCATGAAATTCAACTTGTAGTTAGTACGTTTTTCTCGAAAAAAAAAGACAACTAACCATCATTTATAAAGATTATGAACCATATATATCTGCGTTTTACTATCTTAAACCTTCTAATTCCGCCGAATTCAGTATTTTATTGGGAATATATACTCGTTTTTTTATTTTATTGAGTACTAACTAGTTACCAACGAAATAGAGCGATTCTAATCTCAAAGCTGTTGATTATGTTGACCTCCTTTCAGTATATAACTCACATATTATAGTCAATAGGCCATTAACTATGCATAAGAGACAGACAGTAAGACACGATAAGATAGTAAGACAGGCAGTAAGAAAGAAATACGGGAAACTGGAATAGCTTGATTCTAATCGCAATTAACCACAATTATTGCCCGTAAATAACGATGATATTGTAGTAAATAGGCCATAAAATACGTGTGAGAGATAAGCATAGATAGGGGGAACTCGAATAGATGAAATAGACTCTAACAGATGAATCGACAATAAATGGAATAAAGTGAAGATCACACTCCATCTGGTAAGTTGGTCCGATCAGGCGAAGTGGTGACGTAGATTGGACCACCTGCCGTGTCTCCTTCCGCTGTGATCGTCTCAGACGCTCGCCAAGAGAATCGTGACGTGTAGGGGAGAGAAGACAGCGGAGGAGGGAGCGTAAGGAACGCCTCTCTCGGCCGGTAGGTGTGACGCGCGAACGTGGAAATCCTTGAGGTAGTCTTTCGCTCCGCCCACCGAAGGAGGAATGAATGGTGGGAGAGAAGGAGGAAGGACTTAGTGGCGTGACGATAAGTTGCGTAAGAACCCCACGACCACCTTGCGCGCTGTCTTGAATGAGTTGGTTGGAGGGGAAACTTGTTCGCCGGGGCGAGCGGGGGGCATTTAACTTCCTTGCGTAATAAAAGATTGAATGCTTCACAGTCGGGATATTAAGATGACGCTTTGCACCGGTTATAATGTTCGTATTTTGTCCGTACAAGCGACGAATTGCTTGCATAAGACGTTATCGTGTTGATATTTTCAGGGCATAAAGATTAAACCATTATCAACATTATCCTCTGCCTGAAATATGAAAACTTAATTCTGAGAAAATTGCTTTAAAAAAAATAAGCTTTAGTCGCATGCAAAAATGTGTTTGCATGTTGAAAAAAGCCTCGAGTAAGTAAAGAGAAAATTTAAACTGAGTGCTTCTGTTTTTAGCTAGCAACAAGTTGCGAAAAAGAATTGTCAAGCGGGAGTCCTGTAGCGTCACTTCAAAGGGTATGGGTAAAGTAAACCACACAACTGTTGCAAAGAATTGGGGTAGCATCAAGAAAGTGGTTGTATCTCGCGGTATTATCCTGAAAATTCATTCTCAGTAATTTTAAACTAAGGGCATGATTATTGATTTGAAATCTGACAGACAGATCTCCATTCTAGCAACTTTAATCAGCGAAAGAAGTAAATTGAAATGAAAGCCAATATAGTTATGGTGATAAAATCTTGAGGCCTTAAGGACGAAATAGTCCGTGCGTATCTTATTTACTAAACTTTTTTCAAACTTTACATAATTTTTCCTGCTAATAAAATAAAAAAGAAGCGTAATAAGGCATATTGATCAAGATCCCTGCTTAGCTTAAACATGCCGCGTATACCTTGGTTAAAAATAGGTATCTTGCTTGTCAAAAATCTCCAACCTGTGGAAATGACTATTACTTGTAGGATAGTGCCGTATGTAAGAGTACCAGAGAATAGAGATCAAAGATGGCGACTTGACGGACAGCTTTCCGATGTCCTAAACGCGCGTCCATCCCGGTGTAAGGGGGGGAAGCTGTATAGCTGTGCATTGAAGGAAAAGTTGGGAAGGAGACGCAAGAGAAAGTGAGTTTCGGGGGGGGATTTGAGGGGGACTTCTGAGTCCTTGCATTCAGGGTGAAAGGCGAGCAGAGAGGGGTTGACCATAACGGAGGAGAAAAGTGTGGTAAGACCGGTGGGAGGGCTATAGAACAAGAGTTTTAGGGGGGGGGGGCTCCCCCCCTCCCAACAATTGGCAACTTAAAGGCCTACAGCTGTCCATTTCTCCTCGTATACCAACCTCCTACCCCCCCCCCCCCTTCTCAAAACCCTCGGGACATCGCTGGACCAGAATGGCAGCTTCGGAGCTTGCAAGAGAGGGGAAGTTGGTCATGCAAGAGGAGATCGTGGGCCATGCTCAAAGCGAGAGTATTGGGAGGATGGGGATTTATATTGTGGACGCGTCTACGAACATACCCCACCCCTCTCCACGGAGCCACGATATAAAGAAGGGGCGGGAACGATTCTTTTGCGCGAAAGTGGATAGGTGAGTGGTAGGGATAGAACGTGTTGTGTATACGTGTGATGGAGTGGAGATTTTTTCGGGGACCTCTCGTAGGAGGGGACTGCACAAGTGTGGCTGCTTTTACCGGGATAAAAAAAAAGAATCCTGAGTGACGCCCAGGGTACCGTCTCCTTGTTGTCACGATGGGGTATATTAATGCTTAAGGGGGTGGACTCGTGCCTAGCAAGGGTGCAAGGCGCGTGGCTTGTGCCCCTTCTCTCTTCCTTCCCCTAGTGACCTCAGGCTTTAGCGTCCCAGAGCGTCGGTGCCTCCGGCTAGTTCCTCGCACATCTCCCGCGGTAGTGGTCGCGCTATCGACGAAGTCATCTCGAAGGAGATGCTAAGAGACAATTCTCGGCGTCGGAGATATTTCCCGAGAGCCTCACTGCCTAAGGTTTTGGGATTTGCGACACGTGATTGATGGTTCCACTATCCATCTCTAAGGCTAGAACCGATCTATCCTTCCATATAATGTTATTAGGGTGTACAGGACGCATGGGAAGACTCATATAAGCATACTAGATAAAACGTAGCCAAGTAGAACCTTCATCCTCTAAAGAATATTGCCTTTCATTGAAAAGGAAGCTATAAATATAGAATTGTATATTTCTATTTATGTTTACTCCTTGGTAAAATTTGTACTTCAAAGGTTCGGAGTTGATACCTTTTATATCCAAGTAATATAGAAATTAATTTCTATCGGAGCAATATAGCAAATTACAGCTTTTATTTATAAAATAAATTGGATATAAATATAATAATTGAATAAATCGAAAATAAATCGAAACTAGATTCACTCTTTGTCGTAGAATAGTAATTTACGGGTTTCTGTGTGAAAATTGGTTCTATACCACGCATCATATATAAAAAATCATAATTCAGCATATTTTTTCGAAGAGATTTTTCATGTGAGCTTTAAAAAACGCATTTTAAATAGTCAACTTTCCTATCCTAATAAGATTTAGAGTTTATTTTTTATGATTTTTATCATAACAAGTTCAATAAATTGTCATGTAGTACACTTACGGCATCAGAGAGTTAAAAAAGAATGTTTAAAACTCATCAGGGTAGTTTACCTGATTAAAGCCCTATCTTAGATCATGTTTGGAAGCCATTTTCTATCCAGAAGTTTGAAGATTATACCCATGAAATAGAATGGTATCTGGAGAAAGGGCAATTTCTCATTGTAAATCAACGCATTCGTGCCAGCAAATATGACCACTCACCCCTATTCAGTCTTCCTTTCAACGTCCAAATTGTGGAAATCCTTTTCCTAAAACCCTAAAGTCGTTATAGCTTCTATAGGGGTGAATTTTTCTCCCCTGCTCTAAATCTAAGAAAAGGGTTGGCGACAAAACTTTTTTTTTCGCGGGCGTGGAAGCTAACTTAAAAAAAACTAGCACCAGTGAGATAGGTTAGGGCGTTCATAGAAGGGTGGGTTGAAACGGAGGAAGATCAGAGATGCTTGATTGATGGGTACTGATTTTTTGGTCCGGAGAAAGAAATGGAGTATGGAATAGGGTGCTTTTTTTCGTCGGGGTTGATAGTAGGCGAGAGTGGGCTAGAAAGATAGGAGGGTGCAAATCGGCGTTTCGTACCCACCCACTGGTCTTTTCCTATAAGTTTCCCTTCCAGCATGTACTGTAGCCTTTCATTGTGATTCCGATGAGGCTATACCCACCCCCTATACTCTGACCCATCAGCGTTCATTCCCCTCACCATTTTTCCTAAGCTTGGAGACCGGTAACCCCAGTCCCTTGCTTAGAAATCGTCTCCCCCTCCTGGGTGCAAGTCAGCTGGTTCTGATCTAAGGGGGTTCTTCTTTCCAAAGAGAAAATACCCCCCTCTCCAGCCCTTATATACTGCTATACTTCCCCCTATGACGCGCTCCTCAGACCTAGAAACCTCCTTTTGGCAAGACCTTCAGTCCTTTCACCCCCAACCTAGCACTCCCCCTACTGATCGTAAGCCCTTTTCTATATCACGTGCCCCACTCCCACAAAGCCTTTACTATCATTCTCGTCTACGACCCCATTTTCAACAGGCTGCCCCCGTCTCCCCCAGCTATTCTCCTACCCCACCAAAACATTCAGCAGAAAGAGGCGTTTTCCCGATATCAAAGCGTATTTTTTTTCGTTCGTGAAAAATCCGCGCCAGTATCGAGTGAATATTTTTGAATTCAAGTTTAGGATTTTGAAGTATTAAATAGGGATGGAATCCTTTTTTTGCTACTCATAGATGACGTGTTGGGGTGAGTCATTCGGGACAGGAGTTCGCCGCGTGAATTTGGGGTGTGAATTGAAGCACAAAAATTCAACCGTACTCAATTTGAGCAGTTCATTGAAGGAGTGAGGATCACGTGCCATTGTAATTCTCCTTGGGTTCGCAAGTACTTTATCTCCCTCGCCAAACGTCCAGGATTATCTCTGACGATGACTGAATGGATTCCTCATGTGCGTCCCAACGCATCCAACGGTTGATTATTATAAGCAGCAGTTTGAAAATCAATTGTGAAATTTATATTATTATTTAATCTTTAGTACAGGACTGACTGTTAATTTTTGCCAGGTTTACTATATGCTTTTGCACGCCTTCTAGTCTCCGCACAAATACTTCAAATATTGATTAAAATTAAAATGTTGAGGCTCGCCATCTGTGAATACCTTAATATTAGGCCCAGTAAATTTTCACATTCCGTGAATTAAAAGCATTCCTGATTTAGAGCACCCAATAATTACTTCGCGAAATTCATGCTAGATTACTTTTCCAATAAATTTTAAGTCTCCCTTGGAGTTCGTCATAATTACTTCGTGAAATTCATGTTAGCGTTTAATGTCTATATGGTTAACGGTAACCAGACGGACTTTCTCTGGTTCAGTATATTTTCCGAAAAGTCAGGACAGTTATGCTTTTCAAAAGGAAAAGTGTGGGATCGTGCCATGCACGTCCGGCCGCTGATAGGGAGTCATCTGCCGTTTCGCAGATCCTCTCACCTTACCTTCCAGCCAAACAAGCAAACCACTTTCCTCCCTCAGAATGAATGAGTCTGCAGTTTGTTTTGGTAGGAGGTCGCTGCGCTCCTAGACCCAGACGCGTGGGTGGACCAGGAGAAGGGAAAAGGATGAGGTCTTCGGTGGGAGCAGATGATAGCACCACCGGCTATATCAGACACGCGCACCTACGGGGTCGTCTGAAGGGAAAGCCCTCGAGGTGAACAGCAGGGGGGAGGGGGGGTTAGGGAAGAAGCGTGGGGCGTATGGCACGGGCTGCTGTATCCTGGAAGAGAATTACCACCAGTCGGAAGTCTTCCGGTGTTGTCTAGGGTGGCAACCTGGTCGAATCGGAGGTAAAAGATGCGTGAGGACTTTCGGGCTCCATCACCTTCCCCTTCAGACAGCCATTTCGTCGGCGAAGCAAGAGTTGAAAAAAAAAATGTATCAGAAAGGCCGTCTCTTGTTGCCCCGACGACGTGTATCACAGCTGCCGGCTTGCTTTGCAGGGGTCGTGCAAGGGGCATTGTTGTCATCAGAATCCCCAGCACCCCTGAATTTCCCCTTTGCTGTTCGGAAGCGAAAAACCCCTTGCCGGCGATAATCGAAAGACTTTCGCTCGTACCTTTCAGGTCACTCTTTTTCTTTCAACAACCATTTCCATAGTCGCGTGCTCCGGTCTGGTATTGGAGCTGGAGAGGACTACACACCACGCTTAGCCACACGCGGCACGTGCCCGCAGCTTGCTAGCTCGTGCTGGAGGCTCGTGCCGAGGAAAAGGGTTGGCGAAGACTCCTGTCCCGGATTAATGTTTATCTTGTCGAAAATATCAATAAGACTTCCGTGCGAGGCTCGGCTCGAATCCTCTGATTAGAAGAAAAATTTACGAGTAGGGACACTAGTTTACATGTGAGAAAATCTCTTTTCCTCCTTCCTTTAATTAGAGAAAGAGATCTATTACTTAGATTATTATTCTTTTAGGATTATAATTGTTTCATTTTTGTTTCCATAATTGCTGGGCTAACACCCTTAAATTATGGTTTTCAATCGTTGAAAATTGTGTTGAATTCATTCAGATGCCTCTTTAAATCATTTTTAAAAGGAGCGTTTATTATTTACGCTTCAAAATCGATTTATTTATCACGCTTTATCAATTAGTCTCACACGACTTTCTTCTCATTATTTTCCCATCTCGAGAAATATTCCTAGTAAATATAAATCTCCTTAGTCGAGTATCAATGCGTATTGCAGTAGGAAGAAGGTCGAACGCTCATCACGTTCGTCTATATCGAGGCTAATTTATTTTCAGGATTAATGGTTGCATTACTTTTTTGAAAGGTAGCATTTTAGAAGAATAGATCCGTGTTCAAGTCATTAGGTTCCCGAACACCCGTTCCTCTATCTTCACCGCCTAACCTTTTCTCTCACCGCCAGATCATTAATCAATACCCACCCCTGGACCCTCCCGTTACAGTTAATCACTTGTGGGAGTGACCAAGAACCACCCCTGATTCTCCCCACTATCACCCGAAGAATAACTATGCCGTGCTGTCTTGCATCACAACGGGAAACCACCGGAAGTGAAGCTTCTTGGAGCTGATGATTTGATCGTCGAATTCTTTCTGTGGTACTTACTTGCCTCTTACTTATTCATCAATTTTATTCTTGGTCTATCGGCGGATGAAGTTATTCATAAAAATGGAACTGGGGGGTTAAAATTGTATTGATCTAAAATTTTAATACTTCATCTAAGCTCATGGAAGTTTAAAAAGTTAACGCTTAAAGATAGTAATAGATTTTCAATGTTATAGTATAGCCTTCTATTTTTGGAGAATCATTGATTTTTGAGGAGCGTCAATAAGGATTGCCGATCATAGTTTTTCGTGACAATTATTGACCATGAGTATTTATTAATTGGTTAATCTCTAATAAAATACAAGAATTATAAATCGTCGACTATACTGCACGCGTAACAACAGCCATATGTTAAAAAGATTGTTAAAGCTTGATATTGGTCACATTTTGGATACCGCTTCTTTCATTTAAAGTCACAATCGAATCGTTGAATTTCAAACAGTCGATTTCGATCAATCGATAATCTTGCTGATAGGTCAAACTTCCCCTCATCCACTCTATCCCATTTCTTCCCTTCCTCACGAAATATTCCCCTTCCCACAACCGCTGACTCCTCCCCCATTCTGGCCCCTCTAGAATCGGCGGCGTGTGGTCGACACGTGTTCTTGAGGGACCTTGAAGAGACCCCGTAGTAAGGCAGTCTGCTCGCTACTACGATACTACTCACTGCTGTCTCCTGGGCACAGCCGCCTGCAAGTCTCAAAGGGTCGCCTTTCAAGATATCTTCCCATATTTTCTTTTTTTCTCTCTTTTAAAGGTCCAAGTGGGTTCGGAGACTTTTAAATCTAGCGTGTCCCTTTCCCTCTTGTGTGTTTTCGAGAAGTTGTCGCCCGCGGGTACAGTCAAGGAGTGTGTTGTCTTTGTCGCGACTGCTTCGGCACATATCCAATGCACCCCTTCGCGAGCATAGTAAATATAATCGTCTTTTCACTGGAGCTGAAAGAAAGGGCTGGCAATTTTGGGGGCTCTCACGTTAAGTGAGCTTAATAACACGTTACCACTGTACCTACTACCTTTTAAACTAAACCTTGGAGCTATTTAATTTAATTAAGTGTTAGGCATGATGTAAAGAATATTAGTTACTGTGTTATTAAATATGTTGGGTTTTATTTATTTTTCTAGCACTGTATAACTAAACTTTTCCAGCTTACTGCAATGAATATCTAGTGTCTTCTACTGAAATACATGTTACATTCTCCATTTTGCACAGTATATTCCAACTCTTGGGAATTATTGTAATCTAATTCTGTCTCGTAAGAATGGGATCACTTTTGTTTTAATTCATTATTCCTTTGGAATCCCATTGCAAATATCTGAGTCAGTGACCGCACAGCGGGAGTTCGTCTCATAGAGACGACAAAATTCATGGAATAATTTGTTCAATTAAGATAAGTGTATTTAGTGTTTAGTCTAAAATAAATTTATGTCACTGTTATTTGCCATTATCGAGGATATAATAATGAAATATTTACAACACTGCTATCGATTTACTTTCCGTACAGTTGAAGAATTTTTCATAGTTTCATTCAAGGAATAACCGCGAATTAGTCAGCGGCGTACTTCGTGCAAGTTTCCTCCGAATACACAAAGGAAAATTCATCGTCCATGACCGGAATTCGAACCCGGATCTCCCAAATCCGCAATGAAATTACTATTTTTATATTTTATTATAAAAATGCTGTCAATTGCTATCGATCTTGCATCCCATATTGCTCATATTATTTTATTTCACCCTATAAAACACATCTCACGGTTGCACAGCGGCGAACTGAAAATATGGCATCCTTGCATTTTCTCGATGCATATGCATCAGCCAGAAAGTGATCGTGAAGGGGTTTTCGTTCCGTCTTTGGAATAAGGGGGGTGCAGCTACGGCCAAGAGCGGCTCAAGTGGATTGCAGGTTATTAAGGATTCCGGAGAAGGATTCGCCCGGCTTGGGTTGGATATTTAAGACCAGAGGAGTTTTTGCATGTCGAAGGGAAAACTTCCGGATGCAGTCAAGAGAAGCTTGTATTCGTGGTTCCGGGGATGAGCATTGCAGTGAATAGAAAGGCGCGCGTCTTTGCGCTGTCGGAGAATTTTTCTTTATGAAAGAGTTGGCATACTCTGTGAGGAAATCATTTTTTTCATCTCCAGAGTCATGAATAGGCTCAGAGAATTTCATGAGTGGTAGTGCTGGATTGCTTGGTTAGGGAATGAGTTTGGTGTGCAAATCTCTCATTAGCTCATCTTGAGAAGGAAAATAATTATAAGAAAGTTTCAAAGTATGAGATCGCCTTCGGGCACATTTTATAATTGAAATCTCTCAATGTAATCTTATCAATTTGCTGTGATTGCTTGACAGAACACTAAAATGTTTTTAAGCTAAGTCGCTACAGTATCTTACGTGCCTTATTTAGTTAAATTTAAAAATACTAATGAATAAGAGGCAATAGTTTGCACATTTAAAAATCATTATCAAAATTCTCATTCTAGATATTTTGAACAATGAGGATCCGTTTTGTACTAGGTGTCTGTTTTGCGTCAATAGTAACTTGCTTAAGTCGTCAGAGCCAACTTAAGAACGCTTTTAAGCTGGCCGAACCATAATCAGTTTAGGACAATGATCATTATGTCCTCAAATTAAATAATTCGTCCCGTCAATTTTCATTCAAAAACTAATGACCATTTGCGTCCTAAAATGGGCTAATTCGTCCCACCTTGATCGAGAATATTTTTCATAGTCTGCAAAATGTTTAATTCAATTTTTTTAAATACAGGTTCTCATAATCTTTGGAGGTATATAAAAATGTTGGGTGGATTGGTTGCCATAGTATAGATTTTGAGTCAGCGAGGAAACGGTGTGAGGAGAGGCCGAGGTGTTATAAGGAGTTCGCTGCAACCCTTCGAGTCCCTGGCTCCTTCAGACGGCTGCTTTCTTCATCCACCCCCGCGCTACAATCCCTTAGCTCTTCTTCCCCGACACCCTTCGTCTCGACGTACCCCACACTCCGTCCGCCAAACTCCTCCATGCTTTTGTTCTGTGGACCTAATCTTACCACCCATTGAGCTCGGCCAACCCCTTTTCCCGCAGAAACTCCCCCGTCTTCCCACTTAAAAAAAATACACACATCCCTTCCCATACCTCTTATCTTTCCTTCAAACCCCTGCAAACTGCTGCAGTGGATGCAACGCCGAACTTTCCATCCCCATAGTGTCTCAGACTTCGTCTTATAAAACCTCTCCCCCTCGCCGACCCTTGCTTCCGTTCCCGCTTACCAACCCCGGTAGTCTCCGCATAGCGGTGTAGCGCCAGGGAATGCAGCCATCTCCCTGATTAGCACCGCGTAATACTTTGCGTCCACTTTGTGACACGTTTATGACGGGAGGGATTCCTTTCGGGATTGGGATGACAACCACGCACGGGCAGAAGTGTGCCCATTGTGCGTCAATGATCGTCGTGTTTATTTTGGACGTAAAACGTTATCTATAATAAAATCAAACTTGATTTTACGATGAAAAAATACGTGAACCACACCACAATTAAAAATGGAGAAAAATAACCCTTTTAAGCAACTGATTTTGCATTAGTTGTTTTATAAACTCGAAAGAGAGAAAATAACACGAGAAAAAACAAAGATTAATTAAAATAAATAATTCGAGTTTCAATTCCTTTAGATATAAAACAGTGCTGTACAGACAGATATCACCAAATAAAATCTCATGCGGAAGACATATTTAATAAATGTAATTTACACTAGTGAATCAATTTAAAAGATGACCTGAATCTTACGTTTGTCTCAATAATAGTTATGACTTGATATTATGTGAAAATTATTTTTTTAACTATCTATTTTTACTAATGTTGGGCCGCTTTAGTTATACTATTTTTAAAATAAATCTTCCTTCGCGCCCAGTGGAACATTTGCAGGTATTACTTTTTGAGCTAACCGATTCCAGAAACTGCTCGCCAAGCTCACGCAATTATTTCAGAGGAATCATTTTTCCCTCGTCTGAAAAAAAAACCACGCCTGTCTTCCCGCCAGCGCCGGCGACGCACGCCTTCACGGCCCCTATCTTAATAAAACACGAGCGTCATCACAGTGAATGACGGGAAAAGGGGACGGGGGCTCCTTAGCGAAACAATAAAAGCCTGGGCACGCGTTCTCTCGATTCACTCCTTGCAGCGTCACTGCCGAGTGGCTCGAAGCAGGGGGAAGGGGGCAATGATTTCCACCTCCCCTCCCCTTTATAAGGAGGACGCCAAAAACCTCCGCAGCGACCACCTGGCAAGTGTATTACGCAGGGCGGGTTTTATGGCTGTTCCATGGCGTCACAATCCTTGGAGGAGGGGTTGGGAAGTGACGCGGCCCGCCGGGGAGACTACGACGTGTACCACAAGGTTCGGGCCTCGGCCCCCTCGCTTTTTCTGTCGCCGCCGCCGACTGAGCTCTAGCTCCCCCTGAACACCCGGCCTCTCCCCACCTTCCCCACTCCTTTTCTTTTCAACTCACTCTCCTGAAAGTTCCCTCAGTCCTTTTCACCCTCCCCTTAGTCTTTCAGATCAACCCGATGCTGTAGTGTATTCGGGCCCCTCATCACCCCACCTCTCGCGCCGAGACCAGTCATCCAGCCTCTTCTTTTCGATATCTCCCGCTCTCGGTCCGATTTCGTCTGTATTATCCCCAAGGAGTTGTGTATCGTCTGATCGAATTCGCAAATTTTATTGCTTGTCTTCTTTGTTAAGTTTCTTTTCGCTTGATACAGTCACGAGTATTTCCAATTGAAACACCGCTATTTCTTGTTACATGCTTTAACTATTGGTAAAAATTGGTGATGTAGTTGAAATTTTCTAAATTAACACAATGTTGACTTTATTATCCTTTGTTATGTTCCAATTCCTCCGCCTTTAAAGCAGCACTTTTTGAAATTGTTATTAAAATACAATGGTAAAATGGTCAAAAAATTAATTTAAGAAATAAAACAAACTTCATTTTTTTGTTTTTTTTTTATTAAGCCATTATCATCACATACGATTCGTAATTGATCGGAGTCAGACTAATTCAGAAATTTTTTGTGCCAAAACTATATTTTTCAAATCAATTCCGAAATTCTTAAATTCTAAGTTTACTTAAATGCTGAAGTTCTACAGAATTTTCCCATCCTATTTGAAGTAGGTACTTATAAGGTTACCAACTCTTTCGTAAATATTTTCAAGATATTTCTCCGTATTTAAATACATATTTATTTCAATCGTTAGCTGTAAATAATCAAACATTTTCCTTAAACTAGCTAAATACCTTTTTCTTCCCCGTTCCAATGGCCCTCTGACCTCTCCTATTCCCCGCTGCCAACCCCTAGATCCCCGCGAGGCACACTCCAAGCATCTCCCCTTTATTCCTCGGGCAAACCCCTTCAATACGTGCAGATTTACCCTTCCCATCTTTCTGCATCCTCGACTCATCTGTCTGCTTCTCCTCCCTCCGCCCTCTTGACGAAGCATCTACTTCCCCACCCTTTCTTCCCCTTCTCCCGCTATCGCTTTCCCTCCACTATTTTACACCCCTTACACCACCATTCTACCGACTACCCCTTAATCAGGTTTCTCGCTTAGTAAAGTTTTACTTATGCCAATACTTTTTTACGCAAAGCGATCCGGATTTCGATTAGTAACCATAATGATCAGAAGTAAATTATTATTAAGAAATAAAATTTTTAAACAGGATTTTGGTTGTCTTCTATTCAAATTTCGGCTAAGAAATAATAACTAACGCCTAACGAATATAATTACTCATCGAAACCCGGGTCGCTTTATATAAAAAAGGAGTGGTGCAAGCAAAGGTTAACTATCCAAGAAACCTTATTATGGAATATAACACAGTTAAGATTGAGCTTATTTTTTCCCCATCAATTGCCGAAAATAAATCTTCTTGGTAGCAAGGAAAAGCAGAGTTCGACTAATTGATGTGCCACGCTATAATTCTGTCTTGAAAATGATGTGGCCGTCATCTGTAACCTCTAAGATATCTAGGTTTTCTTCTTCTTCTGCAGTAATTCAATTGAAATAATATGCGAGCGCGATTTTTTCGTCAAAATTCTTTCTGCGTATGTTTTATTTCCCCGAATTCCTCTCTTATTTTTATTCTCACGTATTACGTTCTGACTGAGGCCACGAAATTTTCAGTGCAATATTTAAAATGTCACTCGTGGTTCATTGGTATTTTCAGTAGTTGTAGTTAATCTAGCTTCTCTTCCTAATTTGTTTATGGATTTTTTCTTTGTTGATAAATTATATTTTTGATAAAAATTATTCCTTGTTTACGAGTAAAAAATGTTTTACTATTGAACTCAGTGATTGAGTGAAATTTTTTAACAACCATTTTTTAAAAGGAAATCATGACTTTTATTTCCGTCCTCAATATCTTTTGGCAACAATTTTACATATTCAAAGCACCAAATACGAAAATATCTATTTTTTTATATTTGGTTCCAAATGTCCCAAAGAATGTTTAATTATCGTGCTATTCTCGAATGACGATTGATATAACTTTTAATAAATAAATGGCTATTGTTACCTATCATTAATTTTTTTCTTGAAAGACGGATTATTCAAGATGGAAATTGGTCTTTTAAGTCCGAACATGAAGAAAAATAAACAACAGCAAGGGGATTTGGGATCGAAAATAGCGGGCATTCCCATCCCATAGCAACCCGCTTAGCTTCCACGACGTCATCGACCTGGCTGGAAGGATAGGGGCACAAATACACACACGGTAGACCTAATAGCCCGCGGACAATGGTCCGGGGTCGCGTGCTGCTTGATTATGCAAAGGAGGAGGGGTTAGTGCCAAGAAGGGGTGGTAGGGAAATTGGTAAAGGAAACGAGCGACACGGAGACGTCTGACGTCTGAAAGGTGAGACCTTGCGCGCTAGCACCTTCAATCTTACCGACTATAAGCCATAAGTGACGTCACAGGTGACGTTTACTTCCAAGGAGGGTTGCTTGTGAGACGGTAGGAATATTTCGTCGTAAGATTTCCCGTCTAGTGACGACACACCTGGACTGCAGATGACGCTTTTACGTCAACCTCAGTTTGTGAAGGTGTTTCTTCGTCATATTTTTCGACGGACTGAAATTTCTTATGTATTTTTTTTAATGAATTAAATGAACAAATAACAAGTTTTATCATGACCCACCCACCGTGGTTGCACTTTATGATTCCTAGATAAATATGATTATTGGCGTTGATCAGAAAAGAAAAGCTAAAGAAACCAGAAAAGAGATTAATGAAAAAGTATTGAAAACTACATCTATGATCTTAGAATCCTATAATCCCAAAATTTGTAATTTTGAAGTAAGGGAGATAGATGTATAAAAATACGCCCAATATTTATTATCGTGGAACCTTACTTGAGTTTAGGGTATTAGTGATGGAGATTAAATTGAGTCCTAATGTTCGAGAGCCAGGTATAGAGCTATTATTAGGTCCTTTAATTTGGAATTTGTAAAGTAAGGAAGGCAGATGTATCAAGAAGACATAATTAAAATCAATTTATCCTTTAAATTTCATTAGATGCCTTTAATAAATGAAAGCTTAAGCAAACTGATAGCGGTTGGCCTTGGCGCGTGCAGAAGCCTGCCGGTGACGAAGGCGGCGGACAGCAAGGCAAGTTTGGCGGGAGGGAAGCTCTCTTATGTGTCGTTGGTTGGCGGGAGAAGGGAGTCAGTGGGGTGGGGGAAGGCGTCTCGAGAAGGCAGGGCGCAGCTGTTTGTGTTGTCGCTATGTTCCGTCGGAGGGGAGAGGAGCCGATTGAGGAGTGTGGCATGGGGTGTATTTTTTTTTTTGGAAGGAAAGGTGGTGTGGGCTGCTTAGGAAGGGGAAGGAACAGGGAGGGGGAAGGTAATGAAAAGTCGCGGGTTTTCACGAACGCTGCATCATGGGATGAGGCAAAGAAGGTGGTTTATGTGTCTACAATATAAGTACATTATATAATAACCTTTTTTTGGCGTCACTTCATGAAATTTACTTAACATAATGAAATGAAAAGTACTTTTAAATTACACGTAAATATAAAATAAAATAAGGCCGTACAGTATTAAATATATGTGGAATTATAAACTTGTTTGCAATTCCTTTGGTACATAATATCCCGCTAGTCACTTCAAAGATTTTTGGGAAGGAATTAGCCTCCGCCAACGTGTACTATGATGACAACACATTATTAAGAAGCGTATTGCAATGCAGTGGATCCCATGTTATCTCTTCACGACATGTTAAGTTGTATCGCATTAAATTTTATCAAAATTATTTGCATTGTTTGATGCATGGACCTATACTTCTAGTGTGAACTCCATCGTTTCCTACAACAGTTAGAAGAGAAAACTCAAAGAAACTTTTGAATGTAGAAGGTTTAATATAATTGTTATGGATTAGTAATGAGAATAAAGCCATCTGCGCAAGGCTAGTGTACATTAAAACGTGTTGTCGAAAAGAAAAAAAGTCAATGAAGAGGAGCTGGGGGAAAACCCTCGCAGAGATGTGCATTAGGTTTGGTTGGATTTGAAGTCAATAGAAGTCAGCGGCGAGATTTTGAAGCGATGCGTGTAAGGTAGGACCGTCTCTCTAAAGTGTTCGCCATCAGGAAGAACATGATTGATTCCATTGATCTCGCTGTTTCCGCTTCCATCATACCCTTACGGTTCCCCCATTCCCCGTTTCGTACGTAAAGAATACAAAAAGACTCAAATCCACTCTCCCCTTATGCCAGCCGATTTCTTGTTTTTATATTTTTTTTCAAGCTTGTTTTCCAGCCATTTCTCATCTCCTCTTTGATGGGTATCTGCACAAACAATACCTTAACGGAATGGCGTAGTGATCTTACTCCATGTATTATATTCCCTTGCCGGATACCATATTCTCCGCTATTTTCTGTCCAAATATCATTGCCTTTTTCATGCGTCCGTTTTGTCATTGACTACAAGAAACTAAATCCATAATTTATGTCAGATACTGCGATAGCAGACCTATAGCTGCAATATGTTGATTATGAGATCAAGTTTTATAACGTACCTACTTAAGGTAAGCCATTTGTCTCTGACGATGGAAGTTTAGAATACAAAGAAACTAAATTGAGAATGCCTATCAGCAAAGAAAAGTCAGGATGATCCAGTTGATATATATCAATTGGTGTTGTAGCGAAAATAATTGTAAATAATTTTTTTCTGAAAAATAAAAGACAATCAACATTTTTAATCTTGACCTGATTCGTCATGGTTAGTATTAACGCAAGTTTTGAGAGTAATAATGCTGGCAAACATCGTGAAAGCTTTTTTTAGTGGTTAAACCATGGAGCTTAACAATAATCTAGGTGTTTGCCATTCGTAGGAAGATCTAAGCGAGAAAAATGAGTTTATAGACATAAGTTGCATAACGTTATTCCTTCACCTCCGTCAAAGCGTCACATTCTACGGCTTAATTTCCAGGACGCTGATGATGCGATCACTCAAGTCATTGACAACCGTGTCAATTTTGAGCGTTTCCGGGAAAATAGGATAGTGAATTCCACGGGAGAGTCTTAAAGCTTACCATCAGCTGTCCCTCTTGTGAGCCTATCGCCCATTATCTCCCAATGGCCAGCTCTAACCTCCGCCCGTTCCTATTTTTCGAATTCAAAGCCCAACTCCTCCACTGTTCAGATGTTACGATACAGTGTTCAGGGCATTTAAAGGACAAACAACTTATCTCCAAACCGACGCCCACGAAAACACCGTTCCAAGGGAAGATGGGCTCATTTTGGCACGCTCCAGTAAACGAATAAGTCCGATCAAAGGATACGGGGACAACTTCGTCCGTCCGTTCAGAGGTTGAAGTGGGGTCAGAGATGGCGTAAGATGTGGTCGAGTCATTGTAGAGGGGCACTTTTGTCCGTGTATTTCGGAAATGATCACCTGGACATTGTCGTCTGTTAAAGAGATGGTTATCGTTGTTTCTGAGGGTGTTTAAACGTCTTAGTAGTTGGATAGGAGACCACACAGGATCGATTGGGGGTATACCAAGATCCCTTCATCATTCCTATTCGCCCACGCGGCCCTGATTCTATTAAATAACAGCTGTAGAACACGTGGGGAATAAAGGCCACCATCTCGCTTCCTGACCATTCCGGGCCGACTATTTTAAAAAGGTGTTACGGCGGTAAGATTAATCTCTTTTCCCAATCAGATGGAAGTGGTTGGTCCTCGGTGTTAAGAAGAGCAATGGGAAGAACCCGACAGGGCAGGAAGGAAAACTTACCCTTTTGTCTTCTAATGGTGACTTGCTAGATTGACTAAGGTTTTAGTGCTGCTAAGTCTTACACCTATGAGGAACTTCTTGTTTTATTTTCAGATAACATCTGGAGTTTAAATGTGGTCTCGTGACCACCTTCTAAATGGTATATTATGCTTTGTCTACTTCGCAGCCCCTGGCTCTTTCATTCTTGCTACCGTGTTATGAGTTGGTAGGCTAACTCATATGCCAAGTATTTTGATTGGTCTTTTAAAATCGAAGCACCGCGGCTGTAGCATTGATCTTACTGCAGTTTAGCTTTTATTAATGATTGTGTTTTCCTCTCGTTTAAATATATAGATCTTCATAAAATTGAATAGCATGTTAATAACCTTTTAGAACCGCCGCCAAAAAGTCTGTGATGTGCGAATTGGCTTAGGGGAAGTAAATGGCCCCCTGTAGTGACTGTGAAAATTTATCACACACCTGTGACTCAGTCTGGGGCGAGCTCTACCCTCACCTACCCCCAGCAAAATTCGAGTTGAATCACTGAGTTAGTGAACCGAAAACGCAAAAACAATTCCGCAGTTTCCGCAGTTTATTCGGGTAGAGTTAATTAATTTGAATTTGCTGAGATTAGCTGCTTAAAGATTCTCTATTTCTCCCTAGTTGATTCCTTCAATGCTGTTCCCCTTGATAGCCAGCTAGATTGAGTTGAGGGGTCGGAAATCAGTTCCGTTGTGTCACGATAGGTGAGACGTAGACAGAGTGTAGTGCCGCGGATCGTAAGTAATTCGGGTCAATTGACCCCAAGGTTAGCGCATCACTCGAGCCGGACGTGTGCGCGTCGCGCGAAGTACCTCCTTCGCCCGTCTTCCTCGCAGCGCCAACGTCATACGAGCGGCGCCTCAGAGATTAATTGGGTCACACCAATGCGAGCATTAAATAAGCCGATGCGGCAATAATTAAAAATCCGTCGGCAGTGAAAGCTCGCGGCATTTCCCTTAATTTCTTCCGAGTATTTTTATTTCTATCGAATTGATTTTTCCCCTCTGTTTGCACAGCCGCGCAAGTGAAGATGAACGTCGTCTGATCTTTGATAAATTTCTCCAATGCCACGAGAAAAAGTGAGCGCTATTGTCCGGCGTCTGTTGCGCTGATGAAAGAATTTCTCCCGTCGTCATTGAGACGAATAAGAGCATCTTTTTTGTCGTCCGTGGGTTATTTTTTAAAAAATAGCTTTAAGGCTAATTGGAATTCCATGAGGATTATCCCTGGTTATTATTGCGAAGGTAATGATTGTGAAACGGATTTTAGAAGGATACATGTCCACTGATTGCTAAATTGAAGAGTAAAAAACGGTATGGAATGATATATATCCAATGAGTTCTTATACTATTTAGCTTACCAAAAATCAAGCTAAATATTTAGCTTTTATAATTAATTTCATTTTAATATTTCCAATTTTTATCTAGCGTCATAGCTCTTGTAGTAACATACATGTTTATTTTATATATTTAATCACTTTTGGCTATGAAATATGTCGACGACATTATCTTTATTTAGGCTTTTTCCTTTTGTTATCTCTAGTTAGAGATATTGTTGTCATAATTGACGTTCCAGGCAGCTCGGAATCGACTTGAATGATGTGACTCACGTCCTCAACGATCGCTAATAACGCAAATACATTGAGGCAATGAAGGAAGAACACCCGAGATGGAAGAAGTGCTGAGTACCACACGTTTTCTTTAGCTCTACGTGGGTGACCCTCCGGTTCGTAAGGAGAAGATTGAGTAAAGAAGAATGCTCGAAATGGACCACTTAAATTGCTGAGAAAGGATTTTCTGGGTGCGAGGCGTCTTTATCATTTCGGTCGTGAGAATTGAGACGTGGGTGTCTCTGTGACAAAGCCGCTGGTTTGTTGGGAGGACAAAGGAACTGAGATTCTCTCGGCAATGAAGGTCTCCGCCCGTCCGACATTATTCTCAATTGAGTGCGTTTCTTTCTGATGTGAGTGCGTCCGTATCACTCGCCTACGAAGACTCCTCGCCTTTAAACGCAGGCCACGCGGACATTACAAATGGTAGGGGCGCGTGAGCAGTGGAATGACTATATTTCCTGCTTTCCCTTTTTATTTATCAAGCAGTACCATATGCTTGATAATACTCTTTATTGGTACAAAGAAAACACCAATATTTATCAGTATCAAGGTGACTTCTTCTACGTAGAAATAAATCTGTATTTGCAATCTTGATATTTTATGCCGCATTTTGACCACGTTAATTCATTATTCTTTCGGTTTTTGAATTTCCGAAGCTATTCAGAAAAAGAAAAATATAACACATTAAATTTAAGTACCACCCTCATAGTAGAAGAGTAGTAGAAGTACGTCTTTAATGAATATTTTAATTTTTTTCTTTGAACCATATTGATTTCATATATAAATTTGTTCGAATCTTAAAATATTCATCTCTATCTCACACAACGGATTTCGGTTATGGGCTTCTCAAGAACATTAGAGCACATATCTTAAAATGTATTTACGCTTCTTATTTGATACAATTATTTTAATCTACAATGTGGTTTTCGTAGTAACCTTTTCGTATACCGTCATGTATGTTTCATCATATTTTTTGCTAGAGGCTCATCACTTTCATCTATTTTATGGGAGTAAATTCACACGCTATTATGGACGTCTATCCATTCTTTAATCCGCATCTTACTTTTTAATTGGCTAAATTCAATCAACGTCTTCTCTTAACTAGTCGGTTAAACTTTTTTTCCGAGATTCCTTGAGGGATTGCTGATACCACTGGAATTCTTGCCTTGAGAATTACTCCCCGCGTTCTCCTTGAGGAAAAATCTAATTTGAGTTGGGGTAGGGATAAGAATTGAGTGATCGAATAATTGGGATTAGGGAAGAAAGGAGAGATGGCTTGATGAAGGTGAAACCGTCTGCAGAGTGAAAGGAGTTTAATGAGAAGGTTGAAAGTGATCGATGCTTCTTCATAGGATGTGAGCTAGTGGCGTGCTGGTGAAGCTGTAAGGGCGATCGTGAGTACGGAAACTGAAAAACGAAGTGATCAAGGTTCGGAAAAAAATTAACCAAATGCTGAGCTAATATTGCCTTAACCAAATAACTTATACATAAATTTAACTCATGGTAACTATATTAAATTCCTCAGCAAAACCTTCTGAGGAATACCTTTATAATTGAAATAATGAGCGCAGATGACAAGTTCAAACAAAAATATTTATAAAATTCACTAATTCTTGATTTACTTTGTGGCATTCCATTATAAGTTTTCCTGGATGTCAGACAATTACCATATCAGACAATTATCAATTTATTTTTATTTTTGGCCTGAAGATGATGATAATTCATTGAAACCCGGGTCGCGCTCTGATAAAAAATAAGTGGTATTAGTAATTGTCTGATATCCAGGAAAACTTAAAAATATTTGTTAAATAATTCATTATTTTTGCCCATTATTTCTATTTTTCAAACTACTGTATTAAGGGAACCAAAATTAATATGAGTGAACCGGAGTGTAGTTTGGCGATTGAAAGTTACTTTAATTTTATAATTTTTACATTAAAGGAAGGTATAGCGACCATATATTTGTTCGGCGGAGAAGGTAACTAATGGAGAACTAAGCTTGAAAGTGCGACATAATAGTTTTTAATGTGGATCCTTCTATGGCTGGCATATTGATTGACGATATTAGCCTAATCTCAATGTGTGAATGGTATCAGTCGAAAAGATGCGTTGAATATCGATGAAACAGCAATCTTAAAACAAAGCTTCAAGGAGCTCTAAGCTGATTTCTGGTAGTTTTGCCGAATGTTGTGGATGTATAGCGGCCGGATCTCATCGTGGGGAAGGCTATTAGAGTAAGAGAAGACAGGAAAGGTATGAAAAAATAATAAGATTCAAGGAAAAGGGTGTGCAAGGAAAAAAATTAAGACGAAGGATATGTGTGTGTGTGTATATATATATACTTATATTGCGGCGGTAGTACCCAGTCGCTCAACTCTCAATCTCATTACGAACTCGTCGCTAATTATACGAAAAAAGGATTTTCTGTGGAGATGGAAAGCTTTAAAAATTTGAAGGGGCGAGGTGGGTAGTGGATAGAGGGAAGGAGGGTCTGTGAAGGAGGCGGAAGGGTTCAGTTAAGGGAAAGAAGAGGACTTGGATGTCGGCCCATAGGGGGCGCTAAGGTTACCGAGGGGTCCTATGTGAGCGAGCAATAAGTGTATGCAGCCCAGTGCAGATACTTGTGCATGTATCGGTTTGCATTCTTAAATATCTTCTCTACGGGTTGGAATAACTGTATATGTACAATTTGGTCACTGGCTAGAATATGGAGGAGTATATGATGATGATTGTTGGCCTAGGTGGCGACGGGGTAACGTCCTTGCTTGCCGTCCAAGATGTCGCGGGTTCGAGTCCCATCTAGGTAGGTTTCCCATATCCAGGGCAAAGTTGTTCGGTTTATTTTGAGTATTAATTTAAACATCTCGATCGAAAAAAGCTAATGGGGAATGTTTTTGATGGTAGAGGAATAAATAAAAATAAATGAATGCTCTAGCTAATAGGAGGGAGAAATAAGGACACTCTACACAGATAATCCCATAGCCCGAGTTTAAATATATCACATTCTAGCGCTGGATAAAAGTGGCTTGATCTATTTATAGCTAGAGATTTGCACCAATTGCTTGTATTTCCCAATACCCTTGGCGGATGAGGTAAAAAGCATGAAGCTGGCGAGGTAAATGAAATATCTTGGATAAGTGAAAGGTGTGTTTATATACCACCATATTGTTTTGTTCAATTAAATTTTTCCTTCTTAACGCCAGCAGTCAGGCAATCAAGACAAAATGCTATGAAGAATTTGGTTTGAAAAATGTGAGCAAAAGTTTTCTTTCCTTAAGTTAAATAGGAAAATATTCAACAGAGTTTAGTACCCATGGTTCTTGTTTATTATTTAATAAGAGCAGTTTTCGTAAATAATTGCTTTAGAGTAAAATTTCTTCCCTTGTCGAAGTCTAACCACAGGAAAAAGATTCGAAATCACCAAGCTGGCAGGTTCGAGACTTCTTCCAGGGAGCCAATGATCTGCAAGGGAGGATAAATTCTCGCAAGCATACAACGGAGAAGTTTCTTTCCTGCTCCCTCTTCTCTCATCTGCCAATATTGGTCTTGGGAAGAAAAAAATTAACCTTGTTAGTTACCATGGCATTCTATTTCATTTCGAAAAAAATAAACCCTCTGAGCTTAAGCTAACTACTTTCATACAGTTTTAATTCCTCCCTTTCCTTGGTTCTCACGGTTCATTTAGACTTATTCCGTAATAACGGGCCAATAATTTTTAATAAGCTTTCTCTTCAAAAACTTCCTTCATTTAATGCCACTGCTTTCTTCATCCTTGCGTTTGCTTGAGAGAGTTGGGAGGTTTTGAAAAGCGGTTTGGAAGGCACTGGCAATTAATGTGAAGGTGCCCGATTCATCTTCTTTGATTACAATATCTCCGCTCGTTCTCATGGAAGCCTGGCTATGTTGGTTTCGAAATTACTTTCTGATTTTTTTGTAGCATTCCGGGCAAGATACTCCCTTGGGAAGCCATTTATGTGGTCGGCTGAAAAATCAAATTGTGCTTTTTGCTCATCTCGATATTTTAATTCCATCACAACCAATTTTTCTACGCAATTCACTTGGTGTGTTTGCTACACAATTAACTTTATATTCTTAGAGAATAATTTGAAAATATTCATTCTCATATTTAACAGAAAATAATTCCCAAGGAGAAATACCAGGAAAATGTTAACATCCAATTAAGTTATTGCACGTATCGCAATTACACAACATGTTCCTATAGTTGGAACTATTTAAATATTTCCATTGTTATTTTACTGGAAAAATTTGGGCATTCAGTGTTACAAACATATAAATAGATGAGTAGAAAATTTCAATGATTTCATAGAACAAATGGTTATGTATTTTTGCGATTTTTCCCATGCAATAAAATAAATATCGACCATTATCATGATCATTCACCTGTCCCTCGACGATAAATGTAGACCAATAGCTTTCAATGATGACGACTTATACCGGAGTAAAGGTTTTTATATAATATATAAAAATCAATGCATAAAACAAATAATTTTTCAATCTTAGCTACATTCTTCCATTATTTAACCTTTAAAGACTAGGACGTTCTTTTTGTAATTGACAAGCATTGCTTGTGGTTTGAATCATAACAATTGATCAATTATTATTAGCGATTTCTCGGAGAGCAGATTTCTCCCTCTTCGGCGTCGGTCTATCCTTCCCCTACACGAGCCTTCTTACCCTTCCTTATACTTCCCCACTTACAAACCCACCCACTTGCATCTCCTTTACCCCATTTCCTCTTATCCTCACCACACCCTTGCTTTCCACCCTTTTTTCATTCCCCTTTCATTGACTCTATCCCTCCCATACCCACCCCTTATATATCTCTTGGGGGAAAGGAAGGGGTGAGTGGAGATGATGACTTGCGCGGAGCTTTTCGCAACCGAGAGGAGCCGAGTTCGATTCCCCTGGGTGGCGATAATTGTATTCTTCTCCCGACCAACCCACGATCCTGAAGTGCACTGTAAGTAATAAGGCACGTCATGCTGAGGGGGAGGGGAGGGAGAAAAGAGAAGGGGTAAGAGAGAGATCTTTTGCTGAGTGCAATAGTTCTTCCGCGGAGGATATTCAAGGGTATTAACTAGGGTCTTCACTTTCGTTCTTGTCATAAATGGCTGAGAAAAGGGTGGGGAGAAGGTATATTTTTTTCCATCGCTCGACATCCTTGTACATCGTGGCGAAGTAGTTAGATAGACTGCCGCAGAGCGCTGTATATCTTGTGCGTGTACTATTGTGCTCCACTCTAACCATGGAGTGCGCATGATGCATCTTCAGGTATTCGGAGTAAATTTACATTTGATTTTGTAGGGATGGGCGTAATGTCTTTCAAATAACATGTGCAATCCACATTTTTTTGCTTGGGATTTGTTCACATTTTGCATACATTGATTCAGATTCATTGCTAGTGATTAAGCGACACCGCTATAGTTAAAAATTATAAATTGGCATGCATATTCATCGTCATCACTATCTTGTTTAGCTCCTAACTACAGGAAAACCATTTGGAATCAAAGCCCTGTTAATTCATGCATGAAGATTCGCTGTTTTTTCCAACTTTATTCTTCAAAATTATAGTATCTTTACTCTGGGTTAATTGTCTTCATCACCTGTGTTTTAACTTAATGCTATACTGTGGAACATAGCTCACTAAATACGGAAAAATGTTCCTCTAATCATCTGCTCATTCTTTCTTTACGGCCTTAGCTACCTATACGCACCATCCAACCTCCCCTTACGATGCCGCCCAAGAATTAATTCATCTAATTATCCTCTGGGTAATTCACTCCTTCCCGCTTATTGCATCAAGCGCAAGATCGGAATCCATCACATAACCGCATGCCTGGTTCTCTTTTAATTTTTCACCGAAATTATTATTCACTCCCCTTTTTCAACATACTTGTACATTCTGATCTTCACAACTATTTTTTTTTCACTATCCTTTAAACTTACCGTTGCACTTCATGCCAGTATTAGTGCGTATAATTTCTTCATTTACATCTCGAGTAATTTCATTCTATCACTCTATAGCCGATTGCTATGAGGGAAGGCGAATTCCTTCGAAAACCTCGATGCCCTCCGCTTGTTTAAAAATATGCACCCCTCTTAGCCATGCTCAAGTAGTTCGGCAGTTCGCCGCTAGGGTTAGAGCCAGGTGCATGGTTTCAGCGGACCCTATTCACGGAGGAACGAGGGAAAATTATACGTAACCCGTCCCGTTTCTTCCGTGTTATTCCTTTCAGATTAAGTAAAGCTATTTCTACCAAATCAGACCGTAGGTATGGATTAAATTTCACGGCATTTTAACAATTGGTATGCTAGTCAGTTTTCTTACTATAATACGAAAAAAGATATCAAGAACTTGGAATAAATATACACGTTAATCGCTTCAAAAATCATAATTCTGGTGTTAGTGACAACATCTTGTATTAGTGACTTCGTTACATTAAAATTATACTTTATTTTCACCTATAACAAAATCAAGAACAAGTTCTCCATGCATTAGTTATGGTCGATTTTGGAAATTCGGCGCTTTATATTCCAGTATTATTTTCCATGGACTTTTTCATGCTGAACTCGACCTTCCTCGATTTACAATTAACGGAGGAATAGGGTTTGATGTATAAGCACAACTGCATTTAAACAGAAAGATCACATCGAAATGCTAATTAATTATTATTTTAATGGTCCATTGTAGAGAGGAACTGCAACGAAAGCTGGAGTCATTTCGGCCCATTGACTGTAGGACATTTTGGGCCAATTTGACCTCCTTACTCGAGGGTGCGGGAGTTACAATGGGACAGAGTGCAACTCTTAGGTCGCGGAAATCAGTAGGGAGGGTTAGTAACCGAACGGTATGCGAAACAATGGTCAAATGCCTGCCTCTCTCGCAATGAATGGAAATACTCGTGAAATGTAGCGATGTAATCGCTAAATCTACCGACAGAATCGCTAATTTGGCGTCACTGTTCAATTTCCAACCTTCCCCTTCCAGCACGATTCCGGTGCACTGTGCAGTGATGGAGGGAGGGGGGTACCCCACCCTTTACTCCCCCCAACCCCTCCTACTCTTACTTTCCACGCTTCCCCCCACTCCTCTCCTACCCCTTCCCTTCCTCCTATCCCTTTCACTATCTCCCCCCTCCCTCCTTTTACCCCCACCCCAACTCACTCTCTCCTTCAACGAGCCCGGATCAATGTTTTCAACAGCCCCCGCTATGCAATATGCGCAGTCCCCTTGCATCTCACCAGTCACCACATGCGCAAGTTAAAGGAATGAACGGAGAAGGGTGGGGTAGGAATCTCTGTGACTGAGTCGTATGCATTTTTACCCTTCCGCCGTCGTGTCATTCCCACAGTGATCCGTCAGCCGTCATCTTTTCCACGTTTAAGGACGTTTTATACGGGGATCGTCATTGCACAATCTGACGTGTGTACGAAGGCGCAGCCAAAATTGCGTCGTGTGAGGCGGTGAATCTCTGGAACGCATGCGAGAATGCACGTGGACATGAGATGGCAAAATAGCCCCGGTTCTAATTTCGTTCGTGCATACGCGCAATGCACGCCATAATGAGAAATTAATGCAGTTATAAATGCAGTATGAGCTTTAAAATTTACATACATATAGATGAAAATAAACTGTGTCACAACTTAATTTCATCTCTTTTATTTGCAAGTGAAAAGTTTTTTACCTGAAAAAAGAGAAATTTTGATTCCTACCCTATCTGATAATTTCAAGGTGATAACGCAATTTTTACTAGAATTGTGCGTCACGATACAAGACGAAATATGATTGAAAAATCTATGGTGGAGCATCTCTATATTAAAGCATGGCATGCAAAGTGAACTGGTGACATTTGCTAATATTTGTGCAATCATGAAATTTGAGCGATAGCCTTGAAGTTGTGCCCCACGAAATAAATTCCGAGGTTTTCAAATATCGTGAAGCTAGTTCTAGACTTTTCTTACTTAGTAAGAGATCATTGCACCATTTCTTTTTTTAACTCTTATTCATAATCCTTAGATGTTCATTTTTTGAATTCCTAATATAATGAGGCATAATAACACTTTCTTAACCTACCCCTGATTTGCAAATACCTTTACAAGGGAGATAACTTGTTTTATCAATTGGAAAACCACGTTCTCCCTATTAATGTGACTAGGTAATACATAATTCGACATTTCCTATGGTAACTTTCGATTATAATTTTTTATTCCGGCATTTACCCTATTTTTGTGGGTTATTGAGCGATAAAATTGATATAAGCAAATTGAATTTAACCTTTCAAATTAAGATAAAGTAATTTTTAATCCTATTTCATTGTATTTACCTCATTCTCATGGGGTGTGCCAAGCTTTTTTACATCCACGATGGCCCTTCTTGGCAAGTTGCCGTTTGCACATTTTTATTTTAATGAAATGCAATTTTTTTCGCGGATGTTTTCTGCTATAAACCTGGAAGTGAATTACATTTGCCAACATCGGCTTACTTGCACATTTTCAGGCAAACTCAACAATGGGCGTAAGCCCCTTAAGTTAATTTCATTGCTAATTAAAACGAGGACATACCTGGAGAAATTCCCAGTGGCGTTGTCTCCAAGCAGTCTGAATTGCATTGCTATTTATTTGTTTATTTGTCACTCCTTCGGTTTTATTTATTTATAAATTTATTTTTTTAACTTATAAATGTTCCCCCAAGCTTGGATACATGTGCATCTCTTCATCTTCTTCTCTTTAGCCCAAGCTACGATTCCTTGCAACTGCATTCGTGGGACCCTTCCGAGGATTATTTTTTTCTCTTCCCATGAAGCTCTTTCTTTCCTTGCTTTAATCTGCTTAACTCTATTGTGATGCATCTTTGTATTTGCAGTTCTCCATCCCTCACTTGACCTCCCCCACGTACGATCCTTCCAACATAACCTCTCCCTTCTCTTTACTTCGAGTCCATCACGAGCGTCGCATCTCCACGTTCTGCCCCGGTTACTTTATTTCCCTAACTGCACCAACCCATAGATAGCCTACTTGCATTTTTATTTAGGGACCTTTTTTTTCTATCGAGATTGACGATTCCACGTCCACCCCACTAATTAGGTCTACGTTTTTCTTTTCAGTCTAGGCATGTCTTCCAAACTATCCCTCTCTTCCCTCTCTCTGAAAAACTTAATTCTGCGAAATAATCAGCGTGAGCTTTTCCCATTTAGGTCAATTTCTCATTGGAGCCATCCTTCTAAACTACATTTCTTTCCTTTTTTCTATCATCGAATTCAAAGTTTTGATAGGAATGTCTGATTTCATGGTGAAGAAGTGTTCTACCGATGTAGGTAGGTTTGCATGGCTTCACGAAGCATTCCGTTAATCTCCCCTCCCTTCATGAACCTCCCTCTTCAATTCACAATAAGACTTACTCCTTTTCATTATATCTAAAAAAAATCCTCTTCCGTCCTCTCTCTCGTTTACCTAGCATTTTACTCTCTAACACTGTTTATACCATCCCCTCTCCGCTAAGTGCTCGCCATCAATACCTTCTGTCTCCGCCATATCTTAAGGCTTGGTTACACGATACATTAACGTGTAAAGGTTCATTTCTAAATTTATGAACGCGAGAATGAACGCCAAAATGTAACCCCGTGTAACCACAAGTGCGAATTCATGCACAGAAAATGGACCCATTCTAATTTGGTTTATGCATTCGTACATGTTCCGTTCCGGTCTACCAAAGTCATTCACGCAAACTTACATTAACTTGTACGTGTCAATGTACCATGTAACCAGGCCTTTTATCTAAAATTCTTATCTATCATTCTTTCCTCGCCCACCATGTCCAGCACTTGCACTACTTCCTTCCTCTCCCTTTCCGTCCACTTCACCTTCTCCATTCCTCTCCTCACCCACATCTCGAAGTTTGCACAAAGTTGTTATTCTCCGTAGGCTGGGATAACGTTATCTTTTTCCTCACTGTCTCCTGTCGCACCATTTTTACTTCCTCCTCCTGAGGTTGTTTGGCGGCGCGGGTGTGTTCCCATCCACGCGGCGAGTGTTTGCGTCTCTCCCGCCAAACCTTTTTTTTATACTCAGTCGCATCTTTTATTCCTCTCGTTTGGCTCCCCTCCTTTCTGCTTCCTCCTCCATTGCCGCTAATTTATCTCCCTCCCCTCTCCAGCCTCTCGCGCCTCCTTGACTTGACGTTCTTATCCTCCTCCCGCAAAGCCCTTCCCATACACCTCTCTCGCCGTCATCGTGACTTTTTCCTCTTCAAGATCTCTCCACCCCTTTCTTAGCCTCTCAACACTCTTGCCCGCTTCCCTCTCTGCAAAGCCCCGGCTCCACCACCGCCTACCCTACCCACCCCCGCACTTTGCGGGGCCCACTCCAATTCCCTTTTCATGCGCTAATTCACATTTCCATTCCTCACTCGCTGCATTCCCCTCCCCGCACGGTTTCTTCGTCGCAGTCGAGTCGCTTTTTGCTCCTTCCCTTCTTGCTCCGCGCATTGGCGAAGCCTCGCCCTTTGCACGTTTCTTCTCAACGTCCATTAGATCGTTCGATTACTCGAGATCTTTCTACCATTGAAACTGACCTTTGATGCCTTGCATTTTTTGACATCTATGGGAATAGTGGTAAACAAATCTGTTTACGATAGCTATTGGTCAACTGATTTTTTGGTAGCCTGCATATTGTCCACCCATTTCTGATGAATCATTATCAGCGGCTCTCAGAAGGTCCATTAGATCGTTCGATTACTCTAGATTTTTCAACTATCGACGCTGCAATTTTACGTGCAAGAAGTAGAAGATCTTTGATGATATAATTTTGTTAATATCTATAGAAATAGTAGTTAAGTTATTAAAAAAGCGTTGGCCAACCGACGTTTTGGTATTATACAGACTTTAGCTTGTCCTCAGATTTGGGATGAATTATTGTTTATTAGTCGTGAACTGACTATCGGCCGAAGTTCAGCAGTCCACAATTGTCTATCATCGTTCGCAGACATCGATTTAAGTTCATTATTAATTGATGCAATATATGCATTACTTAAAACTAGTTTTTTTTTTAGATTGCTCGATAGAAGTTTAAGAATTAAATAGTATATTCAGCGTATGCGGTCGTGCAAGAAGTAGTTACGTATAAATTGAAGAATAATGTTCTTAAATTGTTTTTACTGGGAAAGGATAATTTCTTACTCCAATCGGGGAAGATGAAATTTTGGAATTCCTCAATTTACGTTTAATTTCATTTTATCGGATAAGTCACCTCAAATATACATCACCACAAAAGCCGATAGTTCTGGTAGAATGTAAGAAAATTTGAGCAGACGAGAAGGAAGTTTTATTTTGTCTCGATTGGATATAGAAAAAATTAACTTAGTTCTAATTGCCATATAATTAGGAACGAAAATATTTTGGCTTACATAATGGCTATTTTATTGTACGATTGCTCACAAATTCACTTCTTTCACCTCGGAATGGATCCTCCGGACGTATACCTCTTCTCCACGTATGATACTACATGCAGAGTCCTAGTTGCTCCCGTCTTGTCCCTTTCAATTGCACTTATCTCCTTGCCGTCATATAATCCCTCTTTCTCGTTTAAAACCGCTTCCTTTCCATCATTACCCACAGGATTGCCATGCAGATTCACTCGCAGGAGTTATGACTCGACAATGAGCGGTGAAAGTCATCCCCGTGCAAGTAATCTGGTTAATGTATGAGCTTCACTTTTGAATGCGCATAAATTACTGCGAAGATATCTCAAATTGCTTTCGAATTCCGCGTCCCCTTTCGTCATTGTCGCAAGGACTGCTTTCACTGCAACCTTTAGCGTTAATCGTGCCCTTTAGCTTCAAATTATTATTCATCCCTCTATATTTGTTGCCCAAGCCAGTTTATGACCCATAAGATAGGCAAATTGAATTAAAGTCCCGCGATTTTTTTCGCATATTGGAGAGTTCCTATTTTTTAAAAATTATTTATGCTCTGTGGTCATTTTATGATAGTAATCATGGATATTTTACTTCTGGTTCTTTTCAGAATAATAACTTCTAAATCATCAGGCATTCCAAAAAATAAGTTTTTTTCCTGTTTTGCGATATGGAGTTAAATTAGGATCGCCTGTCAACTCTGTCTATAGAATTAATAATCCTAATAGGCTACCTACGAGCATTTGTCTCTTCTGTTGTCAGGAACGTAATTAATTGCCGGACGTTGAAGCTTGTTTTCCGCTAACCCAGATACGACGACTTGTGCATCGTAAGATATTTCCCAGACGACGTCGATGTTTATCCCTGGATAATTTTTCGCTTTTGGCTACGTAATTGCCGGAATGACCACGTGACTTGCCTCCCGATATGCTCTGGAAATTAAAAAATAGGCAGGAATGAGAGGTAATTATTTAGACCTCCCCGTCTTTATTCCTTTCCGTTTCGCTTTTTGAGAGCGAGAAGGAAGAAATCCCATATTTTTTTCCGCGGGCTCACCCCAACGTCCTCATCGCCTAACCCCCTCTATCCTCATATCATCCAAGCGAACCATCTCATTCACCCACTCTCCAACTGCCTTGGCCCCCACTTACGCTTTCCTTCCTACCCTCCCTATGGTGCTGCCATCTCGTTTTCCTACACATAAGCCACTGTCTCTCTCCACAAGCCCCTTAATTTAATTACCGCTGCGGAGTAAAATGCGCCTTTGCTGCTCTGCAGAGTAAAATGGGCCGACCCTATCCCGACGTTTTCTCCATTTTTTTTTATTCTCCCCTTTCTTTTTCCGACCAGAGCTTTTGACTCATTCCATCGTCCTTTCGGATTCCATCGTCTCATTCCTTCTTGCCCCACCCTTTTTTTAAACTTCTCCAGCCTTAAACCAGCCACTCCGCATGTGGCTTATCCTTTTTCCCTTAACCCACCCTACCTGGCAGTGAACTGTCCCCTCAGAGATCCGAACCCATCACCATTATTGTGGATATTTTTTTATCAACCCCTCCCCATATCTTATGCCCTCTCGTGGAAGTACGTCAACCATATATTCCTCCTTCTTGGAATAAGAAAAAAATTCCCTCTCTTGCATTTATCCTGCCTTTTACTTCAATTTCTCCCTTTTACTCTCTCATCCCGACCATATCTTTCCCTCTCGGCGCGTGATGAAAAAGTTCTTCAAGTTTTTCAGTCGGAGATCTCCAACCTTGTTTCTTTTTTTCCCTGCCTCTCCCCTGATACGCACTTCGGGTCGGCGGTGAGTTCCCTTCACTTCTTCATATTGCCCACGTCTTCAGGTTAATGTGCCCTCTTTTTCAACTCCAACCCTTGCAAACCAGAAATCCCCCTTCGACCTCCACCCTTCTTGATACACCTCTCTCCTCCCGTTGGGCACAAACGTCGGTTCTCCCCCACCTTCCAAAAAATTTCCACCCCTTTCTTCCGCGAGTGTAGGAAGTGTATCCCTACCATCCAGTATCCTTCCTTCATCTTTATTTCGCGAACCCACTCTTTCCTTCCCCCCCCCTCCCCCCCCGTGCAATTTTCAGAGCACTCCAAAGTGAGATGGGAGTTTTTCCTCCTCTTTTTCCCTCCCGAGATGTATTTTTTTTTCGCAACCCTTTTCCTTGCCTTCTCACCCCATTCTACTTGAGCAGCCCTCTCGGTCTTAACCTCCCTCTCTTTACACTTCTTTTGCCCAAAACCTTTTTCTTCTCCTTCAAAGTTTCCCCTTTTCTCCCGTCCAGAAATCTGGATGAAATCAAATGGCCAAACTATATGACGACATTTTATTACTCCAATAGATATTGAAGAAAATGGTTACTGGAAATGTTTTGATAAAATATGGGAGATAAGCTTTATTTTTGGGATCTCGGCCTTGCTGATATGGCCTCGACTCTTCTCACTTTTAAAATGGCAGGTTTCCATAGGATTGCACTAGTATAACCCATTGATGGTGAAAAGAACTCATATGCTGAGGGTAGGCAGTAACTCAGCTCCATGTTCTAAGCAATATTTGCGCCTCCCTTTTTGGTGGATTTAAGCTCAATCGTAAACCATTTTGCGAAAAATTTCACAGTGAAATGTAAAATCTTTCTTTTTAATTTTAGTTCGAGTATTAAATTTTAAAAATATGTTGAAATTAACGTTCTTTGAACATAAAAGTTATCTCCAAGCTGACGAACTGGACTTTTGATCGCAATATCTCATTTTCATTTCAAGGGTAATTATTTTGGATTCCCATGCATGGCTTCAAAACATTCGGTCGCCTACGACTCCATTTCCGTGATAGCCCGTAACGTAAACAAGTTCATTTTCGACTAAATTCTGCATCCCACCTCCCAAGTTTCAACCCACTGGACTCTTGAGAAACACTTCACGCCTCGGCTTCCCGCTGTCCATCTCGCAGAGCGACTGTGCAGTAAACGTCCTTACGACGTCACTCGAGTGAGCTAGCTCCAATACTTGGCTGCCACCGGCTTGGATATATGCGCGGAGGAACAGCTGAACGGGGCTGTAGGGGGTAGTGAATTGCCACCTTATCCCCACCCCTTATAACCACCCCCCTCGAACCCCCGCTCCTGACTGCAGATGACGTTGAGATGAGCGTCACTCTCCCCCGCTACCGACGGTCACGGCTCACATGATGCACTGTTAGTCCCATAGCTGCACACCGACCATACTTCTCCAGAGCCACCCCTCCCCTTCCCCACAATTTTCAAGAGGATTGTGTGCGCTCGCGGGGGAGGTTCGTGCAAAATTAACGAAGTGGAGTGCGCTCCTACGTCCTAGCATCGTGGGGAAGGGTGCATCTTTTGTGTCTGCAATTGCCGTTTTGTTGCAAATCTTTCCGCATTCCCCGTGTACGTACGGCTCGGGCCGTTTCACTGCAGATGCCCCCTTAAGAGGGTGACGTGATGCTTAATTATTTTTTAAAATTTTCTCCGCTGCAGTTCCTTCGCGTGCATCTGAGTTCGTTTTAAAGCGTGGCTATCGTATCTCTTGTTTTGGAGATTTTTCTATGTTGCGCAGGCCGTTTCCACGTTTTCTGAATCAATTACTCCGTCAATTTTATCTTGAGGGGTATGCCTGATGTTTCATTAGTCTGTCCTTAATTTTTTTTGTAATTTTTGAATAATTGGTGTGATTATGCATCTCCCTATATTTTTTATAGCTTTTAATGCTTTAATCGTGCATTTAAAGATGAGATGAATGATAATAAGTTTTTACATTATATTATTTTATTATTAGGATGAAGCCTTTATAATTTGTTCTTTTTTCACATTTATAACAAAATAACCTTAGCGTTTACGTGCTAACATGACCGTATTTTATATTATTACATTAATTTCATTATTTTCATTATACTAATCACTAAACATTTTCCCAAAAGTCTTTTTCTGCATAAATTCGTTTCAGAGATCCTTATAAGTACACACATACGTCTTTTTGAATTAGTTGCACTCTTAAAACTTATCCTACATTTTTAATCTATTATTTAAGAGAAGAATTCATCTTTACTCTTCTCTTTTTACTTAAAAACTCGTCAAATTTGTTTTCTCGGATCTAAAACTAGGTATTCTATCTCTCCATTGGTGGATAACCGTTAGTTATTTTTTTGTTCTAACGACACTGCGATACTTTTAAAACTCAGCGTGGCACATTCTGCATGTGAGCGATCGCTGTTTGACCATGAACATAGACGATAGGGTGGCGTGAATATGCCCATGCCCATGATAGGCAGGGATGTAAGGCGCGACTAATTGCTAATTGTGATCGTTCAGCTATCCTTCTGTTACCCCCCGTGTACTATATATGTTGTCGATTGCAAATTATATCCCATCCCCTCGCTTTTCTGACTTTTCCAATGGAATGATTAATTCCTTATGAACCATCCAGCTTCCAAGTGAGCAAGTGATGGAGAGCTTAGGGTATTAACCACCACTGGCTGTTCGCACGACCGTTATCGCATCCGTTTTGTATCGGGTTGTTCTGAAAGATGGAGAGCTAGCTTCACTCCATGCTTCCATCCCCAACGAATCAGCCGTGACATGAATGGATCAGCAAAAATAGTTTTGTATCTTTGAAGGAATTTTTCAATGTATAATACATATATAATATATAATTATAAAATAGTAAAAATGAAGGGGAAATCGATCTCTGGAGTGGGATATTTTTTTAAAATTCAAGTTCAATTGATTGTATGTTAATGGTAAATTCCAATTTACACTCTAATATAATTTAAATAGGTGGTATTCTTGGAATTTCTGTTTCAATAAGTATAATTCTCGCCATTTGCTAATGAAAACGTCAGCTACTCACAGCAAGCAGGATTAAGAGCTTCACTTTTCGAAAATTAACAATCAGCATATTCAGTCTAAATTTTTCAAAGAAAATTTGAGCAACTCAAGCCATTTTTCCTTTCTAAAAATTTTCAGCATCCAAAATATTTTCAGATATTGGTGGAATTTTAACTCCAGTAGCGTTTTTCGGTTAACAGGAATGCGTTTAAGATGATTACTCACTATAAATGGCTCCAACCGTGAGACACATCCGTAAAGAAAATGCATCTGATCTCTCTGCTTGTTTTCCTCAAATCAGCATGGCTCCCATATAGAGTGCAACGCGTTCCTCCAGTCCCAAAGTCCGGCCCTGAAAAGTCCGTCGCATGTGACACCGCCCGTCATCTCAAACACAAACCGACCCTCGTGAGCGAAGGACCGAGGCACGCAAGTCTGGAAGCACCGTGGCCATTACGTATTTCCCCGTATCGTGCGAGTAGGGGGACAAAAAGCACGCGGGACAGCAGCAATTAGCAGACCCCCCCCCCCAACACCGCGTTTCCCATGGTTCTCAGGAGTGGAGAGGTGGGAGGCTTTTGGTCTGTTCTGCTCTCTGGTAAGGCACAGCCGGCACTGCACGATGGTCGACCACAGTTAACCACCTGTTCTCCCCTTCTCGCGCTATCTCTCCTCCGCCGTCTCCTCGATGACCATCAACACTGCTGCTGTCGTTATGGTCCGACGTGCACCGACCCACCCTGCCAAACTCCCATTATATATCTCCCCCACCTCATGCTTACAGAGTGGGGGAGTGGCGAACACCCCACCCTCTATAGTGTCCAGCGATTCGCCATGCACGCTACAGCCCTCTGGCTTAGATGAGCCCAAAATTTCAAGTTTGCACTGCAAGCGGACTTGAAAAGTTTGGGCTCCGATAAAAATATGAAAGACTTTAATCAGAGAAATTTGTGAATGGGACCATTAAAAAGTACGTACGTCACATCTTTATGGCACTGGGGATGATAAAAGTGTGTGATATTCTTGTCCTCCCCTCTGTAGGTGTGATTAAAAAGGGTTTAATTGCTCAGATATGTGATTTTCCATAAAAGCATTCAAATATTGTAAACACGCGCAAACTCGCTGAAGATGAGTGGACTTTTAAGGCTATTATCTCACACAGGTCAAATCATAATCCTGTTACATCAATTCTCATGTAGGGATATTTTATCCTCGAGTAATAATTTGCAATTGCATAGTTAAGAGCAATCTCTTCTTTAGCGTGCGTGAATTTGGGTGCAAATGGTAGAATGTCATCAATTTTATGTACGAATGAGGAAATGATAGTAATTATTATTCGCTCCATGACTGATTCAGGCATAGGATAAAGGTTCCCTTAGTAGCTGAGAGCGAGGCAATAAGCGTGGGAGATCGAAAACGTTCTCCGTAGGGAACGGCAGCTGCGGTCAACTTCGCTTACGGGAGAGAAAATATGCGGAAAATGGTAGATAAGGTTTATTTCGGACAATTGGAGGAGACAGAGGGGGAATTAGATGGGGGACTTACTGGCCGGAAACTGTTTTTTCTCTCCTTCCGATGCGTGTAGTGGTTTTGTTGCATGAGGTGTGGGAAGATGACGACTGACTGTATAGGAAGTTGCACTTCCCTGTGGTTGAAGGGAAAGCAGTAAGATAATTATCTATGGGGTGACGTAATGCGTTCAAATCCACTCTTTGAAAAGGTTGTGGAAAAAAGACTAAGTATTAGATGGAGCTGAAACATATACAGCTAGCAATGATTCAGACACTATTGATGCATCATGTTTACTAAAATTCTAAATTATGAAATGAAGGCTATTTAGGATATGGAATACATCTTAAAAAATATTTTGATATAACTTGATCATTATAATTGTTCCTTTCAAAGTGGTATAGTTAATCCAACGTCTTGCTACGAGTTTGTTACTTCATTATACAAATTTCCTTCATCATTCCTTTGCTAATTTTGAAATTAAATTGTTATTGTAATAAATTTTCATACTCTATGGAAAAACTTTCTGCTCTATCATCATAGTGTCATCATTGCAGAGATGTGCGGAACAAAAGGGTTGAATCTTTACTGTATAACCTCTATGGGCCCTAACTAGACGGACTTAAGACGATGATCGATGTAATGGTTACCTATCCCATCAGTCAATCTGTAATCTTTGCATGCAGTGCTGATCATTCTCATTGAACGGCTTTCGCTGTTACGTAATCAGGAGACCCAATTAGCGCAAATTATAGGCATTCCCTCCTCCCTAGGCTATTGTGAGTGATACTTAAATCAATCCTCCCCCATCATGAGAGAGTTCGAGAGAGTAAGACCTCGCTGAGTGGTCTCTACATTGCCTGACTTCTTTTCTCTTTATTTTTTTGTTAGTGCAACAACAGTGAAAATGTGTTTTTCCTCTATATTCTTACTCAAAAATAGTTTGAAAATATTGCCAATGTTTTATTGCATTTTATTCAAAGTCGATATTAAAATTTTTGTTACAGTTGGGAGCTAAATGTTCCGATCATTACGTTTCTTTTATTTCTTCCCCATAATTTTCTGTCCTAGAGAAGAAGACCTCACTGAGTATTATATATATTGTCTGACTTATTCCTTTTCTCTTTCTTTCTTTTGCTCGTGAGACAGGAACGAAATTGATTTATTCCTTTTTTAGCTAAATTCTTTTCCCTACACGGTTTGAAAATATCGTCAGCGCTTCAGTTAATTTTATTCAGATTGAGGGTATTTGTTGGTGATGGATGGGAGCTGGAAAATATTGCCAACATTAGTTTTCTTTTATTCAGAGTAGAAAGAAATCGGTAGTGGCTTGATATCTCGGACAGTTCCACTCGAAAAGTCGGTCGAGCAATATTGTTTGCCTTAAGGAACGGAATCCGTTGGACATTTTAATGTTTCGTCCTCCCCGGCGAGTGTAACCATGGAGGCCTATTGTTTGGAATGCTGTACAGGATCATCTTTTCGCAGGGCTTTTAAAACGCAGGAAAATATCTCTCCGTCTCTCAATTCTTCGCCCAAAATTTGTCCCAGGAGAGTGTCTGACGTTCCTCTTTCCCCCCCCCTCCCAACCAACCCATCACCACATCCTCAGACTGACTACCCGACGGTCATCCGATTTTGAGTCTCAAAACTTCAACCCTCCATTTGTTTTATTCCCGTCTCTTTCTCTTTCCAACCCTGACCAATGCATTTCTGAAGGGGTTTGGCTAATCGAATGCATTCCCTTCGCTAATGCACTCTCTCTCTCACAAACACAAACTCATGCATGGACGGGAGTAGTTAAATCATTTAATCCCTTCGGTTATTCCGTCTCAATACTGCAGTCTCCCTCCATATATAACTTCTCTCCAAGGCCCTCTCAAATCACTCGGCAAAAAAAGAACCCTTGCTCTCTCAGAGTCCTCAATATCCTTTTCTCTTATCCACCTTTTTTCCTCCTACCCCCATTTTTTTAAAAAACTTCCTCCCCAACCCTCCGTCTCGGTGCTGGGTCATACATATCCATTCCTTCTCCCCATATACCTCATACCATGGCACATACTCAACCCTTCCACCCCCCAATGTGCCCATACCATTCTTCATCCAACGACCAAACAAAAATCGCCCTGGCTAACTTTTGCGACTCCATGGGGCACCTCCCTTCTCTCACCCACCCACCAATGTGGAGATCTCAAGTGCACAGCTAGCCAAAATGCAGCTACCCAAACGGTCAACTTTTCCGGAATGTACTGGAGGGGGGTGAGTTTCTCCGAAAGGGGAAAGGTATGGGGATTTGCTGATGTGGGAAGGGGTTGCATTTTTTGGGAGGTGGGAGCGCGAGCAAGTATGGAATTTTATTTTCGTTCTTCACTTTTTTATAAGGCAGGAAGGGTGCAGGGTGAGTCGAAACCATTGGCGGAATGCGGAGACCGTTGAGGAGGAATATTCCCATCCATTTTCCATGCCCCCTCACCTTCGAATTTCGCGTGTGTTTTTTTTCTATCTCTCTCTCCATTTCTTTCTCTTTCTCTCCCTCCCTCCACCCCCATTTTCTCCCAACACGACCCCCTTCCGCTTCCTCTCCTTCCACACACAACACCACCCCGCACTCCCCCTACACGGCCGTATCGCGAACTATAAGGGAGTGAGTTCTCCTTACGAGGAGTGGAGGCATTACCGGTTGCAGAATCTGAAGGATCAATAGTCTATTTCCCCAGGATGTATGGGTTCGTCTTTGCCTTTCCTCTCTCGTACCTCCTACCGCTTCGTGTAAGGTAATTCCAGGTGCTCGCGAAATTGGTCGAGTACGTCTTCCGCATGCGGGATGTGTGCTCAGACGATTCCCGTATGGAGAAGGAGTTTTCTGCATGTCGGAGTGAACCATCGCCAGATTTTTTCTTGTTCTTCTTTCATTGGATTTTTTAATCCTCCTCAGGAGTGAGTCGGTGGTTCGAACGAAATGAGCTTAACACTTCTTCGCACAGCGTCATTTTTTTCTCGTTGCTGATTTATGAATATAATAGAACACTGACTCGTCTCACGAAATTTTAACTAACGCCGCCATCAATTATTGACTTTCATATCATTTACGGATATCATACCACGCGTTACATATTGACATAAAACAATATATGAGGTTTTGTTTAAACTTACTGGTGAGGAATAGTATTAGCCCTTAGTGAGGAACTGATTTTCTTATGTGTCTTAGACCACGTTTGTTGCTAATATTGGCTATTTATCTATTAAAGACACAATTATTTATTTAGCTTATGCCTATTGAAGCATGCTGAGTTATATTGCGAATGTAAGTACTTAAAATTTAAAAAAACTGAAATCATCCGCTCATATTTTTTTCCTATCGATGTAATGGAACTTATTGAAGTGAACTGAAAATGAATTCAATTTCAAATAAATATTATTATTAGTACATTAATTGAAAACAAATCCGAATTTCTAGGCATTTTGGCTGCAATTTTGGAGCAGTACTTTCCTTCGGAAATGTAGGTGTTCACATAAAATCTCTGCCATCTTAAAGATATCGCTTGATTATTCAGCGTCAATAAGGTAATTGGGTAATCTCCGACTTCTGGTTCCGGGACGATATAGCCGTGTAATGGTAGTTTCAAGCACCTCCTTGTCTCGCCTGTAGTAAATCTTAAGCAGAAGTGCCGCCTCGGTGCTAATGTGCTTGCTTTACCGGCGTCGTAATGCAGCGGCCAAGCTTTGCAGTAGGTGAGCGCGTTGTAGTTACCTCACCTCTCCGACAGGCGGCAGCAGACGTTTATTGAGATGCAGTGCTTTCAACCGAATGGCCCCCAGCATAGCCATGGTCTCGTCTCCTCTTTACGCGGGATCGTAAGTCATGCGAAGCGTCACCCTCAGCTATCGCGTCGCGCGTGTAACGTGCTTGTTAATCGACAGTGAAGACGTCAGTTTTGCCGACAAAGCATTGCAGTCTACTCTTTGCGATTCTCAAAGCACTCCAGTTTATCATTTCATTTTAGTTACAAAAGAATTCTAGAATTATGACGCGTTTTGAAAGAAATCAACTTAAAATCACTTTTTAAATGGGACAAGTAAATATGTTTGTGTCTCAATCTGTTTTTTCGCATTTTTAGGAGAAAAAATTAATGAATTTTAGTGAACACTCTACTATTTTAGATTATTCGCTTTATTGTCATATGTTCTCTCTTGGAAGATAACCGAACCTGGCGCTTCGCCTTCATTTCGAACTAATGATTACTACATCTTTGATGTATATACGAATCACAGAACGTCTTTCGGCTATAAGATTAAGGTAAAGCCACAGTGACTGGGACCATAGTTTTGAGAATTTCATTTGCGCATTAATTTTGAAGAATGAAATACACAAAATTAAATTCAATCAGTTGAGTACACTATCCTCTTCCATTTGTGAAGCTACCTTTCTGAAAGTTACTATCTAACATTCCTTTTTTTTAACATTATCCATCTTTTTTTCGTCAAAAAATGTGTTTCAGCTCATGTACATAGATTATCGGAGCTTCAATTACCTCTATGACATGTTTGGAGCATGAGACATGCCTCACATTTTTAACCCGAAGTCCACAAGTAGGCAGTGGGTGCATTGCGGGAGTACACTCCCAGTCCTTCAATCAGTACCCATTTCCCGACGGCCCATCACTCCCATTGGAGTCCCCGCTTTTTATTCCTTCCCACGCGAGACCGGAGTAAATGTCTTGGTGCCGGGATCAGCGGGCAGATTGACTTGTCAGGTAGTGTGGGTGATCTTAACGTTCGCGGCGGCTTTCCCGAGGGAAGATGGTGCGAGTGGGTAGGGTTGGTGGGAGGATAGGGTGTTAGCGAAGGTGGTGTGATTGGTGATCTGGTGGGTTCCTCCGCGTTGCCATGCCATCCCCGTGTCGTGGCGCAATGGCTCTGGGTGTAAGCACAGCGTGGGTGACTCGCCCTATCCCTGTCACTGTAATTGGCATACTCGTGATGTACGATCTCCCAGGATAATTCGCGCGGCTGTGGGTGAGAGAGAATGGGGAGAGGGGACTAGTGGCTTGGGTGTCCAGCTCACACGTCGCCGGCGATTCTTGATTAACGTCCGTTCGACCGCGGTGAGGAGGTGGTTCAGATCTTAAACACGGGAAGCGCGAGTGCGTCTCGTTCGGAGCCTTCGCTCCCGTTTGATTAAGTAGGATGCGACCGTGTGGGGTTTTTATTTCCCCTCCAGGAGTTTGCGTGGTCCTTGCGAAGTGCCGTGAGAACGGATTCGGGATCCTGAGAAAAGTGAGTGAGCTCTACTAAAATACAATGGCGATGCCATGTGATTGGGCATTACGTCGCAATATTCGTGGTCCGGTTTCCTTGCTGATTAATTACTAGTGTAATACTGTCATAGAATCGACAAAAATAAAATTATATGCGTAACTTTTAGGATTTCTTCTCAGGCTCAAAACCAGGTTAATTCAGTCGTATTGGACGACACTTCGGAAAACGACTTGTCTTCCATTCTTAAGGCGTGTTACTGTCTGAAATGTAAAAATTCATACTCATTCATTCAGACAGTAACGAGCCTTGAGAATGGAAGACAAGTTGTTTTCCGAAGTGTCGTCCAATACGACTGCATTAACCTGATGTATAACCCGAGAAGAATTCCTGAATATTATTCACCAGGAAACATTAAAATCGCTTATACGTATAACTATTTGAAATTAATTTCTCTGCATCAACTTATTCCGTTTCAAACTGCGATTTACACCGTCACATTATTCCTTTACAACTGCTTCTTGGATTTAAAAAATTGTTTTGATACTTGTAAGGTTTAATATCATGCCAAGAATGTTTGGGGTAAAATGTTCATCCAGATATGCGCATGGAGTGAAATCGGCTTCCTTAGGATATTAATTGGCTTATTTTATAATTATGTAGCCAATTTATTTATTTTTTCACCTCGTTTCATTCATTATTTTGCGATTTACTTAGTATACAGAAGACTAAGTCCTGAAAACAATCGCATAAATTAATGAACTACCGGGAATAGGTGCTTTAAAGTCTATTACTAATTTGAATTATTTCCTGACAAAGATTTGGAATGACTTTTCCCTTAAATTGCTGCTTTACGATTAAGAAAAAGGCTGAGGATCGTTATATCGCTGGTCAATTCGACGAAAACTCTTTCTCGTAGGAGACGCTTTGCTCTCCATAATTCCCATCAATTAGTCACCCCGTTTGCGCTGCGATAACAGCGGGAAAAAATCCGTGAACAGGAGAGCATACAATAACCGACGCCCCTAATGGTATCATCTCTACCCCCATTCTTCCTGTTCCTCCCAAGTGTGCTTATTATGCGGCGTGCTACCCCAACCCAATCGTACACTCGTACCCCTTGTTCGTTGCGTTCCACTACCGATTCCTCCAGTGTTTCCTTTTGTTTGCGAGAAGGTAGAAAAAAAATAAAGGAACCGAAGAGGGAAAATGATAAACATTTTTCAAACGCAGTTGCATCTGAAAGGAGCTCACCGCAAGGAGGAATGGAGACGGCCCCTAAGAGTCAGTCAGTCACGCGAGGACAAAAGGCAAGGGGTGGGAGGAGAAGTCGGAGGGCCCTCGCCACTGCACCGGGTGCAGTGATGGGGTGAGGTATTATTATTTTTTTAACTGAAGGGAGCGGCATCACTACTGGCGATGCACTTGCACATGCAACTCTCTCTCTTGCGATGCACATGCAAGTTCCCTTGAAAAGAACAACCCCATCCCTATATGTATATATTACCTCTCTCAACCCCATAAAATTAAAGGAAAAAAAATGAGGGTTGATAAATTAAAAAACGAAGGAAATAAAAAAATTCTCGATCCCACCCCCATCCTATCGCCACCACCGTCATCCTATTGTTTATTTTGTATCCGTTTGTACTTCCTCGACAATCATGCTGCTCTGTGTTTCTCACCCACACGCATAACACACATATATGATCCCGTGTGTGTTCACTCTTTTTAGCCTCCCTAGCCCAGCATGCACTTTTCTTTCCGCGAGCACCCCCATCCCTACCCCATGCTTGGGTCTTCGCTGCACCAGCTCCGGTGCATCAGCTTCTCATCCCCCCACAAACACTCCCACCCTCAGAGCGAGCCACTGATCGAACGGCCCGGAGTGTGTTGGCTAGAGTCCGTGTGCGTACGATGTATTCCGTGGAAGGGGACGGTGCTCAGTGCTGGGGAGTGTTATAGGTATCGGAAGAGGGGAAAGGATTGCGGGCGTGGTGCACGGAAAACAGATACCCAGCGACACAGACGTGGTATCGGTGCTGGACCCACCCTCTTCCACCTCCTGAAGGGGTTGGACTAGAGGGAAGGTGATTTGGGTTGGTTTTTCCGTCGTTGGGGTGTTGGGATCGGACATGGCTCATATGACCATAGACTTTCTAGAAGGTCCTCCCTCCCACGCATGCTACTAGGGTTCGCTACACCCTTTCTCTTCCCGTGCATGAAAAAAATGAATTGCAAGGGATGCGAAAAAAATATTTGCACAACCCTTTCTGAGAGGGAAAAAGAGTTGGCGTAGGGAAGCCAGTGCACTTTTTTTATGGGAAAAGATTGGTGGCGTAGGATTTTTGATGCTTTTGGTTCGGGAGGGGTGCGGCTACCATGTCTGTGTTCGCGTGGTTTGATCAAGGGTTTTTGTGGAGGGGTCTGGTGCATATATTCGTGGGGGAGGGGATGGGGACTGCACCGCCAGGGATTGGATAATTAGCGGGCTCGGAGTGACCCTAGGGGTGTGGGATATAATAGGAGGAAGTTTTCCCTGAGACGGTGGAGGGGGATGGAAAAAGTTGGAGAGTTCGGGGGTTGGTTTCTGTATGAGGGGGTTTGGATCGCGGTATGGTTTGGGGCCAGTGCAGTTTTAGACCCGCGGGAAAATGGTTACTGGTCTGGGAGAGGACAGAGGCTTTTTTTTCTCTCGGAAGGGTTATAGGAAAAAAATGGTCCGGGGTAGGGTAGAAGGATATCCTTGCCAAAGAAGGAATGTGCATCCCAGGAAAATCGTGGGGTGTGGGTAGACCTCTTTTTTTCATTAGGTATTTTCTCTCCCTTGCGTGGGTGGGATCGTAGAGGGACGGTTGCACTGTTCGGGGGTGGGGGAGGGAGTTGGTTATAGGAAAAGGGGGAAGTATTAAGCTGGGGCTATTGAATTCTCCCAGGGCTTGAGCTATATATGCATTCCGAGGCTCATGTGTGCGTTATGTGGGTGAAGGGGAAGAGGCTTGGGTGTGTGCATTTTATGCGTATGGTGCATCGGAATGGATTGCAGTTCTGTTAGCTCGAGGCTTTATTTTTATACCACCCCCTCTTAATGCACCCACTATCCCTTCCACAAACGCAGCGCGTTGGAAGTCGGCCTAGGGTGTGGGACACGCCGAGGAAAAGCAAAGCATAAGAGTGTGGGGTGGAAAATGTTTCACGATTCTCTTTTGTTATTCTTTTCCGTTCGGCCAATCCGGTGTACGATGCAAGGCACAACATCTGTAGCTGCATAGTAGAGTCATCCAGCTTTCCTTTGCTCTCTATTCGGGCGCGTAGGTGCATGGCTAATTCGCCCTAGAGACATGGCGTATGGGAAGCCAGTTTTTCAACCCCGCTTAGGGGTAATTCGGTTCCTGTGTGTATCTTTGGCACTTATTTGTGTTTTCTCTTCCTGAAATTGGTGTGGAAGGCCTTGAAATTTTGTGGGAATAATTCTGGATCCCCAAAAATCCTACCATTTGTGGAGATTTCATTTCCGAAAGTGCATGGGATCTGTCTTCCTCTTGCATTTACGCTCGTCCTACTCTAAATTGTCTTGAGCTGCCTCCATGATACACACGTCTTGAAAAGCTTGCCACTGTTTCCTACGATGAATACGAGAGGTTTTTCAAAGCGATTATTGCATTGCACATAAAACTAGATGTACCCACGGCCACCGCAATGTCTTCATCATCTTCAAGCTTTTTTACGTACATCTACCATTTTCGTGAGAATTATCCATGGTAGGCATAGTCCATTTGATATGTGTATAATTCGTGTGCAGGCACAGAAACATACGTGTATTCAACGGGATTAGAGTACGTATATTAGAGGAAGCATTCCTTTGAATGGCGTATCAATGACATTAGTCACATTAACTGTATTGAAAATGCTTTCTGTTTTACTAAAGCCATTTTCCAAGCAATCATCTCGCATTTATGCCACATTTATTCACTCTTTTGCTTAATTTTCTCAATACATTTGGGTAAGACGAAGCATCTCTTTTAATGCCATATTGAAAACATTTAACACATAAGCCTCGTTGGAAATGCTTTGTGTCCTATTAAAGCCATTATTCGAACAAACATCTCGCATATGTGTTACATTAAGTCATACTTTGTATCGTTTTATTTCTATCTTTGAGTACATCCAGATATTAAGCTATTTATCAATGTTCTTACCTATTTCCTCTAAGTTTTCGAAGTTTCTTACATTTTTCTTTCATAAAATCTTTCGTGTGCTCCTCTTCCTTATTTTATAAATTTTGTTTCTTACTTATTCACTCCTTCGCAAGACTGTTTCATTTACCCAAATCCCATCCCCTAACGTATTTTCAATCCCATGACTCCGCATCTCTATGTCCGATATCATCCCACCCCCTCGCAGTCTCATCGCAAAACTTCTTCCTCTCCGCGAATCCTCCCTTTCATTCGATGTTGAGTTTATTTTTTGCTTTATTTCCCGGCGTCGAAACTTTTCTGGTGACGACGGAGGAAGAGGGGCCATGCATGGGGACTTGGCTTGAGAAAAAAGGGGTGTGAGATAAGGGTATGGGACGTTTTTTTTTTCCTTCCTCTCTCCGTGGGGGAGGCGGTTGGTGGGGTTCGAGAAGGATTCACGACGTAGGGTGGGGGTAGACTATAGGATTGGGGAAGACGGACTGATCCTCTCTTTAACAATAGTCGGAAGCTTGGGTCCTCTTTTATTAGCTGGACTACCCAATCCCTTGGATGACTAATTAGACGAAGCCTGTCTCCTTATTTTTATTCCCATTGGGGGAAGGAGGATGGGTTTATACTGCTCCTACCCCCGCTCCGCAGTTTCGTCAACCCCCTCCTATTCTCTGATCTCCCAGGCTAATTTCTTCAATTTTTTTTCTTTTCCATTATCAAGTCGGTTTCCTCGTTTTTTTTTTTAATTTATTTATTTTATTTTTCCCGCGTAAGTAAGCGGGAAGGAGCTCCGTCTATCATTCCATCTCCAGTCGCCTTCCCTTGTGCGTCCGCGCGAACAAATAGAAGGATTAAAATACCCAGGGGAGGTGGCTAAATTTTTGACCCTCCGAAGGCACAAAGTGAGTGTTGCTTTCTTTCTCGTCTCGCTGCCTAAATCTTTTGACATCTTCTGTCCAAGGATTTTAGTCCAAGTGCCGTGTTTAATCAAGTTTTTTTTTCCATTGAGGTGTAAAGCCCATTTTCATCCTTGTGTTGTCAGTCATGCCCTTGGTTTTTGTGCGGGTACCACCTTAATTAGGGTCTCAGATAACCTGATAAATTCGTGTTTATTTTCATTGTGCCATTCGTTCGTATTTTGCTAAAGTCGAAATGGTATTAGTCGTTCTTTATTTCATCTGTTCAGGTGCGACCTAATAAAAATCACTGAAAAGTTTCAAATCGACATGTAGGTTAAGTTTTGACTAGAAATATGAAAAACAACATTGAATTTCTTGCTACTCTTCCCAACTAAACAGGGCATACCTATTGTTCAAATTAGCTACAATTTTAATTATCTGTATGAGGAGTAAAATTGTTGAGTTTTTTTTTCAATTATTTTATTGCTTATCACCGAAAACTCGAGACTTCAGTCCATCATTTTACCAAAAATAGAAAATCTGAGTGCATTTCCTGTATGAACTCAATATTAATTTTGAATGCCAATTTGATGGTAGTAGTAAACTATAAGTTAACACACCATAACTTTTCGAATTTAATTCGATAGTTACGAGCAGAAATACGCCTTAGCTATATTAATGGTACTTCCGTCTAATTTTTCCATCTTTCTCTCGGGATATTGAGAGCGGGTAATACCCCCAGGCCAGGGTTGCGAATCGTATTGAGGTAATAACGCCGAGGAAAGAAACGAAACTATGGAATTTTTCCTTACTTTTCAAATACCAAGCCGTTTAATTCCACAATGAGCGGCGACTTTATCCAGCCTCGATCGCTCTTTATCTCCGCGGGCATCTTCATGAAAAAAAGGAATATATTCCCTGCAGCCGTGATAAGATGCCAGGGGTATATATGGATATGCGTCCATATGGTATCGCATTATTGCCTTCCGAAACGTGAAAAAAAAGTGAGGGGCACTTTTCGCTTTTCCTCTTCCATCCTCGTCTGAAGTGAAGAGAAATGCCAAATTTTTTGCGCTTTTTGATCGGCGGGAGAGTAGACACCGCGGCGAAGAATCGTGAGGATTATTTGAAGGGTTGACTTTCATTTTTATTGCGGGAAGTCGAGCGATATATATAGGGGTAGCTTGAGGGCTCGCATATAAAATTTAGACTCCATGGGATGCATCGAATCGAAGAGATATTAGGAATTACTACCTTTCCTCCAGAATATCTATTGGGAAATAATTGAAACAATAGATAATATCCAGTTAGCAATCCGGAATTGATGCATTTTCAAGTTAAACTTGGTTCATGAGATTCTTGGCTTAAACGCCAGACTTAACTTGACCCAACTATGGTGATGAGAGGTCAAAATGGGTTTCTCTTAATTCACATTAGTTCAAAATAGCTCTTCTCGTCTTACTATGGCATTGGTTGAAAAAAGGTTTCTTAAAATCTATGTGACCCAGTGACAACTGAGAATTTTGTCCGTGTAGAGCATAATGTCTATTGCAAGTTCTTTCAAAGTCATTTCACGATTGTTGCCTGGTTTTTGGTGTGAATGAAGGACTAAGATTTCAATTAGTCTTGTTTATAAATTGTCAAGCTACGCCTAGCTAAGTTGCTTTGAATGAGTACGATACCTCCGAGCTTTGGGTAAACTAATTCATATTGAATAAAATAAACCTTACCTTAGCGGGAAGAAGCTTAGTGTGTCTTAACCTATTATTTCAAAGTATTACTATATAATTGCATTGATTTCTTTAAAAAGAGCTGAGCTTATTAATAGAAAGGAGAGAGAAAGATTGTATTACTAAGTAAAGAGTTTAATATAATCAAAAGTACTATGAAAACTTTGACTAAATTAGTGCTTTCGTAGCTTTGAACGCTGCAATTACTTTTGAGCAATCAATATTGAGCATAACTGGTATATTTCTCTGACAAAAAATATAAAAATTGTTTCCTTGGTGTCGAAAACGGTTAAAAAGCAAAGTCCTCAAACATTTCGTGCAAATTTCGCGAGGGTGCTCGGTACCTTACCGCAATCAAAGGTTGTCCTACCCGAATACGATTTTGGAAACCTAGGGAGAGAAAAAAATTCACTGTCGGCATTGTTGCCTACCGTTATTCCCCAGCCATGAATCTTACATTGCGTGTAAGCCCTTGAAAGTGTACCTACATTGAGTTGTGGGTACTGAAGTGATGCGGGTGAGAGTGGAAAACTGAGAACTACGCTTAGTCGGGGCTTTTCTACTATGCTGGGTGAAAGTTTGCATTGAAAACGGCCCGACGTCTGCAAACGATACGAAGCGATGAAACTGAGTTATTTCGAAAAAAAACTACTCATAGGAGGGTTTCGCACAATGCCAACTGCTGTGGGAAGGTTTTATCGGAGAACAAATGAGCTCTTTAAACTTTTACCTACCACTTTCGCGTCGCGCACTTCAATTGTTTCTCCATTCCAATTCCGCCATTTTGTTTTGGTCGTTTTGTTTTTTATACTATCCGTGAGGAAACTGAAAATATTTCCTAAATGTCTTGCGCGTTTCCTCTCTCAATGTTTCAAGTTATTACGTCAAAGGGAAACAGTTTACGTCATTTTAATTTTCTATTTATTTACGTATTTATTTTTTCAACTCTGACCACGCATGCGAACTTTATTATCGTTTCCCCATTTTATTATGTGCTCAGCTATGAAACTTCTGAATTCGAAATTACTTTGAAGCGATACCGCCTTCATTTTTTTGTGAAAGATAAGTGGTGTCATAAAAAAAACATGCTTCTTGCACGAATGAATGGCTGTTTAAGTTGTTGCTCAATTGTTCGTTTCATTTGTAAGCATCGAGAATATGAGCATTATAATCCCGAGAGCATACGTATGCTAATGCTTGATCAAACTTATTTCGAGTGCCAGCACCATTAAAAGCGCTTGGATGGTGTAACTAATTGTATTTTAAACTACTGATTTTGAGCATCAAAGTTACCATGGTTGTATAGACCTGCGCAGTGGATCCATTTTTGAGAGACGGTACTTAACAAATGTATGCACTCAAAATTCTATTTAACTTCAAGATCACTCCTATAATTTCCTTTTTTCTTCTTTACAGATTGATGACTCAGCTGCTTCAAGAGACAGAATTCACTGAGGTCCTTCTTCAATATATAGGTAAGTAATATGTGCTTCATGTGCAAAGAAGGCAGAGGTAATCATTAGAGTAATCGTTTACTCCTCTTTGCCTCTTATAGCAATGATATTTTATGCTAAGGAAATTTGGCGGACAAATATTTTCTACTCTTACAAGAGTGAAGCTTGCATTGGCCACACCCTATCAACTACGCCGAGTCTATTCTTTGCCTTCAACATTGTAATACTTTTCATGAAAATTCTTTTCCTACTCGTTCAGGTTGTTAAACAATCGGGAAAAAAGTATTTATTTCATCATTCAGAAGAATTGTGGGCTTAATAAAATAAATTACGGTGGTCAACAAAGTTCTTTTTCGACCTTTAGGGGTGAAAAACAGAGACGTTAAGAGGAAAGAAATGTAGACGAGGATGAGTGCCTCGAAAACATTGGATCTATGTATCTTTGGGTGAAGTAACTCCCATTTGTGGGCAATGAGTTGACCTTTGAGGCTCTTTACTTCGGCTGAGAGGAAAACAAAAGAAAAATGCTAAAGTAAGAAGTCAGATTCACTGCCTTTTCCACCTCACTGCCTGAGAGGAAAACTACTAAAGTTTCCGGGCGTCTATCTCCGCTTTCTCTCAATAAGACCTGAGGTAGGACTCGTGCGTGATGCTGCGTTCGCTTTTTGAAGCGAAGGTATTTTTCAATCCGTTTCCTCGGCTATTTTTCTTTATGTCAGAGAAGATACCTCTTTTACCAATTCTCCGCATCTAACCCATATCCGTAACATATTTCTTGATTCTCATAGCAAAGAATGGAGAAAGGAAAAATGCATCTACATACTGGCATATTAAGTTTCCAAATCCTCTTTTGGTAATTGGTTGATTTACTTTCATATTTTTCTCACTTTATGTAGGTTTCTATTTTAGTGATTCATACTGACCTCTCGATTCATTATTCATTATTTTTCTTGTTTCGCTCCTTAATTTTCCCCTGATCTCGATGAAATCTATCATATGAAAGCCCATATTCCATGTTACCTCACGATAAATTTTCGGAATCATTTCTTGTATGCTCTTGATAATAGGTATTTTAAATTGGATAACAAAGTATGGTCAAGTAGTGGTCTAATTGATATCGAAGAAGTAATTGCAACAGTAATGTATCCTACAAGTATTGCGAGTATAATATTGCTATGAAATAATCCTGAAAATTCCAATAATATTCGTTGTCAGTGTAGACAGGAAAAAATATGGGCAGCAATTCCGCCCCATCTTTGGCCTCCATTGAATTCATTGCCTTTCACGCTGCACCGAACATTGGATAGCAGAGAAAGCTTTTATGCAGATTGGAGAAACAGTCTTCTGTGCAGGAGTAAAGTTCGCCCTTATCTCTTCAGCTTTCTCCGCACACCCTTATCAACTGAATTCCCCGTCTCGACTCTCCACAATTCTCTTTCGCGGTCGCTAAAAGTTTCCATTTTCGCTCCTCAACCAGAAAATCTCCGTTCTTGTAACTGCTGCGGCGATATTTTGAGTAACTCGTCGTGGTAGGAGAGGAAAGACTCGTGATTTTCTTTTTTTATTTCTGCGGAGAGATGAGATCGCGTAGCAAAAGATGAGTAGTTGGAGGGAAGAGAGCTGAGATAGTCCTGAGAACTTGTCGAAAGCACTCGCTGAGTTCTCAAAATGAGTTTGAGTCTATGGAAGGACCAAGAATCTTACCTTGAGAGTTGGTGATGGGCACAAGGAGCTCTTTTCCATGTTTTTTTGTATTTCTTTTCTTTTTTAAACCTCTTTTAGTCCTACACCTTCTTTAGTTTTTTTGCAACCATGGCTTAGTAGTAATACGTTTGGCAAATATTTTGCAGAATATGCATTGATAAGATTAGATAATTTATGCTTACTAAAACCTTTTGTATGTTAGTAATCATGGTTAATAAACTTTGAGAAATAGAGAAAAACAAAGATATCGTAATGCCCACTATTTTTATATTAGGTACCTGATGATGGTTGTGTAGCAATCAAAACACGTGTTTTAAACTGTTAAAATAAAATTAATGGGCTGTATGACACCTTTGTCAATCATTCAATATGTTATTTCACGATATCTCCCCTCAGAAAGTTGACTTTATTTGATGACTAAATCTAAATTGAAATAATTACGCTCTATATTCTCAGTATAAATTTTTCATATTCCCATTAAGTTAACAGCCGTCTCAAGCTAATGTTGATCTTTTCGCTATGAATGTAAAGACATCTTCTCGAAAGCGGTTCATTCAAGTTTGCCGCCGAAGTCCGTTCAAGGCGGTGCGATGTATTTGCGACGTGTTTGAGATCTCCACTGTGGCCGGAATGGTGGCCGAAATCCGACACAATGACGTTTGAGTGTGCAAATTCGGCGATAGCGACGCCTCACGTCTTTGCCAATTTCGGCTCGAGAATTAAACAAAAAAGGATCAAAGACGGGAACGCAATTAAAAAAAACGGCGGCAACTGGCAAATTTATCCCCATCTCGCGCCCCTCCTCGAGAGGAAAATGAACCAATGGGAGCTTCGCGAGGGCTGAAGGGGGTATCAAGAGCGTCTCCGTGGGGTCCGCCACACATTAGGGCAATGGAGTTAGCGTGTGTGGTGCCGAAAAAAAAATATATTTCACATGGTCACGAGAGCAGGAATCTCTTTTCACTCGCTTTCGTTGGGAATGCGTTTGAATGTATATCAGAGTTTTTTTTCGGCTGCCAGGGGATGCTTGGTCCGGTACACACCTTGGGGATGGAAAATGTATGGTGAAATAGGGGGTTTTTCTCACCGAGAGGAGGGTAGTTTTTTTTATATTTATTTTCGTTTCACGTGTGAAGAGACTAAGATATGTGTATATATTAGTGGGATTTCTTTTTTTTCGCAAGACATGAAGGGGGTGTGTGTGCTGGAGGCTTGAAATGTGAAGTGGTTTGATGCGAATGTAGAGAGGGAGAGAGTTTATTTGCAGTTAAGGGAAAAAATTGAAGTTCTTTGGCTACGTCCCTAATGATTCGCTCGTGTTCTTTGATGGACTCCGGTCGCCTGTCTTTCTCGTTTTGGTAACACCCTCTCCATTGCCCGTATTCACAGGAAAATTCGTGGTTCTAGGTTTTTCTTCTTTGAATACGTCGAGTTCTTGACTTACTTTAAGTTCCCGACGCATATTTTGTCGAGCTATGCCACATTTAATGAAATTTACGTCTGTATTTATATAAGTATCAATATATTTTTTATGTACAATTTTGAGTGTTTGTTTCTAACACTGCATATATATAGAGAGCATCCATCGACTTAAGAGGCTACTTTTTAATCACTAACACACTCGTAACTACGATAGAGTATTTACTTTAGGTAAAACATTTCAGCTAGAATTGTTTTAGTAGTGGCTGTAATGTTTCACTCTCTCATTGACTTAACGGATAAGATTTCTCAGGTGATGGTTTCAATAGCTCTTTTTTATCAATTGACCTTTACGCTTTCTTTTTTTCTGCCCACTCCTGCCGCAAAACACACGCGTGTAGTGAGCAAACCCTTTTTATTCGACCTATATAGTGTTTGATGTTCGTCTTCAGTGTTTTCCTCAACCTTCGAGGTAACTATTTTCCCTTATTATTGGTAGAATGCCACTCTCAGCCTTGCACTTTCGAAGCATGAAAGATTAAAACCACTCAGGGAGAGTTATTGAAAAATTGAGTGAAGCAATAGCGTTTCGCAAGGGAGTCGTGCAAAAAGAAGTGATTCACGAGTATCGACCTCTTTATTGGTACTCTCTGTGTCACGTACATGGTACGCGGTAATAACCTTTTACTGTCATTCTATTCTGTGTGAATTTCCCAGCAAGTAGAGCGGCTCGTAAGTCCGCATCTCATGAAAAAGGAAAGTGCATTGACTGGAAGATACTGTACCACTTGATTGAATTAGTCAGGTTTCGTTGATTACAAGAATTTAAATGCGGTCTTAAGGTAGAGGCTTTGGTATAGGTGGCAATATCGATATGTGCAATGCATTATGCATTTGTTATTTGCACATCGCGTCCAACGTAAGCAAAAATTGTGCGAATAAGGTTAGAGAACTAGACTTAATATTCGTAATATTATTAATGCACACTTCTCAGATTTTGGAGCTGTAATATCATTCCCCTTCATCAATTCTTCTATATTTGTGGTATAAAACGAGTTGTTTATATATTTAGTCTCATCAGGATTTTAATCATCACAACCGAGAACAACAAATAAAAAATAAGATAGGATAATTTGAGTCTACTAAAACCCTTTGTGTGTTGGTGATAATAGTAAATGAATTTTGATGACCAAAATGAAATGAAAGTAACCATGCCGTCGATTTAGTGTCAATTAGTCATATCCTCAATAATTTTGCAGCCATCTCAAGCTAATAGCGGTCGTGTTGCTAGAATTTTTTCAATCTGAATCTAGAAAATACAAAATGTAAGGAAACAGATAGATCAAACGATTACTAGAAAATTATCTGTAAATTATATTTTATTGGCATGATAGAATTCCACGAGATTAAACCTGAAACACTCGCGATTCTAACAAAATCTGCCAGGGGCTAAAAAGGATACCCTCCTTACCCTTGCACGTATCCTCGTGATACGTGCAAGGGTAAGAAGTCGTGTCCCTGGGAGGGAACTGAAGGAAAAGGAAGTCATCTCCAGACAAGGGAGGAGAGACACTGTGAGCGAAGATGCGGAAGAGAAATGCAGGAGGAAGAGGAAGGGTATTCGTTCTAAAGAAGTGGTTGGGAGAAGGAAAAGACGAAACATGGAGGTGGGTGAATTGCAGAAGGCAGTTTGCGAGATGGGGGAGTGAACGGCACTCGCTGGTTGGTTGGGGGACTTTGAATTTGTTTGCAATGAGCGCGGAGGGGAGGAGGAAGAAGAAGAAGGAAGCAAACTTGTGCGTTGGTTGAGTGTATAAGAGATGGCGGGAGGTGAAGCATCACGAATGGCCACTGTGAATTGAAAGCGAGGGTAAAGAGGAAGGAAGGAAGATTGAGTGAACGTCAGTGAGGTTACATGGGTGAGGGGGTGGAAGTGGGGATTGCCAACGCCGGGGTGACGTAGTGGGATGAGTGGTATGGGGTGTAAGGCGAAGTATAGCGGGAAATGGGGTGGGTGCGGATGAATTTTTTTTTTTTTGAAGATTCACAAAGACGGTGCCCCCTTCTTACAACCCCAGCCCTTTGAAGGAGGGTGGCGCGGCCCGCGGTGATGCGAGGGTAAGGAGTTAGTCACGTGACCCTTGGTTGGGGGATCGGTAGAGGAGATTGAGGATATGGCTCCACACATATTTGAACACGCATGTATTTAACTTATTTCACCGGGTGAAACTTGCATGGTTGGACAAAAGATTCTGGATCCAATCCCTAAAATAATGTATACGTCGGTTGTTTACAACTCTTGTCGTATTTCTCCTTCAGGGAATATATTTCCAAATTTTGTTTTCTTTCGCTTCACAAATGGGATATATAGAATAAAAATGGATGATTTGCGTTTGCTAAACACAAATAGCTGATAATTTTTTTACAAATTACGTTTAGTTAACTATCGGGTACCGAATATTTTTTGTAAAAGGTCTACAAACAAATTCGTCAAATGCAATTCAGAAAGCCTGAGGGAAAAGCATGATTTTGCTTTCAAACTTTTGAGCCTGGCCTGTCGTTTTGAAAACGAATATCAATGTAGACTATATTTTTCAATGCACCGTAAGTAAACTTTTCACGAAAAAAATGTACCACAGGTCACAGTAGATTAATTTACAAGCATTTGATCTGCAAAAACGTGCATGTTTACTCTTAAGCTCAGATCGAGAACGACAGAGAGCTTTCCGTGAACGGCTACTGTGAGGTTGGAACTGCTGAATCCGTCTATGAAGTTGAGAGGAGAATTAAGGTCTCAAAGAAGGGTAAAGGAAATCCATCGCTTGGGGGATGAATCCTGAGATTGAGGAAAAGGGAGTATGGGGGGTAAGGATTTGCTAAGTTTGCCGGCAGTGAGAGGGGGAGACTTGGAGGTAGGGTATAAGGGGTTAGGGTTGGCGGGTTCTTTTTTTTTCAAAACTAAGAGGGGATGACTGTTCACGGTAGGGGGCGAGGACGGTAGATCACGAGAAGGAGGGGTAGCTTTAGACGTCCGAATCTGTGAGTGGGAGTGCGTTGGATTGGTTCGGGTAATGGAACAAGAGGAAATGGCTAGTGAATAAGAGGAACGTAGAAGAGACGGTTTTGAAGGAAGTTGGATGGAGTATATGGTTGGAAGAACTTGAGGGTAGGGCGAGGAATATAAATGTATATTCACAAGATGACAAGGAGACTTATGGGATGTTTTTGGGGAAGCCTGGCTATTTCACTTCACAGTGTTCGTGAACGCACTTCCTTGTCTGGTCGTTTTTATATTCAGGACGTGAAATATAATTGCGGAGCGTCCTGATGGGGGAACTCACCGCATTAAATGTGAAAATTATGCTTTTTGGGGGGCTATCTCGGTTGAAATAACCACGCGTTTTATTCTAATTATTTGGCTGAGTGTATCCCAGGCGGGCGTTTAGTAAATTGCATCAAATTTATTGGTTGCATGTAATGACTCTGAATTTTCCTCGCAGTATTTTCTTAATGGACAAGATCTGTACACATGCAGGTCACGTGTTTCATAGAAATACTACAAATATTTAATTGTGCAAGGTAAAATTCTTTGTAAAATCTGAGGAATTAATATTGTAGCTTTTATTTTCGTTGCATATTTATACTTTTAAGTTATATAATCACCTGGTATTGAGTACGGTTTGGACCTTAAATTGCCAACACTTTCAAACTAGATTTGAGCCTAGGTTCTCGGTTGTCGCTATTACAAGATTTCTTTCGTTCATGGAATGCATAGCCACGAAAACTAGGTTTATTTCATCTCGCTCATATTCTCTTGGACTCTCTTGGTTACATACTTAAGGAATGATCCATTTATGGTAAGCAAAGGTATGTCTTTTAATGAGATCAGCTTGAGTGAAATCGGTAAACTGAACGCGGTAAAAAAATAAAATCCTAACCCCGGCTTCGGTGTATTGCACGCGTTAAAAAAAAAATGTAACGCCTCTGCCCGCCCCAAGTCGCCTTCACAGCCTACAGGGGCACGTTACGGACATCCGATACATGACCCCCGATATTAATCTGCTCTTCAAAGCATCCCTTTCTTGCCAGAGCATCGACATCACACGACAAATCGAAAACATCGCCCTGGGGGCGGCGGATGGGATAGAGTTTGGAATGGGGTTACGAGAGCTGAGAGCCGCTGAATGCGATGCTAAGCGAGGCACCAGTCAATGCTTTGTGTATCTATATCTCAATCTTTACTGATTGGAGTGATAGTAAGCAGTGCGTGTGCCCTGCGGAATTGCCACACGAAAAAGAACGTAAAAATTCTATTTGCTGTCATGCAAGTGTTAAATTATTTCTTATAACTTATTGTAAATACAAGAGGTGAAATGGAAAAAATAATGTCCGATATCTTGTTGATCAGGATTAATTTTACTAAGGAAAATAAAAAAAATTAACTATGTATGATTCAATAATATATTTAATTTCCTTTTTATTTATTTTCAATTTATTAATTTTCCGTAATGGAAAGGTTTCATACAGTTAAATCTGAAGTTATCAGTTGCATCAGTTGGATAAAATTATTTTTTGGATTTGAACAGTACCAGAATATCCACCAAATCTACCTCTTATGTCGTCCGTAGTTTAGTGTAGTTAAGCTATCGAAAATTGCGCCGAAAAGCGAAGCGATAACACTTTGCATGGCCCGCTGCGCATCGCTTAACACTGCTACGTTAAGAAATAAGGATGCATTTTATTATTTATTGGATGCGTATGCCGCCAGAATATCCACCAAATTAATCTCTTCAACTATATTTAAACAGTTTTTAGTTTAATCTGGTTAAGTTATCGAAAACTTCAACAAAAAGCGAAGAGATAACACTTAGCGAGGCCCAGTGTGCATCGCTTAGCATCGCTACGTTCACCACGGAGCGGCTCCTCTGTCCCACCCCCCTTCTTTTCACTCGCGCGAAATCAAAGCGAGGGGGTTGGATAGCTCGGAAGTTTTGCGAAGGGAAAAAGAATCGGGCTCGAAGGAGAGGAGAAGAAGGGGGATGGGGAGGGTGGAAGCTTGAGAATCGTGCAGGGAGGGAGTGAGTTTCTCTGAGCAGCAGCGTGCGGGGGAGACGTAAGAAGGGGGGGGGGGAGTTGGATTGGAAGGTGAATCATTTGGGGGAATAAAGTGGAAGAAGCTGGATGAGTTGGTTTCGGAGATGCGAAAAAGAAGTGGGGGCGGGATTGAGTAGGTTGGAGGGTGGGGGTGTCGAAGAGGCTTCAGGGAGTGGGGGTGGCGGCGGCAGCAGAGTTTTTTTATTTTATTTATTTTTTAAATATTTTTTCGCAACGGGGTTGGAGAGTATGGGGTTGAATGTTGGTAAAAGGCACGTGGGGTAGGGAGAGCTTCAAGCAGGGAGAAGAAATATGAAAGTGAATGGCAGTAGTCCCCCGCAAGAGGGTAATAAGAAATATTTCTGCGAGATGGGAAGTTGAGACGGGAAACGGGATGAAAAAATGTCCGTTTTAAGTGATGGGAATTGGAAATAATTTAAGGAACCAGAGCGCATTAAAACAAAAAAAATATGGAAAAAATAAATCGTCATTTCTAAAGGTATTACAAAGAATTTTTCACATCATTGAATTCACTTTTAGAGTATTTATTACTTTTCACTCCCATTTCGTGTGATTTGCAGAACTTCAGGTGATTTGCTTAGCATGGAAACTTTTGCTTACTTACTAAGAGCATGCATAATAAAGTAAAATAAATTGAATACTTTTAAATATTTCAGTTAATGCTTGCGAATTGATTCTGCCATGATAGCGAAAGAAGCGTAGAGTAAATGATGGCATCTTAAAAAGTTTTTAGAAAATATTTTAAAGTAGTCACCCTCACTTACTTCTTTATACATAGTCTACGCTAGTAAGTATATTGTATAGTTGACTTGAAGCGTGTTAGTATCTTTTCGGGGTCTAAATTCGTGTTTATACCGGCCACCATAACTTCTATTCAACTGAGAACAAAAAAAATTTGTTCTTTTGCCTTTTTATAACTCTAATATTGCCAGCGTAACCTTCCCTGTTTATTCACCCTCCTTCAACCCAGGCTTCTTTGGCCGTGGGGTCGCTGGAGGAAGGAGTAGTGGAGAAGTTTTTTCAACCGTGCTTGGGGGAGTAAGAAGGGTTCGTGATTTGTGCGTGAGGCATGGTCGTTGGGGGATGAAGAAGAAATGGTCCGGAGATGCCTCGTGAAAGGGGAGGGTTTGTCTCGGAGAACGCGGGAATTTCGCAAGAAGCAAGCGGCGAAGGGTTTGGGTGGCTGCCTCATTCATTTCGTCCCCGACTTCAGAACCCCCTCTTCTCGAAGACCAGGGGTACCAGGGGGAGCAAGTAAGGAGCTGGCAGAAAAAAGTTTTGCTTTATTTTTTTTCCAAGGAGGGTTTCTGGTAGAGCTCTGAGATTTTTGCTGGGAGGGTTCGCGGTTAAAATTTGGCGTTCCCTTTTTGCGGGTGACCGGGAGTTTTATTTTTTCTGTTTCGTCTTTCGACGCTAATTTTGGAGAATCGAACCGATGCATCGGTCAAAATCTTCAAAGGTTCCGTCGGTGATGAGTTTGATTGCATCGAAAAGGAATGTAGCTATGTGAGATTTCAATTCCTCAGCGTTGGTGCGTTATCAGCTAATTATCTTCACCCTTATTGAATGAGATTCGAAACGTTCTATTAAGTATCCAGATGGAAATTTCTGATGGTTTCTCGGATTGATTATGTTTTCTTAAAGACCGTTTTTAGTTAATTTATAAATTAAATCTCCATTGCAATGAGCTACGAAATTCAATTAGGAAATTATTCTGTACGACTAAGAACATATTTGAAAATTATCTTGAATGCCATAGCCAACAAAACAACCATAAACTCAATTTATAGTGTTTTACTACTGTTTTGACTCTCCTCTACTATCGCGGGGAAATTTTTAAGAAATTTGCAATGTTTGTTTCCACGGCTATTAACAATTGAAAAGTTGTAGAGCTTAGATGTGGAATTGGGCTACAGAGACCACCAGTGAGATCTTAGTTCTGAGGAGTTTTTAACATTTAAAAAATTTAATTTATAAATTCAATAACACTCATTGCATATTCACAATAAGAGCAAAAATAATGATTTAGTTGAAAAATAGCATGGTAAAGCGGGTAATATTTTGTGATTGCTGCAAGACTGCCCATTTTTTTTCTGATTCTTTACAATTTTCGTTCAATATTCATTCTTGATCCATGTTATTCATCCAGATTTATTCTTTACTTTCAGCAATATATGCAAAGAAATGATTTGCTCTGCAAAAGTAGTTTTGTGGCATCGTCCACCGCCCTCACCACTTATATCAGTCACTGTCTTTATATTTCCTTTCTACCCCGCTTCTTTCTCCCTCTGTTCACCCTGCACATCCATCCTTCCCCTTTTCTAATGTTCCCGGAAGTTCTCAGAGCCAAAAAAGTCTTCCCGTGGCTACACGCAAGGCAACCACCGCTCACGATACTTCAGGATTTCTCGAGCCGGTGTTCAGGCCCCTCTTTCGACCCGGGCGGAGGAGTTGGCCTTGTTAGGGATGCCCTCTGAGAATGGGAGACTTCCGAAGGGCCGGAGCCGAAGAGACTTGTACTTTCGGCGCCCTGGAAGGATATTTTTCAGCCTAATTTTCTTTTTTTTTCGCTCATCCGTCGGTCTGGGTTTGAGATGTGGGAGTTAAGACTTTGGGAGCTAAAGGAGGGAGGGATCCCTAATCGGAGTTTGGAGGATATCCCCTCATATTTTACGATCGAATTTTTTCCCCCTTTCAGTTCTCCAACTTCAGACAGCTAAGTCCGGATGCGGTTGTTTTTCCGTGATCATCTTCCCTTTTTGATGTCACTCCCAACTTTCTTTCGTAATCGACAGTTTCGGTTGACGGATATGTTTACCGGAAAGAACTCTTTCGGGTTATTTCCTAGAAAGTGATAGTTTTTAAATGAATACTCTTCCTTTTTTTAACAATTTTAGGAAACGGCATTTGATCGTTTGTAATAATTTTCTAGTCTGAATTTGATTTTTTTATTGGCTAACTTGGAAATTTTCCTTATATTTTCGTCACAACATTCATTGCACTGAATATTTAACCTCATTTGTAGTATCATGGGAAATATCCCATTTTATTATTTGAATTTAGAGCTAAGGAATAAGTCTTGCCCCATTTACCTGATTTCTCAGTGGCCAGAGGTGATACTCTTTCTATTTTCAGTTAACTTTTAAATAAATATAGCCTTAATTATTTTTATCAAGGTAAAATTTTCTCATACTTTTTTATTCTGTGCGCAGTATATTGTGCAAGTGCACTAGACGGTCATGATAGGTGCTCCATTATAGTCTTACAACTAACACTAGGACTTGGTTAGCGTGTGAACTTGCTAACTGCGAGATTTTGGCGACGCAAGACAGGATTTGTAATGAAGAAGGTAGGGTATGTGCGTATTTTCCAGAAGTAGTACAGGGGAGGTTACAAAAAATGACGAAGGGGTACTACAAAAGGGTTAAGAGGGTATATTTCCTTTTTTCCGGGAGGGAAAGGCATTTTTTTGTGAGACAAACGGAGGAGAGACAAAAGATTTCTTCCGAAGAGATGATTCCTTTTTCCTACCTCGCTCAGGACGTGGCTAATTGCTACCGGACGGGTCTCTCCTCGTCTATAGGATCAGGGTAATGATGTGCCGTGAAAATCTTTTGGTTTGCATAAGGGGAGACCTTCGCGCGAGGGGGGTTTCTTTTCTTGTCTGTGTACTGAGAGGACGGTAAGGAGCGGGGTGGAAGAGTTATTTCATTTCTTCGCGAGATTGCCCAACCCTTCCTCTTCTCTTCACTAGCGTCGCAGTCTTACACCCGAGTGGTTTTTTTTATTCCCCTTAAAAAAAGACGTCTACTGGAAGTCTGATCGTATGACAAAGAATTGCTCGCAATTGAGCGCTAATTTATGTCGGTTTTTGAACAATTGTTGGAGGAAGGTGCTGAAATTTTTTCACGTTCACATGTATCATGGCGAGAAAGAATACAGATTTGGCAGAAAATCGAGATACAGAAAGCCCCTTAATGTTTAACATGTGTATGTATAATAATGTATGTAAATATAATTAATAATAATTAGGGTTAAGTTGGGATACCATCCATAAAATTTTTTCTTCATAATCCAGATTTTTTGTCGTTGAAATTGAAATTCTTTAAGCCATTACGCTGTGGACTTGGTGAGTAAAAGGTGTCAAGCTCCAATTTGTGAAATTCGGTTTAAGTAACCCGACAAAAGTCCATGGAATAAATATTTTGCCTGAGCCTTACTTCGAATATCATTTTCTCTTTCACTTGTAAACGAAAGCAGATTGAATACCTTCGCCTTTTTTCTGTCAAGGCTTATTCTGCGCACTTTAAACAAATATTCTTACATTGTTTATGTCTTTTTTTGGATTATATATCTTCCCTTTATTTTATACGATATTTCTCGCTGTATCTTCGAGGCTATTCATAACTGTGGTGGGTTCCTCCTCATTATCACCTCAACTAAGTTTCTATATCTCTCATCCCCACGTCTTTCAACCCTTACGATTGGCATGACTAGGTTAAACAACCCTTTTTCCCTCACAATACCAGACGGAGAGAATTATTCATTAGCTCAGGGACAGGCAGGGTTGAGAGAAAGGGTTTATTTTTTCAGGGCTCCCGTTTTAACTCTTGTGTTTCTTCTTCTTCGTCCCAAAGCTGGACTCCCTTACGATTGAGGAGTAAAGGATGGAATAGTGTGTTAAAAACCGGTGCGTTAACTGACTGTGTACTGTGTACACGTGTTTTTTTTCAGTGGCTGGAGATTATGGTTGGATCCCGGAGCATTTTAGGGAGAAAAAAAAGTTCGGGAGATGAAGGATGGATGTGTTCAGCCGTTCCTATTCCCGCTTTGTGTTTAACTCCCTCTTTAAAACGATTCGCGAAGGAAATTATTCATGGCTAAGCGAGGAGGTCCTTAATATTCGATCCTCCGCGGGATTTGACTCGCTTGAAGGGGCACGCAAGCAGATATTGTATACCCTTCCTCTTTCATCACCTCACCCCCATCATGTCGATCCCGCAATTAGGCGCCTTAATTGAAAAGGCCTGTGCCCACTTTTGTGTTAAGACTCCGTGCCCAGCTCTTGGTGCTTGGTTTGTGAATGAGGTGGTGTAGTGGGTGGAAAAGGCAACCTCTCCCACATACCCTCGACGTGCAGCCGTCCACAATGATGTCTTTATGATTTATTTTAACTCGTTAAACAACTTGGGTGCAAGCTCGGATCCCTGATGTACACGCTTGCCAAACGGACCGTGCATCACTCCGTCCTTTCTTAGGAGCTGAGTCGTTTTTCTGTGACACACTTGTCGTCATTGTACGCGACTGGTCATGTCTCAAGTGGTAGTGTGTTTTGGTGTCCGCGTAGTCACTTGCCGTAATTACTTGTTTCCCTTCGAGCACTACAACTACTACTACATTCACAATTTTGTTGGTAAAATGTGCGATTTGACTCCTGTTTCACTACTTGTGATGATGCTATTTGAATAAATATTAATATTTCTCTAGCAGTATCTCAAATCACTGTAATTTGCATATATTTTGAGTTAAAATTTACATATCCAATTTCGAAATAAAACTGCATACTATTCGTAAATTAGGGAGTATTTTTTCTTTGTCTCTTTGGCTCTGTAGCCGCAATTCTTCTATTTGTCACAATCTGTCCGTCAACGATGGATGAACGATGTAAAGACGTCATTTCCATGTTGGAAAATAGTGCACAGCTAAGTTCAGATCCATATCATCCTGTGGGCGTTGTCGCTGTTCAGTCGGCCCTGATTCCTTCCGCTATTCTTTAGCTTCCTCAGCGCGCTTACGGGTCACTCGCCTCTGACCGCTAATGATCAGAGGAGTCATCGATCTCCTGGAATCGCTAGATTGTGTCCTACCACATGGGAAATAACCGTGTTCGCTTTGCTCCCATTTGACGCCACATTTTTATAGTACTATGTACAATACTTGCCCCATTCATAGACAAAGTAGGTACTACTTCGATATAGTTTCATTCCAAAAGCATTAAAAAATAATACGTAACCATTATATACCTACAGATACAAATACTAGTATATATTACTGTGATTCTTATTGCGCTTTCAATCCTCAAATATTCATTTCGCGATTGTTATTAATTTTTAATGCAATCTAGTCATAAATTTTCCAATATGGAAGAGCTCTATGTAACTATTTTGCCTAATACATACAATAAAATTAGAGTCAATATTTTTCATTCCTTCGAACTTCACATCGAACTTCCATTTTTTTAGCCATAAATGTGCGAATAAAGATGGATGAAATTAACAGCAAAACAAGGAAGGCAGGAAGTTGGTGTATCACTAAGACTTGAATTAATAATGAAACTTACCATGGTAATCTTAGCATTGTTATTCCCAACATTTCGGCCAATATCGTATTCCTTAGTTGAATTGCTCTCGGACGAGGCTTCCAAGTGCGTAAACGCGTCGTGGAGGATTCTGAACTGGCCTCATTCCACAGCAAACTGTGGAGCCAGCGGATGAGGTCGATTTGGAGCCATTTAATTCTGTCGCGCGCGTGGAAAACGCCAAGTTATCCGCGACTCCTCAGGAAATGGACGTTTCGTTCCAAGGGTTCCGGAAGGATCTGAGGTGTGGTCGTTTTTTTACCGTGCGGGATGTTGGGTTTGAAAAAAAACTAAAGTGGAATGTCGTCCAAAGAGGAAGGAAGTGAAGAGGGAGTGCGAGGAAGCGGTAACTGAGGCTCGTGGGAGCTGTTGAGTGGAGATCCGGGGTAGGGATCATGCGGGAGGAAGTAGGCAAGTGCTATCCCCACCTTCACGACCACGGGGGTTATTCTGTAAATCCAAATCGTCGCTCGAATGCTGATGACGTCAAAGATTTGGCCAAATAAGGGCATTGCTTGGAGGTTCAATAATAATTATAAAATGCCTTTATTCGGGCGAGGTTGAGACTAAAAAGTCCCCTCTTCCACCTAACCCCTCGATAACGTCAATGCAGACATATTAAAAATTGGTAAGAAAACGTTTACAATACAAATAATATAAAATATATACTGCTTGTGAAATGTCAAAAATATAAACAACTATATGTGAAAAATTTGTGCAAAAAAGATTTATGTTTGCGGGAAAAAACATGAGGATAAGGGTGTAATATCCTTCAGCGAAAAAACCCACTGCAGGAAAACGCCCACAAAAGAAGGGGGGCGTGAAAAACCTGCGAAAACCTACTGAGTGAAAGCTAATGTCATGTTACATGCAAAATACAACATAGTTCATGAGGTACATAGAATACACAAATGGAACGGTTCAATCAGTGACCGCCTACAGCGTTCGAGTAACAACTGATTTTAACGACTCACTTTTACGTGCACGGTTCGTTTCCTTATTATTGTCGTTGAGAAATGAATGACTCATTGAACGATTCCTTTTAAGTTCCAGCATCTCTACCACTGTGATTTTCCTGATTCGGGAGTACATAATTATTATAATAAGTTCTCCGGAGGCTGGGAGGAGAAATTGTGTCTTCATCGAGAATGTCATAATTTAGTTTGGATAAATTTTGTACATTGATAAGTCAACAAAATGATCATATTTTTTGATAATTTGATGTCTTCAAAGAATAGTGAAGTACGCTTGAACTAAATTCTTTCCTTGTTATTTTAAAACTAATAGTATCGCTGTACGTTCTTGCTCTTTAATAACAGAATTTCTTGTTCTATGATTTCACGGTATGGATTCTATGAGTTCCAAAATTTCGCAGAATATTTTAAATTTATAAAATAGTGCCCAATTTTTGATAAACAGCTTGGCAATTTTAATGTTTTTCACGTCCGCGAGAATTATGGACGTTTCATTTTTTAAGCATCCATCAATTTCTTTACCTCGGCAAATATGAATCATCATATCATACATCTATATTGATGAGGAGTTTGTACTACTGCAAAGATCGAGTGAATGCTCAGAGCTTAGATACTGCTTCGTGAGAAAAGTGCTGTTTTTACCGTATCAATGGATGAGAGTTGATAGCTTCCGACCGCTACTAAAAAAGCGGAAAGCACAGTGGCAGTACCTGTTAGCGTTACCGCTAGAAAGTTATCTGCATCAGCAACTGTTGTTTGTTGTGGCTTTTGGAAGGACATCGGCTCTTTGTTGTCACCTGCGGCCACCTGACGATTCATCGGTCTTCGTGTAGGTAAATGCCTAGAAGGCAATACGTTTTGTTTGTCCCTCGATATTTTTAATTCTCAAACAAATTTGCCACTTTGTTTACTTGGTCTAAAAATTAAAATAAGTTCTCTGAAGTGATTATCCGTAATACATTTTTATGGAGCAAGTTCCTTCCATATTTTTAGTGAGATTATCACTTGATATTTTAGAAAGATAGTATGTTAATAAATTGTGGAATAATAGGCTAGAAAAAAGGATGTTGAAGAGAGTGAAATTCCATGATTTCTAGATGAAATGCAGATGATGTGCTCTAGGTATGATAAGGTTATTTCTAATAGCTAAATCCACGAGATTTGATTACAGCTAAGCTCTTATATTTCACATAGGATTTAATGATTTCGCTAATCTAAGTATTTTTAGTAAGTATGAACTTGAAATATGAGTAAAATTTTTTGAGGAAGATATTGGAAAAGACGACTTCGCTGGGATTGTACAGCATAGTTTCTCTAATATGGTGATGTAATTTGCCATAGTGCATTTAAAATTGAAAAATATTGATGCAGAATGATAATTATTCCCCATTTCCAAGGTCTAAATATGTAAAAGCATATGCCCATATGAAAAAGCATTCCGATATATATTTTATAAGTCTCTTATGCCACCTAAGTAATTCCACGGAAGCGTTCTCTGTGTTTTCGTGTTGCCTTTTAAATGTCTCCATGGCACCCTTCCCCCTTATATCCTCCGACTTCCTCTTCGGCGAACAGTTCCGGCGTGACCGTCCTAATACCGCACCGATAACACGTAGCTCGCCCCCATGAGGGGACACAATATAGGTCTCCAACCCTTTTAAAAAACCTCACCGCCCCAAACACACACAAACACGTGCCCGGAATCGGCAACCTCCGTAGCGTGATTCCTGGAGGAAGTAGTGAAAACGGAATTACTCGCCCGGTCCAGTGTTCCCACGCCTAAGCCACCATCCTGTAGATGTCTCCTCATGCAGAGAAATCAGAGGGAGTGGAGGAGGGGGTTGGGATTGGGTAAGGAGGTGTGGGAAGGTTATTAGGAAACCTGCCAGTTCACTGCACACTTATTTTCTGTTAGTTCAGTAAGTCACCTGCATGTAATGAGGATTACCAATTAGGTAGGCTAATAGTTTCTTTTTAATTCAACAATGAATTTCTGATATGATTATTTGTCAGACTTAGCATCGTTGTGCCCTTAAATTTTTAATAAATTAATACAAATGCGACAATAACAGCCTTATGAGAACACAAAAAGTCTATACTATAATTGAGTAGCTATAAATGGTGGCTTGCCCTTTTGCAAATTTACATTTAAATGCAGAAAGTTTCTTTTACAAGTGCATGTCAACTCTATATCTGACATACTACTCATGTCAATGAATTAGTACCCTTGACGCAAAATCACGGAATGATCGCTCGACTCAAGGTTCAGGCGAATCGTTTTTCCAGGTGGACTTTTTGCTATTCGGTGGACTACGAACACCCAAAAACATCCTTAAAGTACGAGATGGTCCGGAGAAAAGAGCTGCTTCCTCTACCGTGATTGCGCGAAAATCCACGCAATTTTCTTCCTCTGCCTTAGTCCGGGATGAGCTCTACCCTCACTCATCCAAACCAACATTCGGATTAAATCGCTGAGTGAGTTTGATGACTATTATTTTGCAAGCTGTTATTGCCTTTTGTTTTGTCAATAGTTATGGCGTATATTTCGCACTGCTTAAATATTGCTCTGTCAACTTGACTATTAAGGCAGATTGCCCACTAGTTTGTCACTTTCCCCCGTGAGAACAACTCCATAACCCCCCTTCACGAATCATCTAAGCCTCACCTTCCCAGAGTTCCGCAGGACAATGTCGCACGGAAACACTTCCTCAACCCAACCCCCCTCATTTCGGAACCACGTCATTTCCGCCCCCGTAATGTCCGTCTTCTCCCCTCCCTCTTTCTCCTCTGCCCTCTTAATATACGTGTCTCCCCTCACGAAGGGCGCAGCGCGCGACTTCACCGCTGACCACCCACACTTCCGGGGTCGCAGATAACTCACCCCTCCTCCCTCCAGTCCGTCCCACCCCTTCCTGTGAGATCTGCTAACCCCGTAGCCGCGATCCTCCTTATCTCCAGACTCGATCAAGTCCAGCACAACGACCAAATCCGTAGGGTTTTCCCCACCTAAAATAATTGGAACGTGGATGGGTCTGGCATGTATTCACTCACATTACTCTTTATCCGTGTCAATAAAAATAGATTATAATTTAATACGAATACATACAGTGAAAAATATTGCAAAGTACGCTCTTGAAAACTTATTTTGAATTCTTCGATAATTTTTTATAAAAAATCTATACTTTTACGCACCATTTCTGCGGACGGAATGTATACTAATCAAACATAGGCTCTTGCATACACATTCATTCGTAAAACGCTTTTCTCCTGTTTAAAAATTGCGTATTACGTCGATTTACGGAAGATATACCATCCGAAAAATATGCATGTAATTGTGTATTGTCATAGGTATTTTTTTATTCTGCGATTACTTTGCTACTATATTTTCTGATGTGTCATCGACTCTGATCTTTTTCCTATAAGTATTTTTAGAATATTTTTTTCGCCGGTGAAGCGTGAAATTATAGAGGGGGATTTGTTTTTTTCCTTCCCCGTTCAATGTTTAGAATCTATTCGATTCGGCGACATATTTAAAAGGGCTAGACGGGGCGGATATGGTCCGTCATACGTCTCCGGTGCTGTTACTCATTCTCCCTTCCATCGTTTTGCGATCATTATGGGTGAGTTGTAGTTTGTAGGGAGGTTTGAGGCTAAGTCGGCCAACGATGATCATTACGTGAGCTCCAGGTGTGTTCGGTCGTCCATGACTCCTCAACACATGACATGGGAGACTATTTTGCCATCGCGATAAAAATGGAAGGCATTCCACTGGTAACAGGTTATCTCGCTTCGTCATCCTACCACTTTAGTTTTGCGTGAGATTTTGCATTGTACCAGACGATTTTCATTCATTGAGTAGTTTATTTGACTGCATTTAATTAAATTTAGAAACCTTAAACTTAGTAAATATTTATAAGGGACTGCAAAATTTTCATTAAAAACTTGTTTTCATCTAAATATCACTTGATGCTAATCATAAATTATACCTTTATCTGTCGCATCTAAGAACCAGCATCAGGAACAATTTAAGTTTATTTTATTTTTATTTAGACGGATGGAATAAATAATCATAACTTGATATTAAATTTTTATTTACCTACCATGTGTGAATTCGAGGGATTACAATAGTTTCACACTAAATAGTCTCGATGGAGTTCAATATAATTCGTCGATTGAATTACTCTCATTCTTCTTCATTCCCTAACGCTTAGAGATCTTATTTTTTGATATCATACTATTTAAATCGCTAGCTTTTAATCCGGATTTGACGAATGAATTTCCTTCCTCATCCCAGCTAACAGGTGTAGGTGTGGTTTCCGCCCTCGCCCGGATAAATCCCCTGACCGGATCCTTTCCTTACTGTCTGCACCGCATTCGGGGGAAAAAAACGAGGAAGTGACGTAACAAACACCCAAACCCATTTCTTCTCCTCCTTCCGTTCGCTCAAGTCTTGCAAGACCTTCAGCAAGAGTGGGTGGACAGGTAGCACGCTTAGGTTGAAAGGACACGAGTCGGCTGTAGGTATTGAATGGGTGAACAAGGGAGTTAGCAACGCCAAGGTTGCGTCGGACAAGTAATTTCCCGCTTAGGACACGCGCTCTATAATGTGAAAACAGGAGGATACCGAGACAAAACCGGATGCGAGGACTTGAAGGGAGAAAAAAACAGGGCTGAAAGTGGTGAATTAGCCTCTTCCTTAAGAAGTTGCGGAAGGAACACTCACCCCATACCCTCAAATATATATATCGGCCCAGTCCCTCCGCTGCGATGTGGAAATTACCTCCATAAAGGGTTGTTTTGCATTGATGAAGCCACTGCCTAGCTTGACAAGTAGCTATTTATTCTGGTTGCTGACTCCTATTTATATTTTGACGCTAATCAGTTGGTTTAATAGACAGATTTTTGCCCACTTGCTTGGTCGAATAAAACGTTTGAATGAGATTTTGAATATTCGTTTTAAGTGGTATATTACGGAAACGGTAGGCTTGAATGTTTGATTTATACCCTTACGATATATACCTCGTATTTTACGTTGATGGTATGTTTTATAATGGACCAAGCTGTCGAAATATTATTTTTTAAGAAATTTAGCTTACTCCTGCGAGGAAATTGTCTGGAATGATACGCTCATAATATGAAATCAGTGAGAAGTTCCATAGTTTACAGTCGTTTAAAAAGTAAATCTATGTAATTCTTTCCGTTCCTTGACAAAATATTGCAAGTAACAGAGGCGGTTTTTGCAAATGATGCACCCAAAATTTAAAGATCAATGAGATGTTCTAAATGTAAAGAAGGGTGAAAGGTACAGTTGTAAAATTCTTTTCCGTCTACACGCGTTTCATGTTAACAGTTTGAAAATGATGCACTAATAATTTGAAGATCAATGAGATGTTTCTTAATGTTAAAAAGGGTTTATAAGTACTAGGGGAAGAAGGTACAATAGTAAAATTCTTTTCTTTCGACGCGCGTTTCATGAAAATGAAAAACGCTCAATGTGTGTCGCCTTCGCCCAACACTCTTCCAGCGCCCACATACGTGAGGAAAGAGTATTTTTTTCACTGCTTAATCCCAATCCACCGCCTACGCACCTGAAAGGAAAATGGGACGGAAGTTCATAATGCTTCTCTGGGGCGTTTATTTTAGCGAGACCGCTTAATCTATTCAAACAGCCCTGTCATCCCACAGAGCCGCCAGCTTCGGGAAAAGCCATCGGGAATTCCATAAGAAGGTCTTCCGCCTTCGGGGAACTGTCAGGTGTGAACTTCTTTCGACTTTTCCCCGTATCAAGTTGCCTCTACCGCCCGCATTGTCTCCTTGCCTTGAGTTTGGCTTCTTCCTACTCCCTTCCGTCTTTAGGTCCTCATTCCATCTGCGGAGATAAAGTGTACTCAGCTGGCGGCATCGCGGTCGCTACCCTCAGATAAGACAATGCCTGTCAACTCAGTTTTTTTATTTTCGTGATTATTCCGTGCATCACTTTAAGCGTATTTCTAAGCCTCAGCCTTGAGTGTTTTCGTGGCAGGTGTCTTCGTTCTTAACTTGTTACACTCACGGAAATTCACCATTCAATGTCACTCTACTTATTATCTCATATCATTCCACATTTTCACGGTTGATTTATTTAATCTTCATAATTGATTTCTTTTTTCGTAGTAGTATGAGTCAGATTTATTCAATAATATTTTTTTTTATTTAAATAAGCAAAATACTGGTAAAGAACCTTTAAATAGACTAATATCTGGAATATTCATATCCTTGGCTTTAGATTAAAACTTCACCGGGGCCAAATTTCAGCTTAGGAAATATATAATTTTGCTGGAAATTGATGAATGTGTTATAGTTTTATAATCATTTGTGTAAATCTAATTATTTCAAGCTTATTATATTTATATGTGCGCCGTTTGAGGTTCAGTGACCAACATAAAAGTCATACATGATTCATCTTCTTGACAGGTTGACCCTAAAGTCGTTTTCTTGCTACCCCGCCGTCCCTAGATGCGAGCCTTGTTGCTCTGCACAGTTCATGATATGCTCCCACCTTTCCTTTGTTGGAAAACCGGAGTGCGTAGTGTCAAAAGCACGCGTCTTACATGGCACGCTTTCTGCATCATGATCGAGACACACCTCCGCGACTCGCGTTTCCACGCAAGGAGAAAGTGGGCGTGGTCCGTCGAAGAAGTTGGGAGTTGGCCACGCCTACTTTCTTCCCAGCTTTCCGCTCCTTACTGACTTCCCCTCTCCGCCTTCGAATGCTTCACCTTGCCGCACCACCGCACAGGATGTGGGATGGGCTCTTGATCCCTCTCCTCAAAACCTTGCTACAACCGAAAGACTTCTTCCCCTCCCATCTTCAACTCCTTCCGTCTTCTCGGCCTCTCGACGTCCGTTTCCCAGGGAACTAACCTGGTCCCTTCATAAAAATGCGTCCTTTTCCGGAGGAGATACCCTCAGCTCTTCTCTCTCTCTCTCTCTCAAGACTCGTAGCGGTGTCCTTAAGAGCACAAAAGGGTCTCCTTTTTCTTTTGTGTGTGTATTTCGCGTCGCAAGTTGGCTTCGGAAGGAAACACTCAGGGGTTCAATGAAGGAGAAATGTAAGAGGGATGTTATTTCGCTCATGTGTTCTAGGTAGGACCGTAGATTAGTTCTATACTATGCAGGGATACTAAAATTCGAATATACAGTTTAATTCAAAACTTAACGTATAGTCTTTACTGAACAAAAGCTTTTATAAAAGTTCGATTGGAGAAGGAAGTGAAACACATTTTTATGTATGTGAGAAACAGGCATTTTTGCCGAAATTTTACTCTCCTCACCCTATGAATTTCCAAATGATATCGTAAGATTTACCGTGTAATTTGTCACGTAATGCGGCAAACTACGACCTGTCGAAAGGGCGCTTTAGCTCCTCTTAAGGACTTGGAACTAGTACCTGATGATGATTGCGGGGCAATAGAAACACGTATTGTGAGCTGTTAACTAAAATTAATGGTCAGTACGATATCTTTCTTTATCGTTCGATATGCTTACCCACGATATCTCTCCGGAAAACGTTGACTTTATTCCTCTTAAGGAATTCAGATTCTCTTGGAGAAAGTAACTTTTCTCCTTTCACTCCAAGACCTTGGCAGGTAAGGAAACGTACCGGCACGCGGTGTCTTCCCGTCCTTTGTAAATCAAGTACAGAATAGACCTCCTTTCCCTTTTGACGACGAGGAGTTTTTATGAGCGACTAGTGTATGGAGAGAATGCTAAGGATGCTGCATGGGGCCGGGGTAAGTTGGAGGAAGTGTAAGAGCGTGGCAGGAAGCCGCGGGGGCGGAGGTGGGTCGGGGGCGGAGGTTGGTCGGGGGCGACGAAGCGACACTGTGCCTGGGGTGAAGTGGGTGGTTCTGAGGAGGAGGGTTCAAATTCATGCGGGCGCCGTTGTCACAGTGTCGAAAGAGGGACATCTATCAGTTACCTTTGAAAGACCAATCACCAAGTTCCTTTTCCTTCAATCTTCTGCGCTGTTGGAGGTCTTCTTGCGTTTTTATTTATTTATTGAAAGGTCCCTCCCCTCTACATATAAGCAGCAGGTCAGAGATATCCCGGAAAGGAGAGGTTAATAAGATCTAAATTACTAAGTTTGTCCTGTTCTCCCTCCCTCTTTAAGAATAAATACCCTTGTCTAAGGAGGCATTAATTTACACTGTGATAAAAGTCACCGAGCATATCTTATTTTTCTTAGTTAGATGTTGAGTGTTCCTACTCTGGCGGAAATAGTCGATGTTTCAATTTTGCAGCTGTCAAAATAGCCAAACGATTGTTTGCATGTAATAACACACCGCAGAATAATCATTCCGTCTGGTGTTTATTTTGCTCGAATAAGTTTCAAGGTATATTTTTAAATGAATTTTTTCATTATGTATTTTGCCTTTCTTGCCAACTTGCATATTATCTGTCAAGGAAAAATTGGCTCTTGTCTGATATCATGGAACTCGGTCAATGCTTGAAATAGATTGTATAGAAGTAGAATGTGTAATCGAGATTTTTATGTTACCTTTATATATCTTAGGATAGTAAATATTAAAAGTATGAAGTAGTAAAGCGCTTATCAGAAATGCGAGAGTGGAGAAGAGATGACATATTTTAAATCGGATCGCACTTTTGTGTTAAAACCGTGTGCAATGATGGACCGAAGCTGAGTGGTACTTAAAATAATTAAGTTCACGGAGTAAAGAAGGATGATTGGCAAGATAGAATTGAGGACACGGCATTATCTTGGCACCAATGAAATCATTTCCTACGCTCTAGTCTTGGGTTTTGTAAGGCTATAATAGGCTCGAATCAAGGCAACAACGGGTCTCTCGGCCGCTGCAACCTTGGTCGCCTTAAATCAAAGCATTTATCTGCGGAAACCTCTTACGAGGAAGACGCCTGAAGCTGACGCTCAACGTGTACGAGTCCTCAGGATGATTGACTCAAGGTTGTGGGGTGGATATTTGTCGTTATGGGGGGGTGGGCGACCCCCTTGGCCCTGTTCCAATCTCCTCCGGTCATGAAAGAGAGCCGAGACGAGCTTTCTCGATCCGCAAGCGCTCTCATATTGTCTTGGGCGAAACCTCCGCTCACGTCTTCATCAACTCGGGTCTTCTAATCCCACTCCGCTGGCCATTTCCTCCTTGCGGCGATCCCCGACCACCGCAAGGACCCGACAAAAACACCACCCCCTCCTCCGTCACCTCCGCCCCCACCTCTGCTGCCCCCTGTTCCACTCAATTCCTGTCTCAAGGAGGAAGTCTTCAGTCACGCAGGGGGGAGGTCCACTTCTTGTAAAACGACAACGGCGCGGCTCTAACCCCTAGGGGTTGAGGTCGTCGAGAGTTTGTGGCCATGCCTGCGACTCCCTTGGTCTGCATTGGCGACAGTACGACTGGCGAGCGAGTAAGGGTTTTTTGTGATAGAAAAATACCACATCTAACTAATCACCTCTTCAAGAAACATAGCCGCAATAAACATAAATATGGAAATTAGTTGACGGACCAAATCCTACCGTTCCAACGGTTGGAATACGATTAGAATTGTTAGCGAGAATATGAGTTGCTGCAGTCACATGAATAATGTTTGCCTAAAGAATACTTAACGGGTATGAAATGTAAATATATTAAAGTAATTAACATTTCTAACTGATGAGAGCAATAAGTTTCACCGTCATGAATAATTCTTTCAGTTTAACTTCTATAAGAAATAATTTTATGAAATAGTAGGAATATTTAAGCTGTGGTTTTCACTTATCTTGGACCACGATTATATTGAAGAATAGCTTTTGTACATTATCACTCAAATGGAACCTCATCAGATAAGAAATAAATGTAAGTTTTTTTTTAATTTTTATCAGAGGAGAAACAGAGGATAAATTAATTATTTTCACAAATTGTCATTTCACTTGGATTAGGTCGATGGGTCTTTAATATCTGAAATTCAGAATCTGCCGGAGCCTTGGAGACCAAGTAGGAGTGGGCATCCCTTAGCGTGGAAGATTGGGCAAGAGGTATCCAAGGGAGATTGGAGGAGCTTTTATGATTGTTGAGGAGCTCATGGTGGTGAAGTGGGAAGAAGTGGTTTCTTTAGTGCTCCTGCGGTGATAGTGAGAGGGGAATTCATGCAGTGAACATGTTTGATAAATGATAGTTGATCATAGGAGGTAGCGCTTGAGTAATGCTCATTCAAGATAATATCATAAGCCTCATAAAAATATACCTCAGGAACGACCATTAAAATTGTTGATTTTCAGGCAAAAAATATCAGACAACAAATGCGGATCGTATTTTGCAATGTCTTTTCTTCCTGTATCGTACTATTGTGAATATTTTTTTAAGAGAGCCCGATAAATTCTACTGAAAATCCATAATAATTACTAATGGCTTACACTTATTTTCTACTCGTGCTTCCATCATACTTAATTCTTTCCTTTGTAAATATATGATCTCAATATAAGAGTTATAATCAAGGAATCTGCTTATAATCTTTGCTCTCAAGGCTTAGCTGGCAGTTGTAGGCTTAACCTTAACGTAAAATTTCATTCGTTTTTATATATCCTGGATGAACTAACCACCTTGCTCCAAGGCAGGCGTAACTGACCGTTGAGCATCAAGACCTGTTCCTTGAACATAATCAAGACACCAAATTCCAACCGAAATCCTTGCAAATAAGTAGGTACCGGCTAAAGAGTAGGGAGAAATAGTTTTGATGCAAACCCTGAGAACTTTAAAGAGCTCAGATATGCGAAGAAGGAGCTAAGATATTCTCCGAAGCGGTTTAGAAAGATACGTATCCCGAGCGATGATCGTGGGAAGTTGGGTGACTTAGGAAAAGGATTTTAAATTTTCCTTTCACATGCAAAAAGAAATGATGATGAAGGAAACAAGGTGGACATACGGAATGTAAATGACGAGTAAGGACTAGAGTAGCTGCTATAGCTGGACCAAGGTGAAATATCTTGGACGATGAGGTTGAAGGCGAGAAACGGAGAAAGGTTTATGGGAAACCCTATAAAATATGCACATTTCTCACCGAGGGCGAGCCACAGGTAGACGGGGTGTATGCAAGCTTGCCTTTGGGGTGCATGGAAATTGCGAGCTGGGTGGGGAGGTCCGGAGAAAGGTCTGAAAAAATTAATTATTCATCAAATGAAGGGTTATGCAAGTATTACGGGCCCGGATTGGCGAGGAGAAGAGGGAACTAGAGAGGATGTGGCTTAAGAACTTTGTGACACGCCTAGAAACTGCATAAGTAGGAACAGGTAGGTGTATTTTAAATTCCTGGAATGAAGGGATTCGAAGCCCTTCGCATGCATATGCTCCTGGTGGACCTTTAACGCTGCACTTTGCGTCTCATAATACCTTCCTACGGTCACCTTTTTGCCCCCATTTGCTTGCTGGGGCTTCCTTCTAGAAAAAAGGCGGGAAAACTTGCGGCCGATTGGGGAAAGGAGTTTTTTTTTACAACGAAATCTTGCTTACCAAGAATTTTAAGCCGGAACCACGCGCTGAGTGTGGTGAATCCATTGTTGTCTGCAATGGCTTGACCACTGCTCCAACGGCTCTCTTAATTCACCGATCGCATTTAACGCATGCACGCACTTAATTGAAATTATATGAGTACCTAGACATGATGATATAGACTTTTTCTAGTGCCGATAAAAACCTATATGCTATGAACCTTTTCCGAGGTCCGACCCTTTCTAACGCAGAGCTGCTTCCGGGAGAAAATAAATTTAAATACTTTTCATTTTTTAAATGTGCAAATTTTCTGCTCATTCATAATTATTGTGGAAGCTAAATATTTCGCGATTAAACTTTATATCGCAAAATGACATGTGGTTTAAATATTACCTGAATAGAGCTAAAAATGTATACATTTTTTGGTGTTGATTTGAAGCAATATGGGGCTATAATAGGTTAACGCTCCAGCGCCTTTCTGCGTTGTTTTTAAGGGATTAGGTAGTAAGTCGTTTCTATTAGTTATCTGCACAGTTTTTTCAAGCATATAACGGGAGGATGAGCTTAATTATGACTGTAAAAGTAACAGCTTTTTAATTGGTAGCGAACGTTTTTTTTACTTACCTACTACGATGGGAAATTTCGCGGTCCCTATCAAAATTTAAATTCTATCAGGACATCAGAGAATACGTGGTCGTTGTCACATTGCTCGAAACTGTGGACCGAAATTCCCATGCCCAAGTAACGGTATATCCAAGTAGGCACTTGATCTTCACCCTTACACCGTCGCGAACTTCAATGGCAATCGGAATGCCATTAAAGGCGGAGAGCTGCAAACAAACGTGAGAGGCGGGAAGATTAAACAATGGCACTGCCATGAGAGACAGAAGGTGAGAGGGGGCAGAACAGTCAAAGAATGGAATTTCCCGAGCGCTAAAGAAGAAGGGTTTCGCTTGCAGAAGAAAGGACGGGAGGTGGTTTGAAAAGACGCTGTCTCGATGAGAGTGTATAGGTGAGTGAGGGTTTTTTTTATTATTTAAAGGGCCCCGGTTGGGAGGGGTAGGGGGATACGTTGCGTGAGGAGTTCGAAATGGAAGGGGGTCATTAAGTGTCCCACGTAACGGTCAAACTGATCTAGCCATCCCCGCTCCGTTTTTTCCCACTACATCCTTACAACATACCGTTTTCACTCTCACCTTCGCTGGTTCGTGAGGACTTTTCTGTTCCAGCGATCCGTTTTTTTTCTTCACCCTTTCTCTTCCTTAGCTCCCCCACTTCGTGCAGTCATCCAACCGTTCCAGAAGAAAGGACCTCCTCACTTTTCTCCGCCTAGTCGCGAGCTCAAGAGAAGGCGTTTCGTTCAAGCTGGTTTTTTTAAAAGTGTTTTACGTTAAGAATTCAAGCTAACCGAACCAGAAGTCGGTGAAGGCTTCTTAAGGTGTGGTTTTGAAGTCAACTGGCTTAAGGTACACCAATTCCGTCGGGGTGTACCATAGATTAGCTGCGTACCTTTTGCTTCTTAACTTCGAAGAAGTCTTAAATGCTAGGATAACTGTCAATCCACGAAATTGCTTTATTTTTATTAAATTCGCCATATTATTTTTACGCAGACTATTGTGGCGGAGAATTTTATTACTATGAGAAACCAACAATCACAGTATATCAATCATCTTTCTGTAATAATTTATGTAAATATAGCATAATAAAAAGGTCTTTAAACCATGAAAATATGAATGCTATCTAAGTTAAATATTTTACTGTTTACTTTGGGCTTTGCAAAACGAAACCTTTCCACCAGGCCGCATCCCTCAAATATCTCATTTAAATATTAAAAAGGGGAATTACCTTATTTTCCGTAGTGAAATTGGCTGACCTTATGCGCACATAGATCACTTGCAAATTGTTCGCTGAAATACCTCGCCCGTGGAGTGGAATTTGTGCAAGATTTGTCTCTTGCGAAAGGGCCTTCGTCTCTCCTTTATTTTTTTTCACGCGACACATCCCAGCGGGAGGCTACCCCTATACCCTTCTCCTTCTGCGTCCTTATTCTCACCCGTCGGAAGGGCAAGCCGAGCACTGACCACTTCTCGCGTACTACTGACCTCAAGGAGACCCTTCCTGTCCTGCAGCGGCACGCTGCTCTTAATATCGCCTCTAAATTTTTTTTCATCCACTTCCTTATTTTTTCACCGCGCGTCTTTGACGTTATGTTCCTATGAGACCATTCCGTTCCGACCCTGTTTATTGTAGCAACCCTTTCTCTCAGGGTTAACCGGACAACCCTCGCGAGATGGTCAAACCGTTTCGTGCGTTGATGTTCCAGATCTAGCTTTTAGGCATGATTTTTTTCACTCACGTGTGACTAGTTTTGGAGGGCGAAAGGAAATCAGATCGAAGTCTGTAGTTCTTTGCATCGCCTCTGGGGTCGGCATGGTAGGATGTATAGGTCGGTATATATACCTGAGAGAACCTGCGGGGGGTGTACGAACGTATTTTTGAACCCCCAGGGTCCACTTTTACGCTATCTTGCACAGTGATTTCGTTCAGTGCTGTCTCACTTTTTTTTGCATGAGGAAAAAAGAAATGTACCTGCTTGTAGGTGAAGAAATTCGAAAATTTTCCGCTCCTAAACCTCGGAGAAGATACAACGGTCTTTCTTCGGATTGAAAAAAATCTTTATCCTTCGTAGAATTTTGGGGAAGTTTGCCCTAAGGCTGAAAGAATTATGTCACTCGACTCTTCGAAAGTTGGTGGAGTGGGATGTGTTTTCTATGCCTTGGATAAACGACATGCGCCAAGATGGTTTGGAAACAATTTTATTTCCTCTGATTGTATGATTTATTAAAAATGGCTTATTATTCTCTCGATTGTATTCATCCTTAAATCTCATGCACATCAAAAGATCTTAAAACATTCATTGCAATAGACGACTCCTCACAGGATTGCGAATTTAACCTATGGAAAGTTTGATCGTTTTGTTTTGTTGTGGAAGATTTGAACTGTAAAATTGAAAATGAATATGAATGGAAATTTGAAAAATTGTAATTTAAATTTTATAAATAATAAAATAAAAACCTATAATGAAGCGACTAAAATTCTTCAAATCAATTCTTTGAGGAGGAGGTTAAACAGAACGTATCTCAATTCGAGGATTGTGTTATATTACTGCGTATTCATTATTGAGTATTGTGATATAATATTGGATCCAATTTTTACGGACACCCAACGAAATAAAATGTTGCATGAATAAAATCTTGGAGAGAGACGATTAAAATTCATGAATCGATCACCTGAGGAGGATGTTAAATAGAACGTTACACATTCCGAGGATTGCACAATATTGCCAATTGGAAAACTCCAATTCTCCCGACCAAGCTCGTGCGTCAGTCTTCCACGCCTCCGTGAGTCACCCGCTCATATTTTATTTTTCCTCACGAGGATGTCCGATGCGTGAGGTTGTGTGTTGGGGAGGGGGGGGGGTGTTCGCCGGCACCTAGAGGACGCCGGGTGGCGTAGTAGTTGGGTACCCCCGCGTTTTCCTCTTTGAAAAAGAACGCATCGCTTGGGGGAGACTGTCCCCTACCGCGACCCACCCACCCCGCCCTGCTCCTCCGCCAACCTTCCCCTCCCGTCTCTTCCTGATAGGCGACATCCTCTACTGAACCTCCTCTTGCGGAGCCAGTTTCCCACGGCCGCGTCTGCCAGCCCCGGAGGAGAGGCTGGAAGGGATGGGGAGAAGAAAATTGAGAGGACGGGGGTGGGGGAGGAAGGAGACGTAGAGCGGAGATGGAAGGGGTAGATATTTGGTGTTGAAGGCGAGGGTTTTAATGAAAACATGGCAAAGGGTATTTAAGGAGTCATCTTCCGCCTTTTTTTCTCTTCCGTTCCCATAGTATTTAGTCACAATGTGGAGAAATTAATTCTTGAGCAATTATGGCCGTTGTTTCGGGTGTGGAATTTGGAAATTAAGATGTTTTTCTCAACGCGTTGTAATGCTTTAATCGTTTCCTAGCGTGGTTGCTAGGTTTTAGCTTAATTTAAGTTTATCTTCTCAGTTACAACTCACTTATCAATTAGGGCAAAAGAGTGATGAGTTCCATTGGAGAAATATTAGTTACTATATTGAAACTCATTTATTCATTTCCAAGATTTGAATTTTCATAAATATTTTCAACTTATGCCTTTACTGAGCGGGATAAAATTCGGTTCAAATGCCTTCATTTTGGTTCTTATATCTAAACCAACCTTTACTATTGTAGTACGATTCATAAAAAAGGGAAAATAGAAAGCACGATTTGCCGTCTTGTTGTGAGGATATTTTTCCGAGCATCAGCCTCTTCAACCCGAAGGTAATTTGAAGTCAGCTAGATAAAAAGTTTACATAGTCACAACAAAGTTTGCGGTCGTAAAATTAGAGAAATGAATGGATTAAATAAGGCTATTCAAATAAATATAAGATTCGAGCCAGTGCTGTACCTTAACGTGGTCAGCCGTGAGTATATATTAAATGCGTAAATTCCATCGAAAAAAAAAGTTTGCCTAACCATAATTCTAACCCCGGTACCCCCAAGACTGGCGGAGTTTTCCTATCTTAGTATTGTCGAAAAGTGGTGATGATGGAGCATTGCGTAACTAGCCATGAAGAAGGTTGCGGAAGCGAGGATAGAGAACCAGCCGATCCCATCGCACTGATTTCGTTCCATACCCCAATCGAGGAAACGAGGAAGGGAGGAGTGCTTTTTCTAATGGAGACACGAGCATCAGGCGATGGAGACATTGAAGTCGCGGGAGGGGGGGATGGGTTCGGAGCCGCGCGCGTTGGGCAAGAGGGCACCCATTTTAAAGGCCCCTCGCTGTCTACCGTCTCCGCTCTACGGGCTCGTGTTAGCGGCCCACTTTGAAAAAAACAGAGGCGACTGCTGCGGGGTCAGAAGGGGGATGGGCTGTGAACGTAGTGTGGGTGGGAGAAGGAGGGAAAAAATATTACGCGCGGTGGTGGTGGGGTATGGAGAGGACATTTTCCCTTTTAACCGGTGCGGTTGTGAGATATCTCGCTGTCGTCACTGCTCTCTGTACGCTCCTGGTTCGCAGAAGCATCCGTGGAGGGGATGGAAATGACACATCTGATAGAAAACATCGGGCGGAACGCACCAAGAATTCATCTACGTTACTCTAAATACTGCGATAAATACATCAATGCTTCCATCAATCACTCAAAAACATCAATTTTTTACTTTGAAACGTAAAATAAATTTGGCATTGTCGTGTGATGTGTCGCATTTATATAGGTTGAAACAAGAAGAAAAATGGCATCTCTGGCGTAAAAGAGATGATGATTTCACTGTCAAATAAGCTATAAGTAGTTAGATTCCCGATATCAATGCGAGTGATGATACGATCTATTAAATTTAGTACATCTCATTGATATTCCTCGCGATTGAAAATGTTGGAAGTAAATTAATCACTCTGAACCTTTGCCGTGCAGCGGAGTTTATTTGAAAACCTATTAAACTCACCCTAAGAGGCCACATGAATCAATCTTCCAGCGTGGCAGACAGGGGTCTCCTCCATGTAATCCCCCAGGTAACCCTCTGTTTAAAAAAATCGAGTTGATGTTCCATCAATTTTTCTACCACTCATTCGCCCGATGTATCGACAGAAAAACCTCAAGCAGTCTGATATATCGGTATGGACGTTCCATTCCTAGGAGGGGCCAGAAAAATGGTTGGAGGAGAGGGGAGAAGATGGTATACATCTCGGAGGACGTACTTTATTTGACGTCCACATTTTACCCTTTTGCATCCTGCGCTTGATGAGGTATAGAGGGAGAGAGGGGAAAGGAAATTTATTTTTTTCCAAGTCACGTGAGTTCGCTTTTTTCATCCCTTCCTCCTTTCAGAGTTTGCCGGGAGATGTGTAGGGAGTCTCTATCTTTTAAGTAATTGACTCGTGAGCAACCTCCCGCCCTCCGCAGACTGCGTGTGCGTCTGAGGGTTGAGGAAGCGGATGGCTTGTCTCGAGATCGTCCCAGAGGAAAATTAAGTGTTTAAGTTTTTTTTAAATGCACTTCCCTCTCCTGATTAAAGATTCCATCGAGATGGAGTTTCTGAATGGAATGACATCTTCTTCCCTCGAGGTTCGCGATTTCTCCATTCTCTCACCGTTGCTACGAGTTTCCCACGTTTTTTTGCCTTTTGCCTTTTTGCGTATTGATGTATTTTTGGGTAGGGCACTGATCAATGTGTTGTTAGGTAAGAAATCTAGAATTAACATTTACCCTGATATTTTATATTTAAAATAAATGAGATATTTTTTACTAAGTAGTGAAGTTTTAAATAATAAAATTAATCGGGGATTTTACTATTACATGCATAGGATTGTAAAGCTCGATTAGGCACGCGTTAGTCAATGCCTGAATGCTATAAACCTTCCTCATGTCAACCATCAGGATTAAGAGCGTATGGAGCCAAAAATGCATTCCAAATGGCTGGTAAAAAAACATACATTTGAGAAAAGGAGGAGGTATTGAGCATTTACGTGATAGCAGTGTAGCCGAAAAAAATCTATGAAATGGTTACAAAACATCGTTCTTTGTGATAGTTGGTAAAGATTCAATCATAAGTTTTAATTATTATATGTATTAATTGCCCAATTTTTTAACTTGAAATCTTTTAATATTAAAAATAACCATTTTAATAATCTTTCACTAAAAACTGATGTTTTTCTCTGGGTGATCCCACTTTATGTAATAAGTAGAACAAAAACCTTCTTTCGCTCCGTGGGGTTTGGCGTCCACCCTCATGGCTACGCCACTATGTTAATCATTGCCCGCGTGCTACGTACACCACTCAGCTTGGTGCCTTTTCTTCCGCACTTGCCGAACACCTCCCTATCCACTATCCCTATCTCAATCCACTCTTCTTTCTCTCCAGAAAGGACGCAGCCCCTCTTCTAGATGACTGCCACCCCCTTCCTCCCACCCCCTTCACCCCCAACCACTTCCTCATTTACTCTCCACCCTCCCAACCCATCCGTTCATCCACGTACGTGAATTTATCTTTTTCGCCTCCTCCTACTCCTCGCCCATCGTAGGAGACACTTCCTCTACATCCTCTGTTGCTCCAATATTGTAATACAAACTCTTATTCTTGCTTCCTTAATTTCAAAGTTTCCGTTTCCCTTTGCACTGTGAAATGGGCCCCATCAGCCGCATCAATTTATTCATACGTCCTCCGTAAGATCTTACTTGGCATGAGTAAATACTTCGCTATTTATATGATTAGTTTTACCGACTTATCCTCAATAAATTCCACCGTTTTTTGCATAAAACTAAAAAAAAATGACCTATCTTTTCTAAATTTAAGGCTGGATTTCCATTTAGTATAAGGCACGGTCTCAGGCGTTATTTTGTAGAATTCCTTCATTATTGAATGAAAAATAACCTGATGATAACACTAGAAGTTGAAACCCGGGTCGTGCTATTTAAAATAAAGTGTGGAATAAAACAAAGTTATTTATTTCGTTAATGGATTTCCATTCGCGACGGAAAAGATATATGCTTTTGAAATAATTGATTCTCATTAGCTAACCTAAGTACACCCAGAAAAACTCCTCCATATTTTTCAATGAACTCTAAAGTCTTGTAATGTCATGTTTATGAAGCTCTGTAAAACGTACAAGTTTAAGTTAAAGTGAATCATCATTTTTGCATGAGCGGAAATTCCAACTGTTTTCAGGCAGGCTACTATATCATCAACATAACTAGAAGTTACAATGGACGATGGAATTTTCCCTGCTAACTATGAGGATCTCTGGGCTAAATAATTAAAATTTCACCCACCGTAAGTATTCTACTAATGTCGTTACAACAATGAAATACTCAGTGTTTCTCCCAAGTTCCCATGATTTATTTTTCAACTGACTTCCCCACTTGCTTCTCTATTGTCGATGAAGTATAACCCTTATTTGTCCATCGTTTCCCTTTCGGAGAGGAGCAACCTATACTTACGCATACGAGGAGGGCCTGGCCGTGATTTCCTTTCCTGTTCTTCGAGGGGGGGAGGATGGAGGCTTTTTGGTGCCCTTACGGGTGGAGATTGGAGGAAGGGAAGGTAGGGATGGTTTAAAGTGCTCGGGATGTTTGAGAATTGGGATTAATAGACTTCGAACCAATGCTCCTCACTCCCCGAGGACGCCCTCCTTCCTCTCTTCGCTCCAACTCTTTCATTTTTTATTATTTCGAGAGGAAGTGTCCCGTCGTGTTCTCCCCATGTCTATCGCGTCTAAAGTAGGAATACGCGCCCTCGTTTCCTCATCCCATTCCCTGCACTTCTTCCAAAGAGGCACGCGAGTTTCATCGAAGCTTTGACGGTTGCCTTTCCAACTTTATAGACTCCTGATGTACTAATTTTAAATTTGCTTGCAACGCTAACTCCGATTTATTTGATTAATACTTATTCATTCAACCTAAGTCAATTTCAGAATGTTCTGCAATGTCAAATATTGTTTATTTGCAACTTCACCCAGGGTTAGCACGTTCTGCGTCAATTAAAATTTCTCACCATTTCTTTAGCATTTTTGAAGGGTCTAAAGACTTTAGCTGAGATATTATTATCTACGTTAACTGTGAAAAATATTGTTTCTACTATAACATATGTTGTTTTTCTTAGCTCAATCACTCTTTCGTTTCGAAGATTCGAATCGAAGATTTTATGCATAAAAAGAAATCCGTTGCGGCTGTTATTAGGGAGAAAGACGGTGGGGGATATTAGGTTCTCCAGACAACATTGACATGAGGGTTCGTTTCAAGATTTTCGCACGATCTGAGAGGCAGAGAAAGCTTTTTTGGCTTTTGAACGTCCTCCCAAGGCACTAAGGGTTACCATGAAGGGGAAAGTCCGCGTTACGCCCAGTGGCGAACTCGGAACCATTCATTACGCCTAACCATACATCCCCCGAATGTGCAACCATCACGAACTGGCGGATTCCACACCACAGCAGGGTACCGTCTGAGAGAATTCTGTCGAAGCACAGGCAGCTTGCGGATATTTAAAAAAGAAAAACGACTTTTTAACTTCCCTACCGAGTAGAGCCCCCACAAAGGCCTTGCATCAGACTTCCCATTTTTCGGCCCTTTTTAAATGTCTTATCAGTTCCTCACTCTCTCCGTGACGCGCTCAAAAATACAGAAGCCACCCGCCGTTCTTCCAGGGAGTAAAAGCAGCTTGCTTAGGACAGAGGGTGATGCCTCCCAGCAGATAAGGGAAAGAAAAGGCAACAGCATATTTTCGATCATGTTTGCTCGAAGTTTTTTTCCGTTGTGGTCGCATTATAGTTATTCTTTCTGCTATCCTACTCCCTCCTCTAGCGTGAGGGAAAGGAAGTTGGCATCGCGGATTGGAAAGGGTTTTTTAACCTACAGATTCGATCGGCATTTTTAGCGATATGAATCAATGTTCTACCCCCGAGTCATCAGTCCATTCATGAAGTTCCATCCTTGGGCGTCCATATAGGTTGCCATCTGGTACTAGTCATCCCCCGTGACGTTTTATCTGCTCCGTTGCATCTTCCTACTCGCTTTTATCGTCTTGAACAAGGCTGTAATTTGCGATCGTTTGCTGTTCTCCCGGGCATCGGTGAGTGGTTCATTGTTTGTCGTCAGCGTAGTGCATGCCTAGCTCTGGAGCGTTCACGACAACGCGTCTTTAAGAGGGCGGAATAACCTCGTACCCAATGATGGGAGCCGCTTTTAAATCTACAAGAGGCTGTGATTCGGAAGGGTTCACTTTGAGTAACCCTTGCTGTCTGTGTGTAAAGCAGTCTTTGTGCTCTTCTCTATTGCTATTGTCAAAGAGTCGCTTGCCGATGGTGCGTGAATGTTTCTTTTATCTATTATAGGGAGCGCGATTTGGAGTCTCAGACATGTCCCGAGGCACTAAATATTTTCACTATCAAATATAACTGTTTATGCTACCACAGATTTCATTTATCATAGCTTATATATTTAGCTATTAATATACCTTGAGATTTTTGTCTTGGAAAATTTTAAGACTCTATACCCTATAGTTTTAAAAGTTTAATTGATGTTAAAATTTAAAAATGAATGTTTAAATAGGTTGGCCATCAAAGGTATTAATAAAAATATTTATTTTCGGAAGCATTTGTTATTTCTCATTTTGCTATGGACTCAGTTCAATTTTTGGCCTGTAGAGGAAATAAATAAGCATCTCATCTCAGGTTTAAGCATTGAGTATGACAATATTGCGATTTTATGATCCCCAGTTTATGAATTGGGCGAAAAGTGATCGATTTCTCATAAAATTGGTGATCTCTCTAAACTTCATTCTTTCAATGTTTACGCGAGTATCGTCAATAATTTCAATGTGCAAAACTGCCGGATACGACATGTTTTTCGCCAAAAGACAAGGCTGTTGAAAGGGACGGACGCCCATTTAAAGTTTGATTGATTGTTCAGGCAAGCAAAAACGTAAATGTTTGGAACATGTTCGACTGGATCTCTTTACGGTTAATCGGTGAGAAAGGGGTTAGTTTGAGCTGGGTGTTTGCGGAAGGAAAAAGTCAGAACGCGCAATGGAGAAGAAAATACAATTCGACGGTGCATTATAATTTAACCATTCGCCTTTCTTCCAGGACCTTCCATGAGATTTATGAATACTATTAATGGTAGCATGAATAGAAACGGATTGAAAATAATTTGTGGTTCTGATTTTAGATACAGCTATTTTTTATCTATTTTAATTTCCTCTGGCTATTGTAATGGTTGTAGGTTGCTACCGATCCTCCGAAGAGTAGTATTAAATTTTCTGTCGATAAATTAGAAAAGATATAACAATAAGAGGCAGTTGGCTATCGAAGATCATCGAGCATTAAAACCTCTCTATCATTATCGATAATCGTTGCTCGTCGACAGTCGAAATGTCTCGACGACGATCGAGTATTGAATATCGTCCTCATATATCTCAAAATCAACGATTACCGAATGGCATTGGCTATCGAAGATCATCGAAAATGAGATTCTCTTGTCTTAAATCGGTAATCGAATGATGTCAACAGTCTAATGTCTCGACGACGATTGAGTACTGGAGATCGTCCTCATTAATCTGAAAATATGATGATCTGATATATGATATCAAATGGCATTGGTTATGGAGGATCATCAAAAATCGATAAAGATAGACGATTCTTATATTATTTTTCGTAATAAGATGTTACGCTTTTGTCATCGATGCTTTCGGTGTCTTTCAATTAATTTCACTCATCAGAATTTGACCATGAAATCTCCTTTTGAGCAAACGCACTTCCTTTGAAGATCACTTTCGCTCGAATTTTGAAAAATCGCCACCCCTTCCACCGCACACGATTTTTCCGTTAAGTCTTGCGCGCCCCTTCCTAAGGCCCTTCGTGAGGACTTCCTTCGCCCCTGACTCCAGGAACCCCGCCCTGCTCTGAAACCACCCCTCATCCCCCCCCCCCTAATTTCATTCCTCCACTACCCTTCAAGAGAGAGAGAATACGAGCGATTCCTTTTAGACGAGCCGGGAACAGAAAGAAGCAATTGAGTGACACTTCTCATCACGAGTCTCGAGGAGAAGGAGAGATGGTTGTTTCTCCGCTCGCATGTGAGTTCGTGTCGACAGCAGTCCTACTCGGGCTTTGGAGGAGGCCTTATGGAGTGGGGAGGATTGGTAAGGCCGTGGTTTTTATGTTTGGGAACTGAATTGGGGAGTGTGGTCTGAGGAGTAGTGCTAGGAAGAGAGGTGGAGAAGTCGGAGGGGAAAGATAGGAATGGGATGGGATCTGGTTGAATACCGAGGGATGCTGGGAAAAAAGACCGTTAGTCGGGAACAAGAATAAGAAGATGGGAGTTTGTGTTCGGATGCTGTGAGGAGCGGAAGAGGTTGAAGGAAATTCTGGTAGTGGACACTGGTGGTTTTGGTTAGGAGTGGGAAGTAGTGTCCGGAACAAGAGTTTAGGCAACTCTAATAGATCGCCTAAGCCGGTATAGGTAGCGCGGGAAATATTTATTGTACAGCATTCCAATCACTCTTGCGGAAACTAAGGGGGTGATCAGGATTTTGAATGCCTCGTAAGGCAACTTTTTTGCGGTTACAGATTTCCTTGGAATATTACTTATTATACAGCAAAAAATAAAGAAATTTGAATGACATTTATTTACATTTAGTACTTATGAAAATAAATAATTTTCAAATGAAAAATCAACCAGCGGCTGTTTAAGAATTTATTGTGCGAAAAATATACTTACTGCGAAAAACGGTCAGGACTGGTATCGGCCGAGTATAAAATTTGCGAGACTAAAACCATTTACTTGTGTCTTGAATGAAGTTTTTTTCGTCCACGTAGCACAATAAAGAAAATATGTTTGAAAAGAGAAACTCACATTAGTAAAATTTAATATCACATTCCTGAAAATACATTGTTTTTCTCACAAAACAATTTTTACGAAATTGTTCCGATAAGTTCATTAATTTTTTTCGGTTTAATGCGCAATTCAAGGTTTTCCTTTTCCTTATTCTTAATAATTAAAATCGCCAAACTCTAATCTGTACATATAAGCGACTTTAAGGAAATGTTTTGTTTGTGTAATATATTTTTCGTATCGTATATTTTTTCCTTGAAATTATTTTGAATCAACGGAGGCATGAATAGCTTCTTCGGCATTATTAATAATGTTATGCCTTCTCCCGATCAAAACTTTATAGATCCTGTTAGAGGAACCCAAACCTTATCGCGCGTGTAACACATACATTTATACACACACCAAAGCTTCATATCACCCGTGCACCGAGCTGTCCTACCAGTTATGCTGGTACGGCTCCACGCTCCTCGGAAAGACGTGAGACCTTGCCGATACGACGCGTGTCCTACGAGGAGACCCGAAATTTTCTCGTCACAATCTCCCTTAAAGGTCGTCTAGGCGGGGCCAGGTGGAATACGGACTGCAGGGGGGAACTTTGAGGGGGGTATCCGTGCTATGAGAAAAAGGCGGTAGGTCTACTGGCTGGAAGGTGGAGTCGTGAAAGGGAAAAAACCAGTGTGTGGGAATCCGAAGGTAGATCACCCTTCAACCTTGCATAGGAATTTCGTATGGCATGGAAGAGGCGGGGGACAACGGGGGCCAAATGTCGTGGGGGAATGGGCTAGGTGGGGCGGTCCAAATATACCCCTACCAGGTTTGTTCGAGGAACGCATAAAACCCTAGGGTCAGAACCCCGACGTGAAGACGACTCCTTATCCGGACATCCTAGTTTCTTTTCCCCTTACGATTTCCCGCCGGAAAAGTCGCAGGAAATACACCCATGAGCCAAACCCACTAGAGGCCAAAGGATAGTTTTTATCTATGTTTTCCCTTCCCGGGAGACCTTACCTGAGTCTCCTCGTAGGTAATGTTCTTCTTTCCCTTTTTCCCTTAACCTTTTTGCCTTCTTACTCTCAGAGCTCTCCCCTCCCTTGCATAAGGTTGTAGGCCACAGGGGGACTTCCCTCCTGCAGGGGGTCTTATACCGCCAGCTTCCCCTCTTTAAAAGGTCTCAAGGAGGTGTCACGGGGGATTTTTTCCTCATGCCCCATACCTATACAGCCTCCCCACCCCTACATCCGCAAGGTCCACCTTGCCTCTCTGCCTCCACCGCCGAGGGGTAGTTCTCCAACGGCCTCCGTCTCCTCCTTTACTCAGAAGAATGGTGAGGTGGAATGGGGTTTTCTGTTGGAAAGAAAAGGGACAAAAGATGTTCTTCTCCTTCTCAGAGTTCCTGCGGAGAGGTTATACCCACACCCTTCCCCGATCGGAGTTGGCACAAGGCCTCAAACCCTAGTCTTCCCCTCTGCAGTGCTGTTGGTTAAGTTCCCCTGGTGGACGAAGAATAAGATGGGCGGGGTAGTCGCGGTGCTCCTTCTTTTGAAGATGCAGCAGCTCAATGTAAAGACTTCGATACGCGGCGAGGCCCGTGGAGGAAAAACCGTTACGATATCTCCCCCATAAGAAAGGTGTTCCAGAGTCTTGGCCGCCCTTCTTATAGTCTCCAGCGACTCCTTCTGGTGTTGCCCACCGGCACGCTTCAACGTCTCCGACTTCAACTTCTCAACCGGCACGAGCCCATTAGCTTCTCCTCCCCCTATTCTTCAACTTCCTCAACGATTTCTATTCCTCCCAGCCTTATCCTCAACAGTTCCTCACACCATCGTCGGCTTTTTTTAAATCCCAAGTCTCAAAGTCTGATCCGCCTTGGCGCGCGTCGCCAACGGTAAAAACTTGGGGAGGTAGATAAGCGTTTGTGAGCATAAGGTAGTTCCCAGCCTTGCGGTCGTTGAGATGTTATCGAGGGGTTATGTTTGATTCTTATGGATTATTTTTTATTTTTTAAATAACGGCTGACGTTTAAAGGATAGTTAGCTTAGGATTGACGTGCAAATTTGCGAGTGTTCAGAAAAAATTGGCACAGGCTTTTATTCATATATTTTTCTGATACTCTGTTATAAAAATGTTTCTCCGTGACATTCAGTTTTAAATACACATAATTGCTTGACAATGAGACCTAATTCAATCGGATTGGAATTTACTAATTGCATGCAATATTATAATATATCTTTGCTTTGCAAGTTCGTTAATAATATCAAATTCTATGCAGAGGCAAAATACAATATTAATTCATAAGAGTCTAAAATTTAAGATTTTAGAAGTTTTTGGTGATCACGAAAACAAAACAAGAATTACTTTAAAAATGGTATGACAATACTACTCAATTTAGGCTCGGAGTGAGGGCAGCTTCGAACCAAGAAATTTACTTTGGATGTTTGCATATGAAGGCGGTACATTTAGTCGCATATCATATTTAGATAAGTACTGTAAATTAAAAAACTTCGAATCAAATTAGAACATTTTCGAAAATCCGCAGTCGTTGTCGGTATTTCGTTTGAAAAAAGAATCAAGTACAACCCTACTACGCGAAGAGAGGAACACAATGGGAGAAATAGACTAGAATAGGTCCACTGAGCATTCATTGTCGCCGCTTCAAAGCTAGTGCGGCAAATTTTACTCCGAGCTTCCTAGATATTTGGAACCTGTCCCGATCCATGTCTTAACCGGTTGCCAAAGCTGCGCTCGTCTTATTTTTTTCTGCCGCTAAGCAACTTCTATTTTCTTTCCCACCGTACCTTAGCATACGAGTCTTCTTTGAATTCCACTTTTCACCCCATCTTAGCTGCTTATTATGCATCTACGTCGCGCATTAGCTGCCTTGAAATACGCAACTTTAGCCGAGTTGCGTGACGGCTAACGATTTTGCTAGTTTTTATCTCTAAGCATTCGTTGCTCCAAGAGGATGTTTCAATACTGTTTCGTGTAAAAATTTAAATCAAGAAAGACTGAAAAGAATCATCTCGAATGATAAACATTCCTGTGCTGTAAATACCAACTAATGATCAATGGTTTGTTTTTCTCCTGGTTTATGCAAAATAAACTTATTTTGAAAATACTTTTTCTAAACTCTATATTTGTTGGTTTTTGGCAATAAAATTAGTTGATTTAAATTTCAGCAATGTTTTATGCAACTCATACGACAACTTTACCATGGTTTTATTCCATTACTTCTCCATGAAAATTGTTTCAATGAGCGAACAAGTGCAAAATCCAAAAAGCGAAAGAACGCTTTGCCCCAAATATTTTTTCAGGTTTTCTATAGCACTCACATATTTTATTAATCAGTTGTATAATAAGTTTTGCTCTCACTAAAAATGTAATTTGAATACTTAATATCTCATAAACGTTTCCTCATTTACGAGTAGATCATCATAAATGGTCACGCTTGTCCATCCAGCATGTGGGCAAGTAATATTAAACTGATTTCCATATGGATATCGAACAAAGTCATTTGATCATTAGCATTCTTAATAATTGGCTTGAAAGCCAGCAGGTCTTGACGGTTTCGAAAGTTCACGCGTGACCGAAGAGAACGTTGGAATCACGAGTTCACTGTAAATGCTTTCGTGTGGGGACTCTTTCTTCTGCTGCTTTTTTTTGCGTCTCTCACGGGCCCAACGCCTTTTCCTTGCCCCGATCCTTCGTATTTTAAATCCCCTGCGACCCTCAGAGAAGTTCACGTCGTATTCGCTTCGCCCAGCCGTTCCGTAGTCATGCTTGAGGTATAACCTGGCCGGAATGAGACTTCTTTCTCTTGAGGGTTCTTTAGAGTATACTTTGCTGTGAAATAGCTCCTCTTCTACAGCCTTTAAACATTAACGCTCAGCAAATTTTTCGTGCTCTACCTGGATGCGTTTATTGTGAACCAACAAAACCCATCAAATCAAGGCAAAGAGCAGGTTCTGCCTCGAATATTATCTACCTACATGTTTGAGAAATTCTTCTCAATACTTAACTTGGTATTCATCGAGTTAAAAGTTTTCTCTCCTCGTGCTAATGCGTTGATCAAAGGCTCATTTGAACTAAAACAATGATAATTATTGTAGTTTTCTTCAATGTAACCATTCTGATTTTGGTGAAAGTTCACTAATCAGTAATACGTCCTTATCTGTAGCTCTTACAATTAGTAAAGAAAATTACATAATGCGCCGTGTTTTATTTCATACGATTGATTATAGATTAACTATATGTAAGGTTTTCCTCGTGAGCATATTTTTTGACAAAAAATTCCGCAATATCCTTAAGCGTTATATCGCCATCGCATGGGAGGCGAAACTTTTCTTTTCCAACGGTTATACCATTTCGAGTTTCCACCGCCTTCGAAACATCAGGGAACGCAAGATGTGAAGCCGTAAAGGAAAACAAGAGAGGAGTAGGAAGCAATTCCTTCGCCTCGTTATCACCGACTATAAAACGTCCAATTCAAAATATTAGAGTAGCACACTCTCGAGGGGGTGGTGTCAGTTGGTCGATGCAGTATACAGTCACGAACGCTTTCTTGGGGAAGGGATGGTTACGTTCGTATCCGCGCGACGCCTGGAAGACTCGCCAGCACGACCGTTTGCCTGCGGGGGGGCGAGGAAGAAGAAGAGGTTGGGGGAATATTCCCAACCGCCGCTGAGACTCCTTCAAGGAGGTGGAGTAGATGAAATCATTGTGTGTTGATGGGGGGAGAGTGCAGAGTCAGCCGAGCGAGGTCGTGGTTGTATAACCGTCTTGTGAGATGGCTCGGAACGGTATTACGGCGCGAGCCCTACCCACCCCACCTCTCCCCCCAGCGACGGCACGAGCCAAGAAAGGCGTTGGTGTGGGGGAGGACAACTCGAGTGTGTCCTGCCAAGGAAGCGTGGAGCGTAAGAAGAGGGGTGGGGGTTGGAAGCGTTGGAGTCCGTTGAAAAGATAAAGGGCATCAAACAGCAGGAAGGGTCTGAGGTGTGAGCGACTGGTGATCCTTTCTTCTGGAGTAGAATACATATATTAGGATGATAATTTCGAGTTTGATATGAGCATAGAAATAGTGTTCATAACAGCGAGACAAATAGAAGGGCCGAATTTGACGAGTATGAGTTAATTTTTCTCATTACCTGTCTCAATAGTGTTAAGACCATTTTTCGTTACGTGCTGAATTTAAATTTATTGATTATTTTTTATATTTTTATATAATCCAGCATTGAGGAAAGGGACATCTCTTACTTCTGCAGAAAAATGATACGTGGCGTCGAGTGCGGGTTAATGTTTTCATTAACTACCCAAAAACTATTTAAAATAATTTTTCGTAAAATGCAGAGTTTAACTTTATTGCTAATTTTTTTAATATAATCCGACTATGAGGGAAGGGACATCGCTTACTTCTGCATAAGAATGACTTATAGTGACGAGTACAAGTTATTTTTTTCAATAACTAGCTGATAACTATTAGGATAATTTTTCGTAAAGTGCGAATTAAAATTAATTGCTTATTTTTTTCTATAATCCGGCTTGGATAAAAGGTACTCCGCTGGACTTTCCATCCCTCCCATGCGTCTACGAAAGAGCACCTCCACTCTCAGGGCAAACCACCACGCCTTCCGCGCTCCGCCACGCCTCTTCCACTCCTCCCTATCTGGCACGCCTTTCTTCCTCCTCGCCTTCCCCCTACCGCCTTCCCAGAGGCCCACCGCGGTGGCTGCACCTACGAAGCAACTCCTTCAGAAAACTCCACGGGATCGCCAGCGCGGCTGTTGTATGAGATCCCGCCTTCTTCGGCTCCTTCGCATGCGCGGCGCCCGCTCTAAACCACCTCCCTCTTTCCTCCAACCTGCCGCACCCCGCACCCGAAGTATCTAGGCTGCTCCCCCCAGAAGGGTGTGCGCGGGCGGCGAATATGGGAGGAGAAATAGTTCCCTATACTTTTCAGTGGGCGTAACTTCTACTCGGGAGAATGCATATGCACATTTTTTTTCGATTCTAATTACAATTCTTTCAAATCGATTCCCGATTCCATAGATTCTTATTCATACTATCTATGGGGTATTGATTTGTCAGAAACATTGCTGTCATTAAAATTTTGGATTTGAATGCAATATTTTTTTACTTAAGTGCACTGGGAATAGCCATGGTGATAACTTCATGATACATTCACCCTTAGTGCACAAATTGCGGACAACAAATTATATTAACGAGTACAATTACGAATATATTAACGAATACAATTACGTTGCCCAAAAAGTATATTTATTAAAAATAGCGAATTAGTATTGTCGTATTAATATACTCTCATTTTTAATGAAATAATAAAGACTTTAACTATTTCAATAAATTGTTAATTTTTATAATGTTCACAATAGTGTACAATGGATCAGGTGTGTGGCGGCCTTTATGCCCCAAGCTTATGGTCCATTTTCAAAGTATTTATCCTCATGGGAACGATGGAATCGTAATCGACTATAGGTGATCGGTTCTCGATTCCGATTCCGTGGTCGAGAATCGGTGGAATCGAGAATCGACCTCTGGAATCGACTCATCCCTAACATATACGTACCCAGATGTATTTATATTTTTTCTCGCATAAAGTTCTCGGCCCGAGTTGTTCGCTATTTTATCAATCTCTTTCTCTATTCTGAAAATTCCCCCTCTTTTTTCCCGATTTCATTTACTTTTTTGCTTCGTGTGTCCGGTTCGATTCCCGGGGCAGACCCGTTCCGGTATGTGTGGGGGAGAGATCTCTGCTAATTGGAACTTTTCAATCAATTTTCGATGCAAACAGAGGGGATTCTGTTACGAGAGAGAATGAAAGATAGGATGCGCAACCTTTTTTTTTAATCCCTGCAAAGCTCTGCGATGGAACTTCTCATTTTCTACATTATGTAGTTTTCTTTTTAGTAGCTTTTCAGTATGTAGCTTTTTTTCCTCGCTCTGCCATTTTGAATTACTACCCCAATGAGGCGACTGCCTGATAGGATGATAGGGTGAATGGAGTTGTATAGTGCAAGCGAAGAACGCTCTTGTGCCGAAGAAATGGCTGATAAATGAATGATCGGAATAATGTGAATATCAAGTTGGTCAGAAAGCAAAAAAGGAATTCGTTACGGCCAGGATTGCGAACCGACTGTACCTTGTATGGCTATTTTCTACGTTTGTACCGTACTCATATGAGTGGCACTCACTTAACGTATTGATTTCTGTATCATGACGGAGTTCTGTTGAAGTGTAATGCTCCGAGAATAAGAATGACCAGTGCGTACAAAAACGGCATTGTATTAAATCGTCTCTCTATCACAAACAAATAGAACAGATAGAAATTGAGGGATTTTGCTTACATTTCCTTACGTGAATACATGTTTTTAAGTAGTTCGTTAGTTGGTATTACTCATGGATGTGGATTTTAATGTCAACTATAACGAAGAAAAACAGTTTTCACATCTTTAACGTGCATAAAAGTTTGTAAAATTCTGTGTGTCTTTGAGTTGTGCGAGTGTTTTAGTTAAATCTTGCGTTGCCCATCAAAGCGTTCTATACCGTTGTCTGATTTGTCTCTATATTTATCGAAGAAATTCATGTCCGCAACGCTGGCTTTAGATTTTATCAGCAAATTTTGGATTCCATTTAAGTGACGAATGAACTTGAATTACTTTTTCGACGAAAATAATCATAGGATCCTTATTATCAATGTAAATTCTCAAGAAAGGGAGCTTATTTGCAGCAAAACTTATGAAATATTGAAAATTTTACATTTATGTCAATAATAACAATTCAAATTGATAACCTCGAATTGATGGGGCAATTGAGTCTCCAAGGTTATGTTAAATACCCAGCTTCCTACTCCTACGCTTATTTTTTTCGTTCCAATTGAAAGATCGCAGCCGTAACGTATTTATTCCCGTCGTATTCCGAGAGGCTCGATTTTCTTCTGGAAACACTTATATTTCGGTCGCACTTACATAGCCGAGAGCGCGTGTGGTTAAAAATTGGCTTCCGTAAGCTGTTTCTCGAGCTCCTGCAGCCATTTAAATTCCCAAGGGGGAACCCTGTAAGGACAGAACACGAGGAGTTCCCTCCGTTGCAGACCTAAATATTTTTTGCCCTCACCGATCTCCGAAGCCCTTCAAGATGTTTGCCCGTCCCTTCTTTCTAACCCTGATGGTCCCACATCCTTTCCCCTCACCCCACAACGCACGCTCCAGGCTCTTCTACCCCCTCCCCTTCCCCACCTCTTAACCCCGATCTATCCCCATTCTTGCCGTCACCTCAATGCTCTCGATGCGGGCTCCGTGGCAGCCTCGGCTTCGGCGATAAAACGAATGCGAAAACCTCATCCCCCATCCGCGGTTTCGTGAACGCGAGGAATAATGTTCTCGTGAACAGCCGGGTGTAGTTTTACCTTCTAGAATGTTGGATTGTCTTAAATGCTTTGTGTCATTATTAATGACGTATTACTCCTCAACGCTGTCACAGGATTGCTATTGAAAGAAATTTTAGGCTAAATTGTCTATTTTCTGCTTGATAGGTGTTTTTTCTTAGCTTTATAGCCAGTTATTTTGGGAAAAAATAATTGAGGTGCCAGCGTGTAGCAGTGCGTAGTGGTAGAGATAAGCACGATCATTTCTCTTGCGAAAAATCATACTCCATGAGATTTTTTGGATCCGTATATCTCTATATGTTGCCAGCACCGTCTATGTCGATAAGCTCAAGTCAGTATGCATACATTTATGGAACTGCGTAAGATTAGTCATTGAATTTCGCTCTTATAAATGAAAGGCCCACAATAGTATGGCTCCGAAAAGGATCTCAAGGAAGTACTCAATATAAAACGAAAGAAAGATCATATCTGCATTCAATTATACATTATTTCGTTTATCATGTTCGCCATGCTAATAATTGACATTTTTCGTAATACCCCACCGTTTTTTTAGCTAACTCACTGCATTTATATTTTGCTAATTAAGCTAAAGGAGGTTGTGAAGGTAGTGAGGGATATTGCAATCTGTGACGACGCTTCAAAGCTGATACTGTGGGACGTGTTGAGTTTTCCTTTTTTTAAATGACCGCGATATCGGGGTGGGGATATGTCGAAAGGTTTTCAACCTTTCCTTCCAAGCGAGTCACGGACTATACCCTGATATCTCCTCACACACGAACCTCCTTCGTAATAATACTCACACCTCACACGCTTCTTGTCACCTTCATTGCCTCTCCTCCGGGTCGCGTGTGTTTTTGCAACCTTAGCGAAGCTCGAATTCAGATCAAGCCCAATTAGGACGCCCCGCATGCCTCATTTGTTTTTATATTTTTTTAACCAAACGTAATTTCGCTCATCCCACATCGAGGTTTTTTCGCGCGGGTGCCCAAGAGGAAAGTCAACTCTTCGGGAACCTAGAAAGATAAACCGTTAGACGACGAGCAGAATGCTCATACACGTGTATGGAATCATCTCTTGCACGCTAGTTTGAAATTTTCGGTAGGTCGCCGCGCGAGAATTTTTTTTTAGGGTGTCAGGTTGTCCTTATTTTTGAGCGCTTCGGAGTCAAGCGAAACCAGTTAAGTAACATCAGCGAAGTGCGTATTTTCCCATGATATCTCGCGATGCCGTGGAGAATTCAACGGTAATGTTATCCATGAGAACAGTTTTTGGCCTAGGCCGAGTCATACAATGCGATTGAAAACCTGCCTATGAAAATTTTTGAAGATTTTGTATTCCATTTTCGCAATTAGTGAATTCAATTAGCATTAAATCATTCGCGCGTATTGTTTGTAATCACATCATTTTCCAAGGCAGTGAGGTGTCCCAAATGAAAACAGTATGGTTATTTTTCTGAATGGGAAATGCACATTATTCATATTCGCAGACGTTTTCATCAGACTTATCAATGTGCCCATTTAATCTGCGGCATGGGTGTATATTAATTTACCATAGTAAGTAAATCATTTCTGTTTCGTGGGAGGCAATAGGCTGTCCCAAATAGTTTTGAGATTGACGTGCCGCCATCAATTTTGCTTGTGTCACTTCGTGACCCGCTGTATTTGCGATTTTGATGCCTAATATCATCCTCAAGGGGGTATTCCCACTAGTGTGAGGATTGCGTAAATTTTCAGTGACATTATCAACCTCTTAAAAGGGACTGAACAGAGCCAATTAAAAATAATTATCCTCCAATCGTAGCCTATTGTTCATCTCGGAAATAATGGCAACCCAGGTAACTCCTGTTGTTATTCCAATTGATTATTCTGGAGCATGATCAATGAATTATGAATCGGTCTAGCTTTACCATTTGCTTTACTTTGACGGCATTTACTAGAATCGTACCCTATGCATTGCTGCCCATTTGCCCATTGTTCAAAGTAAATTCTAATTACAAAATGAAGCTGGGGGTGTGTTAAAATTTCATCAACGTTTTTAACTTCACCATTGATGTCAGCAATAATAAATTTCTAACATCAACGCTGAATTTAAACATATCTGAAAAGCAATTTTCAACTTCAGTCCAAACTAATCGAAATTTTTCATACTTATACCATGAAAAAATATTTATTTACTATAAATTTTCTAACACAGTTTAGCTTGTAATATCACACTTTTGTTCGCTTTTGTTTGGAGGAGAATAATGAATTGTGGACGGTCAAATAACTGATAGTTTTGAGCGGGGGCCTTTATTTCCTAACCACTGGCCATTCTTCTGATACCCGTGAAAGGCAAAAAAGTTCTTCGCGGCTTGCTTGTAATGAATTATTTTATTCCTTGTGATATTTATAGAAATTTATTTATTAGCACTCTGTTCATATATTTTTAGTATCTCTTGAAAATACAAGTACTTTCATCTCATGTCACCCAACCAATTCGATACCCGCTAGCATGAACGCAAATCTATGATTTCTTTTCTCACGTCTCCACAGTCCTGCGGACAAGTATTGGGACTCATTGGCACGCGAATTAGCGAAACTGAGGTGAAATACGATATGAAACCAGGAGAAATGCGAGAGATTTGGATTTGATCTACAAGCATCATTGTATGCAGTCAGGGAAGAGGGAAATGCTGAAAGAAAACTTTCAGGCTCGGAGTAGGGGACTTATTTGGCGTTTGAGGGGGTTCTGAAGGCGGGAGTCATACCACCTATACTCGCAGCATTGCAAGGGCCCCTGACGCGTAGAGACTGCTCAGGAAGGCCCTGCTGTGCAGCCGTTAGGGGGGCCCGCACTACAAAAGCAAGGGGCCCGAAGAGATGCATCAGAGGAGTAGGGGGTATAAAGAAGTTCAGATGGATTAATGGTGTGGGTAACTTGGAGACAGAAGTCTCGGAGGGGAAGAGTCTCCTTCAAGGTAGCTTAGTGGAGCGGTCTCCCTCTTTCCTCCGTATAAACCTTAGGTGTGCGGATTGCGCTGAGCTACCCTCAAGGGAGGGGTAAAAGCCCACATATATTCAGGCAGGAGTTTCTTCCCTCTCCGCTGCTGAATTGTGGGTGCCTCACCCCACTGCCCCACGGGACAGGTGCTAAGCTCCCCCACTCCACCCCCTCCCCTTCCTCTTCCACCCCCTTCCACTGTTCCCCTGACGACCCTCAGATAATCGTATCTGGTACAGTTCCTGTTGCTTTTCCGAACGGTTCTTGGTGATTTTTCGTCTCTTCTCGGGGTTGAAAGGGAAAATTTTTTTATTCCTTACTGATCGGGAATATCGTATCCAAGCGATCTGTTGCGTCACGTACCCGGTAGCCTAAATTTTTTTTACCCCCCGAGTTTTTCGTTTTCCAACGGATTTTGTGGATTTTTCTAAGAATTCTCCTGCGAAACTCGATGTGATGTTAATTTGAGTGCTTTTCATTCATAATATCCGGATAAAAATGATAACAGTTAATTTTTTCAACCGCATCGGGAAGCCTTTTTCAGAAGCAATTTTAATATCAGTGTATTTTTTGCATAAATATTCAGGGTCGAGTGCGTTCGTTACGGATAAGAGCATACGACCAAAGTTTGAAAAAAATGAGTGAAATTAGGTGAAAGCCAATTTTTTCAAGTTCATTATTTAAACGCTCTCATCATGCTATATTGCCTGAAGTGCCATATATTAGGCTCACCTATTCTGCCTTTTAATACTAAGAATGAAATATGATTTCTACTGAAATTACCGTTTTAGTTCTAATTGGCATGACTTAATGAAAAGTTTGTAAAGTCGCACAGAAAATGTAAAAGCTCAATTTTTACTTGAAATTCAGTACAAAAATAAAATATATTTTCGATTTGTATGATTTTCCTTCTATTTCAATTGTTTTTCCACAGCTTACACATGTAGCAGTAACATGAAAGCTCTTTTGGATGATCAAGGTTCTACTGAGCCGAGGAAAAAGTGTGCTGAAACATTTAAATTGTATAGTAAAAGAATTACGAGATTTTCAATTTCTTCGCTTAAAGCATTATTTGCTAGGAAGACTACAAAATAAAAAAAATTGTGAAAAAAGAACAGTTATATCGTATTTTTATCACTAAATGCCCCAAATAAAGAGTGAAATTGGTCAGGAAAGAGTAATTTAAATGTTTCATAATAGTTTTTCTTCTTGGATTCATTATTGTGAATAGCCTCCTGTTGTACTTCATTGTATCTACATGAAATACGAGACGCAGCTCCTAAAACATAATTGCAAACTTTTTCATAAAAATAATTTCAGTTTTTCTTATAACTTCTATGAATATGGTAAACTAAATAAATTAAAAAAACAATCAATAACCTAATCACATCATTGATGAAAGTTATAATTTCAGTTTTTGAAAAAAAAATACCATGGTATTTGAAAATGTTTAACCATTTAATGTATTTATTTCTAAGATGGAAAGTCTGAATCAATATTCCTTTATGAATGAATCTCTGGGTTAATTTAGAAGTACTGTACTTGTGATGGTATATTTTTTAAATTCCTATAGAAAATTTCAGCCACTAATATAACGATAGAATTTAAAATAGCGAGTTAGAAACATGAATTGCTCTAGAAAAGAAATGCAGCAAGGCTTTCTGAATAATGCTAAAATCTGGAACTGGTTTTTGACATTATTCACAACGCCTTGCTGCTCTCACTTCCACTTTGACAATTAGACAATTGTTAAAATTAAAAAGAAGAACTTTGTGCTTTCACATTAATATTTATTCACACATTTCCTAAATATTAATGTGAAAGCAAAAAGTTCTTCTTTTTAATTTTAATAATGAATCGCTTTCACCAAGTTACGCCTCAATCAATTAGACAATTGTCAAAGTGTAGGTTATTTAAACTATAGAGAAAAATAATATGTGAACCTTCGAGGTAATGATTGCAATCAATTTTTTTCTCCCCTATTTAGGTTGGAGGAAGGAGGCAGAGGAGTAGGTGAAGCAGCACCTACCGAGCCGCGTGCGGCACACACGCCCCGCAGCCAGGGCCCGACGTGAATGCGAGCGAGGAGACAGCCCTCCTGCTCCGTCTTCTCCCCTAGCGCGCTACGAGCTGCCACCCCTGGCCGCTCGCCCCTTCTTCTCTCGACGGCGGCTCTCAGCGGCCACGTGATCCCCCCATCCCCCCCACTCCTCATCCCCCCCGCTCCCACCATTCACGGCTGCGTGAGTCTCGAAGGAAGCCAGGGGAAGGGGAAGACGGGAGGACTCTGCGCCGCGTGGAGGGGGGCCCTCCGAAAAAACCTTCGTCCAATCAGGAGAGGCCTTTCTTATGATGTCATCGGAGGAGGATGCCGAGTGTTTCGGGTTGTATGGAGATAAACTAGTGAAGAAAGCGAAGAGGACGAGGCAGCGTGTGGACGCAGGAGAGCCGAGGAATTCTTACTCGTCCATTCCGAATTTCAGTTCGAGGCCGAGTTTCTTAGCTGCGGGCGGAGCTGGAGGTGGTGCCGGCGGTGGTCTGTACGGTGCCATCTTCGGTGGTGGTCAGCAGGCGCACCACCAACAATTCGGAGGCCTTTTTGGGGGCCCCGCCTACGCCTCCCCCGCTAAGATGCTCAACGAGCTTTTGGGCAGGCAAGCGAAGGCTGCCGACGCGGCAGCGGCTGTAGCGATCGCGGGCGACGGACCGGCCGGCGTTGCGGCTTCAGCGGGCGGTACTGCCCTAGTGTCTCGCACGGACTCGGCGGCTTCCTCGCCACCCCCTGCCGGTAGTGTCTCGGCGGCGGTGGCCGCTTCGGCGACGGACAAGGCCTTCGAGGGCCTCAACGCGACCAGTGTGATCAGGCGGGGCATGGAGGAGGGAGGCAGCCCGCCCCCGACCGGCACCCAAGGCGGTGCCGCGGTCATCCCCCACATGATGCATCCCCCGCAACCCCACTCCGCCCCCGGTACGTTGGTGGACAACGCTCATATGCTCCGGGACATTCTTCAGGGGCGTAAGAAGGAACTTTTGGCTCTCGAGGCCGAGCTCCGCAGTGCCCAAGCGGCGGAGAGAGACTTTTTGACCAATTCCCCCAACAACAATAGTGCCCTACACAACAATAATAACAACAATAACAACGAACTCAAAAACGGTGTCGTGGGTGGTGGTGTTGTCAGTGGTAAGAACGGCCTCAGCGCCGACGGAAGTGACGTGTTGCCCGAAGGGCTGATCAAGAGGGAACAAGTGACGGTGAACGGTGGTCTAGGTGTCGAGGACGATTCGAATGACGAAGAGGCCGCGTTGGAAAAGATGAATCGCGAGTCTAGCAAGAGGCAGAGGGAAAACGGTGAGGAGGAGGACGAAGAGGAAGAAATGGAGGAAGGTATGAATGCAATGAACGGGGCGGGGACAAGTTCTGAGTCCAACTCGTCCGCCCCCTCGCCCGGCCCCCAGTCACCCAAGGAAGGCGACGGCGGGGGCGTAGGTGTGCCGGGGGGCGTTGCCGTGGGGCAGCAGAACCCCGCGGGTGGCGCCAGCCTTCCCGGCGGTGGACCGACGCAACCAAAGGAGCAAAAGGAAACGTTGGAATTAAAACGCGCACGTGTCGAAAACATTGTGTCGTCAATGCGTTCAAGCCCTTCACTGCTGCCCACCTCAGTCACGGGGGCGCAGCAGGTCAACGGGTGCAAGAAAAGGAAACTTTACCACCCACAGCAGCACGACTCGAGCGGAGCCGTCAGGTATTCCACCACCAACGCCTCCCACGCCTCCGGCCTCCTGTTGAGAAGCGACGATGACGAAGACGAGGAGGAGGAAATGATGGAAGGAATGGAGGAGGAATTGGATGAGGAGGATTTGGAAGAGGATGAGGAGCAGCTGATGGCTCAGGCAAACGCCGGCGCCGCCAACGACGACGATCAGGGTCCAGATGAGGAGGAGGAACCCCCACAGGTGCGTCAAAAGAGGGTGGAAAAAGACGCGCTCAAAACCCAATTGAGGACAATGCAAGAACAACTCGCCGAGATGCAACAAAAATACGTGCAGTTGTGCAACAGGATGGAGATGGAATCTGACTGCCCGGATGAGAACACTAGCGATCTCTCGCTAGAGCTGGCTGCAGCCGCGGCGGCCGCAGCGGCTGCGGCGGCGGCAGCCGCATCCAACACTGTGGACCAAGACATCTCCGAGGTAGAGGTCCCTCCGAGGCCCGCACCCGTCGAGAAACCAGTGTCCGTGATGACAAAACCAATCCCTCCTATTCCACCACCGGCTGCGGCCACTGCACCCCATGTCCCACACACCCCCACGAAGGAAATTCCTTGCCAACCCCCAGTGGTAATGCAGTCTCCCCTCTCGAAGCTGCCCCCTTCAGCAAAACTGCATCACGCCCTCCAACAGCACCAGCACCCAACTCTTAATGGTGGAGTGCCCTCGCTTACGGCTGCCCAGCACCAGGCTACCCTCCAGCACCAAGTGCAACCACCACATCATTTGGCGCACCACCCACATCACCCCGCGCACCAACCCCCTCCCCCGCCAGCCCAGCAGCCGCCGTCGCATCACGGGCACCCGGCCGCCCCCAACGCCGCCATGTACCTCGGCGTCAGCCAGAAGCTCATGATTGAGCAGGAGGCGCGGATGGCCAAGGAGGCGGCGGCTGCTGCAGCGGCGGCCGCAGCTGCTGCGGTAGCCGCCGAGCACCAACAGCAGCAACAACAAGCGGTCGCGCAACAACAACACGCCGCAGCTCAGCAACAACAACAGCAGCAGGCGCAGCAACAAGCCCAGCAGCACGCAGCCGCATCCCAGCCACAGGCGAGTCAAATCCCGCACCCGACCATGTCCCACCTTCCCACGCAAATACCGCACCCCGCACAGCCTCACCACCAGCCACCTCCACCACCCCCACCGCCGCACCATCCGCACCAGTTGTCGGCGCCGGGGCACCCGTCCCTCCCGCACCACCACCCCTCTCCCTCCGTCGTCCAACCCCCGCCTCCACCTCCCCCGCCCCCACAACCCCCGCAGCACGCGATGGGGGTGAAGCCGCCGCACGGTCAGCCCGGATCGGACTTCTCCGAAAGATTTTCCTTCTTCCGTAACGCGGCCGCAGCTGCGGCAGCGGCTGCCGCGACGGCCACTGCAGCCGCCGCACCCATCTCTGGCGCCGACCTGGAAGGCCTCGCGGACGTCCTCAAATCAGAAATATCCGCATCGCTCGCGATCCTCATCGATTCGGTCGTAGCGAGATTCGTTCAGCAGAGGCGGTTCATGAACGCCAAGCACCACCACCATCACCACCACCACGCGGCTGCGGCGGCTGCAGCAGCGGCCGCGGCGACGGAAGCCGCCGCCGCTGAGCAGCTCAACAAGGACCTCATGATGGCCTCGCAGCTATTGGACCGTAAATCCCCTCGCACCAAGGTGATCGACAGGGGGAGCGGGGTTCGACCCCCGGCGGCACCCGAGGGCCTGCGGAGACATCCGGAAGGAGCGCAGATCCCGGGTGAAGCCGCACCAAGGGTGAACGGCACGGCCTACCCGATGGCAATGACCAATTCGATGCACGGTCAGGAGGCGATGAACCCGATGGGTATGCAGCACCTGAGGCCGCCTACAAGCGTGGCTTCAATGTTCCCTCCCCCCAAACCACCCGTCTGCACTGTACCCACCACAACTTCTGCATCCGCCCTCTACGCTCTAAGCGGCATGACCCAACCACCCCAGCCAAACCCTTACTGCATCCCTGAAGGCAGTTCTGCCGCACCCGGCGGTGGTGCAGGTGGTAGAGAAAGCGCAGGGAGCGTGGGCGGTTCCGGAAGCACTGGTGCGGTGACGCCAACAGGAACCAGCACTGGAGGTGTTCCAGGAGCACCCAGGGAAGGTGGTGCACCTGAGCAAAACGAAGCTCTCAGCCTAGTGGTGACGCCGAAGAAGAAGAGGCATAAGGTCACGGACACGAGGATAACCCCGAGGACCGTCAGCAGGATTCTTTCGCAAGAAAGTCCGTCTAGAAGTTCGGCGCCACCTGCAGGAGCAATGACGAACGGTGGTGAGGTATGCAGCACCCCTACCAGCGTGGTCCCCACGACGGTCAGCTCGAGCGGTGTGCCAAGCAACCTTCTGGAGAGCAAGTACGCTAGTCTGTTGGCCTCCGGCGGGCCCAACGGCACCACAATGCCCGTAACCGGCATGCCACCCGTCAGCGTGGCCGCACCCAACCCCACTGGGCCTTCCGTCGTCGGAGGGCCCATGTCAGGCGGAGTCCCCGGCGGAATGTCCGGCCCCATCAGCGAATCGCCCTCGCCGAGGCCTTACCATCCACCGCCGCCACCAATCTTGCCCGTCTCCCTGCCGACGTCAGTGGCCATCCCCAACCCTGGTCTGCACGAGTCGCAGGTGTTCTCCCCTTACTCCCCCTTCTACGGAGGGAGCAGCTCCGCGCCCGTCGGCGGCACGACCGGCAGCTCGGGGCCTCTGCACTCGACCGCGAGTCCTCCGGAGCGGCCGCCGCGAGATGCAGACAGCCCGATCCCGCCGCACCCGCCTTCGATGCTGCACCCGGCGCTGTTGGCGGCCCACGGCTCGCCCGACTATGTGCACCTCCGCACCAGCATCGGCGCGTCGGCTGCCGGTAATGACAGCGTGGACCGCGTCTCCGACTGCAATTCCGGTGATGGTCCATACGACGGCATTACGCCTACTATATCCTTTACTGCTAAATTCTCACACTCACATATTTTGCCAATTTTTTTTCTTGCCCATCTATTTGCATGCAAATAAATTCATAAAACAGTTTTTGCTTACTCACTAGACAAAGATATTTCATTTTTTTATTGCAATAATCTCGCACGTTTTTGCTTTGATTGTGATGCTCGAATTTTCAATCACGGAATATTCATTCCGTTCATCATCTCGGTTTCTTAATTTGCTATGTAGTGATGTTTTACTCTAATAGATATACTTATTTATTCATGCTTACCTTGTCACGCCTATTCTACATTGTAATGATCACACACATGACTACTTCCTAAATCTTAGCTGGGTAAATAAGTTTATCTAATATTGTTGTAGCATTGGTAGAAGAAAACATTCATCTGAGTTGATTTCAAATTTTTCCTTTAGAAATTCACATTCACTTCTTTCATTGTTCTTGCTAGATTATTTTTTTAATATTTCATATCTGTCTTGAGCTTGTTTTCAGTAAAGCGTCTCTGTAGCCAATTTATTCTATACTCCTAATATGTTTTAATAATTCACTAATACTTTGTTCATACACAGTGCTTGCATGTTTTTTTCACGAGCACCAGAATAAATATTAACTTTTATATTATGATTAATTGTTTGCATCGTCTTTATAGTAGGGATAACTAATCCGAATGGAATTGATGGACGAAATTGCTCCGTATATTTCTATGACTTGCCAAATGATAATTTCGCAACACTATCTTTCAACTTTGGGTTTGAAAAATCATATTTTCTTTATTAAACCCGTCTTTCAAAGCCTCGTAAATGATACCTTGGGATTCTGGTCATGTTCCTTTTTCAAATAAAGATTTTCTCGAAGTTTAATCCTAAGATTCGCATTTCACAACCTCTTGATTCGTTTGCACATCGGATGATGTCTTAGGCATATGGCGCCTTTCGAAGGTTCTTTTGTTTCCTGAAAGCCGCATTATCCGTGAACAAACGAGGGCGTCACACTTTGACAGTCCAATATTCGTCGCTCAATCCCTCCCATTCGTAATAAAAGAGCTGTTGTCAGTTTACATTGGTTTTGACAATCTTGTCTTTCCCACTCTCACTTTGGGTCTTGGGATAAGTAAGCACTCCTATCTTTTCCATTTACATCCTTGCATTATCTTTTTTTCACCATCTTTGAAGGGCTTTCGGAGAATTTTAGTGTGATGTAATGAAATCATGTAGATAAATAGGTAGGGTTCATGAAGAAACTGGTCGTTGTAGAATGAGTATTCTCCTCTTTGCGAGCCTTATGTACCCATATGATTAACTGAGACCGCTAGAGCTATGAGGGGGGTTAGGATTTTGTTTGAGGAAAGATGTTGAACAGGCGCATAAGGGAGGATAAAAGTTGCTAGGGAGATCGCATCACTTTTTAAGAAAAAGATTAAGTGTACGAGTCCACTTATGTCTGACTAGCTGCTATCTACATTCAATCTTCATCTGTATTACTTATTATTTGTATCAGGGCATAGTTTTGCTATTGTTTATTTCATCACTGATACTCAATGATAAATTTAACACAATTTCTGAGATTCCTTTGGCCTAATATAGTACAAGTAATCTTGTGCTAATTGAGCTTCCACCGCCTCAAATGCATACTAAACCAATGTTTTTTGTAAGGCGAGGTTTATTTTTACTCACCATACGTACTTCTACAATCTTAAGCACACTTTTATGCATGTTACTTCTACTAAATTTTCCTGAGATTGCGTAAATCCACCTTTTAGTGGGGGTGATTGCTAATATATGACTCTAATAATACGCTCTTACGCTCATCACCCAATTGGGGTAAGTTACCCTACAGGTCGATACTTTGTGTATATTTCAACGAGTGCGAAACAAATTAATTTGACCGCACTGTTGGCTATTATAGGGGCGCGTCGAGTGCCCAAGGTGGCCATACAGATATCATTATTCAGCGCCGTCGAGAGGATTTGAGCCACGAGGCAGCCAGAAAATTTAATGATAGACTTTGATCGGGAAAGGGAATAAATGATTTGCGATAATGATTTCTACGTTTCACGGTGAGGGTGGAGGGGGAGGAAGAAGGATTTTAGAGATCTTGCTTGGAGGGATAAAAAGTCGGCTTCGTCCTCGTTTTAAAATGCATACAGCATACAGGGGTAGGGGTGAGAAAGGGACAATTTTTTCATCCCGATGACAAAAGAAAGGAGTGTGGCATAGAGGAAGTATTTTGAGAAGGGGTTGTATTTTTTTCTGGGGAGGGGTGGTTGGTCTGAAGTGGGATGGGTAGGTTTTGGCGGCCTCTCCCCCTCAGGGGACTTTGGAAGGGGTTAGATGGTTTTGGTTGAGGTTAGGCGGGGGTGGTGGGTCTTCGTACCCTTTTTCTACAGACGACGTCTCAATCCTGGCATACCCCCCCCCACACACCCTGATTTACCAATCCACACCCCCTGCCCTACTCCATAACCTTCTCCCCTCTTGAAATCCCGCTGTGCACGAATCACGGGCTCTCTGTCGATGTTCGCTTCATTGGAGGACACGTCATGGCGAAGCAATGATGAGATAAGGGTTGTCGGGGTTACGCTGGCGAGAAGACAAAGCTAAAAAGACGCTCTCCCTCCGGTAAATATAATGCTATGGGAGGAAAAAACTATCCTAGGGCCCTAGACTACAATAATAGGCATTGTAACACGCGGGAATCATCAACAACAAAAATAATTCATTTTGGTACCCAGCATTAATACTCGCTATTCTCCGCATATTTCATCACAGAACGTCATCAATAGATGAGTGCAATTTTACTTACATAAAACAGTAGGCTTATGAAGACCACATTGAATCATATGAAACACATCACTTCTAGATGTAACTGACAAGCAAGTGTAGTAGAACGAATAGTATACATATCAGATCGAAATTGACTCGACTTCTGGTTGTAAAAGCAGAAAGCATTGTATTATCACTCATTCTTTTGTATAAACCTTTATGTGTCTAAAAATACTTAGGAACAATTCATTTTGACTTTGATTCGCATCTAGAATTTATTAATTTTTTAAAATTTTGATAATCAGTGATATGGAAAATATTCTCTCGCCCTCATCTACCAATAAAAATTGCAAGTCACAGTCTTCATAATAGTATACCCACTCATCATTTTGTCCAAAACGTTTCTCAGTTTGAATCCATAAACTCCGGAGTGTGTCCCGTTTTCTTCACGCCTTTTGAGAGCATAACGGTGCGTTAAGTGCACGCAAGCATTCAAAACAACTGAATGCACTCCAGTTTTTTGGCACCTCCTATGAATGCAGAGTGCATCGCCGATTTTTTTTCTGTCTTCCTATTCGAACTCGTCTTTTCTGCCACTTTTATTTCCTGCCGTTGATCAAGTCACAAGAATGGTCGTGGAGAAGGTCGGCAATATTTCTCCACGCGATTTTTGTATATATATTTATTTTCATTCGGAATAGGTGGCATAAATGAAAGGTGTCGTCGGGGAGAAGGGGAAAACACAAGGACGTAGGGCTAACGATGGGAGTGAGGGCCTGCGTATAGTGAATCGAAGAGGTTTTTTTTGTCCCTGGAGTGGGGTCTGCAAGAGAGGGGGGGCTTGAGGGGGCCCTAGGGCTGGAAAAAATAGGGGCGGCAGCTGGATATGTTCGGAAGACACCATAGAAGAAGAGGGGGGGGGGCAAGGATGAGTCTTTGAAGAACTCCTGGTTACGTAGGGGAAGGGGGTGATTCGTGAGTCGATCCTGAAGATTGCTGCCGGGTAGGGGAGTGAGAGAGAAAGGAATTGTTAAGAGGGGTGAATCGTGAGGCACACAGCAGAGTCCTTTCGTCGATGGTGAAGAAGCGGGAGGGGGTGGAAAAAATTAAAATTGGACGGGTGTGAGACGTTGATTGCATCCTTTGGGTCGTATGACTCGTTTATTGACGCATTATTAATTTAAGGACGGGGCCAAAACGGGGGGGGGGGGGGGTTGGGTCGATGGAGGAATGAAAAATCATCATACCTCCCTCTTCCATCTCTTTGCCATTCTCACTTATTTCCTCTTCTTCATTCATTGCGTCATTCAAGTGAGAGCTATGCAGGGGTGAGACACTCTATTATTCAAAATTTTAGCTGGTTCTTCATCGCCTCGAAAGATTTTTACTTGGATCTCTATGTTCGATATCAAGGTGAAAAAAAATAACAGTCATTGTGTTTTGTCACTAATAATTTTTGATTCATTTTTAATGCCATATATATCGAATTTATGTTTCTATGAACTCTTTTCCATTTCCAGTTCCTTCATCAATTTATGATAACATTAATATCAAATTCTTTTAAAATGTTTCGTACTAGTAGTAAAAAAAGAAAACCCTTAATAATAGAAGAATGAATATTTTATATTCGTCCCTGATTCAACTGTTGTGCTCGTCAAATAAGCAATTGTAGGTATAGATTTTTCAGTCAAATTGATATTTTTTCTAAGCTATTATCACTGCAGAATTCGCTTCTAGGGCTTCGTTAAGTTTTTCTCTGTGCATAGTGACATTCATTCAAATTAATTATTAAAATCGTTGCAATAAATGAGTTTATCTGACATTTAGAGAAATTACAGCTTAATTTTAGAGAAATTAGAGCTTCAATGTTAAAGGAGAGATTGATGTAAATGTGCCAAATTTGTGCCATTTTTTGGAAGGGTAGATACGTAAGGAAAATGGCTTTTCTTCAAGAAATTTATCCCGCGAATGATAAGGATTGATAATTTACCGCATCACATGTTTTCCCTGCCAAATTACCAACACTGATCCAATTTGTACGTCCTCCATGTATTTTGCTGTCTGGCCCTCCTGCATTGGACTCTTGCAACTCGGGGCATTGAATCCACCTCCTCCCATCCGCTTAAGGTTTTATATCATGTGACCTCTCGAATACCATCTCCTCACCCTAGCCTTCCTTCTCCCTCTTGGCCACCTTTTCAACCGATCACGGAAGCTAAGTCACTCATGTGGCTTCCTCTGAGGACTAGGTGTTTGTTTGCTTTGGTCTCTCCTAAGTGGATTCGACCAGCTGAAGGAACGGGCGGTGATATATATTTGCCTGGCGGGTATAACGGAGGAGGTTGAAGGAAGATGGAAGTCATTGTGACGGAGGAGGCGGGAATAAATAGCGCTGAGTCGCGTCATGAAATATCATGGTTCGAAAACCAAAGTAATACATAATTAATTTTCAAATCGTAAAAGATAAAATCTGCAAGCAGTATTCGATTATAAATATTAAGACCTAAGTGGAGGCATACGATAAAATCATACGCGTAATAATTTCAAATTTGAATGATCGTAGAAATGCATTCTCATCACTACACACTGTATTGGACAGTGGTACATCTTTCTTAAGAATGAAATCTTATCCGTCTTTTCATAATGATGGCGTGAAAATTATGGGTAGATAAAATAACTTAGGAAATATCTTACTTAAGGTAAAACGAACGTAAGTAATACTTCTAAGTCTTGTCAGATAATTGTAGAGCGATTTCAATAAATGCTCGCATTTACATTCATTGATTGCCGTTTTAATCGGAAATAGATTTGCTTTTCTAATCGATCTCTTTTTTAATTATCAATTTTTAATATCTAGATGATAAAATTGCAATCTATACTTTGTATGAAATTATTCTTCGCTTCTTCCCTTCTCACTGTGAGGACACAGCACAATCTTACTCAATCTTCTGAGTTTCCCTTTTTCCGTGTGGTATCCTTCGTGGCTAACCTCTCATCACATTCCATTTCCTTTCCTCCTGCAAGCCGCAACCTCTGGGACTTCTAAATTGAAGCCCTATCAAAAATCCATGGGGGGGGGGGAGGTCGGGAAGGGGTAAAAAGGGATCGCTGAGGTGTCTACCGAATCCCTTGTGGGGACAGCCCTTACCAATTTCTCCCCTAGGGAAGCACCCCTTGGCATCCGGAATAGTTCCACTGAATGTCTAATCCCATCCAATTCTACCAGAACCACCTTTTCCTCTGTCGCTCTCTCGGAGATATTAATCTATTTTTTGTTTAAGCGTGCAGAATTTGTCTGCGACATCCTCCCAGTTTGCGGTAATCTTACTGGTTTCTTTATATTTTTTCTCTCCCCATTCGTTGTCTGGTATTTTTCGTGGAAGGGAAAAAGGATTTTTTTGATGAATCCTTACTACTCTCGCCCCGAGACGAGAAGGTATTTATAAAAAGGTATCAGAAGGAATAGAGGGTGTTTTGGTAGGAAAATCCAGTAGGTAGTCGTACGAGGGAAGATAAAGGTGTGGATTGGGGGAGAGATAGGGTGTCAGTTTCTGTTTCCTCGCAACCGAAGGATGGCTGCCAAGTGATGGCCACGATATATAATGTCCCATAGGATTGTTGGGGGAGTCGGACTACGTAGGGAAAATTTCCCACTCCCCAACAAGTCTTTTCTCCCTCTATGTTTTCCCGTCTCGACCTCAAGGATCGTCTGCAATGAGCGTATATTCTGCTCTTTCCTACGCATTTGTAAGTCATCTCCTGGGGTCAAACGGGGTTGATACTGCGTAACAAAGGTCGGCAGGTGACGATACCACAGAATGGCACTTAAAATAGCATTCATCACTCGAGGTTCATCTTATTTACTGTCATAATTGAGAATTTGAGTCTAATTTCACATGGGAAATATTTGCTCGGACACATCGAATACATTTACAACTTCTTAACGTCAAATATCCTCGACGTGGGTTGGACAATTCACGCGTAAAATTTTTAATTCTCGCAAAAGGAGAATGTTGGCAACTTTTTTTTCATTTTTAGGATACATAAAAACAGTTGGGTATTTTCATTCATCAGCGACTAGATGTAGCCATTGTGTAGAGATATTTCTTCTTTGACAGCTAACCTCTATTCAATATCCTTGAACTCGTCTGCAAGAACATTGTGTTTGTCAACGACTGCAATCTTTCTTGTCTGTGCATGTTTCTTGGCATACTTGAAGTTCTTATTTTCCTTTTCTTTGCTGTATACTTACAATTAGTATATTCTTAAGTGAATACATTCCAAATGAGATTTGTACAAACAATCTCCTCTATCCATTATTTGTCTCATTGCTGTGATGACACCAGGGAGTCACTATCTCATATCATGTTCTCTATATATGCATTTATTGTTGCCTGAATATTTAGCGTTATTTTTACAAAGTGTTCCCCGTTTTGCCTTAACTGAAGCCCACTCCTCAACATTGACGCCGATGCATTTGAGGAAAGCAAAGCTGATGTTCTTCTGGGTACGGTATCCCAGTTCTGCGGTGCTGAAAATGTACTTCCCAGACATCAAGTTCAACAAGAACAACACTGCACAACTCGTCAAGTGGTTCTCCAACTTCCGGTAAGTAGTAAACAAGTTCTACTCCTATTTATTCTTGCCTTTTGTTCATAACTTCTGGGGATTGAATATTTATTACCTCGAACAGATCAAATACCATTTGGCTATTTGTTTACCATTTCTCCTATCTTCGGGATAACAAGGTTCTATAAAACCTATGAATTTTGTTCGTGTTGTTTTGTGTATGGGTTTATTCTTTGTGAGTTTTATTTAATCTATGTTGCGACAAATATAGAAAAGGTATGCTGAACATTTTGTTTGAATTTTAGGTTCAGTCTTGAGATCCTGTAATTAATCATAACTTCTTCCGTCACTTATTAACAGTTGGCTTGTGTTAAAACGTGCATCAGGAATTCTAGTAACCCCTTCATATTTTTTTGTATTTGGGTCATGCTTTTTTGTGGAGGAATATTTTGATTCCTTAAAAAAATATGCCTTACTAATACTTTCCCGTACGTTGCCCACCCTGCTGCTAATGGTCACTGAACATTGCCCGCCTCACATACGTACCGGGAAAGGATTTAGCCTATGACCCCCATTAGCATGCCAGCCTGCGTTCTCAAGTGCATGACCCAAGTAAACATGTGACCCCCCCTGGCGATGGGAAAGCAAAATTTATAAATGAACTACGGTCTCCACGTTTTCCACTGCAGTGACTACAATTATGGCGCCTATACTGAGTATTTTTTTAATATTCCTTCCTTGGAAAGGCTTAATTATTAAGGTTCTAGGCGATAGAACGTTTTACTGACGTCAAAACCTTCTTGGAATAGAAAATTAGTTTTTTTTGAACTCAGAGTGATGTAAAATATGAAAAGCGCCTCGGATATAGGATGTTTGAGTTCCTTTTAATAATAGCTTAGCTGATGCATTCATGTCCTTTGTAGATTTTTCTTGCGCTTCAGAAATATCAGTCACTTACACTCAGATACTGGGAGAGAATGTCTTTGTAACATGGGTACTTTTATCGGTCTTTGAAGGGAAATAAATATTCATATTATAGTTATCGGAAAAGTACAGTTTTTAATGTTGGTGGTTGCTTTCGGGAAATGCTGCATAGATAGCACTATCTGCTCGACGTTTCACTCCTCCTACTGGGATCGCTTTCAAGAGAATGGGCATGATGATAATAGATAACGTTACCTACGCAGCATTTCCCGAAAGCCACCACCAACATTGATAAAAGAAGCTGTGAAAACCTACATACAAAAAAAGTCCATTTTTTATTAGAAATTCTGAGAAATACTGTAAAAATTAATTTACGAATTTTACAAATTTGCTGTATATAGGATCGCTATTCTGTTCTTTTCGTCCAGCTGTATTGGAAAAGTATCCATGACCTCCGCGATATCCTTGCTCCTAAACTTCTCCCCACTCCTAAGGGAACAAGTGTTACCCTCTCCCCTCAAGAAATCAACCCCGCGGATGACGTCATTTTCGATCCGTTTTCGCAAGATGGAACCGCCCGGAGGTGGAAGTTAAGAATGCATCTATCTCACCCTTCGGACGCCATCGGTGTGAATGATGAGGCAGACAAAGGGTATGGGAGGAGAGCTGTCGTATTTTTTTCTCTCTTTATTTTGCACTGGGATGGGGGGCAAGTGAAGGGGTTTGGTGGTATTAAGACCTCATGTCGTGGGGGAAGGTGAAATAGTGCACCAAGTGACCGCGGCTGAATTCATCCCGGACAACGTTTTCTTCAATGAATTACTTTTTGATACCTTTGAGGAGTAAATTTGTATTATGCTGCATAGCGTCTGCGGCTCAATTTTGCGGAGCCAGTACACCAGGAAAGAAAATTCAATGTTCACGTTTCACCCTCTCAATTTGCTACCAGCCATGGCATCAAACATTACGTCGCTTTATGAAAATGAAATGGTTTTATGTAATACCGTATAATCATGATAATCACATAAGTTTCGAAATCACCTTCGATAATAAATTAATTTCGTGGAAGATAAAAAAAGAATTTTCTATTCCAAGGGATAAATACAACATTTTGAAGATTTGAAGGGAACTTCTATCAATGTAAAGTAGTTGATTTTGCAAATTGTCAGTGGTAGAAATCTTTGCTATTTTGGAATGAATTCCAGTGATAATATTTAGACAACGCGATTTTTCCTTTAGTATGCTATTTGCTATGCATCCGTAGCAATATCCGGAAAAAAATTATGTTGATATTTAATGAAGTACAAAAGAATTCAAAGCCATTCATAGATGAAAGCTATTACTTTCAACGTCATTGAGATTAGATCTCCTTGGGGTGACTGTCGTGGTTAATAATAATCTTCGAAAATAGTTATTTTTATGCATTACTATATCGAAGGTTTTGGTCAATTCACTTCCTTTTCGTATCTTCAAATTTATATAAATGCAGTTTTCTCTCCCGATATTATTAACGGGACCGTTTCCTGCTTGTGGACACTAGAGTCCGCGCCCGTTGGCACGCTCAGACTTGCGGACATCGCTAAATAAAAAAGGGTCATTCATATTTTACTAAGCGTCACATGCACGGACGTTTCGGGCAAGACCTCCCTCGCCACCTTCCCCAACTCCGTTAGCCTTAGCGTATCCAGCCACCCTCAGGGTCCCATCCTCCTTTTTACATCCTACTTTGGAACCCTGTCCCTCCCCTCCGTACCTCCCATACCCTCGACTACGAAAGCCTTTTAATGAGAGCCAGGGAGAGTGATCCTTGGGGTGTGGGAGGCCAAATGGTTTATAAGGGGGGGAAGGAAGGGGGTATTTTTCAGGTGGTGGCGGAGAAGAGGGTGTGGATGGTATAACCTTCTCATCCGACGTTCACGGTAAGCTTGATGAACGTCGATTTAAATTTCTTGGGGCGATTTAATTTTTTTTATCACCGGTGATGTACCCGAGAACTTCTGTTTTTTTCTACTCCTTCTACCCTCACCCTTCCCCTTCATATCAATATATCCTGACCCGTCCCCCTGGGTGCCCTGTCTGGTGCCTGTAACCCATCCCCGTCTTCTTTTTCTTCCCTGCAATTTCCCCTTAAATCCCTTTCCACGGGAAAAATCCATGCAAACCCCACCACCCCGTACCAATATCTCAAAAAAAACCTTCAACTTTCTTTTCCTGGCGTCTCCTTCCAATTCCTTTCCCCTTTTGCTCCTTAATAACTTCCAGGGTACCCCCTCCTACTCCTTTACCCTCATCCCTCGAGCAGTGATCCCTGGATCTTCCCATTATTATAGGTTCCGGATTACGAGGAAATGTCTCCTTATTCCTTTTCCTTTCCTCCCTCCATCCGTCATTTTAATGCCAAACCTGGCCCGATTTAAGGCAAATTCTTCATTTTGATTTGTTTTTACCCCTTTTAAACCTCCACCCTCCAGCCACGCTATTTCTCTCGTCACGTGTCCATCAAAGGATTTGTAAGTTTTAATTATAGATGGTACGCAGAGAAGTGAAACCACCTTCATTAATTGATATAATTAGCTTTTTTACCTGGGATCCTTTTTTTATTCCTATTTCGTGGACTCTTTTCGTTGTTGCTTTTTTATTATTGGTGTTTCTTTCTCAGAATTGAATATAGTTATATTTTTTTTTGCCATTAACTTTCTATTTATTGTCGCCAATAGTTACTCTGTGATGCGCTTATTTTATAAAGGAACTTACTGGTCTGAAGCAGACTTTATGCATGAAAAAGTTGAAGCAGGGATAAATTTTTATGGGGCTAAGATTGAAAAACTCTAACGCGTGCAAATCATCTCATTACCTTGGATGACAAAATATTGGCGCAAAATTTCTACGTTTCAATACAGTTAGCTGCGTTTACCCCCCAATTGATAGTATTCTTAAAGAAAATTTGCCCATAGGAGTGAATATGTCAACTTTCTTTTCTTTCTCTGACATTTCTATGCCTCAGAATGTCAGCGAAGTGGAAAAAACCGCCGGCCAATCGTCATATTTTTGTCCCTTTCAATCGGAATTCCTGCCATCCAATATTTGCAGAAGTCATCGGAGGCGTCCATCTTTGTAGCGCTCGGTAACAAAGGAATGTTTCACAAGAATGAGAGACCGAAAGCGAGTTGGCATTCGATTTTTTTCATATTTTTGCGTATCGGAAACGGCAGAAAAGGAACGTTAACTCCCCAGTCGTTCACGTTTTTCCTTCTACCCCACCCAAACCGAACCTTTGACACAAAAAAATGTGTCGTCCCGGGACCGCTTTGTGCTTCCCGGTAACCCAAGCTTTCTCCCTCTTCCCTGCCGAGTTTGTGGCTCTGCAGGCAGGTCGCGTACCCTTGGGGCCCAGCCGCAGTTACATACGTGAAAAGAAGGAGGGGATAGTACTGTACACTGCGTGTATGCGGTACCAACGTACATGCTCGTAATGGCACGTCGTCACCGGAGAAATGTTCTTCCCCTTAAAAAAAAGTTTGCCTTCCCCCCTATTACCCCACCCACCCAACCTACCCTCCCTCCTTTGCTTTCTTCGATGGAGTCCCCCAAGGCTGCTATCCTGGCCCCAAACATTTTTTTCTCTCTCTCTATTCGCATTTCTAACGTCACGATGGCCTTTTTTTGCAATCCTCGATTGTTTTGTAGCCCGCGGTATGCGCAAGCCTTTTCGTATCCCGATCTTCTTCTGTTCTCCCTCGTTTTCGATCGAGTCATCTCTATCAGGTTGTAGGCTCAAAAACGTTGAGGGGAATGATTACTTAGTTCGAGGATAATAGTTCAAAAGACTTTCACCGCTCCTTATGAAAGGATATAGACTACGTTTGTAGCATTGAGGACAATCTTCTGCAGCTAACCTTTCGATTTAAGAATGGCTTTTGGTCGCGAGGAAGGGCTATACTCTTTGCATAGTTGACAATAAACGAGTCAATGAACTCGAAGTTTTGTAAAATTTCCCTCTCTTAGCTTATTCATGCATGAAAGGAATTAAGAATGCATAATTTCTTAAATGCTGAGTTGCATCTGGTTTCATATTCTCAGTTTTTAATCTTTAAATTAACATAATAGACCATTCAAGTTATTTTAAGGCCTTAATAATGTTTACTTTGGCCATCATCGCAGCTTTAATTAAATAATAACAATATTATAGTTTATGCTTTTAATAACTTTTTCCTCTGCGATATGGTAAAAATTCGGCTCCCTTATTTTGTAAGTTCAAATGGAATGAAACAGGCCAGTGGCCATTCTGACTCAGAAACTCAGTGTAAATGACCAGTCCCTAAGGGTTACATTGAAATGTTAAAGAGAGAATTTAGTTTTTACGAAAACACGAAATAAATGCGGAACTGTGCCCTCGGCCATCATGTCAAGTCGTTAATTAATCCATGTTTCACATTTTAATCCCTTCTTGAAATTATTGTATTATTCCGTTCATTAAAATTCCGGACTCAAGCACTCCAAGCATCATTAGAGGGAATGCAATGGATCCCTTAGTTGGTCACTCAGTATAATTACAAGTATCCGGCCTCACGAAGTTTTTTTACTTAATTCATATGTAAATTCTTTTTAATTTACTTGAATTAACCACATTTTTAAGCTTTTAATTATCGTGGTCCCGAAGTAGTGCAGAGACGGGAAAATTCATCTGAAATTTATGATTTAAGTTGTTTAAATTTATTATTTTTCAGTAGGTATTCTTTTACTGACCAAATATTTTTTTTTAACTAAGACAAAATCCTTTTCAAATATATATGCGAAAAATTTAAGATCGCTTAGGCCACTGACTGTATCGCTTCGGATTGCACCAAATTACTTGTTTTCCTCCGCACTTCTTTAAGTGCACTGACTCGTAACTAGTAGGAATACCATAGAAAATTTGGAAAGAGTATTTACCCGTATTTATTGCCTGTGGTTATTGCGACGTGTACGACATTTCTTCCGCATACTCTCCGTAATTTACGTCTTGGACCATTGGAGTTTTGATACAGATACAAGGGCCTAGTTTCATGGGCAGTAAACATAAATTCCTTCGTACAGTTCTGGCAAAAGTAAAGATTTATCGCAATTGTTTCACTCGAAATAATCGCTTTTCCAGTACCACCACCGAGTACATTTAGCCAGAGCACACGGAACTATTAAAACTTTCTCTGGAGTTTCGGGTGAAGCGTTGTGTTAGCCAAGTTCCCTCTATGGCTTTCTGGGGTTGTTTCAATACTAGCCAGTTTTATTCCCTCATGATTTTACTTGGGGAAGGTACTTCATTTTTTTATCCTATGTAGTGTTATCCAAAAGTTATCCTTTTTTACCTTCTTATGTAATTCATGGTGCGAAACATAGATACATCGAAAACGGGATACCAAGTTAATTGGATTTTATTATTTCAAACGACGTTTTTTATGTTTCAAATGTTATTTCATCAAACTTGATTGCTAAGTGACATTGTAAGGGTTTAGATGCGATAGCGGGCATATTTTCTTGTTTAAATTTAGGAAACTCTCTAAATTACTTATACATTCATTGTCCAATATTAATAATTCAAGTATTTAACTTCATTATTCTATCAAAGTAATTTGAGCTTCGATCACTATTTAGTACTCATTTATAGAAACTACTTAAAATAAAGAAGGTATAATGGTTAAGTGTAGGAAATGTGGCTTAACGCTGGTAGGATATCACAATTTATCAAAACTAACTTCCGATTTTCCGAAATTGATCACTGCTGGATTCTCCGTCCTTTTTCCCCTCATTGAAAACAAGACCTCAGTGATCATGCCTCGGGCCTCGTCGGAAATTTCTGGGGCAAGACTGAGAGTCATGCCAAGTATGAGGCCCGATGATTATGATCATACTCGTTTCGCCTTATCCTCCTGCCCCAGAAAATTTTCTGAACTAGTCTGTAGCCTTCTGAAAAGAAGAGAAAGTTATACAAAATTCTTTTCCGTCGGTTTACTTACACGCTAAAACAGTGACCATCCAAAAACGCTGGTGGAAAAAAATAATATCACATTTATTGAGATATGATAAACCAGTCATGTTATCTGAACACCGTAGAATCTTTCTTTATGTTTATCGTGGCAATTTCTTTTCCCCAGACCTTTCAACCCCTACTCTAACTCTCGCAACGGCTATGTTGGTGTTGGCAAACGGATCAAAGGCGTGCATAAATGGAGGTACTTCCACTTGCCATGTGGTATACATCCCATCTCTGAACTTCTGCTTGGGATCGGTGGTCTAGCTATCAGTATCATGAAGGTTTTCAGCTGAAGAATTCCATAAATCGCGGATGAAGCGGGGGATCGTTAATTTCTACGCTCATTCTTCTCCTATTACGTGTGTTATTATTTTCCTCAGCGGCGGAAAGAGACTTAGCCAAGCGTGACCCTTGCATCCGGCATTGTTGCACGGGAATAATGAAAAACTCACGCGACGAATGATGTCATAAATATCCCTACTCCCCTCGATTCTTCGATCGTGTTCACTTTTTACTCCCCACCTGTTCGGCCGTGGCTTATCGATCTTTAGAGCCATTTTTGTGCTCTTATAAATCAAAGCCAGTATAAATTTTAACTCGAATTTTGATGTTTGTCGCATTCCACAGGTTTTTGCCCAACAAATACGGCTTCTTCTTAGATGTAGCTAAGTTCATTCTAAAATATTCCGTAAATTTTAATGTTTCCCACTCAGTTTATCGTACCATAAAATTATGTACTTGGTTATTGATTCTTCATTTTTTCACCTGATCCTAAATAAGTAGGTTGTTAAACCAGGACGTTCATAGTTATTGCATTAAGTTTTCAATTAACCATTGATTTTATTCAAAATCAATCGGATCTTGTTAACCTTGAGCGATAAATGCTTTTTAAATTTTATCTTCATTATGATGCATTATTCTAGCGTAAAACCGTAAATTTGATCGAAATTTTAACACCTCAATCTACCGAACTACTTCTCATGGAGTGTGGTACGAACGCTTTTCTTTTTTCTGTCCAATAGTCGTTAAGAATGTCTCCCGTTGCCTTGAGTGCTCGATTGCTTTCCAATGATGAGACAAAGGCCTGCGAGAAGTGCTCCGTTTGCGTCAGGAGATCCCAATGCAGTCCAATAAATCGAAGAAGTCTCTGTCTTCCTTTATCTTTGGCGAGACTTAAAGCTCTGTTCACCTCGAAGACGCTCAAATGACTAATGCCTTTCCGATAAACGATTATTAGGACAGAATGATACGCGATTGGAAAGAGTTGTCACTTTTGATCTTTAAATTAACGCTCACTTTTACATATGATTTTTTTAAATATGATTTATTTAGTTAATGAACTCGCTATATATTTTATCTTTCCAACTATTTACAACCTCTAGAATTGATAATAAAATTCGCTTTGAAGATTTTTCTACGAATATTGTGCTTTCAGTAAATTGTGTGAACGTTATTTTTTAGTGAAAAGCATGAAGCATAATTTTATGAAACAGGAAAACGTGTATCCTAGGCACATTTTACTATTGCAGATAATTTAGGGTGAGAGTTTACGGTAATTTCATGACTTCAGTATTGAATAGGAATAAAATGATGAATGATGGGGCACCAAACCAAAGTCTTAGCTCATTAAAACAACATTGAAGTATAAGTTAGCCTTTTCTTCTATGTTTAAGCTCTAAATATTTCACACTTAAAATTTTGAACTCATCGATAATTTATGTAAATGATGTTGTTTAGCATAACCTCATTAGATTTCTTATATTCAACTGTATCTCAAAACTTTGATGATGCAAAAACGCGCTTCATGTCCCTTTCTTCCATCATTGTATTCCTAAGAAGTAGCAAATCTCTCGAGATGCGCTTTCCTCGTCTTATCCGTAAGAAGAGGATAAGGAATCCTTCTTTGCCTCATCTGCTGCGTCTATTCCAGAGATATCTTTCCCCACATCCCGTCTTGCGGAAGATATTCAGCCTTCTCAAGTCCGAGGGTGGTGGAAGATTAGGCGCAGGTCGTGGAAATGAGAAAGTCTTAGTCCGCGAGATGAGAAGAAGAATAGCACCACCCCTGCCCCATTACCTGAGCTCACTCACTAATGAACGGATTCTGAATGGAGGTTAGCTGCGCCTCGAAAGACGAGTAAGGGGTTTCGGATTGTTCCTTCCTCAGCCGCGAGAGTTTCGTCTTTTTATTTTTCGTCTTTATTCTTCCCGAAGACAAGAATGAGCCCTGAACGCAAAAGTATGGCATTCCTCCCAGCGCATACGTACCAACTCCCGGAGCTGAATTTTCTTTCTTTTTAATCTTCCCAGACCACCTCTCACTTTCTGCGAGCATAAAGTTTTCGCATCCCTCCCTTAATGGGAAAAGAACTTGTGCTTGGAAAAAATAAACTATAAACTTTATTCTAACTCCTCATCCTCGGGAAAAAATAGCCCTCATGGGCCAAGCTCCTGGAGTTGAAATGGGTTGCAAAAGTTTTAAACGGAAATCTAAGCTTCAACTTTGCAAGCATCCATTCTTTTCTCACCAACTTGGAGGAAAAATATTTCTAACGATTTTTTCAAAGAATTCGTTACTGAGGTTGTGTGTGAGCCCAACCATATTTTATTTAATTTTTCTTATTTTTTTCGCAAAAAATTTGCGAAATAACCCATACTCTGGGCTTGATATTCACTGGGAAGGGTCCTTCCCACTCCTGTAGAGATTTTTGGAGGGGAAAAACTCAAAAGAAAGACTTCACATCTTCCCCTCCCCAAGTTTAAGGTCTGCAGTGGCGGGAGAGGGGAGTCGGTAAGCGAGAGAAGTTCTCACAAAAGATCTTCGTGAAGAGGATAAGGTAGGGGGTTGAAGAAATGAGTGAAGCGGGGAGCAGGGTGGGAATCACGGCGTGGAAGAAACAAAAGGGCATCGGAATAAACAAAAAAAAATGAGTTGCGGAGGTGAGAGTCGTTGGGGTTGGTCGCGCCCGTAGGGGAAGGAGGAGGGAAATTTGAAAAGAAGAAAATAAATAAGCAGACAAAGACGTTGAGAAGAGAGAAAAAGGGTTGGAGAGAAGATGCTGTGGAAAAGGTGATGAAGGGTGGGAATAAGGCAAAAGAGTTATAAGAGTCGGAAGAGGAAGCACCTTTTATTTAGACAGTCGAATATTTTTTCCCGCGCTCGCTTCTTTTGTTTTGTTTACCTGGGGAAAAATGATGGAAGCTTGGGAAAAGGTTCGGAGGAAGAAAGTGGCTTACCATAAGGGTTCCCGGGGCAATCTGACTTCGTCTCCCCTAAACCCTACTTCTTCTTCTTCTTACCCTCATTGTCTCCGCCTGCTTGCTCCGAGCCGAATCTTCTTTCGTCGCAACCCCTACCGCAACCTCCGTTTGTGTGTGAGATTCCCCGATCCCAGCGCCTCGGCGGAGTTCCCGCCTTGCGGCAGTAGAGGGAACTTGCTCCCTTTTCCACCTCGATTCCCCGCCAGCGCCTTCGCGTTTTTGCGAGGCCCCGCCTTGACGTCTAAAACTCTTTTGAACTCTTTCCTCCTCAAAGTCGGCCGCAGACTTTTCTTCCCCATCGTCTTTGTGTGCTGCGCAGCTTCTTTCTGGTTTGATAAATAATAAAAAAAAGGAGGCCAGATGGAATAGGGCAAAGAAGTTCGTCTCTTTCTGCTGCCTCGCATAAATACGTTATTTTGTTTTATTTCCAAAGAGCATGAAAAGCTTCTTATTTTCTGGTTTAGGCGTATGTCTTTAGTCTGCATAACCTCATTTTGGCGGCTTGATTCGTTGAGATCGTAAAGGATCGTTGATGTTGTTCCTTAAAAATTAATTTGAAATTTAAGTCAAACAGATTTTCATGGTTATAAAAATGTTACATTTATCAGATTTTTATATATTTGTATGCATCTTTTCTTCGGGATTTATGATAAATATTTTTAATTAGAAGACAGTATCTATTTCGTTAAATTCTGTAACCTTTTCATTTATAGTTACCACTTCATTTTCACTTTTAATTCACACGTTTCATTTCAAAATAGCATTAAAAATTATTTGCAAAGTGAATGCAAGTGCTGTAAATTAAGAAATCTAGTATCAGTAGCACCATTCAATCTTTGATTGTTGTTTTAATAGCTCTGAGGTTCTGTCGCACTCTAATCTCTCGACATCTAAAGACCCCATCGTTGTTTCTTAAATACCACTTTTCCATCTCTCCACGCCTTCCTCACTTTTTTTGTTTCTTTCCTAGCGCTGCAACCCGTCGCGCGCTTGAAGTAAAAAAAAATAAGTCGAACAATATTGGGAAACCTGTCTCGACGATACTTCAATTGTTGTGCAGAAACCGCTGGGGTCTCTTGCGGATAGGCAGGTTGAATTCAAAACGAGAAGTGATTCCTCTCCGGTTCATTTTCACGGTCGTTTGGAAACCGTCGTCTCTACGGACCAAGCCTCTGCGAGGAGCCGTATAAGAGTGTACCAAAGATTGCGTATTATTTGTCATCTCCCCACCAAAGGTGTATATTTTTATGAGCGTCTCCCGAAAATACATACTGTCCCAGAGGCGTGGGTTCGCGCGCTTTTCCACTATCGACAGCGGAAAGGACGAAACTTCGAAAACCTCCGAGGAGATAAAGGCGGGAACAAATGACTCAGGGCGTGCGAACGAAGGAATCTCTCAAATTTAGGGAAAAGGGGGTGGAATGATCATAATTTAAAATAAAAATATACAAGGGTAATATCAACGTGGGAGTTGAAAATGCATCGCCAATCTTTTTTATACTGTCATATTTTTTTGACGAGACATTGCCGTTGTTCTTTTGTTTAACCCGCGTTCGCTTGTTCGGTTTCTCGGTGGTTTGAAGGCGTTCCGGGGATTACATTGGAATGTTGGGAAGAAGGGAAGGGAGGGGATATAAGGTGTGTCATGGGATTAGGGTGAACTGAAGGAGAAGCATTTGGGGTTTGAGGGAAACATTGAGAAAAAATCAGACTTTCCGACGCGCGGGGAGTTTTTTTTTACCTGCGTGTACGGCGAGATGGAGGGCGCGATTTATTCAACCGCTCCACGCCGCACATATATAACGCTCCAGCGCTTCCCATAGCTGTTAAGCAAATTGGCGGCACCCGCGAGGTTCCTCACGAGCCCTCTGTTCGCGAGGGGAAGGGGTTTTTCGGAAGCTGTTTAGGCGACACTCTTCGGTATTCCTCGCCTGCTAAGTATGCCGCTTCGCTTGAACGTTAGATAAGCGGCTGGGATTCAGCTTTCGCAAGGAATGGTATCGTTTCTAAGGGATCCGCCGGATGAAGGGTGCTTAGCAACCTTTTGGACGGAATGGGAGGAGACGGAGGCAGAATTTGTCGAGTGGAAAACTGGTCCTTGCGTCAGTCACTTGTTTCATCGTTAAGTGTTTGTGATGAAGGCGTTGGTGAGGGTGTCTGTTTGATACGGGATACAGGCAAGAGGGCGCTAAGGGAATGCCTCTTTTGTTTATGCTCAGGTAAGAATAAGGATATCAAGACTGCTTGCTATCTGAGGCTTCCCAGCCGATCCCATAGGAGATTCCGCGTGTATCTGCCCTTCCATGTAGTCGTATCGTATCGATTTGTGCAGGCTCTACCTTCTTTGTGAATTTCCCCACTGGAAGAACTTATTACTCAGTTTGCATTCCTCTTAATAGCTTGTCTTTGATGCCTTTTAAAATTTTATGTACTATAGTTAAAGGAATAATGCCTAATTTATCATATACATTGTTTCTATCTGTTGTCGGCTATTTGATATCTTCTACTACATCTTTGTGTGACCATGCGTTTCCTTTTAAACTTGTAAAAATTTATTTACTCAACTACTTTCTATTGGATAAAAGAACTTTCTTGAGTTTGAAATAGTGATAAACAATTTTTGGTCGACATTTGAGTGTGCAACTTACCTTCTGTTCTTTGAGCCAAATGTGTCTTTATCATGAAAAAAGTCAAGTTAGTTACCTATTAAATTTGGCTTTAAAAATCCTAACCATGTCACGAACTCGAGAAGGCTCCATTTATAACTTCACCGGGGAAGATATGATGTTTTGAGATTTTTTTTTTTAATGATCAACAGCATTTTTATTGAGATGACGCTGCGGCAAGCATAGTAGTAGCTATTTATTTTCTACAGAAATACAGCTGTCGGAAAACCTTTCTTCCAGCACCGCTGCCTATGCGGCCCGAATATCGACGCGAAGCCGTAGCATTCCGTTGAGACGTTTGCGCCCGAGCATAAAACCTATGGCGACCTGGTTTTCCGCGAGTACCCCCTCAGACGAGCGCGTACCTACGCCTCAGAGACAGGCTAGATCCCTTAACCCACATCACATGGCTCGATCTTGAGATTTCCCTCACCTTCCTCGCTATTTCAACCCTGACTTCACGACCGAGAACCCGTATTCCCTTATAAGCTTGCCTTCTCTCTTGCTATAAGCCTTCCCAACCTACCCTCGTTCGCTTTTGTTGTGCACTTTTTCAACCCCCTTTACCTACCTCCGTGCCACTTCGAGGAATAAAAAAAAACACGAATAATACCAACCCTCGAACAACCAACCCCCTTATGCGGTATAACCTCCCCCAGAAATTTCTTTCCACGGTACTCTTTATCCCCACACCCAGCTTCTCATCGACAATCCGACTCCGCGTCATATATTTCTACCGCCTCTCCTCCTCGGCATGAACACCCTCTACAGATTTGCCGCCGTAGTCTTGTAGTAATAAAAAAGGGACCTGCGTAAACGCACTCCAATACTCCGTGATACAAACCCCTCGGTTCTTTCGACTGCGTGCGGTAAGCAACCCCTTCCTTCTCCGTTACGCGCTCTAACCTTCCCACACCACCTCTCCTTTTCCTAAGTCGCTCAGGTTTCTTCCCCAAACGGGGTTGAAATGAAGAGAGAATGATGGCAAAAAAAGATTTTTTGCACCCTCAAAACTACCGTCTCCTCCGGACTACACCGTTTTCTCCTTCCTGAATCGTCAATCGTCAACCCCCTCGCATTCTTTTGCTATTTCCGTGCGATTCGCGAGAGTTAACCCACCTCTTGTAACCCTCCTACTGCACGGTCTTTCCTTCACATTACTTTGTTCTGTTCGACTTCCTTGCTTCCAACCCCTGTTATTTGAAAAAAAAAAAACGCTTCCCACTTTTATTTGCTGTTCTTTCTTCAATGGTTTCTTTAATATTTTAATATTTTATCGCCCCTGCAAATCTGCGGTCCCGCCGGTCCTTAAGGTCCCAAGCGGAGGGAAGGGAGTGCAGCTTTTCGTCTAGGTCTAAGGGCTTTCTCTTTCATAACCGAGTTTTACTCACATTCTCCTCCCTTCGCGTCTTATTCTGCCTGCAGTTATGCAGGTTTTTCATTTATCACAAGGAAATATTACGCCATAAAAAAACTTAAATGGTCTATTTTATATAGATATTAGACCGTATTAGCTTGTTGCATGATTTCACTTTTTGTTTCTCAGAAATACAAGAATAAGATTTCACAAGTTTGAACTTATAAAAATATGACTAAAGTACCGCTAGCATCCAGTAGAGTTCCCTGTAAAATTGTATGAAAACCATAAGTTCGTTTCCGTAAGCATTTCTAAGCCTCGGAATTTTCCTACTTTCTTTGCTTTTCTGGTTTTAACGTGACCAACTTGTCTTTTTCGGTTTTGGACTCATTCATTCCCGCAAATTGACTTATTTAACAGTCAATCCATTTTACCACTTTATGATCTATGAAAATTATTTTGAAACACTTGCAAATTCTCCATTTGCTTGAGTACACCATACACTAAGACGATTGCCTCTTGTCTATCAATTTCATTCAGACTTTCTCTTCGCATCTATTGATGTTTTTAATCTTTTCTCTAAACCTTGCTCGCATCTCATGCAACTCTTTCTAGGATCCCTCTCCTTAACATCGTTGAGGAATAACAAATTCATCCCTCACTGTTCTTCCCATATTATTTTGCTGTATTACGAGGTGGGAACGAAATTTTTCATCCAACATTCTCCTCATACCTCCTCACTTTTCCTCATCCCCCCACACTTTTCAATTTTTCAACCCTCTGGGTTTTTTAATGCATCTTTCACCGTCACTTCTCCGTTTATTCCCTTCCCGAAACCAGTCCACGGTTCTTCGTTTCACCACATTTACACCACCCTTAAATCTCAATCCAACCTCCACTTTTCTCTCCCTGCCCAAGCCCTAAAACCCCTCCCCCTTACCCTCCCCCTCCACTCCACCCTTTCACCGTGAGCAGGAGCAGAATTGCCAAGTCAGGAGTCACTTAATTAAAAATTACTTAATTACCGACTTGGCTCTAATTAGTGAACATGCTTCCTCCTTTCCCCACCTCCCCGATTCTCTTGCGTCTCTTGACGGCCCTTCTTCGTCTCCCTTTGCACCGCTACCCTTCGCCATCGCCGGCGTCCTAACCATTAACGCCACCCATACCACTCGCCCGGCGGTCCAGCACAGCATCCAACCATCTTTATCGCCGCCCCTTGCCGTGCCGGGTTCACTCTCCCGTGTGCCCTTCGCTTCTTAGACGTGCGCATAGCCATGTACTGCAAGCGGCCATAAACGCGCGCCCGTTGCAATCCAGAGCTAAATCCAACCCGCAAGCACTTTAAACCCATGCTACCTCATATCTTTTTTGGCCTTTTCATTACCCTTATTTGAGGAAATAAACGCCGACTAGCCAATGATGAATTTTTTGGAGTCAGCCGAAAGTGTTGTTAAGTGCGAAAGTCCCACGTAGAAAAATATTTTTCCTAATCCGGGATACGAAGTCGGATCTCCCGAAACACGGTAGAGGATGATGATGTCAAGCAAAAGTCAACGTTAATGCGAGAATTCCGCATTGAAAGAAATAGTTTTCCTAGACGGGATACGAACCCGGATCTCCCCCAACTCAGTACAGGATGCCTTGATATTTTAAGTGTTGTAACTCCTGACGAGAATTTAGGAGATTCGTGTTCGAATTCCGCCGACAGGAAATACTTCCTATATTATGTTTAGGAAGCTCTTTGGCTGAACAGGTCTAAGCTTTCCATGGATATTTCAGAGCAATTTATTTTCAGCATCTCTATCATACGAATCCATATACATTTTTTCAATTGAAGTTTAATGTAAATATTTTTATTTTTACTCATTCCACTCTATCCTCTGTAACCAATGCAAAAGTACTTGCACTTTAAACTTTTTGCGATGCGTCAGAATGATGCATTTCTAAATACTGTAAATCTTCGAGCTGTCCTGTGATGTAAAGACTTTCAAATCTCATACTCTTTCATTCCTGTAAACAAACTCATGGAAAACATATCTCGGGCTTTTTCGGTAGCTTTCTCACCCCCGCTCTGTGCCCCACGCGGCCCTTCACACCCGTCTCCCCCCCTAACGCACCCTCATAATTTGAAAGGCCCAAACGCCGGCGTTCTACTATGGCTGATTCCTTTTAAACGTCGAGTCAAATACCACGTTTCACCCTCACTAGTAAACCCACCCCTAACGTGTTCTTCAACCCTCCCTTGCACGGCTGAGAGAAAAGGCACGTAAATTCAGCTCTTCCTTTAGACGATTTCACCTATTTCGCGAGATTGTAAGAACTGATGAAATATAGATGGTCTAATAGTTCAAACACTAATTTATATTTTGGGAGCCCTCATCAAATTGAATAAATGAAAATTGAAATCTTCGCGATTTTCCTAAATTATTACTATTCCTAAATCAGTTAGTTAAATTTGTGTTACTGGTATCAACGAATGCACATTATTATCACGAGGGCTGTATCTCTCTTGCTTGGAAGTTTGGTTGATTCATCTCGCGTGTTCTATTACGCTTTTTGAGATACATGCGTTAATCCAAAATCCAAACCGTCAAGAGACGTTTATGGTTGAGTGGTTACTAAATATTTTACCATAGTTAGAGAAATTTGATGTTTCTCCTTTTCATGGAATTACGCGTATCTTTCTAACATCTTAGGCAAGAGTTTAAGCTATCGAAATAGTGCAGATAAATAGTAATTTCTAGTTGGAACTCTTACTTAATCTTTGTTAAATTCTTATCAAATATCTCAGTTGAGAATTTCTTTATTTCTTCAGTCTCTTACTGGGTTTTCATTATATTCCTTGGCTCTCACGGTGCTAAACATTTTATCTTTCCGTGTCTATACTGACCTTCCTATCTCATTAAGATTGAAAATGAAAGATTTCACTGGCGAACTTTCACACATAAAACCTTCAAAAATGACGATGGAAAATTAAAGTTTTGCGCCGAAGTGATTAGCAAAGGCCTCACGGCTGATTTACCTTCTGACATCTCGTCCGTGGGTCGGACGGTATCATTCTTATGAGCCACGATTTTGCTTATCGATTGCAATTCCTCCCAAGTTCCCTTCCTTTTCCCTCGTGATGTTTGTTCCGAATAGTGGCCCTTCCTGCCTAAGACATCTTTGGCGAGGGAAAAAGGATGTGGGGAAATTGGCGAACGGAATGACTTGGGATTAATTAAACTTTCCGGCTCCTTCTCCGGTTGAAGACCACGGGAAAATCACCATCCTGGCCACCTTGTCGGACTCGTTTAAGGTCATGCACTTCTTGGATATAGTGTCTGGTGAACGATCTTGGGTCACGCGAAGGTTTGTGCTTGCATTTCCAACCCTGTCGCATCGAAAAAAAATTAAGCCGTTCTCAAGACTCCCTTCGAGTCTTTCTTGAACTAAGCCATTCAGCCAAGTAATTCATTGCAAGATAAACAATTTTTTAATTCGCCTTTGCAGCTGTAATATTTAAAACTTTATAAGCTCCCGCAAATGTACTGTATTTTACTGTATATTTGTATTATTCTATAATTATTACTCATGATGCGCGAAAAAATACTGTTTGGGCTACAAAATTAAGGCGGTATCCTCGAGTTTATTTTAATTAAATTGGTTTTTTGTATATTTTTCATGGTCATCATTGACAAATATCCTAATATTCAATTGGTATATATTATATCTTTTAGTCACTAATCAAAAATCCCTTCTTCCTTGTCATTCCCGAAGATTGCGATAAAAACTACCCCATTAAATATCATCGCTATTTACATATAACTAATTGAGGAAAAACTTCTCATCTTCATGTAAGTAGTGACTTGAATTTTTGCGTGTGCTCGTCTCGATAAATCTGTGAGAATTCCTTACTCCGCCCGTGCGATTCCCCGGCAGGAGTGAGATTTGAATTTTGCTCGGAAAAAGAGACAGTTTGGTATGGTTACCTTTGCAGTTCCCTCGTGAGCCTCGCCTATTGATCAGATGAGAAAACCGTTCATTCCCCAGCAGGAACACTTCCTCAGACAAAAAGGGACAACTGCATTATGCTTCCCTCACACCCTATTGTTTTCTCTACCCACGGCGCGGAATGCACCCTTTCTCTATCCAAATCGCGTCGATATATCGCGCGGAATTCCCGAGCAATTCCACGATTTCGACACCTTTAAGAAATTGCTCCGCGAGGTGCGGTAGGGAAAAACTTCCCGCGCCCAACGTTTACTCTCGAAAATCATTCTGGTATCGAGGGTGGATACCCTTTTGTCATCCTTACGAACTCCGGTCCTTAGGCGAACCTGGTGCATTTCGTTCCGCTCTTGTTTCGTGCATTCTTCCCGCGTTTCACTTTTTTTCATCCGCACCCCCGCTCCCTCTTTTGCGAACGATTTCTGCATCTTTACTCTTCGACTCCGATCTATTGTCGCGAAAGCTTAAAAAAAACGTGCCCCCCTCATCTGTTACCGTCTGCAGGACGCCCAACCGTTAGCCTTGAGCGGGTGATACGTAGGTCGTTTCTTCTTTGTTTCCTAATTTTATTTTTTTCGGGGAGGTGGAGCCACACGATCGTCACTTGCATTTTTCTCTCCTACAGTGGAGAGAGGCAAGATGCGTCGATGCAAATTGAACTTGATGCAAAGTTCCCCCCCTCCCGTTTCCGTGACTGCACCGAAGGAAAATTCGCGCCCACCAGATCAACTTGGTGATTCGGGAAAAAAGAAATCGCTTCCCAAAGTCGTGTGCTGTTTCGCTCGTTTGTAATCTTATCGGTGACAGTGTTTTCGCAGCTTATAGTTTCGTTGTAGACCGGGTGGCGATGAATATTCTCCAGTTGTGAACAATTTGCCATTCAAGGAATACTGATTTCTCGACTTTCCTTGTTTACATGTGATTTTTATTACAAGAATAATAAGTTTGGCCCACACTGTACCATCATGCATAATGATATTAATGCATGCTTAAAAAGTGTTATCCTTAGTAGGATTAATGCCATTTTTAATAGTTTTCAGGAATATATGCGTAGAGATAAGGTTATATTTGAGGTGGTCAATTGCCAGTGAGATTTTATATGAAATATGAAAATAATTCATTTCCATTTAGTCGTATTAATTCGTTGTACATAAATTTTTGACATTTTCTCAGACTAATTTTACTCACCCATATTAAAAAAATATATGTTAAAGGATATCCTCAAATGATTTTTTTCAGAATACAATGAATTTCATCTTTCAAACAAGGAACGTTACTGACTCTTGATTTTCACATGTCTTGGTTTATTATTTTATTTTTAGTGGGCTGCGAGTCAACGTTTGTTTCACATTTTTCACCCATATCTCGGATTCGTAGAATAGCGCCTACCCTAATGAAGACGTATACAGGTGGCGCAGATTGGGCTAAGACTGCAAGTTTTCTTTTAATCCGTTAATTGACATTCCTTTTTGTGACGCTACATAGGCGGCCTCCGTCATCCCGGTAGAAGTTAATTTCCCCGTCAAAAATAAAGGAGTGCCTTACTCCATTCACGAAGTCTTCGTTCGCGCCGAAACCTTTCATAGTTCCCGTGGTGCATGAACATCGTAATAAGTCCCCAGCTTTGGAACCATGTGCGTTTTCCCTCAGGGCTTTCAAAAGAGTCACTTTTGTGACCGATCTTGCATATAAAGGCGAAGAAATTAGTTGGAAGATTTTTAATGAACCAGAAACGTTTTCTAACTTAAACCTTTGGGGTAATATTTTGAAAAATAAGGAAAAATTCACCTTTTTGAGGTAAAGAGAAACGGTAATAAGTGGCGCGGAATAAAGTTAATTTTTTTCAACGGTAGAAAAAGCCGCCGTGCTTTAGAAAATTAAAAGGTGAAGTCGAAGACACGACATTTTTCGGTAAAATGTGGATTTGAAAAAAAAAATTAAGGGCGTAAGAGAGGGAAATATTTATACGCGGGAATCATTGAATGGCTTGAGAGGGAGGCTGCACTTGGTCGTGAGGTTTGGGTGGTTGTAAAGGAAAGGCAGTGAGAATACCTGAACCAGTTCTCATTGGCCATCTAAGAGCACGTGACGAAATGTAGGCAGGGATATCCTCGTCGGAGTAAATGGAAAAAAAACACCACTGGCAAAACGAGTGACCACTTTGGTGTCCGCAAGTTTTTCATACCCACACTCCGGTGACAAGGAAATTTAAAACGACTGTCGTCGACTCAGTGCCTATTGTTGTGGTCGTGACTTAATAAAACCAAGGGTCCATTCCGAGGTGCACGTGTACGTATGGGAAAGGCGGTTATTTACGTGTTTGTGTGGTCACATGCGCGCATGTGGGTGCCGTACAGAATTAAAGCCAACTCCTGGCAATATACCCACCAGGGTCCGAGTTATTTTTTTCTTAATGAGAGCAGCGGTGAAATATGTTTTGTATTCGTCCCTTGTCAGCCAGAGGTTTTTTCTGTACCGTCGTCTTTCGTTTCTTGGACGGCTAAAAGAGAATCGTAACTGGTAGACAAGTAAATGGAGTCGCAGAGAAAATCAGCACTTATTAAGGTTGAAATTTTCTCTCTCTTGGTTTCATATTCGTAAGGGGGGTACTCAGTAGGTTCTCACGTTCCTTTCAAAATCGCGAGTCATAAAAAAATCACACTACCCTTGTCATACGACTGGCCGATATTAATTTCCATCCACCTTTGATCTCGTGCCTGCAATCTATTACAATGTTATAAAATAATGAATAAAAAATTTTGTCCAGCCACACCTAGATTTCATCGGAAGTATTGAATTTTTACCGTCTTGCATGGAGTTACTTCCCCCTTAGCACTCTCGCCGTAATTACTACCATGAGAATAAATAATATAAGTCTATCCCGTGAGATTTAATGAAGCAATTAGATGTAGAATATTGCTCTTGCGAATAATTATCTTATCGGTAAATCTGTGGATATAAAAATAGAGTTGGTAAATTAAAAAAACACAATTTGCTTGCGTTAATTTCAGTAACTGTGATAGTTGTTTACATACTGATCTTAGATAAAATGATGAAGTCCATGCTATAGCTCACTTAGAGCGTATTACAGCATCTCAGCTTTATCTTTAAGTCCCACAAAACTACGAAAACGATGGGACGCAGAGTAGAACATACGATACTCACTTCACTTGAAATTATATTTACCTCATTTTAATCGAATTCGAGGATTAGATGTATATTTAGAGCTTGGTCACGTTTAATTTGATTTTAAGTGAAATCTCGTCTGGATTCAGGTTTTCTTGTTGCCTTGTGCCTTGTGGGCGAGACTTGTTGGAAATCCCTTATTGTAGGAGTTGAAGGAATAGAAACTTTGCTTTACGCGGGGCAAAAAATCGATTTGGTGAAATGAAAAAATTTTTCTTGCATTAATATTAGTGACTATGATAGCTGTTTACAAAGTGATCCTAGTTAAATTTAAAAAGTACAAGTTACAGGCCCAATTAGTACGTATTATATCGTTTCAGTGGTATAAAATAAATAATTTTTGTACTAACTACCCCTGGTGAGCCACGTGGTGATTTATTCACGTTAATCACCATCTAGAGAAAGCAAAGTTTTTTTTCCTTCAACTCCTACGATTCTTGTTGCCGGCGACGGCGCCTAGGAGTCCGTGTGTCGGTAGGCCGGGTGGCTGGACTGGAGTCCCGCGGTCAAGCCGTGCATCTCCGCCGGCTGCCGGCCGCCGCTCCCACTCCGCGCGATCAGATGGCCTCTCTCCCCGTTCCGCCCGACCCCGGGTGCGGCCGGAAGCGGAGACGTTACTCAGGACGGCATTAAGGCCAGCAGCGTTAGCCCAGGACACGTTTACTCGAGGAGAGATTATGACGTAATCAAGCGACCGCAATGGCTTCTGGTTTTGCGGAGAGGATAACAGGTGGTCTCTCCTCTTGTAGTTTCCCTCCCCCCCTACCCACGGTGCGATGAAATTATTCATGGTTTATCGGCAAACGGGTCATCAATTCCATGCTTCTAATCCTTTCTTATCTGTTCTTTTCGGTCTTCGAAATTATATGTTAGAATTCTTAATATAATCTACCGTATAATCACTCTCACTTCTATGTTTCCCGGCATGCAATCACTCTTAAACTCGCGTCACCTGTAGAACGAGCATGTTATTACCTTATGTAACCTGTCTTATTCACTAAAATCATTAAACATGACTGAGGAAGTGAAATATTTGCTCTTCGTATGATGGCATTTGATTGTATTATTACAGCGGTCACGATGACTGTAAATGAACATGGGCTGAGCGTAATTAAGCGGCAAATTTGCCATTTCAAATTGACCAGATTAGGTTTCTAAATCGAATTCGCTCACTTGATAACTTCTTTTTCTTCTAAATATCTCGTGAAAAAATTACGGCTTAATGCGATCTTCTTCAGCACTAAGTTGTAACTTAAGAACCTAAAAAATTTCCAGCATAAAGTTATGTCATTGCCTTTCGTGTTTTGAGAACGAGTGGTTTTGTATTTAGTCTTCAGGACTAAGTTTAAGCCTTTTAGTCTAGCCTTGGTAAAACGATTGAGAAAATATTCCCCCGTAGTGTTTTAGCTTCTTGAATCTTCATCGTCTTTCGTCACTTCGTTGGATAGTGTACAGGAAAAAATAATGATTGGAGTGCACTTCCCTCTATTGGGCGAATGTATCCGAATCGCATCATGCCTTCTTCATGCTTTCCCCGAAGAGCCGCATAGTACACGTAGATTGGAGTCCAGACCAGTCGATCAACCCTTCTCTATTGCCCTCTCAGCCGGTTAGTCGTTTTTCCCCAAGGGCTCCTCTGGGATATTGGTCACCGGACAGACGAGACCCATGCAAAGACAGAATCAATCAAGGACCTTTCATTACCCTGTCGTGATCTGCGGAAGGGTTGCCCGCAAGGAGTGGACAGCTTTTGGAGATTATGGGATGGGAAGTTAGCATGTGCCAGGGGTCAGGACGATAGAATTCAGGGGTTCTCATGAAGGGAGTGGTAGATGAAAAATTTTCCGTGTTTAAAACTATTGAAATATTTTGTCACTCTGTATTCGTTATCTAATAATATTTATTCAACTGCTTATGAACGCCGATTAATGATGGCTTCTTATTGCCTTGTTATTCGGTTGTGTTTAGCGGAAAACTATCAAAACCAATTATCGAATGCCCTCGACTATTTATCGGTAAGACGTTGATAAAACATGTTAGGGAATAAATTTTTACGATTAATTATCGTCTTCGAATAATTGTTATCGACGAAAATGGGCACTAACCCATCGATAATCCATCCTCATCGGCTATGGAAAATATTCTATTCATTATTCAATTTTTCGATGAATATAATTTCAATCCGAATCTTATAGATTAATTTATCCGTCAAATTTTTCCCATGGCACATCAAGAAATCCCTCGTAAGGGGTCGGATGGTGTAAAACCTTGAGGGTTGGTACGCATGCATGCCTTCTGTTTGGGTAGTTGTCAGTCGTTAACGTGCATTTACAAGCCCATGCGCTTTCGGACGTGGATGCAAATCTCCCATCTGGACGTCACTCTTGGCCGTTAGTCTCCTGCCTCTCTCTCTCTCTCTCCTACGCCAATCTGTACTTATGACCATCCATCCTTTGGGAACACCCCCGCCTCTATCGGCGCACCCACGAATCACAGTGTTGGCGGTCCATCTCCACCCCCTTACCCTAACCAAGCACATCACTTTTGAGTCCCCTCCTCCCTCACCCACAACCCCACACCAAATCCAACGGAATCCGGAAATGCTGTAACCGTGCCCCCAGAGGCTTCGAGGATCGTATCCCCGGGAGAGAGGCCACGTTCTAGGTAGGATGGGGTTCAAGGGATCGCATCGGCCGGCCTTGGATGGACTTGGATACACCAAAACTGCGTGTACCCTTAGCGGAGGGACTCTAGTCCCGTGAAATATTCATCCAGATTTCAGCACGGTGCGGCGATTAGTGATGTCTTTGCGACGGTCGCTTAGGCGAGTGGAGGGTCTGAGATCTATCCGATTGGAGAACCTTGGGGAGTTCTAGAGGTAAGGCGTGGGATTTCCAGGGGTTCCCCATTTCGCGGGGATCAACGTCAGTGAATCCGGGAATGGAATTTATCAGTTCATAATTAAGTGTAATTAATCATCACCACAGTTTGAGGGCAACGAATTATTCCATATAGCCGTTCTGTTCTCCAATTGATATTAAAATCATAGACAATTCAGGCATCAAATTGGCATACTAGGTAGGTGCTACACGGCTTGAGGGCATTGCTATTTTATTTTGAATACGCATGTTAATTTCTTACTGTCAATTTTTACTCCAATCATTATTTATATTATTGAAAGTTCAGATACCAAATTGGCAGGAGCTAAAAATTAGTGGCAGAGTAAAAGCTAAATAAGAGTATAATCAGGGCCAATAGAAATATTGAATGGCCTCCGACTATTGTGAGCGTAACTCTTTTCCGTTTAAAAATTGCATCTCCTCAAGATAATGCCAACTTCAAGAAGTCCTTCACCAGTTCATTAAAATAGGATGGCTGTTAGTCATGATAAAATTGAGGACAATTGCATAAATTTATCAACAATACCGTGCATGGCTTTTTGGTATGTAGTGCTGAATCCCCAATGAAATAACCATGATCACCCTTTTCCATAAAACTGCAAAATGTCAACTATCTCTTCTCTTGGAGTGCTCTTCAGTTGGAAACGCCCTTTCAGCCACTTATTAACAAAGTACGCACTGGAAGAAGGTGAATAAATTGAAGCATTTCAAAAACATAATGTAGCGAGATCTTTAAAAAAGGGCAGGTGAAAGGTTTGAGGAAAAAGGAAGTAACCTAGCAACAGAAAAAGAGATTGGGAAATAATTGAACGTGGAGGGGAGCTGGTATATCAGGGTGCGGAATGATCTGGGCGTTCGTTGAGACCAACGTACTGAGTGCGTACAGAGTAAATAGATATGCGTGGGAGGGGTCCGTCATGGCAGTTAGACTCCTTTTCTTCCTTTTTTTTTAAAGGATTGTGATTTCGGGTGGGGAGAAGAGGCGTATGGCATGGGGTGAGTTGGGCGGTACCGTAGGAAAGACGAGTGATGATGTGTATTGCATCGGTGAAGGGTAATAGAAGGTTTTGTAGGAGCATTGGGGAAGGGGTTGGCTTTGGATGATCTCGGAGCACAGAGAGAAAGAGAGTTAATGGGAAGGGGGGTAAGTAGTTGAAAACGTCAGAATACAAGTGCAGAGTACTACTATTGACCGCTCTGACCCGTGTGTGTGCCGGTCATGAAAAGGAGGACTTGCCATCAAGAGTTATTTCCTCCTGCCTACACCGCTTCTGATGCTTCCCCTATCCTATCCCACCTCCCACTCCCAGGCCGCCACTCACATAATTATGCGTTCGTAGGAATAGAACTCACTAGGAACTCCACATACCAGATACGCAATAATTTTTTTAACTTTATCTTTTTTTTCAATTTTCCTTATAGGTTTTACGGAATAGGTCTCAATTGCGATCCTTGTTATTATATAAGCGCTTTAATATTTTTTTTGCCGGCATAGCAGTAATATTTTGCCATTTCATCAGCGTGATTGACGCTTTTTGATATGATAACGATCTTGGTTTAGTTCTTCGCATAGATCGATTTATATTGCATTGCTTTTGAGTGGTGGATATCGATAACCATTGGTTGCCTTCGATTTTCGTTGGTCATGAATTTTAAATAGATTATCGAATGAATATTGGCATTATAACCGTTTGAAAGATATTTTTTCTGCTGACATTTGTCTATCGGTTTACTCAATCGTCGATGTTAGGTTATCTAATGCATTCAGAATTACTTACCATTGCATTGTCTATAGCTTCGGAGCGATGGTTTTGATTGCTTCTACCATCGCCAAACACTGAGCATAGCTTCATAAAGGTCAAACATCAGTTTCCCGTGAGTTAGCTGGACCTTCGCATCTTTCTCTCCAACATTCATGATATACCCCAGCGATCGTAACCCCACCTATCACCAATCCTTTGAATGTGGTGAAGTTATGAGAGAGAAGAAATGAAAGTGTGGACTGGCATGTGATGGAGAGCGTGTACATAAAAATTGCTGCGATCGGCATTTACCCTTAACCTCACATATGCGAAGCTCACATACGGTGGCCGGCGCGCGTGTGGTTCTGGGTAGTTTTTCCGCGAACGTGGATGTGAGGAAGGGAAGAATATATGCATGCCTCCGCATCAACCATCATATCCCGCGGATAGGCAAGCACCGAGGGCGATTGCGAACATACGCGGGCGGGCACGGCTGCGTGCGCCCAGGTATCTCCTACGGCGTGGTCACTGCCTGGGCTAGAACCCGGAGCTTTTTATTCCCGGGCTCTGCCTGTGCACTTCCCCACCCCTCTTAATCAGCCTCCTCCACCCCTTTCCTATAATTCCTACATCCCCTTATTTCCCAGATGTTTTTTTCTCATCCCCTCCGACAAGTTTTATTTTATGCACCCGACGGAAAATCAGTCCGCTAGAGCTCAACTCTTTCAACTGTTCTTTTCTCTCGCTACCTATCCCATTTGCGTACATGCTTCTCCGTATCCTATCCTGCACATACGTTCATCACTTTTTTTTAGACTTAAGCCTATTCTGTTCCAACTCCCACCACCGGGGGCCTTTTTCCTACCTCTCGTAAGGGACGGAATTCTTCATACGGTTTTTCCAGCTATCTTTCACGTTCTCCCATCCTACCGATGCATACTCATACCTACAAAACCTTCCGCCTATCATCTCTTTAATGATGGCCATCCTATTACCTCCGACGTCACGTTCCAAACAGAGGGAGTATGAATCCTTTCTCTCTTCTCTTTTCTACTGAAAATTCTCTTCCATTTTCTCTTTTAAATCCGTGCGAATGAATAATATGAATGGCGAGAACGGTGTAGAGTATGAGTTGGATTCTCGCAGAGTTTGTCTTCATAAATCAGTCTATAATTTGCTGCACATCATTGGAAGGTTTTCAGGGGTCTTAAAGATTCTTTACCATTGTGGGGGCATTTATTATTGCCATTTTTTGTATTTTGCTGGGCAGCAAATTTCGCTCATGCTTTGCACAATCATACTGATCTAGCGGAACGAACGGATAGAATAATTTTACTCGCTTCCTACTTCGAGTAGTTTGCCAACAAATTAGTTCTTCTCTGCATTAGCAAAAAGCTATTCACTAATTTCGACTTGTAGAGACCCAAAAATCCCGAACAAAACTGTACTGATGTACATTATGCAAGGTAAAGAAAGTAAATTAACCGCACGCTAATTTGGAGATTAACTTTTTTTGTTAGCAACTAGGAGCAACGACAAGAGTGAATGGAAGCAGGAAATAACCTTTCATAAATATTTTGAGAGAATAATCCTTTTATACCGGAACACTGCTTCTAACACAAGCAGATTAACCGTTGCAACAACACAATTGTGGTTTGATATGAACGAAAGATGGCCCATAGTTTTTCCACAACGCTATTTTCCTACTGATTGTGAGCGAAAGTTCGCAAAATCAATAAATGAAAATTTTAGCGTATAATGCATTCACGGATTCATCTACGACCCTTTGTGCAAAAACAGACCATGATCCAACCTTTTCTCCGCTCACTTTTACCCTCATTGAACCCTGAAACCCTCGCTTTTGTCCCCCCCTGCTACCAGTCCAGCAATAGAGCCATGTCTCGCCTAATTTAACTCTTGGGAGACCCTAAAATCCGATTTTGTACCCATAAGTGCATGCATGCTACCTCTCGCATGCTAATCCTTTTGCCTTTTTTTCATCCTTGGAGCTCTCCGTAGCCGATGACCTATCCCTCAGTAGCTATCACGAATGGGGAAGCCTCTACAATTATATGACCACATAAATACTACCACATCATGTGTCATTAAGCCTATAAATACTTGTCAAACTATGATATATTTATAATGAATTATCTCTATTAAAAGATTCCATAATCCTTTTTCGCTCACGTAAGCCAATACAATTCTATATCACGAATGGAAGCGAATCATATATTTTGTAAAGGAGCGCGATTTCCGTCTAAATAAATATACTGCTGCACTCTCGAAAATTTCGTGGTGCATTGAATGTGTATATTTATTTTGATTCTAATCTCTTCAAAGTTCAAGTTTCTGGCGATACTTATGGAAATTACTGAACATTTTTCATGAATAAAATGTAAACTTTGTTTTTACACAGTAAAAATTTTGTGGAAAAAACAAAGTTTAATCTTTATTTATTCATAAAAAAAGAGAAAATTTGTATCACATCTCACCTCGTTCAACTTTCCACCCTTCGGATGAACTGCTAAAATTCAAAAGATATTATATATAGTTTGTGTCCCTTGTAACGCTTACTTATATCGGTTGAACAATCTCAGAGTGTTTACGAGGGCAGTCTTCATGTTTGAACGCGTTTATTTTATTCGGAAGGGCCAAGCGTTCGGAGATACAATGGATGATTCACGACCGTCGCGGCAAGTGGGGAGTGAATCCGCAGAAAATACCGTGAGATTGGCATCACTGCTCCTCCCCCTTCCTCCCTACGTCTCCCCCACCTCCTACGTCACCACCCACTCATCCCTCCCCCCCCCCCCCCGCCCTCCCCCTGCCAATCAGAAGTAGGAGGAGCCTTTAGAGTCGGCCGGACCTCTCCTCCCATCCCTCCTCCCGATATGCTCCCGCGGATGGACCCTTGGGGGAGTGGCCCCGAGGTCGAAGCCCGGCAGGAACATGGCGTTCTTCATCATTTACCCAGGAACCCTTCGAAACTCTCCCCCTAACCCCTCCCTCCGACCCTCACCCTTCGCGAGGCCTGTTCCGTGGAGGGAGAGGGATTGCGCCAGCGTGGGATGGAACCGTGCATTGCAAGTGAACTCGCCGATGCGTCCACGGTGTTGCGCTTCTTTACCGTGGCAGAATGGTTATTTCGTACTCATACTTTTAACCGTATATCTTGTCGCAATGGCACTTTTGTTAATTAACATCGCTGTGATGCTAGGAAAAATATTTTTAGTTGGATACCTTTTATGTAATTGTCGAAATCAGGACGCATAGATACGTGGAAGACAAGAGGAAGACGTTTTTGTACTCTTTCACAGTTTTTGGTCTAAGTTGTACGCGTTTCAATACGCGTACTACTGTGAAAAATAAAAGGAATATTCATTCTTCTGGTACCTGTTATTTACGTGATAATATCACTTTTCAATGGAAATATCTGCTAGCTTTGAAAAATTGTCTATTAAGTTCGATGCTTTGTCCTGAAAGTATAACGATGACCTTAAGAAATTGCAGTTGGTTTGACATCATTAGTGAGTCGCGTTAATGTTAGAGTATTAACATTTTCTTATGAATACAGTACCAGTAAAACTGGAGGTGAATCATAGCAAATAATATGAACGATGTTAGATTTATTTTCTTTTTATACGATACTCCATGATAAAAACCAAGTGTTTTAGATGCCAAAGTGGCCATAAGTAAATTTCTGGTCCCACGTAATTAAACTAGGGAGATTACGGTAAATAATTTCGGAGATAAAGGCTGGGAATTGTTGCAACCTTCCGCTTTGTAGCACATCCTCAGCAATCGTTTAAGAGACCAGAACCGTTTCTTTGGTTTCCCGACCTACACCACGGCCATATGCCCTCCCATGATTTCTTCCCGATATGGAGCCACACGCGTCCAGTGGCCACGAAATGTTTCCGCCTTCAGACAACAATGGGCCTCCCGTTAAAGGCCGCTAGAAAATGGAATCTCCCCTGTCGATTCATCAATGGGGTGTGAGTAGGGTTTTTGCGGGGTCGTGTCACCATGGGGAATTATTGGATTGTGAGAACATCTGCGCATCTGCAAGTTTTTCGAAGGAAGGAGGAATAGGCTCCAGGGGGAAGGAAGGGTCGTCCTTTCTACCAACCCATGGACCCATATGCCGTTTTCTGGGTCTCAAAAGAGGTCTAGCCACACTTCCTGAATCCCTGGTGTCCATCTAGCCCCGACTAGAAAACGGTAAAACTGATATTTCCTCCATAACGCCTCAAATAGTCCCTGACGGTGTGCCCTCCATGAATTCTATTTGTTTGTACTTGAGTGGTCATTAGATCTCTAGTCTTTATTCGATAATCATTTGGCTATCGGAATTCGAATCGATATTCCCAATGAAACTGTTTGCTGTCAATTACATCTAGTTCCATCTCCATATGGAACATCAATTTTCCACTTTTTAACTACTATTTATTCTAGACGCCTGCTAATCAGTCTCTAAAGTGAACTTGAGAATGATACATGTTTAATAAAAGGGTAGCATGGAAACTATAGTAATCATTAAAAATAATTTATATTTTTAAGGTTAAAATTACAATTCCATTCACATTCGCCAACCCGAAGTCGACGGCAATCGATGTTGGTATCGTTTTGTCATTACCATCAAATTAGACCGTCCAGAGGAAAAGGGCCTTCCCTTCGCCTTACGAGGCATCTGTCTCTTGCATCTCACGCTTGAACTGGTGATTCATAAGGCCTCCATGTCCTGCCGTCCATCGATTCGATGTTTGAGGGCGGGTCTGTAGGGCGAGCCGGTTCATTCCATCTCGCCTTTTGGTGAGAACCAATCGCCCTTCGGAATAAAAAGAGGCTGCCAATGGTAATAACCCCATCCACAGTACCCCCCGCGCGCGAACTAAAGGGGTCCTAAAGCGATTTAATTTCTTTCGCGATGTGTTCCGAGTGGGTGGGTTGGTCGGAGAAATAAAGTTCCCACTGCTGGTCGGGGGATATTCATTGAGGCATTAAGCGCCCTCTAGATGGAAAATATTTGAATCTCTCATTCGCCCCCTATGCTATGATAGAATTAATTTAGGCGTCAAATTTCGGAACGGCCTGAATACAATCAGTTGCTCGTTATAGGGGTGAGACTAATAATGCTTTTTGCTCGTAAGTACTTCTTTGATTTACTAATTCGTTTGCAAGATTTGTTTTAGTAGAATGGATCAAATCAAATGTCTTGCTTTTAGCTAATTTTTCCTACTTACTGTCTGCTTTACCGAGGAGAAAGTATTATTTTTGATGGGAATAACATGGTTAAAATACTCCTGCGGATAAATAGAATTAGAGGCTGGAAAATATATTTATTTCGTTTACTTTTTCTTCACGGTCGCAATCTGGTCGATAGTGATTATTGCAAAACTATTTTATATCTATTTTTCATTTATTATTTAACTATTTTCTTTATTGTACCCAAACTTTTGACGAATTCACTAAAGTAATATTTATTTAAATTATCCCTGTTAGACTTTTATCCTATCCTACATCGTTTAAATATTATAAATCCTTGAAAAGATATCAAATTGGGAATATTTTATACGGAATAGGTGTTAACATTTTATTTGTATCTTGGTTTATGATGTTGCTAACTCTTGAGGATTAGTATAGAGGTCACAGTTTGATTTGCGAAGTGAGCGATGAATTTAATTCAGCGGAATACAACGCCATAGACGTTTCGCTCCATTTCGCTTGTGCCATCTCAAGAGCCCCAAGGCGTTGGCACATCCGCAAGAGATCTCGTGAACGCCATTCGCGACGAAGGAGAGCCGTAGCCGGCTTGCGGGAGTAATAACGGAAGTGCATCGATTGGAAGGAGGCTTGAGAACATGCATTTATCATCCCCCTTGCACCGGCAACGTCCGAGGCTGGTAGGAGGGCAGTTTATGCGCCTCGACTGCGGGGAGGATTGTGTTCTGAGAGGGGGAGGGTATGGGGGAAATGTAAGAGTAGGGGGTGGACCATGTAAGTAGTCGGGAAGGGAAACTTAATTCCTGTGGAGGGGGCAGGGAAAGGGGTGCTGGTGTTTTAGGAAACTTTTCCTCTGGTTGGGATGTAAGGGAATGCATTGGTACCAGCGAGGTTGGTAGTTTTGGTGCTAAGGGTGGTTGATTCTCATCTCTGAGGGGTTGAAATTCCATGAGGGAGGCGTAGGGGTGGTAAGAAATGCATCTATTCCACCGAAAGGGGTGGTAATTTTTTTTTCTTCGTCGAAAATTGAAAAAAAATATTTCCAACCCTATTTTAAAAAAATTTAAACTCTTTTCCCCCCGATGTCTAAAAGAGTAAAACCCTAATTCCCTCACACCCTTAAAAATTTCGCCGAAAAGTAGGGGAGGGGAAAAAAGTGCAAGCGGTCGAAAGGAAAAAGCATGTAGATCTCCCAAAAACGTAATGCATCCCTCTACCCTTCCCTCACGCATACGTGGAGAAGTCGGAAAAATGGCGTAGAATTGAGGGGAAAGGGTGGTAGCCTTCTTTCTCTCTGACCTCAACCGAAAAAACCCGGCGTCTCTCATGGACTCCAACCCGTTCCGTGGGTTGGTGGTGGAGGGTGAAGAAAAAAATATTCTCCTACCATTTTGAGTTTCCACGGCTCGCAAGCTTCCGAAATAAAACTTTGAAAAAATCCCGAATTTTTTCCCACCCTTCACCGCACGAAACCAACCGTCTCCCGCCATTACCACACATGCATCCGTACCCACTCCACGCTCCGAGTTTTTTTTTATACCTCCTTCTCCTCCTCCATCGGCCGCGGAAAAACTCCTGCAACTTCCCCATGCATTCTCGAGACCCTGGTTCGGGCCCCTCCTTTCTCCTCACCCTCTATATATATACCCCTTCCTCCAACCTTCATCTGCATCCATCCGCACCCTCTCCACGAGTTCCCTTTTTCCTTTACTTTCCACCGCTCCCAAATCCTCACTCCCCCCATTATATGCCCAACAACCCCACACCCGCTCCAGCTTTGAAAGCCTCTGACGGACAAACCAACTTGCCTCCACCCATACCTACTCCCCACCTCCTCCAAGTTCTTCCCTCAACCTCCTATTACGCCCCCGCTGCCTTCATCGATTTTTCCCAAAAGTTTTGAGCACTAACTCCGGCTATGTTGGAGGATATTTCACTGCAACAATCCATTCCTCCACATCGTGCATATTTGCACGCATAAAGCTATTGGTGAAAAATGTGAAATGAACCTAAATTTTCGCCCACATATGGCTCTCATTCTCACCGTCGCTTTTCGAAATATTTTAGAAAAATATTCTCGCTGATTATGTGTCACGTGAATGTAAACTTCTTTTTTGCGCATATGTATTACTATTGCAATCCGTTTCTAAACATTTAATTCGTTCCAATTTTTTTTATTTCCGAATTTTTGAGAGCGATCGTGAAATGTAGTATTAATATTTCTTACATTTTGAGCTACTTAATTCTTAAATTGTGTGGGGAATAAAATTGATGAGCTCTTTTTCTACCAATTTTTCCGTATGAAATATTCCAATTTTGGAAATCTATTCAACCAAAGCTAAATTTTTTTGTATAAATACATGCATTTCGTCTACGTTCCATGCAAAGTCGTTGGTATTGAGGTTAAAGTTCTAGGGCCTATCCTACTCTTCATAATTTATGTTTAACGTAGTCTATTGTTTGAAATATTCCCCACATGATCCCTTCCTAAATGCAAAACCCCAATCCTGATATCAACTGCCCTCCACCATTTCATTCCACCCTTGTCTTCCACAACCCTTTCTCCTGTACTACGTCAATCCTTAAACTCCCCCTTCCAAGTCAGGCGCAATTGTACTTGTCACTTGTCTCTATAACGAGTCATGCCCCCTCCTCAAACCTTTTTTACCCCTTGACTCCGGGGTAAATCTCACTTAAATACATCCAATAGCGGCTCTCTCCCCCTTCCGAGGGGGTGTGCCAACCAGCATCTACCTCCGAAGCAACTCGCTTTAGATGGTGTGTTGGCATTACACGCCCCGGATCAGCACTGTGTAACGAACCCGTGCGGGAGACGGAAAGTTTATTGCAAGTTTTTCGCGTTGACGTGGACAGGATCCGAATGGCCGCGGTACCCCATGATGCTTCCAGTTCGTGAAGGGTTTATGATGCCCGGTGGTTTGATAAGGCTGTCAGCGAGCTCACATTCGCCTCCTTCACGGGGTTTAATTTCTCTTGCGTTCGGGTGCGGGGGTGGTATGCAGTTCGTGTTGGCAAAGGCGCTTGGTTGAGTCCGCGAAATGTTAGGCAGCCGTACTATCTCGTTGACGAAATGGAAAGTTTTTATTCAGGATTTGGTTTTCGACCTCTAAGGAAGTATTGAATTTTCTATTCTTGAGAATAAATCCTAAACTTATTCTTAAGAATGAGTTCTAAACTTTCTTTTTTTTAATATCGTGTTTTAAGTGAAATTAATTGCTATGCAGATTAACGTTTTCATAGTTTTGGAGAATATGGTGCCGCAAGGCCCCAAAAAATATTATTGTGGCTCTTTTATCTATGAGATCATTTAAAAACCTAGTATACTTGAGCAACCAATGTGTAAGAAGTTATTTTTTGTCAGAACCTCCTGCTGCTATTTCCTCTAAAATCAAGTTTTTTTTTGTTTCAAAACTACTTTTTCTTACCTTCTCATTATAAATCACTTTTTTGACTTTTATCTCAATTACTTTTTGTACCTGGTGATTTAATAGCTTTCAGAATTTATAAGTGTTTGGCATCGTTCTATCGTATTCATAAAAAATAACAGGAAAAAGCTAACGTGAGCTGCTGTTTTTCGGGAGAGAAATGTTAATAAGTGTGTTATCTCAGCCATTGGCACAACATGGTCAGCTGTGAGCTGTATCTGAGCAGGTTACGACCGTTGAGAGAAAACCGTAAAGCTCTTCGATCCACCCGTACCTCAGATACATTGTCCCCTCATCACCACCGGGATCCGTGCATACAAATACGTGCTTTTCCCCGTGTATCCTTCTATCTGTGCCCGCTCGCTCGCTTTCTCCTGCTATCCCGGAGGTAGTAGCGTGGTCTTTGCTTGGTTATTTCCTCCCTTGCCCTAAACCACCAGTCCTTTTTCACTACCTTCAAATTCTCCGTGCTCTGCTTTGCATTCACTTGCCTTCCCCGTTCCCCTTGCCATTTCCCGCTGCCCTTTAAACATTCGGCGAGTCTTAAGCGCGCTAGCCCTTTACCCAAGGTCCCACCTTATTGGCTTTTTGCTCTCCGTGACTCCCAAACTCGACGTGAATCAACCCTTCTGTATTCCTCATCTCTTTCCTTCTCCCTTCAATATCACTCTCAGTCTTTACCCCCCTCCCTCCCCCAAAAAAACTACCCTCCCCCCGCACATCACCCTTCGCCCGTACGCCCTCAATTTTTTTTTCTCCCGGGCCAAATCCCTTTTCCCTGCATTTTGACCTCCCACACCCGAATTTCTCACGCTCTTACCCATCCATCCCGTGCCTCATACATTCTCTCGCACTCGAGACGCGTGCACGCAAGTCAAATAGAGCGAGGGGAAGATATATATCTCAACGTTTTAATTTTCTCGCGTCCGTCCAGATACTTTTCGGGGAAGAGAGGCGAATGTCTGTCCGCACAGCGTGCGCGTATACGAGTGAGAACAGCAGACTAATGGAACAGCTACGGACGGTCGAAGTCGTTCCGCGAGAGGCTGTAGTTTTTCATATCTTCCTCAAATTTTTATTTTATTTGTTGAAAATTATTTAAAGCTTGTGCCCACAGTGTTGAAGATATGAGGACGTGGATTCAACTGCTCTCTAGCCACGAAAATGTCCCTAAACGAGGAGTAATTTTTAGCGAAATCGTAAAGAAAATAGTCTGCCTATAGCTCCAAATTAGGTGAAAAGGACACGAGGGAATCTTTTAATACTTTATTCTTGTTGGTATGTCTTCTGACTCTGTATAGAATTCATTTTATATCTTTGGTATTTCAATTATTCGTTAGCATTGTAAATTCCCTGAGTTTTCTACCAATTAATTCACGTTGGTTCCGACGTACAGGTATGTTTAGAATGAACACATTCACCCCCTTCTACCTCCGCGTACCGTGATCCGAAGAAATTAATTAATAATGTGCTCGAAATTAAGGGGATATAACAGTGGAGACTTAGTCTATAAAATGAATTAAATGCCTTCTTTTTCATTTGTCCGTAAGCCTCTAGAGTCTCCATCCTATTCATGTTTTCAATCTCCTCTCTTCACTTACGGAGAAAAAGGTTGCAAGCTCCTTTCCTTTTCGTCCAGAAAGGTTTTTAAGATGGCTTCCTTCCACTTCTGCCTTCTGCTCTTCTTCATGTCTCAACCGGCCTCACTCATATCGATCCCCTCATTTGGAGTCCCGTTGTAGCGGACGAATTCCGTCCCACTCTTCAGTTTGTTTTTTTTATGAAAAAGGACGTTGGACGAAGCGAGAGGATTCATTAATGTAAGGGAAAACGAAAGTGCGAGAAAGAAAAAGGACCTAAGGAGATAATTCAGGAGTCTTTAGGGAAGATAAAATTCGAGCTTAGTACAGCGAGGTGCTCAACTTTGGTTCCTGCTGTGTGTTTTATCAATAAGAGAATTTACATCAATACATTTTTCGTACAAAAAATCGCATCTCCAACTCAATTATTGGTGTTTGACTGCACAGGTTACCCTATTCATAGTTAATTTCTCCTGTTTGCCTGCTCTTGGGCGTGGTTTTGAGTGGTGAAAATCGCAATGGGCGAGAAGATAATGAAGGAGAATTTAGGGAATATGAAGTTCGAGCTTTGTACAACGAGATGGTTAACTTTGGGTCCACCAGTGTATTTTATCAAGAAGATAACTTCCATCAATCCATTTTTCGTGCTAAAATCTCTTGTCTCCAACTCATTTATGAGTCTTTGACGGCACAGAATACCCTAGTTATTATTCATTTCATCAGCTTGCCTGTTCTTGGGCGTGGTTTCCGGTAGTTAAAATCGCAATGGACCTCTCCTACTGTAGTAAAAAAATCTGTCCAAACTTCACATTTACCTTCCTTTGGCGGCGTTTTCGGAACTTTAAATTTTTTTGCATGCAGCGACTGCATCCGCTTAAATAATCCTTGTCTGGGGCACCCATTGAGGGTGAAAGCCGTGGTACCTGTAGGTTTGAAGTTTTGTTTCCTCCGAATATTTTTTTCTTCTGAGCACATGCGGTACCACCATGAAGTTTTCGCGTTCTGCCCGACCCCAAGTGACTCTGTGGGACAAGCCTTTTTGCTGGGACGAAGTATCACTGCAATCCTTCCTTTTTCGGCTTTCCGTTGTACCCTGCATGTAACAATGGGGAGACGAGCCAATCCCCACCTTTTCGTTGTTTCTGTCTCCCGACCCTATCTCAGGGCACCCATTATAGCCATACTTTTCCGTGAGCTCCACCCCACCTTCCAACGTCTCGAAAAATTAAAAAGGTAGGGAGACTATAAGCAAATTGCTGAGGTAATTGGATTGATCGGCCGTATTTCTAGGCTAGCTCTAGTGTAGGAATCAGATTCGAGCCTCTACGTGATTATCACAGGTGTCTTTGGATAATAATAAGCTCATTTTTTGCGCAAATTTATTATTAAGGGGGAATCGTTACTGAACTACAGAGGAGTACAACTCCAAGATCCGGTAACCATAGCTGAGTCATGAATTTTCTTGCTGACCATAGTTGAGAATTAAAATACAGGTAGTAAAATTTCAATCAACCTCTTCTTTACAGTAATACCCTATTTGTTTAATAATAGAAGCTTTCCGAATACCTAGTTTTGTAGGCTCTTTACGGCTGAATTGTTTGGCCCATTTGATTAAATTTAACTTATTTTCAATTTTACGCTGCCTGATGCCACAATGGTATTTAGGCTTGCCAAGGCATTTCAGCTAAGAGTAAGTGCGTGTATTAAAATGTGATGAAAACCTTTGAAAGGAAAAAGCGGTGTTGGAAAGTCAAGATTTGATTCTCATACGACGCTCTCCAGATAGCTGGAGAGAGAAGGAAGTTAATGACAAAAATAGAGCCTTGAGGAACGCCTCCCACGACCTGGGGGTGTTGTAGGGGTTCCAAAAGAGACCCTGAGAGAACTCCTTGGAAAAAGGGGCCTGTGTTACGGGGGGGGGGGGCAGTGTTTTTGTCCATTAATTTCTCGTCGCTAATTGGTCGCAACTAATTAATAGAAAGAGGCGGGGGAAATAAGGTTTTGTGTGCGGAGAAGGGGAAAGGCCTCCGTAAAGGGTATGTCAACTCCTTGGAACAGGTGAAGGAGGCGGAATGGGTGGCAGTCTGTAGGTGGGTTTGTTTTTTGTTAAAAATGCTAATTACGAGACCCTTACACCTTCAAAGGGAAAGAATCTGGCAGAAGATTTCAGAGACTCTTAGGGGTTGGGCAGGGAACAAATGAAGGGGATTTGCTGGAGGAGAATTAAGAGGTCTCCCTACCGTTCCGTAATATTATGGGTCTCCGTGAAGTTTCGGGCGTCAAGCTTCCTTTGTCTTTGTCCTGCCTGAGTTTTAATTTTTGGTGTCTTTTAGGAGAGTGGCTGCGGGAAGGAAGAAGAAAAGTTTCCCTTACCCCTCCTTCCTTGTCGCTTATTTTCCTTGATTTTTTTATGTTTTTCAGGATGAGTTAATGGGATAAACGATATGTATCGAGACTCGCTTTTTCTCCAGGGGTAAATGAGTGGGAACTCGAAGCTCTCTTAAGCCGCAAACAACTTCGCTCTGCCATTAATTTTCATTGGTTTATAATGGAATGATGAAAAGATACGCAAAATGAGTTGTTGGAATGGAAACGTTTCGTATTTTCATGTTCAGATCCCATCTACTCGGGTGTTTCTCCTGGGTGCTTAAGTCATATGCTTTTTAAGTATGGCGTCTTTTTATTTTTTTCAAAAATCATGCTTTTCCTGTGGATTTTAATTCGTGAGTTTTGTTCTTAATAGCTTAATGAGTATCCCTCGGCCATTTGCAACGACAAGGTGAAAACTTTACAAAGGTTTTGAGCAAATTATTTCCGGAGCGTGAGGAAAGATATAATTAAAATAAGGTACTCTCCGTGCTAATATGCCCTATTTATTTTTGCTCGACTTCAATTTTTATTTCGCCGAGAAACTAAGGAGCAGTCTCCATTATCTTTGGTATCGGACAGTTGAATTCTTGTGGTCCGAGCGATGTAGTCTTTAGAGAAAGTGAGTACTGCGTAATTATAAATTCGTTTCCACTCTTAATTTAGATTGCTGAGCCTGGCTGATCCCGTTACTCCCAACAGCCAAAACGATTAATGACTCATTTTATTATCCCAATTGTTCATTTCTCGCAGTAGTATATCAAAAAATTTTCCTCCCCAATTGTCCTGAAAGGAACTTTCCAGACATTTTTCCAATTGGGGCAGGTTAACGAATGGTTGGCATCGAAAAGAGTTTGAGAGCCAACCAACACTGAAAATTCATTTTTAGTAGGCATTTGAAAGAAAAAAAAAGGAATGCTTCAGGGAATGTGTTGTGTTTTTATCTGTGTGTTTTTGAGTCCTTACATGCGCCCAAGGTTTTTTTCTCTGTCTCTCCCTCCCGTAATATTTTTCCCTAATTGAGCGCTTGGGCGTGCATTTGTTGCGCTATTCCCGTCGCGTTCTTGCGCATAAGTCACACGTGCAGTTTATCCCCGTCCGTCTTCTCGATGTGACGAACCGCGCCTCATTAAATTTTTCGCTCCTCATAAAAGAAGCTAGCGAAAATTATGACGAAAAAAAATGCGAAAGCTTTGCCAACTTCTTTTCCTCATCGGCAATGTTGTTGCTGCATTATGCAATTCTCTTTGAATGTTTAAGCCAGCGATTAAAAAAAATTGGCGTTAGAGTTTACGCAATGCTTAGATGTTATGTATCGTTTCGTCGTTCATAAACTTGGATACATGATTCAGAAGGTGAGCGCAATGCTTGGATTTACAGGGAGGGAACGCATGTGAAGTAAGGTGTTTTAATTTATTTGTACTTACGAGTTTCTATGAATGCTTTTTCTCCAGCTGTAGATAAATATAATCGATAATGTGCTCATCCTGTAGGGCTCTAACCATTTTTTTGCAATTTTTCATAGGTAATCATGATATATTTATGTTGGGAATCGATGATTATGCACCATTTTATATCTTATATTATAAATATCATATCATATATAATTATTTTATGCCGCATATCATGTATAAGTATCTTATATATGGTATACATCACGACGTGGAGATCGTTCTTAATATTAGTTAAATCAGACAATGCAACATTCTCACCCGATTTATTTTAACACGACGCATTCCATATCATGATAACGTTTTTTTCAACAACCAAACGCGTCGTGTTAAAATAAATCCAGTAGATTTATTGCTATGTCTCATTTAACCAATATGTACCATTTCTTTGTCCTGAATATGTTATTGATTTTGCTAAAAAAAATTTGTTGCACAAACAATTCTAGGGTACTTACGATATTTTCGGTGTTATTTTTAAGATTCTCAAACAAATTTATTTTTGTCTCTTTCCAGGGAGTTCTACTACATCCAGATGGAAAAGTATGCGAGACAAGCTGTGAGTGAAGGCGTGAAGACTTCAGAAGAATTGGTCGTCACCCTTGAATCTGAAATCTACCGCGTCCTTAATCTTCACTACAATCGTAACAATCACATAGAGGTATGGGGACCACAGGTGCGAAAAAACTCAATTAACTCTCTTCAGTGTCTGTCTCGCGTATGTCTCTTAAAACATACAAATCATGCACGTATAATATCTAGTTTTTTTGTCTCCTCCGCGAATTTCTAATTGCACATATTGAAGTCGAAAAGTAAAATTAATTCAAAAGCGATTTCAAGTACCATGTTTGAACGATTTCGTGTCATAAATATTTTTGTGTTTTATTTTACAATCCCTCTTCGTAATCATTGACGATTTTTTTAGCTAAATTTGGTCGTTGGCGATATGCTTTCATAACTATCTGACTCACTTTTATAATGCAGGATTTCTATAGCCAAATTATTTAGCTCTATCAAAAGGATACTTTGAGATCATATGTATACCCAAAGCACTAAACGCTTACTCTCACAATAAGATACACGTTTCTCTCCAAGTTAGGAATGCAAAGCAATGAGTCAGGAATTATTCAACGTCAGAAGTCATCAGTATTACTAGATTTAATCATTTGATATTGTAGATCTGAGAGCAATGAATCAGTATGGCATAGTAATCATTTTTCTCTCTCAAGACGGCCAGTTCAAATCCCCTTATTTTTGTTAATAAAAAAAAGGCTACTCTCTTGCCCTCTGGTGAAAGTTTGAAGGAAATAGTCGCAAGAGGAGGGGAGCGGCAGTCCTTTCACGTAAATGGAGTGGACTTTACAGAGAGGAGAGGTCTTCCTGTCCACTTAGTCGCATTCAGTTTGATTCCTCCCTCTCCCACGAGGCCGGACTTAAACTCCCATTTCTCACCCTTTCACGAAGCTTTTCTCCTCACCTTTGTGGAGGCGATGTCTTTTCTTGGCGCCCTCCAACCGACCTTTTACACCGTCAGCTCACTCAATTTTCCCCACTCTTGCTCTTCTCGTTAAGTGCCACTTTGTTCGCCTTGAAAGGAACCTGGCAAGTGGGGGTGAGGTGACGGTCAGTTTAATCGGATACATTGGGAGCCACCACCCACGTCCTTTTACAAGCGCTAAAAACGTCTTGCCGGACGGCAGTGTCGTAAATATTTATTCACGTTCCATCAATGCTAACTTTCAACGATTCACCATCGGCATCATTATCCTCTGAAGAGAGTAAAAGTCATCAATTCATTCCTCTCCATTTTAAATAGGTCATTCTCACATTTTTTTCAAATCCCATTAGAGAAACTAACGCAAGTATTTTTCGCGTAAAGTCACTGTGCACAATTAGGATTAGGGAAATGTGTACATTCTTGCTCAAAATATCTCGCAGTATTTTTAGTTTCTTATTCTTGAAATAAATTTAGCCTTCTCCTTCTTTGTATGCTCATCTTATCATATTATAAATGATCGATTATTTGTTTCTTTGCTCTCAACTCGCATCTGTTCCAAGTTCAGAACTGTATAAAGCCAAAATCATTTAATCGAAATCACGCTTCTCTACAGCATAGCTTTATCATAATATCGAATTCTACTCTGTATTATTTGTACATGTCTTTCCAATCCAATTGTGCAAGTAACGCTAGAATATTTTCTAGGACATAATGATATATACTTCACTTCTCATAATCCACCCTCACTAATAAGTTATGTACCTTTTGATTATAACTGCCTTTTTTATAGCTTTTCGTTCAACTATGATTTTTACCTAATTCATTTTTGTCTCTAAATTTATTTAAAATGCATCCAAAATGTAAATAGACTGATCCAATTACTTTTATTGCAAAAATTTCTTATGCAAATACACATAAAAATTAATGCTTGAACCTTATTCTATAATTCCAATCCAATAATATTATTTTCAATTTTTGATTGAATTGTCGTTCACGCTTCTAAAGGAACAAATGACTTGCAAATACCAGGTATTATCTAGTTAGCATTTAATACCTTGTCCGGTGATTTCATAGGGTGAATCGTGACTTGATTTTTTTTGTCTTGTATATTTTCAGGTCCCTTCAAACTTCCGGTATGTTGTCGAGCAGACTCTCAAAGAGTTTTTCAAGGCGATTCAAACCGGAAAGGACACAGAACAGTCGTGGAAGAAGTCAATCTACAAGATTATCTCTCGGCTGGACGACCCAGTACCAGAGTACTTCAAATCTCCAAACTTTCTGGAACAGCTAGAGTAAGGAGACTTGTTTGTTGGAAAATGGACATAGTAAACACAATAATGCCGTTCACAACACAAGCACACTGAGAAAGCAACAGACAAAAGAAAACAAACCCGTTATCTTTTGGAAATGGGAGGTGTAAAGACAAGTCAAACACAAATTCCTATTAGTACTACAAACATTCCATATAAGTTAAGTGGATCGTACACTGCCCTGTGAAAAACTATAGTAATTAGACAGTGAGACTGTTAACAGGATGACAACTTTGTCGAATGTGCGTGTGTGGATTTCATATGCTATTCCACTGAGAACATTATCAGTCAAAAACACTCTATGGCTAGTCATTAAAAAAGCATGGACTGAACAGTGACCGGAGTGGAGTATGTTCAATGCCTTCCATCCACTTTGGTGTGAAATATGTAAACTTATCTAATATTATAACCTGTTAAGTTTGGTTTGTATTAAAGTGAAAAAAATCATTTTGAAAAAAATTAACAGCGGTAACACTGTCTAGGGCTCTCACTCGCTATGCTTTGAACTTGAAATCTGTCTCTATCGCTACTATTCTCTATCTTTCTATGAAACAATTCCCTTTTCCTATCTGTCACTTGTCAATGGTGCTAGGTCTAGGTGAATTTTTTGTGGTATTTATACGTGCAATTATTATTTGTGAGTGTATTCACTATCATTATTTGCAATGGTTTTCTCAACATATAAGCTTCAATTTATGAAAGTTGTGGTGTTGCTTTTATTTTGGTTGAAAAATGAAGAGCTGTTAGTTTTGGTTAGCAACTCCTTTATTTCTTGGTTTTACTGTCTCATTCTTTTATCTTGATACCTTAAAAAGGCCACAACACTGAGGCTACAATTCTCTAGCTTTGAAACTGTGGTTTATCCAATCTCTCTCCTTTTCCTGTTATGTCCCAAAGACCTCTCCATAGTCCAGGAAAATTTCCTTACGGGCACAGTGCGCAAGAAGGCGCCATGCACATGTTACCAAGATTTGAGTGAACCTTTCTAGGGTCTCAAGGTGATGTCCAAAGAATATATATAAAAACAGTCTTGTAGTCACATTCAGAAAAAAAATTGCACAGACCATAAAAGTGTTCATGAACTTTCTACTTCTGCCACTTCATCTTCCTGCTTCCGAAAAAAAACAAAATGTGTGTCATATGCTACAACTGCAAAAACCAAAAACTTCTACTACCACCTTGAACCACAACAATATGATAAAAAAATGCTGTTGAATATGAATTCTAAACTAAAGAAATAATGTGAGAGAAAACCAAAACAAAAAAATCACTTTGAAGAAATGTTGTGAATGGGATGGAATGGGAGGAAAGAGAAATTAATGCCAAACCGTATTTGCCGTGCAGATTGTCCGTGCTCGAGAGGCGACATCGGGAACTGGAGGAAAAGAGAAAGGTTGGCAGGAGGCGTTTGGAGTGCTGGGGTTCTGAAGGTGGTGGTGCAGGAGGAATGGAGAGGAAAGAAGAGGAAGAAGACATGAAAGTGGGCCTCTGGGGAGGCCTGAACGAATCCTCCGGCTGAGCCGTGCAGACGACACCTCTGCAGACGCCCGGGAGACCAAGGCCGGACCCTGAGGAACGCTGAAGGCCACCCCGCGCCAACCTTCCAATCCCGGAGCTGGAAGGTTCGCGGGCCACCCACACTGTGTTTGGGGGTTTGGGGAAGTGGCTTTTGGTGGGGATCCAGCAGCCTTTGACTCACCAAGACCACCAGGATTGGTGTATAAAGAATTTGCTCCAGACCTTCCCTACCAACCTTCCCCCTCCCTACCTGTCCACGGTTTTTTGAACCTCAACAATCTCCCCTTGTTCCGCAGAGAACCCTAAATCGGAACACAGGCCCCTTATTTATTCATTCCCTTCAAGAGACCGTCGCCAAAATTCCGCACCAGAAGGTATCCCCTTCCTACGAGTCCACCAGTGAAGGAGCGATGCCTTTCTGTTGCAAAACGTTTTTGGTGACCGGATGATAGAATATCTATGGGGACGTGGATGCGGGACGGCTCGTGGTATGTTTCTGTCTTGTGGGAACATATGACGGTTCCGTAAAGATAACTGTGGAAGTTGTGGGGCAAAGGAAAGAAATTGTAAATACATGCATTCTTATTTATTACGATGCATACTGTGAAAAAGTAAATGCGTCTAGTGATAAACGACAGCAAAAAAAACAGTTCAGATATAACAGTGGCAAGTTTTTCACGCATTTCCTACCGAAACGTTTTGGCAGCGGGTGTCTTTGGACTCGGAACGTAGTGCGTCAAAGACGAAGACGATTTGGAGTCTTAAAAGGATCAATCGAATTTCTGCAACGCGAAGAGGAGAATTCGCGATCACAAACAGGGATAGACTAGACAAGCCTAAACATTGCAAACAAAAAGAAATATTTCCCAAATTTTGAGAATTCTATTACGAGTTTTCTGAAGTGATGCAAAAAAAAGGAGGCACTGTGGCGATTCATTATGCTCCTTTCGCAAAAAATTAGCAGTTTTTAATGATTGCTCCTCCATTTTTTCAGTGGAAGAGATAGTTTGTTTAATGTGTGATTAGACGTTGTGTTTGTTTCCTCCACTCAATAGAATTACCTAGCTCGTCTCCTCTTTTGAGTAAAATGGTTGAGTAAAACAAACTATTTTCATTGGGAAAAAGGATGAGTTTCGTTTAAAAACAAGACAGTAGTCCAATTATCCTCTGAAATACTATCGGAAGGGAGATGGAGAATGTGACAGATTGATGGAAAAGTTAGCGAGTGAGAGATTTTTTATTGAAAAAGTTCACAACCAAAGATTATTATTATTAATATTATTATTGTCATTACCTAATTATTATCAATATTATTATATGATAAATTATATGTAGAGGAGGTGTTTGTGAATGAGTGTGTGGATTGTATAAAAAGAGTGTGTTGATGATGGTTTTTGAGGTTTTTAAAAAAAAATCAAATTGCCTTCATGAATCGGAAAAGATTTTAAAAGAGCAGTCACTTGTTTTTAGCTGGTCATCTCATTGCTCAGAGTTAGAGACTTTGGCAATAGGAAGACGAGTTTTTTCGAAAAAAAAAAATTTCACTTGATATTTTTGTTCGGGTGAATATTTTTATCAAAGATGAAAGTAAATAACGAGTATATAAATATATATTTTCATTTAAACCGTCTAGATCCAATAAGTTTTTCAAAAATATGTCCTTAAGTGAATGCTTATTTGAAAGAAAAGGCCTTGTGATGGTTCTTTTTTTTTAATGGAAAAAAATGGATCAGGAACTAAAGAGGTTATTGACTGTCTCAAGTCTGAAGAGGTGTCGGTCCGAATTCTGTATTGCAATCTTATGTTTCATTTTGTGACTGAATTTTTTGAACTAGTCTCCGTGGCGTGTCAAAATTTTTAAAGAAATATTGCACTCACCACGTGAAAAAATATATATATTATTTTAAGGTTGCAAGCTCATCTACTTTTTTGTACAGTGAAGTACTAGATGACATTTGTTTATTTTCATTATGGGTAATAATACCTTACGAGTCCTTTGGTAGCTTCAAAGTACAAAAAAGTATGAACTGGCACCTTACTGATGGTTCTTTATTGTTTTTTTTCCTTCTATCACTGTATATTATTATTTCACCAAAATTATATATATCATATATAATTATATATATATACACAAACCATTCCATTTGTGTTGTTTAATTTAAAAAAATAAGAATGCTTGTGTGTGCCTGAGACAGGAGAACGCATATTTTGCGTTGTGTTTGCCGTGTTATTTGAAGTTTGGCGGGTTTAGTGATGGATGACAAGCCCGTTCATTGCTGTAATAAACTGAATCCGGATCTGGTATGCTGGTTATAATGTTTTGCGAGTGAACTGGGTAGTCAAAAACAGCGTGTGCGTGAATAACTTATAATCGACAAATAAAAAAGACTAATGTGGAAACTTTACGTGTGGCACTTTTAGTCAAAGAAAAAAGTGATGGACGGCTGTTTTGTGGTTATGTCTGATGAACTGAGATGAGGAATCATGAAGACGCAGACTTCAGCCACTAGAAGACAAAGATAGGAAGTGCTTTTACTGAATCATGCATATAAATTTGGACATGGCAGATTTGGACTGCAAAAAAAGTATAAATATATATATATATATATATCTATGGTTGATAGTGAAACTACTTCCCTCCTTGTTCTATATACCTTGATATATATATAAATTCATTCCCTAATTTAAAAGTTGTGTCTCTTTCCTTTCTGAAACACTGAAGAAATTCAGTATAAAAAAACATCCTCCGACTTGTGTGCAAAAGAAAACGTATGCATAAAAAGACAATGAGAAGAAGTGCCTTCTCAAGCCTTCCAAATCCTATAAATATATAAATAAATTGAATATATATTAAAAGATATATGAATGCAGCTATCGATAAATCGAAGAAGCCATTGAAGTGAATTTTTAATGGGATCTATATATTGTACATAAATGGCGTATACATACACATATTTATGAAATACTATGGTGTGCCCAGAAACTTTTATTTTAGATGAACGGAACGATTATGCATAGTTAGCGCGAGAAATGAAAATTTCAATTGAATGAGTGAGAATGTGTATATAGCTTCCGCATTTAGGCTGCATCATGTGATGAACCTTCTTCTCCGATGTTAGTTTGAGAACCATTATTACTTAGTAGGTGAAATATTATTATGTCTTTCATTTGCAATGTTACTTTTGACAAGTGGAACTACTCGATGAGACTGAAAGTTTTGCCATTAAAATGTTAAATTGGGTGACTTTTTCATAAAATGCTTTAAACGGCACTGATTTTGTTTCCGATCACCTCTTCTAAATGATTAATTCAAGTTTTCAACTAGCTATATTTCAGATAATTTTCTGGTGATAGACTCACATTACTTAAGTGTTGTGATATCGTTGCTCTTTAAGCTATCGTTCTTGGACAGTTATGTTTACGTTTTCGATCAGAATTCAGTGTTCCTTAATAGCTACTTTAGTGAAGCCGTGTTCCATTATCTCTTACAATAATAATTATAAGCATAAGCGCAGGATTAGGCTAAGAAAATGAATTAAAACCGGAATTTTCTTTTACGTTACCAAATCCAGCGTTCAAGCACACTAAAATCAAAATTTGAAAGACTTAAACGCTAATTAATTTTAAAACAACCAACTCTGCTAAACTGGTTAGTATCAATTGTTTTCATTACAGTTGAAATTTTCCTTTTTATTGTTAAAATGTTGGGTTGTGCAAGTAGGAATGCTATTTTAATTGCGATTTTGAATTTGTTTTTCTTGCCTGAATTCATAGAAGTTGTTGGATGGGAGGAGTTTCTGTTAAGTCCATGATTGTTACGTTACACGGTTAAATTATTCAAACATCCATGTACGAGTGTTTAATAATTTGATCAATCCCATTGGCTTTACCTTAACACGAAAAAATCTTTTATTTATTCCATGGACTACAAGTCCTCATATCGAATTCTGTGTGCAATATTGTTGGATAGGTTTTAAATACAAGCTGATATTGCGTTTGTAACCAGAAGATCGTTTTTCCTGTAAATGTAGTTTGCTTTGCATATTTTATTCTTCTCTTACAATGTGGCCATTCAGAACCTTCACTGCATGTATTATACCGAGTCTTAGGTGAAGAAAAAGTTCGATATTGTGAAGTTTATCATCCCATCACCGGCAGGCTTTTTTCGAATCAACTCTCAGATTGTACATCGGACATGAAATAATTTCAAGGCATTTGTTCTACAGATAATAATGCTAGTTTGTATCCCAGATTGTCAAAAGTTAACCTACATTCCCCTCAAAGTGTTGTTACGATGGTAAAACTTATGACAAAATACCAGTGCTCTAGAAAAAATTTTAACCCCTATTGAGTTTTTAATAACTCTGTAAATTTGTAAATGAGAGTGAATGGATACATATGAGTGAATGGTATGCGCGACGTCACCGCCCATTGTGAGATGTTTTTATTAGGTAGCTGTTGGCATAAACTCAGTATTTCTTACTCTAATTCACTTCACTATTCTCCTCGAGGGAAAAGGTTTGAGGAATGAAAAATATTCGCAAATTGCGGAGAAATCGACGGGAATCGAGGGATATAAAGGCCACTGTGGCATGCATCTTGACCGTGGGAAGTAATTCAAACAGTTTGCTCGCCCTAATAGCGATTGCATTGAATCACCAATTCACTTTTACAAACCTTTCAGTGACTATAGCAGGAACAGAAGGCAGATACCGACCAAAAGGATAACAGGGAAAGTACAGTAGTTCTAAACCGGACCCAAAAATGTTCATTAAATTTCAAATAGGTGTCGATTCACCTAATACATGACCTTCAGCGAACGTTAAAACAGCATGTTGACAATTCAATAACGGTCATTTCACCATTTCATCCATACACATCAACTCTCTCTTTACGTACTAACATTTTTACAGGGCCCGTGCGTCCGATATAAAGTGCCTTCGAATTTAAAAAAAAAGATAAATGAGTGAAAAAGTGTAAATCCTTTTTTAAAATTTACTTATTTTTCAAAGAAAAAATATTAAGGGCCCTTGATGAATTCGTAAGAAAGAGCCGCCCCATTTTTCACAGGCGTTAGCAGGTCAAGAGTTCTTCCTCATGGCCGACAAGCTGTCACAGCTGGCATTCAGTCGCGGATTTAAATACGAAAACGAAAACCGTTTGGCCATCAAAACAGACCATTTTCATCCCGATAACACTTCGCCTTCATGCAGATAACCAAAAGCAAAAATGCTTTGAGCTCGTTTTACATTTCCTGATAAGAAAATCTGAATATGTTGATTGATAGATACATGAAAAATAATAGCCACAGTCAAGTGAGAATTTCAATGAAATTAATTATATTCGTTTAAAACTTGAACAATTAACTGTCAAAGTTTGTTTTTCATGAGTTATCATATATTTATGATTAGGAATATCCTAGATGGTAGGAATATATTATTATTGGAACAAATAATGTCATGAAATATTTAGTTATGATTCCACGTTTTGCGATAATTTTACCCTAAATAATAGAATCGTTAATCATAAATCTGTGCAGCCCGCACCTCCAGGTATATAAGTCATTGTAAAGTAATGAAACTCCCCAGAATTTCAGAGACACTCTGAAGTCTTCAAGCATAACTATGTGCATATGTCATAGTCTGTTCTTAACTATCCATGTGGAGATGTAGCAAAAGGTGACCCATATGCCTTCCACAAACACATCGCCGCACGTTCACAGTGTAAACTAAACCTTGGTGAATGGACTACGCTGTAGGATGAATGATGATATGATTCGCAAGGCTCATTAATCAATAGGCGGAAAGCAGTGACTTGGTCATTCAAACGTAAATGTAAAATTCTAGGTTAAGCAAAAACATGTAGCTATTCCCATTAACCGCAGCCAATGGTTCAGCAAATGTAAGTGTTAATGCCAATTTTGGCAACATCTCATAACCATTATTTATTTAGACGCACAATAAGACCCCTAATGTTAGATTAGGATCGAATGTTTTGCATGAGTTATCAAGAAAAATCCGTTTTATCGTGACTGAACTATGCTACTTCCATAGGGAAACTATGACCATAGTGTTTGTAAATATATTTTTAAAAGAAAAATGTGAAGCGATTGGTGCTGAAAGTTTTTTATAAATATATCTAGAAAATTATAGACAAATAACTCAAAAAAATCTGCAGAGGAATGTCTAACATTCTCCGCGAAAAGTGAATTCTATCGCTTACGATTGTCGCCGGGTCTACCGATGTAGCGACTGATTAAGCTCAAAGAGTACAAATGAAAATATGGATTTTTTCAAATGGCTCAAATCGTACGTTTGGTAATGAGGAGGAAATAAGTGGGTCGGATAGGAGAAAAACTCGTTGGTCAGAGATGAGAATTTATTCTTGGTCCGACTATTAATAATTTTTCGCTTCAGGATCAGTTTCTGTACAAAAGGCGATGAATTATTAATACTTAAATGTTTACATTTGGGATACGATGAATGTTTAAACCGATATAGGAGCGGTGATTGCATGAGATCGAATATTAAGACGCTGTGTATAGCTAGCCCGGGATTGTGTAGTTTAGAGATCATTTTGATTGAGTTTGTATCTAGGGATGAGAAATAATCATCAAAGTGCCGATATCTCGTGCATTATTAGGAATGAAAAAAACTTATGCAAGGCCTGCAATTATTGTGAATGTAAATGTGTGAGACTTGCATCCGATGATATCGGAATATTTTTCGTAAAACCCCAAGAAATTTAGCTTTAAAGACACTCTTTTGAAATATGCTACTCCGATAGATCTGTTTTTCAAATATCTGGTCTCTCTCACTTTATTTGCTTCTAACTGTGAAGTGCTTCTCTGGATGAGGAAAAAAGCGTGTGCACTGTTTTTTTGTGTCAAATTTAAGCGAAGGATCCTATGAATGGTTGTAGTTATAGTCATTTTGAAGTAACAGGGAGTGAGTAATCAACAAACTGGACTTTTCCTGTCAAGGAAATTATGCACATTTTTATAAATATACATACAGAATAGCAGAGAACTCTGTTTATACTGGTGATCTTTACATGAGATTATGGTACATGAACATAAGGTGATTATGCACTGTCGCCAAAATGTGGCATTAACTTTGTAAAGAAGAAATACGTACAAATTTTTAAAGTGTATAGATTTTCTATACAGTGAATGTTTTGAACTACTTTTCTTGAATGTTAATCTTGTTGTGTTAAAAAATTTGAATTTGACGAACAAGATTGAAAACGTTCCATTCCATCAAAGCGTGTCGTTGTGCAATTACTGTTGTTAGAAAGTTCCAATGTTCAATGTATGTTAGATTAAAATGAAAAGCCTATTTCATGTAACAAAAAGTTTCTTTTGGAAGTTTGTGTTGTCTGCATATATTATTGCGTGAGAGAGTTGTTGATATCAATGTGAATACATTGGTGATTACAGTAATAAAGCTGTAAAAAGATTTCAAAATATTTTACTCGTTAATTTCCATTATTTTGCATAACACATCTTTATAAAACGCATTCCGTAAAACAAGAACCCCCAGCACTATTAATTCCTAAGACTTTTTACATTTCTCCACCCAGGAATGGTATTTATTAAATATATAAAGTCATACCAAACTGAAAATAACTTTGGGTGAAATGCCACTGTAAGTTAGCCTTAAAACTATGAATGGTATACTCGCCTTTTTAAATTGTAAAATTGACATCATTCAAACAAAGAACGTAAAAAGTCCATATTTGGAAAAATATTTAAGGGGTAAAAACATGGATAACAACAGTAGCCAGTCACTAATCTTCAGAAATTATGAGATAATTCTGCAGTTAATTTGTTTTGATCGAGAAAATGAGAATTTAAAAAAATCAGTCGAAAATTATCCACCATTTAAACATTATTTTTTCCTGTGAAAATTTATCTATAGTACTCAACTTTGGCTATCAACAGAGCCGAAATTAAAGTTAAAGTCGAATATGCGACCATTCAACTACGAATTGCACTATAGGGGGCACTGCAAAGTAAAGGGTCTACGACTTGGTGCTTAAATGGTACTGGATTCATTACTTGATATTGATTGCAATCTTCGTTTACCTTAAGAAAATTTATTTGCTTGATTTTGATAACCTTCTTGTGATTGCACCATGAGTTGGAGGTCATTATGCGACTGAACCTTAAGTTAGTAAACTATACTGGTTAATCTGGCATGACAGAGATATATATTGTATACGCATATAACAAAGTGTGATTTATTCATTACATTTTGGGGGTATTTTCATATGAAACTTAACAGGGTGCGATCCCATTTCTCACTTAAGAACTAAACTTTGGAAGAAATTACTGGCTAAAAGCCATGGCTTCTGTATAGACATTAATTTATATGAGCCTGGTATATCAAGCGATAAACTGCTGCAATACGCCGTCATTGGTGAGAGTTGCAAACTTTAAGGAAGCAACTTTCATGGTTGATACGTCAAACATTAAGATCCTCACCGGTCATTTCGAAGACCTTGGCTTCAAACAGTGGATGGAAGGTGTTCCTGAGTAATCTTCAACGACAGTTTAGATGAATCAACCGTGAGGTAAGGAGAAACAATTGGTGAGTTTAGTTAACTGCAAGATAAAGGAGCTCATCCTACGAGATAGAGACTAAATACAAAGAAAATTTGTATCCGTCGACAAAGACGGTGATTAAAATATTTATTATTTTCCTATTATTACCTACCATTATTACCTATTTATAATTTATATTACCATTGTTACCTATGCATAAACTATTTGATTTGATATCATATTAAAAGAGTCATTTCCGAATTTCCTCTCCATAATTACTGTTATTCTCCCACTTATTTTAACTATTATTTTGCTGTCGGAAACTCTCAAAAGATGAATGCTCCTGGGAAATTTACCAATAATTTTTATTTTAAACGTCCTCAAAGTCCTTGTAGTTAACCCCAAGTTCAAATTAGCTACTCTTCTTGCTGCTTACACATTACTCAATCAATCCATTGAATCCTAATCATTCTTCTTTAAACCACATTTCCAATACTTCCAAATATGATTTCTATGTTACCATCATCGTCCATGTCTAAATGGCCCAATCGAATTGCCTGCTCACTACCTGGCTGCTATAAGACATCCCTTTTCATTTCGTTTTTTTATTTTACTTTATTGCATTCCAACGTAAATACCACTTTACATAAGAGTAAGTATATTGAAAGTAGATGGGTAGCGAGAGAAACAGCTGGCAGAGTGTGGTTAATAAACAAGTCCAAAAGTAACAAAATGAAAAGAAACAATAAACCACTCATTTTAATAACTAAAGAACAACAACAACTTATTAAGTAGCAAAAAATATGAATGATGCTGATTAAAAAACAACAATAGTATAACTATTAACTAATATGACTGTTAATACTGCTATTGGAGTATGAAACAGAATTAACTCAGATTAACATAAACTAGGCAATAACTGAAAATACACGACAGCAACAATAAATAAATAATTATAAGATAATAACCAAGAAACTATACCAAAATATAACTATAAAATAATATAAAGAGCTAACAATATAGTAAGGGGGAAGAAGACTCATTAATTCATAATGGGTCAGCAGCAAAACGCTTGACGAATCGCAGGTTGGAAGAGGAATCTTTTTGAGGAATTTCTTGGTTTGAGCTGTCCTGCCGACTATATTCTTCTTGCTTCTCCTTTACGCACATGCTGCAATGAAAAATAACTACTGATTGCCAAAACTAATGATTAATAGATACTGATTTGATCGCTCGTGTAAGGAGCGCTGCTAAGACCTCACAATCGACCAATCCATATTATATTAACTATCTAAGTATGTCCTGCAAAATAACGGCTATTTCAATCTGCTATCTATTGGCTGAGCTTTGACCTATTTTTCTTCTAAATTCTCTTTTTCCCTCAAACTCAATACCCATAATGATTTCCGTTTCTATTTTCTTAACTCATGGTCCTATCGATTCCCGGTGATGAGAAGGTGACTTGTTCCTTGAGTGATTGATCTTCAACACATGATCTGAGGGAATCACTACCTTTCCTTCATATCAAAATCTCCTCCTTTTTCCCCTCTAATTTCCATTTTTTCCTTTGGGTTTGCTTCAAGAGAAGGATTTACCCATTACTGTTTTAGCAAATACAGCGGTAATTATAAGTTCCCACCAGTGGTATAACTAAGTATCAATAAAAATTAATTAATGTAACCTGGAAACATCGTACTTTTTACACACATGAATAAAATTCTTTATCGCTTATTTTGAAATTCAAGCTTATTAAATCATAGCACTTAACTAACGGACACAATAACTTCCTCATTTTTATCCCATTGATCCAATTCTGATTATTGATGAAGTTGACCAAAACTTTGTAACTCTTGATTTTTTGTTGGAGTTTAGGCAAAAGTTTATTTTGTGTGAGATAGACAATTATTTATATGTAGATCATTCTAACTTCCGGGTTTTCTGCCGCCTTGATTATCAGAGGTTGACGACAGTTTCGCAGGGATTCAACCAGGCGTCTTCAGGTCGAAGTGCCGATATCGACATTTTGGCTGCGTTTGCGTAGGCCTCGTCAAGGTATGAAGTGATACTACTTTGCGCTTTTCCACAGAAAACTGCATTTCAACGGAGTTGACACGTTTTAACATCGCTGCAGCATTATCAAGACTTCTTATTAAGAGTGATTATGAAACATGTCGACTCTATTGAAATGAAGTTTTACGTGGAAAAGTGCAAAGTACTATTACATCATATCTTATGGCGGATCTCCCTAAAGTTTATGCCACTTCAATTCAATTTATAGGCCTCGTCATATTGCTGCTGCGCTGTGAAAACTGGTTTCCGGAACACGGTGGTGTCCGTCTTCCATGTAGAAGTTTCTTGGCTTTCTGGCGATGCCAATTGAGTCCCTTACTTGCATGGGATAATACCTTCTTTCCTTGGCGATGATTTTGGCTTCGTTAAATTTTTAGTGTTCGTCGTGTCCGGGATCCCTCCAGAACACGACATAAAATTTGAACTACGGAAAATGACCAGATCCACGGAACATGAAAATATATTTTTTGTTGGAGTGGCGTTTATTTGAATTATTTTAAATCTGCTGTTTTTTTTTCAAAAAAGGTGATTTGTTTTGTGTATTTTGAAAAAGAATAGATTTAAAATATTCTAACCACATTTTATTACTTACGTTTGCTTCAATTGAGGCATCTATATATTTATAATTTTCTACGGTTTATCTATACTAGAAGTGGTAACTCTGAAATTATATCAGTGTCTGCCTTCTCCCTTTACCCTGCGTTAAAAAGTATACCCTTGCCAAAACGAAATTAGACATTGTGTAGTAAATGATGTTTTTTGTGGGACCAAAGATATACAACAGTGGCGTAACTATGGAGGGGTAGGGGGATAGATCCCCCCCAAGCCTCAGAGAAATAAAAAAAAGTAAACCATTGCCCAGTTTGGACATATAATAATAGCATCTGCTTAAAGTTAAATTTTTAGTGCCAAAACGATGTAAAATGTATTCCCAGGCATGTCATATATTTTAATTTTCCGTTGTCTGGGGGGGTCACAAGCTGAGGCCATCTTATCCCCCCAAAGCATATTCCTAAATATGCCACTGGTATACAATGTACCCAGTCATGTAGTTACTATTTCTAAGTCTGTGAAAACTTTTAGGAAAATGCACGTTCTTAGCCTCTCATCAAAGAGAGCGCAGAGACAATATTTATTTATTTATTTATTTCCATCGCCCCGAAAACAGCTCACAAGGCCTTTAACATCGGAGGGTATAACATGAAACAATAACTATCACACACAACCATGCCCTGGATAGGGGCAACCTACCCAGGCGGGACTCGAACCCGCAACCTTCGGTTTGGCAGGCGAGGACTTTACCCCGCCGCCAACGAGGCCGGCAATATGTTGTAAAAAATATATTTAAATTAGTTATAAATAATCTGTTGGTAAGTAGCTTCAAGGTACGCACTATACAAGCTTACGCTTTAAAGACATAGTCATGTATCACTACACGAGCTATATGTAGCCAGTAAAAGCATAATGAATTATTATTATTTTAATGGTAGCATTAAACAGATTCTCCTTCAAGGCTACCTAAAATTTCATTATATTTGTTATAGAAATTTAATTTGTTGTATGGAGTAATAAAACTTATTATATTAATGTCTTATTATAGATCTTATACGGAAGACGGAGAGATCCTAAGAAACCAGAGGGCCACGTACAGCGACGAGTCATAAGAAAATTATTTATTCTAAACCTGACTAATAATCAACCAGAAAAACTCTGATTGCAGCCAAAATATATCAATTCGCATTGACGCAGTGAAGCAAACTGCACCCTTGCGATTTGAAACTCGCGCCTCTGGTCAATCACGTCGCCATTTCGTGCGAAACACGGTGAAGCATGCAACGCCTCCGCCGCTGAACTTCTCCCTGTGCTCGAGCGCTCGAGGCGGCCTTTGGCTGAACTACGTTCTCTCGTGACTCTGTCACGGTTGGGCGCGAAGCCTTTTCACGACTGATTCAAACGCTCTAAAGCTTTACAGTTACGGACAGAAACTGTTTGCCTTATCTGCCGAAAACAATGACATTATTCCTTATTTACTACAAAATGATTGAATAAAGGTTCAAATAGTACTTGCAACAGATTTCTAAAAACCTGACTCAAAATGCATATCCAATACGAACTGAAAATAAATACATACTTTCTTACAATCACGATTGAATAGTTTCGACGGAATAAACATATTCTGGTGATAAAATTATCTATTATTATCAAGCGTATGGAATTTTATTAAGAGTCCTCAAAAATCAATTTTCATCGTAATCTAAAAATTAGATTTTGATGATTTTATATTATGTTTCATACTTGTTTGTCTTCATATTGCTTGCGATAACGATTTCTATGGTCAACTATTTGCAGAAAGATTGCTGGCTACTACCCTAAGCATTTTCAATATTGCCCTGAACATCTTCTGTGCTTTTTGACCAACGTTTCCGTGGAGGGAATAGAAATTTAAATAAATGAGCTTCGGACTTCTGATCGAAAGAACATGGCTTCATATCTTGATGAACCTTTTCCATGTACAGAACGAAGCATTCTTATTATATACGTTCTTGTTAGCCGAAGTTTATATTGAATCACATGAAATCTTGAAAAGGGAATTTTCAAAACTCTTCCTTCGGTCATTCTATTTCCTGACAGCTGAAATTCCCTCCAAAGAATCGGAAATGTGCTGTAGATTGGGAAGGATGTTGGCTTCTCCGGGTAGAAATTAATGCCTCAAAAGAAGTTTTAAAGTTTTTAGTTTAGTTTAAATAAATATATTTTGGCAAAAGCTTTTCTATTTAATAGATTTTGACAAATAATCCTCAATCTTTTCATAATCTGAGATTTTTTTGATTTTACAATATAACCATATTATTTTCTCCACATTGTTTGTGATGGCGATTGCTGCGAACGACTACTTGCAAAATACTTAAAGTAAATGTCTAAGGTGCACGACATAATAGACATACGTGCGTTTTGGAGCGCGTATACCAGAATACTTCGTCCGTTGGACGAACGTTAAGCTTACTCCCATGGGAGCCCACAGCTAAGAGCATGCAGCTTATGCAGAAGTCGCGTTTTCTTACTTATCTCCTTCCTTTGCCTTCTCTTATATAGCAAATTACCCTAATTCAAAATAATACGCCGTAAATCACCTAAATAGGTATGGCGGGCTGTGTTGGTTTAACAGCTGTTAACATGCACAAGAATACAAAAATATTTAGGAGCGCTCAATGCTAAACTAAAGGTGCGTTTACACTGTGTAACATGTTATATAAACAAGTTGCATATAACATGTTTTACGAAAAAGTTACAAATCCGTGTAACAAGTTACATGTAAAATTTTGTTACAAAACAAAAATTCGTGTCACGTAACAAGTTTTTGGTTTTACTCACGAAGTGAGAAAATGCGTAACATGTTACAGAGAAGAGGTGAGGCGCATGGTGGGGATAGGCAGTAGACGGGTGAATCTGTAACATGTCATTTGCATATTTTTGTATCCGCTAGACTCTTGTTATACAACAAATGCTATATGAAACAAATTTTACGTGTAACTTGTTGCATATAACATGTTACACAGTGTAAACGCACCTTTAGACTGCCTGCATTCGACCAAGCATTAATTTTAAGTCTTCATTGTTCGAGAGAAAAACGAATACCACACCCATCCGTCCGGCAAAATACCTCTTTTAAATTTACCGCTTCTATCAAGCATGGAGATTTAGTGTGGTTCTAAGATGGTGTTCTTCATGCTGCTCTTAAATATATCCGTACTTAATTGCTCAAACAATCTGAACCTATCGAGTAGCTTTCGAGCCTTTAGGGAGCGCAACTTACTTCGTGCAAAAGCCGTGTAAAGCTTTGTGTTAATTCGTAGCATTGTTTTACTTATCGCGACGTATTACTTTCTCTTTATTTAGTTCACGGTGTAAATATTTCTGCGACGGATCGCTTGTATCTGCCGCGTGTTCGAGGTATGGCCTGAGAAGTACAAAGTTGCACCAGCATTTCTTTTTTCATCCGAGAACCTTACCGCAACAAGATTTACAAATCTGAGCTTCAGTTAAGCCGCATTATTTACTCTGTCGATCCATTTATTCTTCGCCATGCTTCGGTTGCACCACATTTCGAATGCTTCTACTCTTGAATTATCTGCTCCTTCCAGCGTCCAAGCCTTGCTACCATAAAGGGGCATACTACATATTCAACATCTGATGAATAATTTCCCCACATTTGTGCTAGTATTTTCAGCTATAAGTAGATTCTTCTATTTATAGAATGTCCTTTCCACCTGTGCCCATAGAGCGACTGTTGTTTTTTTTTGTCCTTCGATCATCGCCGTTCAGTCGACTTCCAAAGTAGCAAAGCTCTTTCAACTCTTCAAGAACTTGTTTTCTCCGTGGAATATTAGGTCAAGTCTTCTCTCTATTGGTGCACACAAATATCTTAGTTTTATGGGCGATTTTTAGATGATATCTCCCCATTGTCCTTTCCATATTTATCACAGTCTTCTTCAAATCATTCTCTATTACTACTATGACTGCTATATCGTCAGAAAATCACAGTATACGAATTCTTTCTTCGTAGATGTTGACACCTGAAGCCATCTCATTGACTTCAATGACAACTTTATTCATGGAAGCATTAAAATTCGATTTAACGATTCGAAAGTCAAATATCAGCATTTGCTGTGAGAGGCATTAAATCATACAGTCGCACTCCGCCACGCGAATATAGAGGGGCCTATGTGTGGGGGTGTATGCAGATATAATTAAGTACGAGAAAATACTTCCATAGCACCACACTGCACAGTGGTCCCAGATCAAAAAAATCGTTGACTAGTGGTTAACGTTTCGACTTTCTACTCTGAGGTCTAACATGTACATTCGTATTCAATATATATTATATTCAATATGTTGGATCCTATTAGCAACTTTGAACCTTCTCAATGTAGCATCTAGCCAGGGTTAGTGCACGATGCATATCCTAAGAAGCAAATTTGAACCTTCTTATCGCACGATCGGGCCATAGGTAATGCAAATGAATAACCAAAGAACATCCTTTGCACTACTGAAGGAGAATGTTCTTTGAACTCGGATAGTGCGCCATTTGTTGATTCTTTGGACGTTCATGAAGAACATTCACTAAAGTTGCTTCGCTTGAGAATATTCTTTGCATATCTTTTGAACAAACTTTCACCACTGGGATGGGTGTTAGCGTTGTAGCTAATCGATTTTCAACATAGAAGTTAATTACTACTGAATAAGAGACATACTTAATTCGCCATCACTTTTATTTCCCGTCCATTTAAATAATTCTTTGAACGATTCATAATTTCGGGTCTAAGTCAACGACCCCATTTGGGAAGTAGGGGTTGAAGTCCCAGTCAAAGTAATTTATGTCCACTGAGAATTGGCGCACATGTTTTGAAGACTCCACCATTGCTTGAATTATCTTGCAGACCATTTTGGATCAATAATAGCCGTTGACATCCTGCAGAAAAGTAATCAAGTTTAGGTAATGTGTAGGATTTTTAAAAACGATTTGCATTTACTGCTATATAATATTGCGGAAAAGAAGAAAGCATGCAAAGTAAAAAACAAAAGATTTTTTTTATAAACATTCAATATGAAGACATAAAATTGACTAGAGATTCCTCCAACAAAAAAGTGTCTAGCAGAGGTTATGGATGCGTGATAAAAACTATCAATGTTAATCTCCACAGTTAAATTTAAAAAACTCAACTACCGACCATGGTTGCAATATTTTACATCGTTTTCAAGGTTATTTTACATAATTTTCAATAATATGTTGACACCATGGTCAGTTAGCTGAGTTTTGAATTAAAGTGTGGAAAGTTACCATTTATAGTTTTTGTCATGGTTAAATCGAACTTCCACCAATTCAAGTCTGAAACGATTTTAGAGATAATGTGGTTTACATGCTTGAAAGTTTCTGGGACGGCCCACGGCGAAAAACCATCCAGGTACCACAGTTCCAGTGAGCGCGCTTTCGAATGTGGCTGCCACGGTGCCCTCAAGGAAAGACTTCCAGAAAGTTTTGACTTGTACGATAACTACAGCGGTCGCTTGGCGCTAAAATAAGTTCGTCATCTCACTATCGAGTTTTGGCTTGGCCCTAGCTGAGCAACTTCTGCTCGGGCTGTCCGCGGTAGCAATACATCCGTCGTGAAGGGCGTTGGTTCGTTTTTCTAATCCATGATATTACTTCGTGCAGTGCTCTCTACGCGTGCAGTCCGGATTCGACTCGCCTCACTTAAAGTGCAGGTAATTACCCTTAAAACGTCCGAGTAACTGAGAATACTACCGTATTATCTCTGCCACATATGCTCTAGGAGGACACTCCTGGTCTAGTCTTCATATTACTTGTTTGTGAAACATTCTCCTATTTTTTCATAATTTGTTCTTTTCCATAAAAGTATGTTTACGATCAGTCAGAATAATTTTTAAAAATCCTACTCTTCTTCTAAACTCGATTACTTTTCAGCAGGGTATCAGAGGATATCATTCATCCAAAAAGGTCTACAAGATAATTCAAGCTATGGTGAAGTCTTCTAATCTAGTGAGACTGGCGTGGAGGAAGATTGAAGTAACTGGTACACGGTGTAAATAAATCTGTTGGAGAGAGAAAACTTCTTAAAACTGTGAGTATATATTCCCTTATTCGTAATTGGCAGCAAATTTTCCGATGGACTGTATTGGATTGCAATTAAATCCAGAGAAAGTAGTACTTTATATTGCTCGGCCGGTCCTGGTTCTTGTATTAATCTTCGTTTACACTTAAGCTTTCCTCTTTAAATTTTCGGTGAGTTAAAAGGAGACCTACGTTAACATTTGCGTGTCTGTTAAATATGAAAATTTTCCCTCAGTGTTTTGGGGATAGAACTTTATTCTGTGAGAAACATAGAAGTTTTGACAGTGTCTAATGCATGTAGCATTTGGATTTCAAGACGATAGCCCAAGTTTTAAGCAATTAATACGCTACGAAAAAAGACAAAATACAACTTTTCTTGAGGGAATTATACGTCTTCTTAATCTCAAGTCGCTAAAGTGCATGCTTGGGAAGTATATTTCGACTTAATGTGGTATTTAGGTAGCATGTTGAGTTGGTTAGGGTTTTTTAGAAGGGGAAAGCAACTATCTTTGAAATACCCAATCCTAACTGCAATTTATATTCAGGGAAAGAAACTCATCGAATCTAGCATGACAGATGTCCTGTTCCTCTGTATCTTTGTGCTATTTCGCACTTGCGAAATCAAGAAACTATGTAAGACATGGCTGGTTCAGAAACGCAACACCAAATTCAAATATCCATTTTTCTCTTTTGATTCCTCCTTCTCGCTCGAAGTCACTCGAGTTTATCTCCTCTATCTTGGCCCCATTGTGAGTGAGACATACAAACATTCAAACTGCGAGTTTAGTGATCACAGTCGAGGCCTGCCGATGCGTGTACGTACGATTAGATCTATAGCAATCGAAGTGTAGCACGCAGGCTCAAAATCTCTCGCTGCTCTGAGCCTATATCCCGTTTAACATGGGATATGTATGTACTTGCACAATCTGACGTGCGAACGAACCGCATTTCAAACCGTGTCGTGCAAAGCGGTGAATTGCTAGAACGCATGTTATAATGCGTGAACGGCACTTGACAAAAAAGCCCTTGATCTAATTTCGTTCATGCATTCGCGCAATTACGCGCCAGATTGAGAAAACTTGCAGTTCTGAATTCTGCCATTTCATATCAAACAGTCATAATTCATGTAAAAATCTTTGTAACCCTCTTTGTTCGCTCGTAGCAGTTTTTAAGGAATCGGGCAGCTTTTCCTTTCATCTTACTTATTCCTCAAATAAAATATTTCTATCTCTCAGATAAAAATTTTCTTCCAACCATATAATGGAATTCTACAAAGTAAAGGCCTCAACAATTCAGTGCACAAAATATTTCTGCCCTAATAATCTGCGTCCACATAACGCCCTGCAAGCCACCACTATCGTGTTCGGCAGGGAGTGTCTAATGAAGAGCATATCGCAGGTATCCCACAATCACGCTTTATGGCAAAAAAAATAATTAATGTAACACGTATTCATATATGCTGGTGGTTTTAGCTACGTCACGTATGAATTTCTCCAAGCCACAGAATAATATAGCAAAGTGTTAAGTAGTAGTTATAAAAATGCAGGAAGGACAAACTTATGTAATTTAAAAAAAAGGTGCGGTACGTCGCCCTGGCTAGCGAATGTCGCGATTAATTACATGAATGTGGCACTGGTGTAATCCATTTCAGTACGAGGAAAGAATAACATCTTAAATCTCAGAGTAAGTATCAGAGTAAGTCGGCAAGAGTAGGATATTTTTCGCATCACATGTGTGTAATCCTTTCCGTATTGGCTAAAAAGGTTCACCCGAATTGGCTTTACGCTCCTTTAAGATTTCCTCCCTATTGCCTCTAATAGATTTTAAATAATAATAATTTCTATTATTTTCGTGGGCACTGAGGCTCATGAGAAAATAAATGTACAACTTTTTACATTTTCAGCATTGGTAGATAAATAGGAAAAAAGAAGTAAATTAATAGAATTAAAGTCAAATACAACCAGTGCAGATCGCCAAGAGCATAAACAATTCAGAAAAACAATTTTTTCAGCAAAAGAAAAAAAATCGCACTTAGATATAACAGAATAATTACAAGAAACTAAGGTCATTCGTCATGACAGTAGTATCAAACAAGCAATGTTTTTTTTCAAAAAGAAACCAAAACACTATGATTTAGCACAATTATAAACTTAGTTAACCATTGATTCACACGTCTATCATCAAATATAACAATAATTATAATAAATATAATTAGGCTAAACATGAATACAAACAAGAGGAATTCAACTTGAAGTTAAGAAGGCATTTCTCAGAAACCCATATATGCTATGTTTAAATTTATTTTTAAATAATGAAACGTTTATCATCAAAATTTATCACGATTCTGACCAATCCGCGCTCTTCTGTACAAATGAAACTTTTATTGGTTCCTCTTTATTAGAGTCCCACATACCAGCTCCATTCTCAACGTGTGGCCCTACCTGAGTCAGCTAGGTCCTCTTTTTAAAGTTTCAATTTTATTCGCCAAGAATACGCTTCACAAAAATTTGGCTTACGGTTCATAGTACCATATGCCTCAGTGAAAAAATTGAAATCCGTGGTCTGGAGGAGAAGAGACAAGTGGTGCATTTTATGACGCCCTGTGTCCCACAATGAGAGGGGAGCGAAATGTGGTTTCATTTACCGCACCCCATTGCGTCCAGCCACGCTACGTGAGCGGGACGGTAATGACCGTTCAATGCCCATGTGCTGTTTGCGGGATCTGATGCATCAGACCCTGATGTCTAGTCCAATCCCAATATTTATCCCACCCGGGAAACTCTGCGCGAGCGAGTCAAAATGTCGGGTCGTTGGCGGGACGTCAGTCACACTAAGAGCGTGATTACTGTATGGTCCACTCTCATTGAGCTGCTTTGAATGAGAGATGGGTGAGAGTGTCAAATGATGACGCTTTCGGAAAAGGGATGCATGAATTGATTTTCTTGAGGACTCGGCAGTATGCCCATTACAACGAGTACTGCAGTAGACCTCATTGTCAGACTGCGTAGAGGAGGCATAATTCCATCCCTTAGAAGGCTGATTTCTGTTACCACTTCGGTCGCATTTTAATCGGTTTTCAAAAATGTCCCCGGCGCGGTGATGAGTGCAATGCGATCCAAGTTTTTCCAATATTTTCCATTATAAAGATTGTAATTGCGAGGAACAGCTTTGAAAAGTTATGAATTTGATAAATCACATTATCATGAATCTAAATTTCGTTATACACCCCTAAATATACCTTTCGTATTTCCCCGTGAAACTCGGATCATTTTGCTCGTGAGCAACGCGAGTGGAGAGTTTTAGAGGCCGAGTTCAGGATCCTCTTTCATAATATTCGTAGTCAGAGAATTTCGTTTGGAATTCATTACTAGTTGTGTGATAGTTTCTTTCCCAGAGGCGTAGGTAATATTGTGGGAGAGAGAGGTAAGGAAATATTTGCATCGGCGACTGAAATGCTGATGAACGTAACAACATGAAACTCAGTATAACTATTCTAAAATGCTTCTACTTTAGGTACAGAAAGGTAATTTTCATATCTCAGTAAATCGTGTTCCTACGAGGCCGCAAATGCGATGCGTCCATGAGCTTTCCAGAAAAATATGCTGAAAATCCATTTTTCAACTAACAAATAAATTATTATTAAAATTAATATTGATTAAAATATCAACATTATTGTAATATTTATTGAATTGATAACTTGATAAAATTTTATTGAAAGATTGTGTGCTATAGTTAAATGAAGGAACTAACGAGCTGTAAAGGCTGGATAACCAAGAAATACCGTTTCCATGGTAACTGCAAAGAGTAACCAAAATATATTAACGTTGCCACAGCTCACGTGACTAAGGTGTTGCGACCCCATGTTTATGGAAATAAATCCTTAAAATTGTCTCCCCTTCCACCTCCTGGAGCATTGCAGATTGAAGAATGGTCAGTAGTATTTACAATTGGATCCGCCATCTAATTTTCCACGGTGACGACGAAACCCCTTTTCAAGGATTTTTACAACTTTCCTTCGCCTGCATCATAGTGTTCACTGAATTCTCTGTTTTATTAAACTTGATTGCTATTAGCGGCGAATATGCTATTGTAGGTGTGCCTGAAATATTTTTTATATAAAGCAGTGTTCTAAGCAGACATTTAATCTAGGAGAATATCCTTTTCATCACCGCGCTGCCCTTAAATGTTTGCGTATCACGAGGACCCTGCGCCATTTTGTCGTTTTTGTTCATTTCACGTTCAAAAAACTTACGCTAAATTTTTTCACTACTTTTTGATTACCTAAAATCTTATTCCAAATACTTACGTCGCAACGAGGAACGTGATTTTCTTACTTCCGTCAAAATGTATCGAAGAGACATGTTAGACAGTATTTTATAATATTTAATTTTTCATTACTCGCTTAGTTTTCTCGGTTATTGTTGGAAAAAACTTACCCCAAGCTCTGATACTTTTTCTTACAAGTTAAAATTTAATGTGGTCACTTTTATTCATGAGAAACCCAA